>NC_090451.1:524708506-525318506 GCF_031143425.1 Pleurodeles waltl | reverse complement strand
TGTGCATAACCCAGTCCACACTGGTTCAGGGACCCCCAGTCCCTTCTCTGGTGCGAAACGGGACAATGGAAAGGGGAGTGACCACTCGTCCTCACCACCCCAGGGGTGGTGCCCACAGCTCCTCCAGGTGGTCCCTGGGTTCTGCCATCTTGCTTCCAAGGTTGGCAGGGAACTCTGGGATCATCTGAGTGGCCAGGCCAGGCAGGTGACGTCCGAGCCCCCTTCTGATAGGTGCTTACCTGTTTAGGAGACCAATCCCCCTTTCAGTGCTATTTAGGGTCTCTCTCTTGGGTGGGATCCTCAGATTTGGCTTGCAGGACTCCTCTGCAACTTCCACTTCGACTTCTGGCCACTGGAACCGTGACTGGACCCTCCACGAACCGTGACTGGGACCCTCCAGGAACCGACAAACGCTGCTACAGCGAAGAAGACTCTTCTGCAACTTCGTTTCCATGTCTCCTGCCAGCTTTGCAACATTTCCCCAGCCGTGCATCCTCCGAAGACTGCAACTCTTCAGCCTGCACAAGAAGAAGGAATCTTCCCTTGGAGCCAAGGATTCACTCCCCTGCAAGCGTAGGCATCTGCAGCAAGCGACGACCAGCTGCGTGGAACACCCCTCATCTTGAGCTGCGTGGATCCTGCATCACAGATGGTGGTCCGGAGTAGTCCTCTTGGTCCTCTCTGCCAGCTGTCCATCTTTGGTGGAGGTAAGCCTTTGCCTTCCTCGCAGGACAGTACCCCTGTGCACAGCATCCCTTGCAGCTGCCAAGGCTTGTTTGCATCTTCTCCAAGGGATCTTCAGGCGACGTGTAGCTTCAGCCTCCAGCACTCCATCCTGCAAAGCACAGCCTCCTGCATGGTTCTCCTGCAGCGTGGGATCTTTTTGTTGTGCTGCGTGGGCTTCTGCTGCAACACCTGTGTCCCCGTCTTTTGGGTGCTGCCTCTGCTCTTGTGGACTCTGCGATGCTGAGTTTCCCCTCTGATTCTACCACCTGGGTTGAGTCCTCCTAGGCCTTGCTGGTCCCTGGCAGCACCACTTTTCCACTGACCGCAAGTTTGCCTTTGCCAAGGCTTGTTGCAGGAATTCCTGCACAGACACCAGTCTGCAATCTTCCTTCCAGCATGGGACATTTGTATCCATCAGGTACTCTTCTCAACCTCCAGGGCTGCAGTGCTGACCTGTTGTTCATCATTGTCGACCAACTCCTGCAACTACAGTTGGATGGGTAGTAGCTCCTACTCCTCCTGTACTCCACTGTGACTCGTGGCCTTGGTCCCCTCTCTCCACAGGTCTTCTTTCTTCAGGAATCCACCGCTGATTTTTCTTGCAGTCTTTTCTGAGGGTCTCCTTTTATTCCTTTCCTCCTTTATGGTGGTTTGGGGAAAATCCAGCAATTTATTCCTGCATTCCTGGTCGCTGGGGGTACATTTACTTACCTCTGTGGTTTTCCAGAACTCCTAGCTCCCCCCTACACATTTTACCTAAGTGGGGGTGCCTTATTCGCATTCCATTTTTTTTGTATATGGTTTGTTCTCCCCCTATGGTCACTATTGGTTATTGCTATTTGCACTGTTTTCTAACCTTTTCTATGCCTATTTCTGATTGCTACTGTATATATTTATTTAGTGTATTACTTACCTCCTAATGGTGGGTTACCCTTCAAGTATTTTGTGGTGATTTGTCCCAAAAAGAAAGTACCTTTATTTTTGTACAAATTAGTGGGGAGGGGTTTCATGTGTGTAAGTGCAGTATGTCTACAGTGTAATTGCATGAGCTTTGCGTGTCTCCTAGATGAGCCTTGGCTGCTCATCCACAGCTACCTCTGGAGAGCCTGGCTTCTAGATACTGCCTACACTTCACTACGAGCAGATACCTGGACCTGCTATAAGGTATAAGGACCTTGGGTACCCACTATACACACCTAGCCAGCTTTCTGCTGACCATGATGCACAGGTACCAGAAACTCTCAGATTCCCATCTGATTCCCAGATAAGGCAATTGGTCCTATTGCTCCGGGGCCAGTCTCTCCAAGGGAAACCACATTTTCCTAAGATTTACCTGTAAGCCTGACACAAGTCCAAAGTGCTAGGTTCTGCGTTAGTACAGGTACTGCTTCAGTAGGAGAGTAGACATATACCAGTGCATTGTCTGCATATAAGGAAATGACATGGGTTGTCCCACTCACACACATGCCCCATGTCCCCAACACGTCTGCCTAATAGAATGGCCAAAGGTTTGAGTGACCAGGCAAATGACGGCAAGAGAAGGCATCCCTGACTGGTGCCCCACTCTACAAAACAAGCCTCAGTAATTTCTTGGCACGGGCAACAGGCCTTGTGTATAACAGGTGTACCCAGTCCCGGAAGACTGGGCCAAAGCCCATCTCCTAGAGCATTCTTATGAGGAAGCTCCACTGCACTGTCAAACGCCTTCTTAATATCTGACGACATGAGCGCAAGGTCCCGGTCTTACCTCGCCGTCTCATGTAAGAAATGGGTTAAGTGCTGCAGTTAACAGTCGTGTTGCGCAAGGGCATAAACCACACTTATTCTCATGGACTGGGTACGAACAACTCCCTGTAGCCTTGTTGCCAGAACTTTGCAGAGGATCTTAAGATCAGTATTGATCATAGTGATGGGTCTGTAGGAGGAAGGGTCCTCGGGGTCTCCCCCTGGCTTTGATAAAAGGATAATGACACCTTTGCACATAGTCTGGTTGGGGTGCCAAGGCTTCGTGCCTCTGAAAAAACCTGCATCAATTTTTCCCCAAGAGCATCAGAATACACCTGATAAAACTCAACGGGAAAGCAGGCACCAGATGACAAATTTAACAAATGTTTAATGCAGCTCTATAACACATTTAAATATGCCTTCCCTTTATATTGTTCTAGGGCTACATTAATAATTCCTAACTAACAATTCAAGTAAACAATGACAGAAAGCTAATATTCCTAATGACTTGAGAGGACTTTTTTATACAGTCCTATTTAAGTATTGTCTGGGCCCTTGCAAACAAAAGGCCTGTATATTTCCCCTGTAAAGATAACAAACCTATTTGTTAACTGTCTCCTCGCCTTGTAACTGGTGTGTTGTTGGGTGTCCCCCCCCCCCCCCCCCCCCCCCCCTTCCTATTGAAAGGCTAGGTTGCCATCTCAGGAAAAAATACCATTTGATCATGTTTTAGTAGTTAGCCAAGAACTTGATGTGATACCTAAACGTGACTTTATATCAAAAAAGCCTGTGATAATTTATAACATGACTTTTCTATCTTTGTGTACTTTAATTATTCAGGCGATGCCACCGCAAATGTTACAGATTTTGCTTGTTGTGCTCTGCACTCGGTATGAATGGTCAGTTCTTGGCGCGTGTACCCTTGTCTGCAGTGCACAGAGACCTTATACTGCTGCACACAGTGGAATACATAGAGGGAACATTACCTCGAAGCATCGCTTTGTGAAGCTGATCAGATGTTTAAATATACATTTTCATTTAATCTCAAGCTCGTCAGAAAAACTGAATTTGTGGGTAATGTGAACCTCTCTGAGCTTCGCTTTGGGGCATATGCACCTTTCAGTGGCAGATTTAATTAAACGGTATATTAGGAAAGGCCTGTTATTTGTTGTGACTCTTGCCTGGGAATAGGAACGTATTTATTTTTTGATTTGTCCTGAGGCTTGATTCCTTGCATTGAGGAGCACAATTAAGAACATCCTAAAGTGTTGCAGTTGCCACAAATGTATGCCAACTGTGTTCTGTGGGCTGAGGATTCCTTTCTTAAGTTACAATTCACCAGTTTCTTTGAATGATGTCTCTTGCTTCACTCAAATTGATAGTTGCAAAGCTAGGAGTTTATACTGCACAGTATGTTCCGGATCCCCAGAATATTCAGGTACATGATGAAATTGGGGGAAGTAGACTCCAGAGATACTGCATTAATCTATTTTCTTCAATTTGAAGTGAAATTGAGGTATTTCTCCCCCCCCCCCCCCCCCCCCCCCCCCTCCCAATACCACTATAGACTGCAAGCCAGATACATTTCACCTGGTGTACTTTCAGGGTTGGGGGTCTGGACTTTATAATCCATCCTTAATTTGCAGACTTAAAGCTCATTGGGCCTGCACAAGATGTGAGCTAACATTTGCTGCTGACTGCCCCCATTATCAAAAACCATGCTCCGATAAGTGAGTACGTTTGTGTTCCTTAGTGGGCTATGCTGAAGCCTCCTGGTCCTTGTAGTAAGGTAGCCCAGACCGATCTACTTGACCTCTTATTTATTGATAATTGGCTCCTTCATCCATGTAGGACACACATGTAGTTACCTGACATTTGCCATGCTGGAATTCAGAAAGTTACTGACCACATAAGGAAGCAGGACAAATCTGGTTTATGCAGTGGTGAGTCCAAACAGTTGTAGACCAACTTAATGAAATGGCTTTGACGAGTGGGTCTGTGACACAGCCGTGCTTAAATATTTTTTTGCCAGTGTCAAACCTCACTAAACTAAATCTGCATCAGACAACATACCAGGGAAGTAAGCCAGCCTGCAGCTTCTGTCAACCTGCAAACCGTTGTGGTCTATACCCATAATGTCCTGAGCAACATCATTATTTCCTTTGACATGGTCAAACGCTCTACTAGGCTCCATAAACCCTAAATGATTCTTGCCTTTAAGGTTTTATGTTTCTCAAACATACATTTTCTACATTGCTCAGCACTGCCATCGTTTGCTTGGACTCCATATTGTATGCATTACAGGATATTCTTTTCCTCCACCTTATTCTAGAGCCTATTAACAAAACCTTGGTCAGTCACTCTTTTAGACGCCTTTGTTGTCACACCAACAGTCTACTGCATGCAAAGGTGGGACACTCCAAACAGTCCTTGTAAAAGTACCAATTTTACAGTCCAAGTGCAAGAAAATAAAATGTGAGTTTTTTGTGGTGCTGTTAATAAGCATTTTAAATGTATTTGTGAAGCTTATTAACGAGCAGAGGTTAATGAGAAACAATTAGTGCGGACATAGCCAAGATGTCCCCTGAACCTAGTGTAAAAGTGTAAGAAAATACAAGGGTAAGAGATTATTCTAGACTGAGTAACCTCTTTGATGTGCCATCAGATGATGGTTCAGTGTGAACAGAAAATGTTCAGCTTTCCTTTACTGAAAAGAGGGACTGTAACGCAAATGTCCTACCATATCAGAGTAAGAAAGAGCTTTAGAAACTCAGCCCAAGAAGAAATAGTAATTGGGGGATTCAACTAGAACTGTCCATAAAAATGTTGGTCTGTATGGTTTCAAAGTGGATAGAAAAGCTGTGGGTATTTTTTTTAGTTTCTAGTGAGTCGTATGGAGCCACCTTGGATGTAGCATCACCCTTTGATTTCGGTTTCAATGTGATACCTTTTCCAGGAGTTGATAATTAAAGCATTTGAGGCATAGCTTGGGTGACGGTAGAGGTAATACTCCAATTAAAAGCTACATTGGCACGTCCTTGCAGGCCCATCAAGGTGGATTTCGTTGGAGAATTCTCTTTAACATCAACAGTTTTTTTTAATTTTATTTAAAAGGCTTCATTGAAGTGATGCGTTACATGAAGAATTAGATACAGGCATCAGAACCTTAGCCTTCCACTTACCCACAGAAGCAGGTTAATTATGTCACGAAGACCAAGTGCAAGAGAAGCCAATGTCCTCTGTCCTTGGCAAATAGCTCCAAGTTTGAATTCTCAGTAGTCATTGATCCTAGCCCAAGGTTCAAATGGATATTGGAGGATGGGGTTGGGTTGTTCAATAGTGTAACAATGGTTTGTGTAATTGTAGTGTTTTTGTTTTGGCGAGAAGTATGATGCAAATCCTCTTGTAGAGGGAGCAAATAGAGAGAGTTGTGACAAAGTATATTGGTAATTGTTTTTGCCTGTCATCTTAGATGTGATAGGAGGTAATTTAGAATTGTTTTTGATTGCTAATGCTTATGCAGGTTATCAGTGGTCTTATTCTTAATCCATTTACGTTGTTTTGGTGAAGCAAATTTGCGTACTTTCAGAGCTTTCTGGAAAATTGTCAGTGAACCCATGCTGCCCTGCTCTACAAAGCAATGTCTAGAACACTTTTAAAAGCAGTTGTGATAAAAAAGGTGGCCCACGGGCATGAAGTAAAAAATTGGATCTTGCATCCTCGCTACAAAGTGTTTTCATTACTGCACAACATGCTATTGCTTCAGGTATGGACTTGTACTTCAACCATGAGTGCACACCATGGATGTTAAACATTTAATTTGCGACATAGCGCATAGTGACTTACTGTAATTCTCAGTACTTTCTTTTTCATCAGGAGAGCGCGTTGGTGCTTTCACTGCCATCTGCCAGGATGTGGACGAGGCAAAACGTGTGGAGTCCCAAGTGAAGATTTTGATTCGGCCCATGTATTCTAATCCGCCTATTAACGGAGCAAGAATCGCAGCAACCATCCTGACCAATGCAGAGCTACGCAAGGAATGGTGAGCAGGCTTGCAGCTTATGCTCTCTAACATTCCACATGCTGTAATCATGCAATTTGCAAATGAAGGAGCACTAAGGCATGTTCACGGTTTGCACAATTATACCTGCCTAAACTACCAGTGATAATTGTGGCATAATCAATGGTAATAGTTTCTGTACTGCTGTCCCACTGTGTGAATGACTTCATAAAAAGATTTGTGCTGTCAAGCTCCACTCTCAGTTGTGCCCTACTTAAATCCAACCCACCGCAACAAAAATCCTAAACCTTCACTTTTTTGATTTTCTAAGAACATGGGAGCATTAAAAATGTAATGTGAGGAATGCTTGGGTTAAACTCAGCCACTGGGTTGTTTGTGTTGCTGGTCAGAGGAGTTCTGGCAATTCGGGCTTGACAGTTCTTTGTGGAGCAGGAGCAGGCCTGATTTGCATATAGACAGACTTTAAAATGGTATGGCGCATTGAATCTCAACCTTTTTGACCTCTGTGGATCCCCACTTAACATTACTTGAATCCGGGGACCCCCTCTGAAACATTACTGGAATCTAGGGAATCCTACTGAGTCCTTAGTGGAAGCTGGTGACCCAGACTTAAAATTTTTTGATTATTTGAACCTCAAAACAATACACAGAAATTCAGAAATCACATTCATTGAACAAAAATTATGAAATATTTAATTCAGTGAAACAAATATAAGAAATTGCCCGTTTTAATTTTAACAGGAAGTTTGGGACTTTTCTAAATTCAACTGAGGCCAAAGATCTTTCCTACTTTATTGTATGTGATGCATTTGCATTGCTCCCACGAATCAATCTGAAAGGATACCGACTTAATTTTTAGGCTCCAATTTATAATTACTTCACGTTTGCTGAATGTCGTTCGGTTTTACTTTTTGTATATGTGTCTGTGTGTGTGTGTATATATATGTATATGTGTGTACATATGTATGATGGCATGTGTGGCTGCAGATACACATGCTTTGCATAAGTCTGCCATCTAGTGTTGTTTTCGGAGAGTTACAAGTTGTTGTTATTCTTCTAAGAAGCTTGTTCGAGTCACAAGATCGAGTGACTCCTCTCGGTGATAGCGTGCATGGGCATCGTGTCCTTTGTTAGATTGTTTTCTTTCCGCGGTCGGGTTTGACATGTTTCCTCTCGCTCCGGTAGATCTTGGTTCAGTACTATCTGAACTTCTCTTTCTGTAAACGTCTTTATAGTTCTCTATCGCGTTTCCTCACTTATATTCAATCCAGTTGTAATCGTCAGGGTCGATTTTAAACGCCCTTTTTGGGTCTCGCCCTTCTTGGGCTTACTTCAACTCGTGGTTGTCGAATGATGTCAGGCTGATGGAATGGACTCAGTTTCACTTTTGCCCTCAGTGTAACGCCAAGTTCCCACACACGACCAACACTCTGTGTGCAACCTCTATCTTTCTCCAGAACATAGAGACGAAAGCTGTGAAGCATCTTTCCTTCCGCTCGTAGAAAACTCAGGGATCGAAGAGCACGTCGGTTGGTGATGAAGTCCAAGTCGACGGAACAAACGCCTGACATTTTTGGAGATGAACAAGATCAGGCTTGCATTTTCCATTGCAGGCTCTGCTTCAGACCGAGACTCCGATAGGGACAACCAATCGATTCCAGCGGCACAGTACGTGAGCATCAGCCGTTTCCCATCACCTAAAGACAACCAAAAAGACATTGGCACTGGTCTTGGGTCCACCAGTGCTTGCCGGCCAAGGTCTAACCCAAAAAACACATGCGGATGACCAACCCTCTGGTTCTGCACTGAAAAAGACCAAGGTGCATTCGGCACTGACCGAATAGTGTGCCACAACTGTTTCGGGATAGTCGATAAGCGGAGACGTCCACCTTGGAGCTGAAAAAACTACAATCTACTTCGGCGCAGACTTTCTCGGCCCGACTAAAACATTCAGTCTCCAAACTTTTGGAGTTCAAACCTGTGGGTGGAAAATATACCCCAACTACAGAGGAGTCTTGGGACATAAGGCCCATACTAGAAGTAACTGGCACTAAACAGCCCAAAATCCACATCCACAAAGATACTGGAAGGATTATTGCTTCTCCTCCTACAACCTAGAGAAAGTTAACTTTCCAAGAGACTCTAGAAGCAGGGCCCCCATCTGCCAAAATATTTATGCATAAGGAGAAACCAAAGGCATTACCACAGCCTTCACCACCACATTATCCTTTGCTTCCTGCTTCTCCACCACCTTCACCTACACAATTTTCTCCACTATCCCCTATCTCTACACATGGGGATGATTTAGGTGACATTCATTACAACGTAGACCCATGGGATTTATATGATCCATAACCTATACCATCCAATGATCCTGATTCATACCCGGTTAGGCCATCTCAACCTGAAGATACTACTGTCACAACCAGGTCATAGCTAGGGTAGCTGCATAGCACAACATGCATTACGCAATTGTCACCTGACTATAGTTGTCAGTGCAGCCAGGAAAAGGGCAAATAGCCAATCTACAGAGGATGCGCCTCCCCCAGGCAGGGACAGTCGCAAGTTTGATGCAGCAGGGACGAGACTAGCAACTCAAGTTGCTAATCATTGGAGAACTACAAATTCTCAAGCACTTATCAAGATACGATGAAGCTCATTGGGATGAGATGGAGGAATTCTTACAGTACCTTCCACCAGAACACCAGAAAAGAGCATAGCAGATAGTCAGAGGGGCAGGCTATCTCTAACAACCAAATTAGATCTGCCTTAGATGCAGCAGGCACATCAGCTAGGGGTATTAACACCAGTATGGTTATTAGAAGGCACACATGGTTAAGAACTTCAGGGTTCAAACCTGAAATACAACAGGCAGTAGTCTTATACTTTTTGATCAGCAACACTTAATTGGCCCAGAAGTAGATACTACTATAGAGAAACTAGAGAGACTCTGAAACAGCTAAGGCTATGGGTGCCCTCTACACTACCCCTGCTCGGGGGTGCTTTTCACAGGCCCCAGTTTAGAGGTGGTTTGAAACCATCAATCTCAGAGCAGTCCACATCTCAACACACTCAAGGACTACAGTTTTACACCAGAGGTTGTTTCAGAGGCTCTTACAATGGAAATAACTTTAGAGTTGGAGGTAAATCTACCACCACAAGAGGTTCCACGTCAGCTAAACAGTGACTTTCTGCACATCCTCTCTCTGTATATATCTCCTGTGGGAGGAGGACTGGAAAATTTCTACCAACAATGGCAACACATTACAACAGATCAGTGGGTGCTGTCAATTATCCAGAATGGTTATTGCCTAGAACTAATGTCTACTCCGCTAAACATTCCCCCTTGCTCACAGTCTTTCTCTGGAACACCTACATTTATTAAAACAAAAGGTAAAATAATTTCTGCTCAAGGGTGCTATAGAGATGGTACCTTTATCCCAACAAATGGCAGTAGTATATTCTCTATAATTCCTTACACTAAAAAAGAATGGTACCCTCAGACCAATCCTGGATCTCAGACCCCCTCAATCACTACATACTGTCAGAGCATTTTACATGGTCACTCTTCAGGACGTTATTCCCCTGCTAAAAAAACAAGACTACATGACCGCATTAGATCTAAAAGATGATTACTTCCACATTCCCATACATCCAGCACATTGGAAATTTCTAAGATTTGTGAAAGCAGGCTAGCACTACCAGTTCAAAGTACTACCCTTTAGAGTAACAGCACCAAGGGTATTCACCAAATGCCTTGCAGTGGTTGCAGCATACCTCAGAAGGCAACATATACATGGCTTTCCCTGTCTGGACGACTGTCTCATAAAAACCAGCACCATTCAAACCTGTCAACAGCACACACAGTACACAGTGGATACCCTACACAGTCTAGGTTCACAATCAATTATAAAAAATCATCTGCAACCAGCGCAAATACTACCCTATCTGGGAGTAATTCTGAACACTCAATCAGCATTAGCGTACCCAAACCCACAGAGAATTCAAGCTTTCCACAATCTCATATCTCAACTACAGTACAATCACACTTGCACAGTAAGGTTTATCATGAAACTGTTGGGAATGATGGCATCATGCATAGCAAGAGTACCCAATGCACGTCTAAACATGAGACCCCCCTACAACAGTGTCTCTTCAGTGGTCTCACGCACAGGGCCAGCTTCATGGTCTAGTGTTGTTGGACTGCCAAAAGTGCAACTCCCTACAATGGTGGAATCACACCAACTTATAAAAAAAGGTGGCCATTTCAGGACTCTGTGCCACAGACCATAATCGCAACCGTGCATCAATGACAGGTTGGGGAGACCATCTCAACAAACTTACCATACAAGGGGAATGGGACTCAATTCAACAAACTTATCACATAAATCATTTGGAATTGCTAGCAGTGTTCCTAGCACTCGGAGCTTTCCACACACAAATCATGCACAAAACAGTGTTGATAAGGACAGACATGACCTCAATATATTATCTGCGGGGGGAACACTCGTCTCAATTGTCCCTTCTAGCACAGACAATTTGGAAATGGGCAATTCACAATCGCATTCAACTACTGGCAGAGTATATCCCAGGGATACACAACCAACTAGCAGACCTCTTAAGCACGACGCAGCAACAAATACACGAATGGGAGATTCACTCACAGGTGATTCAACAATACAACAATACTTCCGCATGTGAGGAACCCCAGACATACACCTTTTCACAATAAGCAAAAACGCAAAATGCCCAAACGTCGCATCCAGGTAACCACACCCTCGATCCAAGGGCAATGCTCCATGGATCATCTGGTCAGGGATATTTGCTTACGCTTTTTCCCCCCCCTCTCCCAGTAATTGTATTTCTGGTCAACAGGATCAGTTACACCTCCCTCGCTATCATACACATAGGTCTCACGTGGGCACATCAACACTGGTAGACAACACTGTTGGATTTATACTACTACATCATAAGCTCCCAAACAGACCAAACCTATTGACTTAAAACAAAGGTCAAATTAGGCATTCCAATCCCAGTATGCTCAACATGGCGATTTTGCCCCTGAGGTCAGTTTGGATATCTACAGCTTCCAACAGAATGTATGGACATTATAAAAGAAGCTAGCAAACCTACAACTAGACAGTGCTATGCAGCTAAATGGAAATGTTGTGTATATTACTGTCAACCCGAAAACATTGATCCATTTAAAGCATTAGTGCAGGATATTGTCTGTTACTTGCTTCATTTACAAAAAGCAAATCTTGTATACTCCTCTATTAGAATTCGATTAACAGCAATAGCTGCTTACCTACAAAACAGACAGCATACTTCTCTTTAGGGTTCCTGTCATAAAAGCTTTTATGGAAGGCCTTCAAATAATTATTCCACCTAGAGCTCCACTAGCTCCTGCATGGAATCTTAACATTGTGCCCACAAGGCTTATCGTTCCACCGTTTGAATCCATGCATTCTCGCACTCTTCAATTTCTCTCATGGAAGGTTGCTTTCCTAGTAGCAATTACGTCCTTAAGGAGAGTTAGTGGAATACAGGCATTCACTTAATAAGAACCTTTCCTCCAAATTCACAAAGATAAAATAGTACTTGGGACTAACCCACAATTCCTACCTAAAATAGTTTCACCATTTCACATCAATCAGTCAGTAGAATTACCAGTCTTCTTTCCACAGCCAGATTCAGTTGTTGAGAGAGCTTTTCACACTCTTGATGTCAAAAGATGTATTATGTTGCTAGAACAAAAGATTTCAAGAAATCTAAACCACTTTTTGTGGCTTTTCAACAACCTCATAAAGGTAATCCTATTTCAAAACCAGTATTAACCAGATGGATAGTAAAGTGTATTCAAACTTCCTATCTTTTTTTTTTTTTTTTTTTTTTTTTTCAAATATATTTTTATTTAACTGTTTGCTGTTTTACATTTGTAGGTCATTTTACAGTAACGTTTTGTCATTATTATACACATCTCTTAAGTTGTCCGCACCACTGTTTTGCTTTGTTTGCATTGTGTTTCACAATTACTTGCTCAATTCAGTAGTTTAATAATACTTGTGTAATATTGCTCCCATCACTTAATCAATCCGACTTTATGGAGACAGTACTTACAGTGCCCCTCGTTACTTTTAATATTGGTGACCTGATAACAGACTTAACTCCACTTCAAACTGTATATAGGCTTAATGGCTCATGTGGGTGTGGCTGCTTAACTTCAAAGAGGGGGGGGTTGACATAGAGTTTCATACTATGTAGGAGCGGTCTATCTACTATTCCCCTCCCTCCTTCGTTCTTTTAGTTATTGCGTCCTGTCCTCTGTACTCGCTCCCTCTGCGCCCGGTCCAGCGGGGCTCCTGATGTTCCTCCCATCCTGTTTTCTGGAACTTTCGCTTACAAGCACATCAGGTGACCCTCTCAAGTGGTTCCTCCCATCCCCTCAGGTACCATTGGTCCCTTCGTTAGGCCGTCCCACCTTATCACTAGGTTTTCCCACTCCGGGGCGATGGGTGTCTGGCGGGCTCCCCTGGCCTCCTCTGCCTTAAGGACCTGCAGTTCAGCTCTGGACCATCTTGTGACATCGCCTCTCCATTCTGTCAATGAAGGGGGTGCATTCGATTTCCAACCCTTCGTAGTCAGCCTTTTGTAAAGGGCCAGGGACAGGTCAAGGAAACGACTCTCTACCCTGCTCCATTTGGCACTAGCTCTGAGGCCCAAAAGACAAATGTCGGGGGTTGGCCGGAGTTCCGTACCGAACAGCTCCATGAGATTAGTCGTCATTGCCGTCCATCCCCTCTGGAGCATCGTGCATCCCCACATCATATGATCAAAGTCTGGTTCCCCGTCTCCACATCTGGGGCAAGTCCTGGGCTCCCCCCCGTATATGCGGTGCAGTCGTTGAGGAGTAAGGTATGTTCTGTGTAGATAGTTGTATTGTATGTATCTCAGCCTAGTGTTGCGTGAGATCACCCCCAGGGTAAGCAAGTGCTCTAGTCCACTCTGACTCGGTCAGGTCCCGCCCAATTGTCTTCACCCATTTTTCTCTTAGGGGTCGCAGGGGATCCACTGCTACCTCTATCTGGGCCCTGTATATTTTTGCTATTAGGTGAGTTTCCTCTCCCTCTGTCAGCAGGAGGTGCAACACTCCGTGGGGAGCGGGTTCTGCATTGACCGTGGTCCAATGCTCCTTCAGGGTATGCACCAGCCTTCCAAAGAGTAAAAACTGTCCTATTGGGACCCCCCCCTCTACTACATCAGCAAAGCTCCTCAGCACCCCCTCCCTGAATAGCTCCCCCACTGTCTCTATCCCTGCTCTCGTCCAAGGCCCCAAACCCAGTCCCCCTGGCCCCTCCGCCCTCACGTCCAGAGCGACGGCCGCCAGCGGCAGAGCGGGAGAGTATGGTGGCCCCACTCCAGTCCTCCTCTCACATTGTTTCCAGCATCTCATCGCCACATTGTACATTATGTTGCCTCTAATGGGGGCCATCTTCCTGCCCGCCATATTTGCTGCAATCTGAGCTATGTCAATTTCACCGTTTGCGGTGGCCAGGTCCAGCCGCCCCCTACCCGCTAGCCAGCCGGCCACCCATTGTAACTGAGATGCCAGGTAATAGCCTACGAAATCTGGGGCGCCCAGGCCTCCCAACCTCGTCGGCCTACAGATGGTCGAGAGCGCAGTTCTTCTGCGGCCCTCATCCCATATTAGTTCTCTGAGCAAGGCGTTCAACTCTCGGAACCATGCCGCGGGGATCTGTAGTGGTAAGTTAGCAAAATAGTAGAGGAGGCGTGGTAGCATGACCATTTTTGAGAGCGCCACTCTGGCCATGATTGTTAGTTTTAATGATCTCCAAAACCCCACCGAGGAGCGCAATGATCTAAGCGTCCTGCCGAGGTTACCGTCCCTAAGATCGTTTAATTCGTGAAATATCTGTATGCCCAAGTATTTAAATGTCCGCGGGGCCCAATTTACGTCAGCTGGGCACGCATCTGGGCGTGCACTGTCTGACATCACGGGGAATACATATGTTTTCCTCCGATTAAGTCGGAGTCCCGATTGGCCCCCGAAGTCTTCCAGTATTCCCAATGCCCACGTGAGTCCTCTTGACGCGTCCCTCATGTAAATAAGTATATCATCTGCATACAGGGAGACTATATGTTCGGACGGACCCCAAATAATTCCCTTGCCCACGCCTTCACATCGCAGCTGCGATGCCAGGGGTTCGATTGCCAGGGCAAACAGTAGCGGGGACAAGGGGCAGCCCTGCCTAGTTCCCCTGTATACTGGGTATGCACTGGAGATCATCCTTCCGGTTTTAACTCTTGCTAACGGGGATGAGTACAGCAAGTCCACCCATTTTACCCAGTTCTCCCCCAGCCCCATTTTAAGCATCACAGTCCTTAAATAGTCCCATCTGATGGAATCGAAGGCCTTCTCGAAATCCACCGCGAGTAAGGCTCCCTCTGGCGGTCTCTGATCCCTGGGCATGTGCAAGATCGTAAACACCCTTCTCAGGTTCAGGGAGGTACTACGGCCGGGGACAAAACCATTCTGGTCAGCGTGCACTAACTTTGTCATGAGAGGGAGCAACCGGGCAGCCATTATCTTACTAAGTATTTTGAAGTCGCTGTTTAACATAGATAAAGGCCTAAAGTCCGTCACCGGAGCTTCCCTGTCTTTTGTCTTGGGGAGCGGTACCACTAAAGCCTCCCGCATTGTCTGTGGTAGTTCTCCATATTGCAGCGCCTCCGCGTACAACCCTGTCAATTGGGGGGCCAGCAGCAATTTGTATTTTTTATAGAAATCCATGGGGAGACCGTCTGTCCCTGGGGTCTTTCCGGGTGCTAACTGTTCTATAGCTTCATTTACTTCCTCTAGCGTTACTGGTCCCCCCAGGCTGTCTTCTATCTGCGCTCAGTGTTGGTAGTGGGATTTGCTGTAGGTATCTATTGAAAGATTCCATCTGCAATTCGCTGGGTTTCCCGTACAACTGCGAGTAATACTCTCTGAACGCATCGTTTATGGAGCCCGGCCTGAGTCTGCGAGACCCCTCCCCGTCTATTACACATGTGATGGGCTCACCCTGCTCTCCCGGGCGGACCAGCCACGCCAGTAGTCTCCCCGATCTACCCTCTTCCGCATGTAGGGATGCTAGATATTTTTGCCTGTCGTGGCACCGGAGTTGCTCTTCAATGCGGGAGTGTTCCCTACAAGCTCGGTTATATTCTCCTGCGCTGTCTTCCCTTGTCCCAACTCCCTCTCGTGCATATCCTTCTCCAGGTCATTCAATTCTTTTTCAAGTGTACGCCTCACCCGCACCGACTGCCCCAGGCAGAAGCCCCTTGTCACTACCTTAAGCGCCTCCCATTCTAAGGCCCTAGAAGGAGTAGACCCCTTATTCGTCTCAATATATTCTGCCAAGTGGCCGCGTAGGGCCTCTCTGTACGCCTGGTCCTCAAGTGCCGAGGGAGAAAGCCTCCATGATGGTATAAGGGGTCTATCCTCCGACATCCTCATCGTTATTAACAAGGGATTATGATCAGACAAAGTGCGGGCTAAGTATTCTGAGCGTGTCATATTACTTATCAGGCCTGCTGTGCAGACTACTCTGTCAATTCTGGTATGCACTCGGTGGAGACCCGAGTAGTATGAATATTCACTAGACGTTGGGTGGTGCATTCGCCAGACGTCCGACAACCCCCACATGTCCAGCCACTCACTCAGCCTTCTGGCTGTTTTGATTGTCGCTGCCCCATGCAGAGGCGGGGTGGACCTGTCCAGATTTGTGTCTAGTACTGCATTGAAGTCCCCCCCCTACTAATAGCTCCCCAGCGATTTGGCGTGTGAGGTGTCTCGATAGGCTCGTCATAAAGGGGACCTGGTCTTGGTTGGGGGCGTATATGCAGCTTAAGACTATTGGGATACCTTGTAGCTTCCCTTCCAATATCACGAATCTTCCCTCCCGGTCTATATTGGAAGAGGTCAATATGAAGGGGACCCCCGCTCTGATCCATACTAAAGCGCCCCTTGCATAAGCTGAGTAGTCTGTTGCAAACACCTGCCCCCTCCACCTGCGCCTTAGCTTCTCTCCCTCTCCAGACGCCAGGTGTGTTTCCTGTAGTAATGCCAACTGTACTCCCCTTCTCTTTAAGTTAGAGAGTATTTTGTGCCTTTTAGCTGGAGTGCCCATCCCCCTAACGTTCCAGGTCAATAAATTATAGTCCGCCATTTCATGATTTCATTCTGGTGACAATACCCCCGCTTCTCCCCAGTCGCGAGGATATTTTCCCACATCATGTCTTTGCCGCAGTCAAATTCCGCCACCCACATTGCCATATTAACTTGTAACTGTGTATCCCAACTCCCCATCCCCAGGGCACCTCCTAACCTGTAGGCTGCCCAGTAAACTATGCAACTGTGCAACTTGTTCAACTTTTGATCAGCAGTACTCGCCATTTTGAATGGGCGAGGTTCTGTTCCGGGGGGTGGCCAAGTCCGGAGGGGCCGCCATTACGCTTGACATGCCCAGTCCCCGGCGCCTTCCGCAGGCCCTGGCTAGCCAAGTTCGTCAGCTGTTTGTGGGGTCACCTTCGGGGCTCGGGCTGAATGCTCCAGGTCTTCCGCAGAGGACACCAACGTGTCGTCCGTTTCATTCCCAGAACCTTCCTGAGGGGATGCCTCCCCACCCATGCGTGCTGCCGCTTCCAGTGCTTCCTTCCTGCCTTTCTCTTTCTGTGTTTGTGTGGGCGCCAGTCGTCTGCGGTCTCTGGTCTTCCTTCCCTTCAGGGCTCGGCGAGCATTGCCACCGGTCGGGCCCTCTCCAACGGGACCCCCCGCCTGAGGGCCACGTGACTCAAGCCATTCCCATGCCTCCTCAGGGGATTGGAGGAATGTTGTCTTCCCTTCCAGCATCACTCTCAATCTGGCTGGGTAGAGTAGCGAATACTGGATTCCCTCCTCTCTTAGGGCTCTCTTAACTGCCAGAAACGAAGACCGCTTGTTTTGCACCTCCAGGGTAAAGTCCGGGAACAGTGTCACCTCCCCATTTGCGACTTTAAATGGGCCCGTCTCCCTGGCCCTTTGCAGGAGGGAGTCCCTGTCTCTGTAGTGTAAGAGTTTAGCTATCACGGCCCGGGGGGGTCTCCCCGGGGCAAGGGGCCTCGCCGGCACCCGATGTGCTCGTTCCAGCGTGTAGAATGGGGTCAAGCGCCCCGGCGCCACTGAGGTACTGAACCATTTCTCCAGAAATTCAACAATGTTCTCCCCCTCAGCCCCCTCCGGGAGGCCCACCACGCGCACATTGTTCCTTCTGTTCCTCCCCTCCGCATCTTCAGCTCTTTTTTCGAGTCGCGCAACTCTGTCGGCCAGGGAGGTCACTTCAGCCCTCAGGTCTTTCTGCTTTGGTGCTATCTCGGCCAGTACAGTTTCTGTCTCTTTGACTCTGTCTGCCAGTTTATGGTGGTCCGCTCTCAGTAGGCTCACCTCCACAGCTACTTGACTGATCTCCCGTTGCAACGTTGTTTTGGTGTCTTCGATCGCCCCGAGTATTTTATCTAAAGTATCCTGGACTTTGATCTGCATGTGGCCCTGTGGGTCCGAGTCATCGCTCCCGGACTGAGCTGCAGCGGCCATGGTTCTGTTCTTGTGGCGGCTCCTGGGGGGCATCTGATCAACAGCGGACCTCGCCCCGGGCCCCCGACAGCTGCCCCAGCTGTTTCAGTTGTTCCGCTTCGGAATGCCTCTCCCCAGGCGCTCTACGTTTAAGCGCTATCCATTTCAGCTCCGGGTCCTTTAGCCCGTCATGGACTCTCAACTGTCACTCTTCATCGTGGCACTAAATTTCCTCCCGCTTGTCTCCCTTGTTGCACCAGGGACACTTCTGTGCTCAGTCCTACTCCTTTATGGATCTCCAGTACTCCAATGCGCCCGGGGGAGTCCACGGTTCTACCTTTTAGGCAATCCACCCCTCGCCCCCGGGGGCGCGATCCGCCAGCTTCATCAGTCGGCCCTTTTTCCTCGCTTGCTTGATCCTATCTTCTGGGTTCCTCAGCCCCGGGTACTCATTCAACCCCCATGGGTCACGAGCCACCTCCGTCCGGGGCCACCCCGATCCGGCCCCCGGCTCGGTCAAACCAGCCACCATGCATCTAGCTCACCGGTGTCTGCAGGGGTCCACCAGGTCCCGTTATCCCTCGTTCTCTCCGCTTCTTCGGTGTGTACCAGGGCCCAAAGGCCCACCTCAAGTCAAGCGGCCCCGCAGTTTGACCCCGAGTCACGTCGCTACCTCGAAATCGTTCCACACTGCCTCTCTCTCGCTCTTGGCCTCGCTTCGTCCCCAATCCTTCCTAGGGGCCTCGTCCGTGGCCCAGAGTAGCACCACTTCACCACCCGTCAGAGTGCGACTTCCGCTGGGCCACCAGAACCCAAATGGCATCTCCACCCCAGCTCGTAGTCTCCGCCGGCAACCTCCGCTTTCTTCAGCCTCCGGGTCGCCTCAACCTGCAGCCCTGCCCGTGGCCGCGGCCCCGATCTCGGGCCTGCCCCCTGTGTTCTTCTGGGGTCACCCGTATCCAGTGTCTCAGTCTCCGTGCGCCTCCACAGTGCGCGATCTCACCTGGGCCCTCACCACTTCGGCCCCCAGGGTCGCCGCAGGGGCCCACACACGCTCGGCCCTCTCCTCTGGTCCACGCAAGGCCTCCGGGCCGCCTCAACCTACGGCCCCGCCCAAGGCCGCGACCTCGATCCCGTTCCTGCCCCCTCTGTTATTCCGGGGCCGCCCGCTTCCAGTGGCACAGTCTCTGTGCGCTTCAGCTGTGCGCGATCTCACCTGGGCCCCCTGGCCCCCGCCAGCACCTCCGCCGCTGCCGGAGAGCCTGCTCGGCGCCTCCCGCTGTTCTGTGCCGTCCGTGCACTCACCACTTCGGTTCTCGGCACCACGCAAGGCCGCGGCCTCTGTCACGTGCTCAGACCCGCAGACTCCGAAGTCCCCGACGGGCAGATTCGGCACCCCCGGGGTCGCCGCAGGGGCCCACACACGCTCGGCCCCCTCCTCTGGTCTCGCCCCGCAGCCTGGACCTCATTCGGCCCGGGGAAGGCACGATTTTGACTTTCTATTCGCCGGCCCCTCCGGAGCTAAGAGTTCAGGCGTGCGCCATCTCCGGGTCCTTGGCCACGCCCCACAAACTTCCTATCTTAAAGCTAAAAGACAGCTATTAGTAACTCCTAAAGCACACTCTATTAGAAAGAAAGGAGCTTCAATGGCATTCTTAGGCAATATACCAATGGCAGATATATGCAAAGCAGCCACACGGTCCACAGCACACACATTTACTAAACATTACTGTGTGGATGTGTTTTCTCGCCAGCAAGCAAATGTTGGTCAAGCAGTATTTAAAACACTATTTCAAAGTACTCCAACTCCTACAGGCTAGCCACCGCTTATTTTGGGAGGGGACTGCTTTTCAGTCTATGCAAAGCATGTGTATCTGCAGCTACACATGTCATCGAACGGAATATGTTACTTCCCCAGTAGACGTCTGTTCGTGGCATGTAGTGCTGCAGATTATCATACGCCCTCCCTACTCACCGGAAGCCTGTAGCCGTTGTAGTACTTTCTTTATGTAAATATGTATAAACATTGCATAGACATCTTCTTTTTATATATATATGTGTGTGTGTGTGTGTACATATACATTTCTTCACTCCTTACTTCATCCTCCTGCGGAAAAACAATCTAACAAAGGACTGTATGCCCTTGCGCACTATCACCGGGAGGAGGAGTCACTCGATCTCGTGACTCGAAAAAGCTTCTTTGAAGAAAAACAACTTGTAACACTCAGAACCCAACACTAGATGGCGGATGTATGCAAAGCTCATGGATCTGCAGCACTACATGCCACAAATAGATTTCTATTGGGTAAGTAACTTTATATATATATATAATTTTTACTTTTCAAAGCAGTCGCAAACCCCCTGAGTAGACGGTGCGGACCTTTAGGGGTCACCGGGTCACAGGTTAAGAACCACTGGCATAGTGTATAGCAAATGATGGACTGGAGTGAGGGCTGAGAGATTGCCACTGGCTAAGACTTTTCACAAGCATTGCACTAATCACTTTTGTGTTGCTTTTCTGTGCAACGCAGTAAGTAAGATGGGAATACCCACATGTGGGTCCAGTTCTCATTGTGCCACACAACTCTAGCTTTTCCACGTTACTTACATCCCCCCTGTGGGAGGGACCCTGGAATTTAACTACTCCATTTCAGTGAACCCTTTTGTTTGCTTACAAACTCCCATTCCCATATAGTGAAAGGCAATACGTGGACTGTTTAGAGCATTCATGTGAGCGGTGGAGGAAGGGAAAGCATGTGGAACAGGCATTTGCAATGAAATAGGTCTTGCATATTTAGAACAAATTAATTGTCATCTTTTGACAACAGCGCCCATGAGCAAACGCAAAAGAAAACCTGAGTTGAAACTGAGAAAATGCGACTTGGCAAAATAAAGTTTGCTTTAAAAATAAAACTTTGTAGTTTCGTTTACCAGGATGGCCACATTTTTGCCAGTAACAAGCCTTCTATTTGAGGTGCACTAGAAGTAAAAAAAAAAAATAAGAAACGGTACCTAGATTACGTCAGGAGCAGCAGACTTGCACTAATTAAGTTTAATCAATTAGTGCTTGATCACTGCTCCACACAGAGAAACGGAAATGATGGCAGGCGTGCCTTGACGAATTAGGAGGCTATAAGGAAGTGTGACACGCAAACCAACAAATGGTGAGGGACAGGCGGGCTCCAACCCTTTACCAAACACATGAGTCTCGCAAGCGAGACTCATACACTAGGCCATGCACTCACAGGCTCGACTCTAAAAACTGTTCTTAACTTAGCTCTGACATCAGAGGGACATGGTAAAAAGAGCATATAGAAGAGCAGCATCCAAGGGTGGAATGACTGGCCTTTCCGTAGCATTACGTCCCATTTAGAGGAAACACCAGTTTGATGATTGGTAAACACGGCAAAAGCTGTATTTGTTTACCTTTTGAGTTACGGTTAAAGCAGGAAATATCAGTGGAAAACATTCCAGTGTTTTAGAGCAGTTTCTTACTTCTACACCAGTCCTAAAGCAACCTCTGATAAAGTTGTCATGTTATACATTAATAAAAGGGTAATTTTCATCTGTTCTTATTAAGTAGCCTTGGTTGGCCCATCAAGCATTCTAAAATGTGACCAAATTGCAGTATTGTTTTTTTTTTTAAAGGTGGGATTTTTTTTTTTTTTAAACTGTTTGCCAGGCAGTGGTCTTCTGCAGTCACGTTTTATGAATTATAGTAAATATCAAGTGTTTCAGGCTACATCGGGAAACGAGCCCAGAAGTCACTGTCAGCATTACATTTTTTGATGCATTAGTATTTTCTGTCACACCGTCTTCTGTATTTCTTTTGCTTCTTTTCACTGAACTCTCCAAAATAGCCATAAGGTACTGAAAATAACTAAACTGCTTGCTTGTCCTATGCTCTTATTCTTTGTCCATCCCAGGCTGGAGGAAGTAAAGGGGATGGCCAACCGCATCATCAGCATGAGAGAGCAGCTGGTTTCTAACCTGAAGAAGGAGGGCTCTATCCACAACTGGCAGCACATCACAGACCAAATTGGCATGTTTTGCTTCACAGGCTTAAAGCCGGATCAGGTGAGTGCATTTTTTCATTTTTACTGGAATTTTACTGATTTTTCTACAAAGCATAAAGCTTAATTTAGTGAATAGAATTACCCTTTGATTCCATGCTACTGGTTGGTCCAGAGTAGCAAAACTGAAGTCTAACTGGAAATTTAAGTGTAGGCTTATTTATTATTTATACTTGCAGTTGCATCATGAAGTTGCTATTCATCATTTGCCATGAATAAAACAGTAGGTCACGTGTTCAGCGACATTTATTTGAATTAGGCGTACCATGGAGAAAAGCAAATCGGCCATTTCTCATTGGTCGATAAGATGTGGGACTTGAATACGCCAACAAAAGCAGTATATCTGATTAACAGATTGTAGGAAGTTGGCTCTGTATGCACTATTTCAAAGTAAGGAATAGTATGCACAGAGTCCAAGGGTTCCCCTTAGAGGTAAGATAGTGGCAAAAAGAGATAATACTAATGCTCTATTTTGTGGTAGTGTGGTCGAGCAGTAGGCTTATCAAAGGAGTAGTGTTAAGCATTTGTTGTACATACACACAGGCAATAAATGAGGAACACACACTCAGAAACAATTCCAGGCCAATAGGTTTTTGTTATAGAAAAATATCTTTTCTTAGTTTATTTTAAGAACCACAGGTTCAAATTCTACATGTAATATCTCATTTGAAAGGTATTGCAGGTACGTACTTTAGGAACTTTGAATAATCACAATAGCATATATACTTTTTACATAAAACACATTTAGCTGTTTTAAAAGTGGACACAGTGCAATTTTCACAGTTCCTGGGGGAGGTAAAGTATTGTTAGTTCTTGCAGGTAAGTAAACCACCTACGGGGTTAAGATTGGGGTCCAAGGTAGCCCACCGTTGGGGGTTCAGAGCAACCCCAAAGTCACCACACCAGCAGCTCAGGGCCAGTCAGGTGCAGAGTTCAAAGTGGTGCCCAAAACGCATAGGCTTCAATGGAGAGAAGGGGGTGCCCTGGTTCCAGTCTGCCAGCAGGTAAGTACCTGCGTCTTCGGAGGGCAGACCAGGGGGGTTTTGTAGGGCACCGGGGGGGACACAAGTCCACACAAAAAGTACACCCTCCGCAGCGCAGGGGCGGCCGGGTACAGTGTGCAAACAAGTGTCTGGTTCGCAATGTAAATCAATGGGAGACCAAGGGGTCTCTTCAGCGGTGCAGGCAGGCAAGGGGGGGGCTCCTCGGGGTAGCCACCACCTGGGCAAGGGAGAGGGCCTCCTGGGGGTCACTCCTGCACTGAAGTTCCGATCCTTCTGGTGCTGGGGGCTGCGGGTGCCGGGTCTTTTCCAGCTGTCGATTTTAGAGTCAGGCAGTCGCGGTCAGGGGGAGCCTCGGGATTCCCTCTGCAGGCGTCGCTGTGGGGGCTCAGGGGGGACAACTTTGGTTACTCAGTCTTTGAGTCGCCGGAGGGTCCTCCCTGTAGCGTTGTTTCTCCACCAGTCGAGTCGGGGTCGCCGGGTGCAGTGTTGCAAGTCTCACGCTTCTTGCGGGGATTGCAGGGGTCTTTGTATCCAGAGGAGCAGATTTAAAGTTGCAGTCTTTGTTGAACAGGGCCGCTGTTCTCGGGAGTTTCTTGGACTCTTGGAAGCAGGGCAGTCCTCTGAGGATTCAGAGGTCGCTGGTCATGGAGAAAGCGTCGCTGGAGCAGGTTTCTTTAGAAGGCAGGAGACAGGCCGGTAGGACTGGGGCCAAAGCAGTTGGTGTCTTCTTTCTTCTTCTGCAGGGGTTTTCAGCTCAGCAGTCTTCTTCTTCGGTAAGTTGCAGGAATCTAAATTCTTAGGTTCAGGGGAGCCCTTAAATACTAAATTTAAGGGCGTGTTTAGGTCTGGGGGGTTAGTAGCCAATGGCTACTAGCCCTGAGGGTGGGTACACCCTCTTTGTGCCTCCTCCCAAGGGGAGGGGGTCACATTCCTATCCCTATTGGGGGAATCCTCAAGATGGAGGATTGCTAAAAGTTAGTCACTTCAGCTCAGGACACCTTAGGGGCTGTCCTGACTGGCCAGTGACTCCTCCTTGTTATTCTCATTATCTCGACCGGCCTTGCTGCCAAAAGTGGGGCCGTGGCCGGAGGGGGCGGGCAACTCCACTAGCTGGAGTGCCCTGCGGTGCTGGAACAAAGGGGGTAAGCCTTTGAGGCTCACCGCCAGGTGTTACAGCTCCTGCCTGGGGGAGGTGATAGCATCTCCACCCAGTGCAGGCTTTGTTACAGGCCACAGAGTTACAAAGGCACTCTCCCCAGGGGGCCAACATGTCTCGAGTGTGGCAGGCTGCTAGAACCAGTCAGCCTACACGGGTAGTTGGATTAGGTTTCAGGGGGCACCTCTAAGGTGCCCTCTGGGGTGTATTTTACAATAAAATGTGCACTGGCATCCGTGTGCATTTATTGTGCTGAGAAGTTTGATACCAAACTTCCCAGTTTTCAGTGTAGCCATTATGGTGCTGTGGAGTCCGTGTTTGACAGACTCCCAGACCATATACTCTTATGGCTACCCTGCACTTATAATGTCTAAAGTTTGGCTTAGACACTGTAGGGGCACAGTGCTCATGCACTGGTGCCCTCACCTATGGTATAGTGCACCCTGCCTTAGGGCTGTAAGGCCTACTAGAGGGGTGACTTATCTATACTGCATAGGCAGTGTGAGGTTGGCATGGCACCCTGAGGGGAGTGCCATGTCGACTTACTCGTTTTGTTCTCACCAGCACACACAAGCTGGCAAGCAGTGTGTCTGTGCTGAGTGAGGGGTCCCTAGGGTGGCATAAGATATGCTGCAGCCCTTAGAGAGCTTCCCTGGCATCAGGGCCCTTGGTACCAGGGGTACCAATTACAAGGGACTTACCTGGATGCCAGGGTGTGCCAATTGTGGAATCAAAAGTACAGGTTAGGCAAAGAACACTGGTGCTGGGGCCTGGTGAGCAGGCCTCAGCACACTTTCAATTCAAAACATAGCATCAGCAAAGGCAAAAAGTCAGGGGGTAACCATGCCAAGGAGGCATTTCCTTACACAGATGTTCCTCCTGTACGTGATTTATTCCCATCGAGGAGATTATAAATCACATTTCAGGCTTCTCTTGATAATCATGTAATGTTTTATGCAAATATTCATAGAGCTGCATACTCTAATTGAATATCTGCCGCACAACTCTTATCCAGTTGTATGTTTACTGAATGGTTTACAAAACTGTTTAGGACGAGCCTGCCAGTGGCGTTTTGAATGAGTTGCAGCTTTCTGATGTTTTTTGTTGTGGTGCCGGTGTAGTGTATTGCCGTAGTCGAGCTTGCTCGTGACTAAGGCACGGGTGACTGTCCTGCGGCAGTCTACTGGGATCCATTTGAAAATCTTTCGAAGTTGGCAAAGGGTGTCCCAGCAGGAGGAGGTGACCATGTTTACTTGTTGAGTCATTGATGGGGAGGAGTTAAGGATGATTCCTAGGTTGCGGGCGTGGTCTGCCGGAGAAGGTGGGGTGCTGAGATGTGAGCCCCCAGGAGTCATCCCAGGCTGAGGTAGAGTTTCTGAAGATGAGCTTGGTCTTATCTGAGTTGAGCTTGATGCAGCTCTCATCCAGACGGCGACGGCTTTCATTCCTGTGTGGAAGTTCCTCTTCACCATGTCAGAGTTTTCAGTGAGGGCTATGAGTTGTGTATAAATGGTGTAAGACACAACGTTCATACCGTGGCCTTTGACGAAGGCTGCAAGTGGGGCCATGTATACATTGAAGAGAGTTGGGCTCAGGGAGGATCCCTGAGGAACTCTGCAAATGACTTCTGTAGGTTTGGCTGTGTAGGGTGGGAGACTGACTCTCTAGTTTCTTCCAGAGATGGAATGGATCCATTGCAGGGCTTTTCCACAGATTCCTGCATCATGGAGTCTGGTGCATAAGGTGCTGTGGGAGACCGTGTCGAAGGCTGTTGAGAGGTCGAGCAGTATGAGTGCTGTGGTCTGGGAGTGAGCTGCAAGAAGAGCTGTCTCTGTGCTGCAGTTGCTCCAGATCCCAGACTGGGAGGTGTCCAGTGAGGAGTTGTCCTCAATGAATAGTCGCAGCTCTGAGTTTATGGCCTTTTCCAGTTTGGCCGGGTATAGTAGCAGCGAGATGGACAGGAAGTTCTTTAGTTCAGATGGATCGCCAAGGGTTTTTGGGGAAGGTGGCTGTGTTGATGGAGCAGTTGTGCGATGCCAAGAAGCAATCATAGTATGTAGAGCTTTGGAACCTGCCGCAAGGGACTAGATTATAGTCCTCCTGATTGGCCATCAGTGTGTGTTAGATCTCTTCATCTAGGCCATACATATTTAGTTGGTGATGGCCAGTTTATGGGCTTATACAGTACTGGGTGATGGACAAAACCCGAAGCAGATCTTTTATGTAAGAGTATTGGTCAATAAGAGCTTATATGCACTTCATTTGTCTACTTAACCACTGAGTGTTATGGGATTGGTGTGAGCCGGGAGGCGTATACATTGTATTATTTGTAATTGTATTCATGTAACGTAGAGGCATTGAAGCACTTTATGCCAGGAAGCATGCTGCACCGTAACCCTGGGTTAGTGTTTTTTTTCATTGGTTATAGTTGGTTATTGCGATTAGTCTTGTGCTATTAAGGAAATCTTTCCATGCATTTAATCCAGTTTTTTTGTGATAGATTAAATAGGCATTAGGTGTGATCTTTTGGGGGGTGGGGGGGGGTTGGGGGGGGTTGAATATGCAAGTTCATGCGAACGGTTAGAAAAACTTAAAGGATACTGATACAGCTAAGGCCATGGGGGGGCTCTCCAAGCCACTGGTCAAAGGGTCCTTTCACAGGTAGCTTTACCGTGCAAGTTCTAGGACCACCTCCCCAAATGCAAGCGGTTTCCAAAGGCAACAACTGCAACCTTATCAGCAAGCTACCTTGAAAGGTTGCACAAGAGAGGGCATGGGGTAACAACAACAAATCAAGAGCCAAAAAAGGACTGGTCTCTCAGACTGTATCTTGTTCTCGGATGCCTCAGTCAATATATAGTGGTGGAATACTTCCACATGGTAACCCTTCAGGACGTCATACCTCCGTTGTAGCAGACTTCATGGCAACATTGGACTTGAAGGATGCAAATTTCCTACTCCTCAATCCACCCAGCCTACCTATGCTACCCGAGGTTTGTGGTTAGTGGCCAGCATTGCTAATTCAAAGTCTTACTGTTCAGTATAACTACTGGTCCAAGCTTCTTTACCAAATGTTTAGCGGTGGTTGTTGTTTATCTAAGCTGATGTATTATGTGGTGTGGTTGTGCGACCTCTCCATGTAATACACTTACTAATCCCTTGGGTTTTATTTGGCAAGCAGTCAGCTCAACCATGGGTAACTGTGGCTCTGAGCAGCAAGGCTTGCACAAAGGAACAAGTTTAAAGCATTTTAACAGTACCAAAAGTGAAATAAAAATAAGGCACCAAAGAAATCAATTTATGAAAATAGACTGCGTTTTTATGGAGGTTTTTTTAGACACCACATTCAAAAAGATCCACAGGAGTTATAGAATTTACAAGGTATAGTAAATCGGGTTATTTCACTCAACCGCAAACAAGCAGTGGCAAATTCAACAAGTGTCAGTGCGGTCGGTTAAAGTTATTTGGGGTGACCAACTCTGGCAGGGAGCTAGCAAAGGGGGCCAGATGGGTCCTCCGTAGCTGTTACCTCAGCAGGTGAAGCAGCCCTCAGCCAGTTCCAGGCACTTTTATCCATTGCATGGCATGGCTTTCCTTTGGAAGTGGTCTTGATGCAGGGGATAAAGGATGCTGTGGATGTGATGTGGTTGATGGGGGTCTTGCTATAACTAGTCCTCTGTCCACACACGGGTTGAGGGAGGTCCTTGTCACAGGGACGACATCCCTCAAAGGCCTCTTGGTGCTGCCTGAAGCACAGTTGGCACTGAACTACCAGTCAGCAAATATTAGTTACAAGTCAGCCCTTCCTGGGTCGATAGCTCATACTCTGGGTGGGGGCGGGGAGTGGGGGCCGGGCAGGGTCCCAGCTGCACCTCGACAATGCGAATCCTGGTGCAACCTTGTGCATCGGTCCTAGTCCCTGGTGCTGGACGGCTGCAGTTAGTGGTGAGCTGAAGACTTTGGACTACCAACTTGCCCCAGCAGGCTTCTCAGCTGTCTCCCTTTGCTGTGAACAGGAGGCCAACTCATAGACCCTTGGAGTCTCTTGGCTTTCTTTGGGATCTGGGGACGGCTTGAGCAGACACAACACCTCTCCTTTTCTAGCCACCATGTTCAGTAGGTGCAGTCCACATTGGTCTTGCTTCGTTTTGCTGATTACACAGTGCGAGGGGCATTCCTCCTTCGGTTCTCCTTCCAGTCCAGTTGAAATCAGAGTTCGGGGTGCCAGCTGTGCCCTACTTAAAAAAATGTCCTTGGGCAGGATAGTTAGTAGCCAATGGGCTAGCAGGTTCCATCCACTTGATGACCACTGCCTATGAAATGTGGCATCTGGGCATCCGAGGATGCACCATTCTGCACACTGCTAATATGGCAGAACCCCTTTGCCAGCATCTTGCTCTACCTAGCCCAAGCCAGAGGTGTGGCTGCCAAGAGGACTACATACCCCTGGAAACCTACTTTGTTTACTGATTTCCCCTCTCCTGTCTCAAGAGCTAGCCTGTGCACCCGAACAATGGGGCAGCCCTGCTCCATGTGTTACCCATTTGCCCTTCAAAGGTGGCAGCGTCTCCTTCAAAGCTCATCTTTTGAGCCAACTGCCCGTGTGGCGTTCTGCAGGAGGGAGGGGGACACCTCCTTCCAGAGAAGGCTCCTATCTTATCCTTTCAACAGTCGGCACATTTTCACATGAGGGCATAAAGTTGTCTCAGGTAGAGGCCCCAGTGTGCAACTAGCTTGGGCACAGGGGACTGAAGGCAGCAAAGTGGCATCCTTATTAAAGTTGCACACTGCAACTTGTTAGATTAATTTTGACCTGAGAATCAAGTCTGGCTTAATGCAATAACTTGTTTGATGCTTTGAATGACCCACTTTTGTTGCACTGTTCCAGAAGTAGCACATTTGAGAGATTATGTACTCTGCATCGCTAATTGAGCTCCCAAGCTTTTCCTTTGTAAAAAAACAACAGATTACTGGTTTTATTATCACAACATGTAAAATATTCTGCTCACAAGATATGTTGCACCCTCCCTTAAGACTTGGTAGACCTGTCATAGGGTGACTTGCATATACAAGGGTGAGTCTGCATTTGCCATTGTTTTAAATGGCAAGGTGGGGCCAGCAGTTAACTGTCCTTCTATCCTTCAAATGGCTGCTGGGAGTCTTGTTTTACTAGTGTCCCACCCAGGGTGGCACAGCCAGTGCTGCAGTCGCTGGGGATCCTTCTCTCTTACCTGCCCTGGGTACCAGTTACTTGGGACTTGCAGGTAAGCTAGCTCAGCCTTTTGGGTAAAGAAAATTCAGCATATCTGTTTAAGGGTAAGTACACGGGCACTGAGGTCTTGGTTGCAGACCTCCGTGTACTCTGTTGCAAAATCGGCAGCATCCGTGCAAAAAGAAAACGTAGGGGTGATCATACAGAAAGAGGCATTTCTTTACAACTGGGCATTCATGGTTTCCCCTTGTTGGACGATGGGCTAATCAAGAGCTTAAGAGAACAGTGCCTCATCCATACACAAACCATTATCTCTACCACACGCCTTAGGCTATACCACCAACATTACCAAGTCATCTCAACCCTCTGCTGAGTGAAACCTTTCTCGTGTCCGCTCTGTCGGGTAATGGGCAAAGCCAACCGAGTCACCAGAGAGTTATGTCTTTCCACCCTCTTTTTTTCAGCTCCATTGTCATTGCCCTTCCAGAACAGTTATGAGTCTCCCCTTTGTGGTGGCACAGCAAAAACCTGTTGCACGGCAGACCTTTCAAATACACACTACTGCAGGTCACCATTGCCACATACACTTTATAAGCAGGATGGGGTGCACATCTTAATTTCACAGCAGTACAAGCTTTGTGGACCATGCAATAGTAGAGCTAATAAATCAATCATCTTGAGCTTCTAGTTATCCAGCTAGCCCTCAGAGTCTTCCTCTCTGATACCAAGTAAGGTTGTGATAGTCTGAATGGACAACATGACTGCAGTGTACTACCTACATAAACATGGCCTTCACACTGTGAGTCTTGCTGTTCTAACTCAAACAATGTGGATTTGGCTCTTCATCATTGCACCCACTTGATAAAGGAGTACCTTCCTGGAGTGGACAACGACCTAGCAGACCTACTCGGCACATAACACCAAGAAGTCCACAAATGGAAACTCCATCCTCAAGAACTAAGCAGCTACATCATATTCCAGGGATATCCACAGATAGACATATTTGCCACCCTAGAGAATGCAAAATGCCCAAACTTTGCCTCCAGTTTCCCACAGTCCATTGTAAATGCACTATGGATGTAATGGTTTTGGGGTACATTTGCTTATTGCAGGAAAATGCCCCTTTTGATATGGTCACACCCCACTTCTTGCCCTAGTACAGATGCTTTTTGACTAAACGTGCAGTGGGCCCCTGCTAACCAGGCTGCCAGTGCTCTTTCCTTTAAAATAAAGTAAATGTCTAATTGTAATCCAATTTGCAAGGACTTCAGCACCCCCGTAAGCCCCTAGTAAATGGTACCCTCGTATCTATGGAATGAGTACTAAAGGGGGTCTCTAAAGGCTGCAGCATGTATTATGTCACCCTAACAAACTCACTCTCAAATACAGGCAGACTGCCATCTCAGAATATGTGGAATGGGGCAAGCCATTTTGTAAACACGACATTGCACACACCATGTGTGCAGTGCCCATATCCACTGCATGTAATATATGTAAGTCATCCCTACAGCATGCTTTAGAGAACTAATGCAGGGTGCATTATATTACATGTAAGGGCACATTCGCATGAGCAGATCTACCCTTGTGATATCTAGTTCCATAGCTAGATATTGCTAGTGATCAGGCAGCCATCTTAAGGACATACACTGGGAACTGGTCACCACGAGTTACCCAGTTACAGGATGACTGCACTGAAGTTATTGGTGTTTTATTAAGGCAAGATATTTGATATCAATTTGTGCTGGTGCCAGTATCAGATTTCTGCCATGCACCCAGAGGGCACCATAGAGGTGCCCTTTGAATGCCTACTAGTTGATGTGCTGTCTGACTGGTACCAACGAGCCTACCACCACAGACTAGTTTCTGACCCCCTGCAGGTGAGAGCCCACACTCTGAGGCCAGTAACAAGGTCTACTCCGGAGGCAGGTGATCACACCTCCTCCAGGATGGCTAGTGGATTAGCATGTCAGAGTCAGGGGCTTTAAAGCCCCTGCCACCTTTGACATGGGACCCTGGCTTCCACCAGTCCTGAAGAACGCCACCCTCTGCATTGAGGCCCATTTGGCACCAGAGAAGAAGGGTAATAAGTTATTCAGGAGACATGTTGCACTTCTAGGCTAGTAACACCCCTAATGTGGGCTACCTGAAGTGGACACTCAAGGAAGGGTTCCACTATCTTGTTTTTGATGAAACTAGGATCTCTGTGTCAGGAATATGCCCACTCCTAACAGGAAGTGGACATCTAGGGGGTGTAGTCACCTCAGGGGTAAGTCCCCCCCCTAAACGCCCCTAAATCCAGTATTGAGGGGTCCCCCTGACACCAGGACTTCAGATTTATCTACTGGTTACCGAAGAAAGACGATCAGTCCCCGCAACAACAGAGGACTTAACCACCACTTCGTGGCAAACCCTGCCCTGCCGCTGGTACCTGGACAGTTGCACCGACGCAACTTATCCAAAAGCTGTGCATCCTCCCAAAGCTGTGGAGGACTGTCCAGCACTTCAACAACCAGGCAGCAGCATCTTTGGGTGGGAGAAGCCATCACCCCTGCATCAGCAGGCACCGACTGCAGCTGTCTGGGAATCCGCATTGTTGTTAATCTGGCCCATCAAAGAAGCAGCATGATAAAAGGAGGTTTGTGAGGCTCTAGGAGGTCAGCCCTGTCTTACTGGTGAATTTCAAGAGGCTAGACCCTCCAGGAGCCCCCCCGCACCAATACCCTGACTACCAAGGCACTTGCACCCACTAGGCTTGTTTGTGTTCATTCCTGACACCACTGATGCCAGAACTTGTGCATCGAGGGACTTCAGGACAGACGAGCTCCACTTAAGTGGCCCTGCTGTTTTGTTTCAACTCCCACTGCAGGTTGACTGAGAACCGTGAGAGCCTCCAACTGATCAGTCAGCACCTCTGCACGTGAGCCCCCCCAGCTTGAGTACAGGACTTCAGCCTATGTCCTCTTGGCCCAGGAAACCCCACGAGCCGAGCCCCCCCCTCCTTTAGGTTTTGCCAGACTTGTTCCCCAAGTCCCCCCTTGCAGACTCTGTTGTTGCGACAGGTCACTTTAAACTTTCACTGCTGTAGCCCCTGAGGCTACTAACTCGACCAGCACCTCTGTACCCAGACACACTGGTAAACCTTACGGTGATTGGGAGGAGCGGGGGGCAAGGTTCAAAGTACCACCAGCGTTTAAGTTCTAAAGGATACCCTCTACAACCGTTTGCAAGTATATCTATGCAGTGTGTTAGTCCCATAGCATAACATTTCTACGTTTGAGGCTCGTGCGTCATATGTAACAGCTTGGCTACTTTACTGTTTCTCTTGTAAAAATCAATAACTTCTGAAGTACCTACCCAATATCGTTGATCTTTCTGTCAATGTATATAGAAGTCTGTTATTTTTGTAAGTTGGTCTGGGATTTCTTTTTGAGCATGTCTCATTTATTGAAACTGTGTACAACAAAGGCTCAACACTCCTCTCTGATAAACGTAAGCTACTCGACCACACTACCACAAATAGAGCACTTGGTATTCTTAAAGTAGGCCCCTGTAAACCAATAAGGGTTGTCTGGACTTTTTGCATGGTTTACCCCTACATTGGTACACTACAGACTAAGCCAGCTTCCCACACGTATTTTTACGCCTCTCCCTCTCCTTCCTCTAATGGTGTTGAAGAAGAAACTTCCCAGAAACTCCTCCTTGTAGCTCCCACCTGGTTCTCCACTCTTCTCAAAATGTCCATCAGTCCTACTTAGAATCTCCCAAACACAGCGTATCTTCTCACCAAAAAACAGGGACAGATCAAACATCCAGACCTCATACAGCCAACTTGGCATTCTGGCACCTTACAGCCTAGACTTTGACTGTCTACGCTTCCCATAGCTGTGCATGGGCATCCTCAAGGAAGACTGTGGACCAGTTACTCAAGCTTGCTATGTAGCTAAGTAGAAGAGGTCTGTCTGCAACTGTATCTCAAAACATATAGCTCCATTAAACCCTGCGGTTCAGGATTGCACATGCTACTTCTTTCATTTACAGCAGTCAAGGTTAGCATACACTTCTATTGGACTTCACTTAGCTGCCATAGCCACTCACATGCAAAAGACGCAGCACTCTACCTTGTTTATATACCAGCCATCAAGGCTTACATGGAGAGTCATTCCTCCCAAGAGTGCTGCCAGCCTCTCAATGGAACCTTAACATAGTCCTCACCAGACATTGGGTTCCCCTTTTGAGCCAATATATTCCTTCCTCCTGCAGTTCCTCTCATGGAAAGGTTCTATTCTGCGTGGCTATAACCACCTAGGGACATTAGTAAACTGCAGGCTCTCAAATTACAGAAACCCTACATTCAGGTCCATAATGACAGAGTAATATTGCAAACCAATCCAAAGATTCTGCCAAAGGCTATTTCTTCCTTCCATCTGAGCCAGACCATATAACTCAGTCTCGTTTCCACAGGTGGAGAGAGCCTTCCACGCTTTAGATGGCAAAAGGGCTCTCATGGACTACATTGAAAGGACTAAGGGCCATATGTACAAACACTTTTTTTTCCCATAGACACAGAATGGGGAAACCCCTTTGCTACATCTGGCCCTTAGTTCTTATATAATGCAGACCAGCTGTTGGTAGCTTTTAGCAACTCCCAAAACCGCCCATTTCAAAACCCAGTAATTGCTAGATGGAGGGAGAGGCTGTATCCAAACCCACAACCTTAAGTTCTCCCTAAACCCCCAGGGCACTCCACGTGAAAAAAGGTCCATTCCTTAGCTTTCCTTGGAAACATTCCTTTAGCTGAAATATGTAAAGCAGCTACTTGATTTGCCCCTTACACATTTACCAAGTGCTACAATGTGGATGCTCATGCTAGACAGCAAGCTTTAGTTAGCAATATGGTCCTAAGGATCCCTTTTCAAAAACCTGCTCCATCAACACGTGAGCCACCACCTTAACAGAGGGAATGCTTTACAGTCCATGCAGACCGTCTGTATCTGCAGCAACAAATGGTAGTATCGGAAAATGTTACTTAACCTGTAAGTACCTGTTCATAGCATGTAGTGCTGTAGATTTGCATGCATGTAACTTCCTCCTAGGGTGTATGTGGCTCTGGCTGCAGATCTTTCTTTCTCTTTTATACTTGCTTATTTCGTAATGCACATGCACTCCACCTTCTTTTACCACTCCAAACTACACTTGCCCGCTGGTCTAAAAACAATTTAAAATGGAGTATGTGCCCATGGGCAATGCACACATTAGGAGGAGACACCATATATCTCACGACTCGAGATTTCTTTGAAGAAAAACAAGTTGCAAATATTCAAGCCCAACACTAAATGCAGGAGAATACAGAGCATGTAAATCTATAGCACTACACGGCACGAACATGCTTACAGAGAAAGTGACTTTTTCCTTGTAGTGGTATAGACTTCGGTAACTAGTCTTTCATCTAGAAGAGATTTTTTTTTTCTTTTGGAAAAAGTGTTCTGGGATTCCGCAGTCAAGGGGACCTATAGAACATTCTTGAACATCAGCAAATACCCCTTTGCTGGAGAACCGGTAATAATATGTATTTTTTTGTTTTCCTCCCTTTCACAGACCTCTGCAGCTTGTTAACTAACACTCCAATCCAGTTCAAAGCAAGCACACAAATTCATCACAACCTAGCCTCCCTTCATTTAACAAGCTGGTTTATTCAGGCCTAGTTTTTAGATCTTTTGTGTTAATATTTATCTGCACAGAATGGAGAATTTTGACTGTAAATGCTGTGCAATAGAACACACGGTAGTTAGGAAATTTTGCACTTGATGCTTCACATGGAGGTTAGGTTGAAGCCAGGAGAGTTTTGATTACTGATCGTAGGTACTTCACTCTGGATTCTGGATTAGTGAGAGGTAGTTCGGAAGGTGTCTATTACAGCTTTGAAGTTCAGGATCAGTAGCTCTTATTGTGCCTCATTTTAGTGGACATTCAGCCAACTTGATGCCAGTTACCCTGAAGTTGATGTGTGTTTGGGACGATTGAGGAGTTCTTGTACCAAAGAATCTATTGGGGTAAAAGGAAATACAGTTGCATTATTCACATTTGCAAAGGAGTAGAGGAGAAGATTGCCTTAGCTGTGTGAAAGGAACTGTTGGAGTATATTTTGTGATATATTAGTTGAAATCTGGCTACTACTGCTGTGTCTAGTATGAATGTATCCATGCTCTTGAAAGGTTAAAATGTGCCCCTCTTTCTGACCAAGTATGCTGTGCTCATAATGTTTTCAGGGAAATGGGTGAGGAGTGGATGTCAGGTGCTGAGGTGCCAGTGAAATACGTGTTTGTAGCATGTGATGCTGAAGATAAACCTGCTCTGCGTACTCCTACCCCCCTACTGTTTAAGTCGGATTTTTGCAAAGTTGGTTTTCTTCAAATAAATATTTCCAGTCACATAGTGGGACTCCTCCCTCCCTATGCAATGCACATGAGCACTGACTCCTTGTTAGATTATTTTTTTCCACCATCAGGTTCAGATGTGCGCTGCCAGGGCTTAGTTCTAAGTGTTCCTCGGGCTCTCATTTGGGCCCTAACAGTGAATTCAGCTCTGCAACACCTTCTAAAAAAAAAAAAAAAAAAAAGAACCACGATCAACTCCTACCTGCTGGGTCCACATGCCCCTCGTCATCCATTATTTCACAGAGAATGCACACACTGATGGAAGGGATGATCTTCCATGACTGTCCTCGGTGCTATGTGAAGTTCCGATGGCCAAGCACGTAGGTGTGTGTTTGTGTGTTTGTGTGTTTGTGTGTTTGTGTGTGTTTGTGTGTGTGTGTGTGTGTGTGTGTGTGTGTGTGTGTGTGTGTAAAGAAATGGCTCCCTGTTGCAGTTACCCCCCACTTTTTGCCTGATACTGATGCTGACTTGACTGAGAAGTGTGCTGGGACCCTGCTAACCAGGCCCCAGCACCAGTGTTCTTTCACCTAAAATGTACCATTGTTTCCACAATTGGCACAACCCTGGCACCTAGGTAAGTCCCTTGTAACTGGTACCCCTGGTACCAAGGGCCCTGATGCCAGGGAAGGTCTCTAAGGGCTGCAGCATGTCTTATGCCACCCTAGGGACCCCTCACTCAGCACAGACACACTGCTTGCCAGCTTGTGTGTGCTGATGTGGAGAAAATGAGTAAGTCGACATGGCACTCCCCTCAGGGTGCCATGCCAACCTCCCACTGCCTGTGGCATAGGTAAGTCACCCCTCTAGTAGGCCTTACAGCCCTAAGGCAGGGTGCACTATACCACAGGTGAGGGCATATGTGCATGAGCACTATGCCCCTACAGTGTCTAAGCAAAACCTTAGACATTGTAAGTGCAGGGTAGCCATAAGAGTATATGGGCTGGGAGTCTGTCAAAAACGAACTCCACAGCACCATAATGGCTACACTGAATACTGGGAAGTTTAGTATCAAACTTCTCAGAATAATAAACCCACACTGATGCCAGTGTTGGATTTATTAAAAAATGCACACAGAGGGCATCTTAGAGATACCCCCTGTATTTTACCCAATTGTTCAGTGCAGGACTGACTGGTCTGTGCCAGCCTGCTGCTGAGAGACGAGTGTCTGACCTCATGCGGTGAGAGCCTTTGTGCTCTCTGAGGACAGAAACAAAGCCTGCTCTGGGTGGAGGTGCTTCACACCTCCCCCCCTGCAGGAACTGTAACACCTAGCAGTGAGCTTCAAAGGCTCAAGCTTAGTGTTACAATGCCCCAGGGCACTCCAGCTAGTGGAGATGCCCTCCTCCTGGACCCAGCCCCCACTTTTGGCGGCAAGTCCAGGAGAGATAATAAGAAAAACAAGGAGGAGTCACTGGCCAGTCAGGACAGCCCCTAAGGTGTCCTGAGCTGAGGTGACTCTGACTTTTAGAAATCCTCCATCTTGTAGAAGGAGGATTCCCCCAATAGGGATAGGAATGTGACCCCCTCCCCTTGGGAGGAGGCACAAAGAGGATGTACCCACCCTCAGGGCTAGTAGCCATTGGCTACTAACCCCCCAGACCTAAACACGCCCTTAAATTTAGTATTTAAGGGCTCCCCTGAACCTAAGAATTGAGATTCCTGAAACTACAAGAAGACTGCTGAGCTGAAAAACCCCTGCAGAGGAAGAACAGAAGACACCAACTGCTTTGGCCCCAGACTTACCGGCCTGTCTCCTGCCTTCCAAAGAAACCTGCTCCAAGGGACCAGCGACCTCTGAATCCTCTGAGGACTGCCCTGCTTCAAGAAAGGCAAGAAACTCCCGAGGACAGCGGCACTGCTCCAAAAGAACTGCAACTTTGTTTCAAGGAGCAGATTTAAAGACCCCTGCAACTCCCCGCAAGAAGCGTGAGACTTTCAACACTGCACCCGGTGACCCCGACTCGACTGGTGGAGAACCAACACCTCAGGGAGGACCCTCCGGCGACTCCAAGACTGTGAGTAACCAAAGTTGTCCCCCCTGAGCCCCCACAGCGACGCCTGCAGAGGGAATCCCGAGGCTCCCCCTGACCGCGACTGCCTGACGGCTCCATTTCCCGACGGCTGGAAAAGACCCTGCACCCGCAGCCCCCAGCACCTGAAGGAACGGAACTCCTGTGCAGGAGTGACCCCCAGGAGGCCCTCTCCCTTGCCCAGGTGGTGGCTTCCCCGAGGAGCCCCCCCCCCCCCTTGCCTGCCTGCGACGCTGAAGAGATCCCTTGATCTCTCATTGAAACCATTACAAACCCGACGCGTGTTTGCACACTGCACCCGGCCGCCCCCGCGCTGCTGAGGGTGTACTTTTTGTGCTGACTTGTGTCCCCCCCCCGGTGCCCTACAAAACCCCCCTGGTCTGCCCTCCGAAGACGCGGGTACTTACCTGCTGGCAGACTGGAACCGGGGCACCCCCTTCTCTCCATTGAAGCCTATGTGTTTTGGGCACCTCTTTGACCTTTGCACCTGACCGGCCCTGAGCTGCTGGTGTGATAACTTTGGGGTTGCTCTGAACCCCCAACGGTGGGCTACCTTGGACCAAAAACTGAAACCTGTAAGTGACTTGCTTACCTGTTAAAACTAACAATAACTTACCTCCCCCAGGAACTGTGAAAATTGCACTGTGTCCACTTTTAAAACAGCTTATTGTGTTTTATGTGAAAAGTATACATGCTAATGAAATGATTCAAAGTTCCTAAAGTACTTACCTGCAATACCTTTCAAATGAGATATTACATGTAAAATTTGAACCTGTGGTTCTTAAAATAAACTAAGAAAATATATTTTTCTATAACAAAACCTATTGGCTGGATTTGTCTCTGACTGTGTGTTCCTCATTTATTGCCTGTGTGTATGTACAACAAATGCTTAACACTACTCCTTGGATAAGCCTACTGCTCGACCACACTACCACAAAATAGAGCATTAGTATTATCTCTTTTTGCCACTATCTTACCTCTAAGGGGAACCCTTGGACTCTGTGCATACTATTCCTTACTTTGAAATAGTGCATACAGAGCCAACTTCCTACAGTGTGTAACCGCTCTCTCTCTCTCCTGTCCATGACAGCACTGCATGTGAGCCTGCCCTATATTCTGCTCAAAGAAAACTCATTAATATCTACAAGCAAGAAGGTGGGCACACCAGAGGATGAAACAAGAAGCCCCTGGTAACACTGTTGCGACCCTCTGGGAGCATCGCTCACTGGACTTTGAGGAGAGTGAAGAAGCTGGTGCCTTGGGCATCCCTCTCCACCAGTCATTACTTAACCCAGATGCCACCTTTTCTTCTTCCTCTGATTCGGAGGAAGAAGTTCAGGATACTTCACTCACTTCCATGCCCTCTGATCCCCTGGCAAAGACTCCACCAAGGACCGTTGAGTATGGTCACCACAAAACACACCAGGCACTCCCAAAGGCCCCAAGTTAAGGTAGGCCACTGCTTTTTTATTCTGGTTGACTGCGCCAAAGGCCTCAAAACCTTAATGCTCCCATCCACAGGCATTGGCACCGTTCGATCATTGAGCCTAAAGGTTCTTCACACATCTTTATCCCCTTCAAGACCCTTCTGACTTTGGCACTGAAACCAGGCTCAGAGCCACCATCGGCACTGACCATATCACCATTATCTCCAAACTACTTGGATGTGAACATTCCTGTAACAGCAGGCTCTGACAGATAATCCTTGAATGGCTCCTGGAGGAGCTGGATGTGAGGCAGGAAAGGCTGTTACACCCTCAAATGGGGAAAATCTTAACAAAGCTGTCTCCATCCAAGCCTGCTGAAATGTTGCATAGGAAGAGAATACTAATTTTTGAGGAAGATCTTGCTTTGAAGTCTCTCCCAGTTGTTCCCAAATATAAAAGATGCAAGTAGAGGGGCACCAGTCCCCTGTTCCTTCCTCCATCACACCACCACTTCCTACATCACCATCTCCACATTTGCCAGAGGGCTCCCCACATTCTATAGGTTAGCCTTAGGAGCCACCTCTCACTCCAAGATAGCCAACAATGGGACAAGATGCTGGAGCTAGTTAAGCATATCCCGAGGAGTTAGTGGCATAAGGGAAGACCATCTCTGATGCTACTATACCGCTATGCCCTAGATGCTGGCCGCATGGCATCTCAAGGGGTCAACACTAGCATCCTTATCAGATGTCATGCATGGCTCCATATCTCGGATCTTTAAACCTGAAGTCCATCATCTGCTCAACCTGCCTTTTGATGGTGAACATCTCTTTGGGCCACAGGTTGATCAGATGTTAGAAAAGATTAAGATATCTCCAAAACCATGTGTGCCCTCCAGACTTCATCCCGGGGAGGCTTTTTTTTCTTTGTTGGAGATGCCAGTTCCAAAGCCACCTATCTGAACTCTACACCTCCTCCCAGAGGCAACAACAGTCTTACCACCAGCAAACCCCATCAGCTATACTAGGAGTGCCTACAGGGGCAACAAGAAAATGGCAAAAGACCATCCAGCACAGGGACCTCTACATCAAAATACTAAGTCCCCTCCCCTCTGTGCCCCTTTCACCTTTCTGGGGCAGACTACAGGATTTCCTTCCTCGCGGTCTGTAAATTGCATCAGACAAGTGGATACTAATGGTGGTTTTCCTAGGATACTGCCCGCAGTGTCACACAACCTCTCCCAACATCCCACTCCTCAACCATGCCCTCAGCAGAGAACCTTCCAGGTGCAAGAGTATCTTCAAAATGGGGCAGTGGAACCAGTGCCAACTGTCACTGGAGCAGGGGTTTCTACTCTCGCTACTTACTCTTACCCAAGAAGGATGGGTCCCTCTGGTTTTTTCTGGACTTTGAACCCCTCACCGAGTGCATCCTCTCTGAACACTTTCATATGGCAGCCCTGCAGGACGTCCTCTCACTGCTTCAGCAAAATTGACTACCTGATGGTGTTAGACCTCCGGGATGCCTATTTTCACATCCCCATTCATCCTGCTCAACAATGCTATCTACGCTTTGTGGTAAGTGGCCTTCAGTACCATTTGAAAGTACTTCAGTTTGGCATCACCACTGCCCTGTGGGGCTTCACCAAGTGCTTAGCAGTGGTGCCTGCCTCCCCCCAACTTAAGGAGGGTAGGTATCCACATCTTCCCCTTTCTTGTCTATTGGCTGATCACGAAGGCAGTACAGCACCAGTGCCTAGTACATACCCAGGTTCTCATCTCACTCCTCCACAGCCTTGAGTTCATTATAAAAGCTGCTGAGTCTCAGCTACAACTTCTCAAAATCCTTCCCTTCTTGGGGAAGTACTCAACTCAGTCTCCGACAAAGCCAATCCCACCCAACAGAGAATCCTTGCATACCAGCAACTCCTAACTTGTTTTCAGCCAAATTATTGTGTCTCAGTTGGCTTTTTATGTGCCTCCTAAGCATGATAGCCTTAACGTGACTGCCAAGTACATAATACAGAAACGGGTGTTGTTCACTCTATACCTCTCTCCCTGTTGACAGAACACCTGGCATTGTGCACTCCACCACCACATCTATCTAATGGCAGTCTCTTTTCTCGGGGTGGACACTGACCTTGCGGACCTTTTGAGCAGGCATGCATCAACAAGCCCAAGAGTGGGAATTCCACCTACATGTCCTGCACCAGTAATTTCGACATTGGAGCACTCCATAGATAGACCTGTTTGTCGCAGCAGACACTGCAAAATGCCCCAGCTTTGCCTCCAGTTAACCACGCCCCATGGGTATACGCTAAAGGTGAACTGGCCAGGGAATCTTTGCTTTCGCTTTTCCGCCTCCCTCGCGCCTTCCATTCATGTTATAGGAGATGCAGCAGACATCTCAGACTGTCATCCTTGTAGCCCCCTCCTTGGCCACGCAACCCTGTTACTTTGAACTCCTCAACCAGTCCCCACAAAAAGATCCCAAATAGACCAGACCTTCTTAAAAAGAACCATGGTCATATCAGGCACTCAGACCCCAAACAACTCAATTTAGCGATTTGACACCAAGGCCCTAAAGTTTGGCTGCCTGTGCCTTCCTCTGGAATTGAGTCCTGCAAACATACCTCACAAGCCTGCTATGCAATAAAGTGGAAAAGATTTGATCACTTCTGCATCCACAGACCTATGCACCCCCTAAAAACCCTGCCCTGTGGGTATCATCTGCTACCTACTGTATCTGCAAAGGTCAGGCCTACCCTATACCTTCATGTAGTTCCACTGAATAGCCGTAGCATCACTCAGACGTAATATTGAGTTACAAGCCTTTATGCTACAGGAGCCCTTCATTTTGGGTCATAAAACTAGGGTGCTGCTCAGAATTCACCATAAGGTCCTCTCTAAGCCGGTCTCCCCTTTCCATCTCAACCTGACCATGGAGATCCCAGGCTTCTTTTCCCACAACCATATTCTCAATAGCAGAGAGACCCTCTTCACACTTTAGATGCCAAACGTGCTGTTGTGTTTTACATTGATAGGATCAAGCCCTTTCACAAGCTGGCCAGTTATTTGTAGCTTTTCCAAACCTCACAAGGGCCAACCCACATCTAAAGCAGGCATTTCCAGGTGGTTAGACAAGTACATCCATACGTGTTACCACAAAGCTAATGTGCCATTCTTCATGTACCCAAGGTGCATCCTACACTCAGTAAGACTGGAAGCATAGCCTTCCTGGGTAATATTCCCATATCTGACATTTTAAAATCAACCACTTGGTCAAGCCCACACATTCTGTATATATTGTGTGGCTGTCCTACCCAGCCAGCAGGCAGTGGTTCGACGGAAGGTCTTAAGGGAATCAGCCTTTGCTACTCAGGCATTCCAACACAATGCCTTTACCACGCATCCATTACCATGCATTGCTTTTACAATGCATGCATTTACAACAAAATGGTAAGTACATATAAGGTGTGTGTGTGTGTGTGTGTGTGTGTGTGTATAATATATAATGTTCAATGACGTGTAGCTGCAGATACACTGCATATATCGCCATCTAGTGTTGGGCTCGGAGAGTTAAAAGTTGTTTTTCTTCGAAGAAGTCTTTTTTCAAGTCACAGGATCGAGTGACCCCTATCGGTGATAGTGCGCATGGGTATTGACTCCTTTGTTAAATTGTTTTCTTTCTGCCGTCTGGTTCGGACGTATTCCCTCTAGCCCCGGGATTTTCAGTTCCGAAATTCTCTAATGTTTCAACCTTTTTCCTCCTACTGTCGGTATTGTTTTGAACACGGTTTCCTTCTGCACTCGATACGATAGTACCGTTGGGATCAAATAAATGCCCTTTCGGGTGCCGGCGCCCTCATAGGGCCTGTTCAGGCCTACTGCATCATAGGCTCATGGATCAGACTCCATTCTGATTCTGTCCTCCGTGCCACACCAAGTTTCCATACACTGACCAGCACTTGGGGTGTAATCTCTGCCTTTCTCCAGAACATCGAGAAGAAAGCTGTGAGGCTTGTTGGTCTTTTTGATAGAAGAAAACGTTGTGATCGAAGGGCTAGAAGATTGGAGATGGCAGTGAAACTCCGAGCTCACCACCGACGTCCTTGGCGAAGAGCAGGCACAAACAGTAGTTTTGATCCCAGACTCTGACGCCAAGCAGGATTCAGAGGAGGACAGCCAGGCAATATTGGCTGTGCAATACGTGCGTGAGTACACCTGCCCCAACACCAGTAACTCAAAAAATCAAGCAAGGCCTTGGGTGCATCACTGCTTTTAAGACATGGTCCCACTTGGACAAAAATAATCGTCGATCGACCCTTGGGTACAGTGCCAAAAAAGGCCAGGGCGCTCCCTCAACAGGCTGTCACGCCTGATTCGGTGTCTGGGTCGAGCTGCAAAATGCAAGCCTCCACCTCCGAACCGAGTCGACGTACCACACAATCGGATCTGAAACAAGTGCGCTCTGCTTCGGAGCCGAAACCTCGGCTAACCGCTTCAGACCCGAAACATCTCTGTCCAACTTGGGAGCTGAAAAAAACATCTTACACAGAAGAAACGGGGGCTTTCGACTCAAATGAAGCATGTGCCCAAGAAATTTACTTAACATTCCTCTAAAAGCACAAAGCATGCTTCAGAACATCAAATGGAGGAATCAGGCATTCAACCCATTCTGGAGGTTATGGACGGCAAACAAAGGCGAATTCAAACCCACAAAGACTGGAAAAATTATGTTCGATGGCATCTGTCGCTGTAGATACGCATGTTTTGCATAGCTCGCCATCTGGTGTTGGGCCGGAGTGTTACAAGTTGTTTTTCTTCGAAGAAGTCTTTCGAGTCACGGGACCGAGTGACTCCTCCTTTTGTCTCCATTGCGCATTGGCGTCGACTCCATCTTCGATTGTTTTTTTTCCGCCATCGGGTTCGGACGTGTTCCTGTCGCTCCGAGTTTCGGAACGGAAAGATAGCTAATTTCGGAAGATTTTCGTCGGTATTGTTGCGTTCGGGATCGGCGTAGTTAGATTCAACACCGCATCGAAGATCGAAGAGCTCCGGTGCCCTTAGGGGTAGTTTTTCGATCCCCCGTCGGGGCCTCGTCGGCCCGACCGCGTGCAGAAGAACGCCGATGGAACGGACCCCGTTCCGTTTCTGTCCCAAATGCCACAATAAATACCCCTATACAGACCAACACTTGGTCTGTAACCTGTGCCTGTCACCTGAGCACAGTGAAGACACTTGCGAGGCCTGTCGTGCGTTCCGGTCCCGAAAAACACTCCGAGACCGTCGAGCCAGAAGACTTCAGATGGCGTCCGCGCCCACAGCCCACCGGGAGTTCGAGGAACAAGAAGAGGAGGGAACCTTTTCGATCCAAGAATCGGACTCCGAAGGATTCGACGATACACAAACCGTGAGTAAGACGTCGAAAGCCACTCAGAAGAAGATTTACAAGGCCCAGGGGACGCCACTGCCACCCATAAATTCAGTGACCGACCGTCGGCACCGAAAAAGGCCCAACCAGTGCCGAGATCGTCCGACTCCGGTCGAGACACCGGCACGCAGCCTTCTCGGGACCGAGAAAGTGCTGGAGACAAGCATCGACACCGAGATACCGGTGTAGACACGGCTCGACGCCGAGACAGCGGCACCGAAGAAGATCGACGCCGAGGGGTTTCGGCCCCGAAAAAGAAAAAAGTCACCTCGGAGCCGAAAAAAGATGCAGACAGGGTTTCGGTGCCAAAACAAACTGCAACCGACCCAGTTTCAGGCTCTTATACAGAAGAGCACTCGCTAACCTCCCAAATGCAAAAGCATAGGTTTGAGGAAGAGCTACACTCAACTGATGTAGACCATACGCAAAAGCGTATTTTCATACAGCAGGGGACAGGAAAAATAAGCACCCTTCCCCCTATTAGAAGAAAGAGAAGATTGGAGTTCCAAACTGAACAGACACCACAAACAAAAGTGGTGAAAAAAGTTACCCCACCACCCTCTCCTCCACCTGTGATTAACGTCTCACCAGCACAAACTCCATCACATTCCCCAGCTCACACCACCATGAGCCAGGGCGACCAAGATCAAGACGCATGGGACTTATACGACGCCCCAGTGTCAGATAACCGTCCGGAGGCGTACCCTACGAAGCCATCTCCACCAGAGGACAGCACTGCGTATTCTCAAGTGGTGGCTAGAGCAGCACAATTTCACAATGTAAGCCTCCACTCAGAACAGGTCGAGGATGACTTTTTATTCAACACTCTCCTCCACCCACAGCTCCTACCAAAGCCTGCCTATGCTCCCTGGTATGCTCCGGCACGCAAAAGAAATCTTTAAGGAGCCGGTCAAAAGCAGGGCAATCACACCAAGAGTGGAAAAAAAGTATAAGGCGCCTCCTACAGACCCGGCTTTCATCACTACACAGCTGCCACCAGACTCTGTCGTTGTAGGAGCAGCTAGGAAAAGGGCCAACTCCCACACATCTGGAGATGCACCACCCCCAGATAAAGAAAGCCGCAAGTTCGATGCAGCTGGTAAGAGAGTCGCAGCACAAGCTGCAAACCAGTGGCGCATCGCTAACTCCCAGGCACTACTTGCGCGCTATGACAGAGCCCATTGGGATGAGATGCAACATCTCATTGACCATCTGCCCAAGGACCTACAAAATAGGGCAAAACAAGTGGTTGAGGAGGGACAGACCATTTCCAACAACCAAATCCGCTCCTCCATGGACGCTGCAGATACAGCTGCACGGACAATTAATACATCTGTAACTATCAGAAGGCATGCATGGCTCCGAACGTCTGGATTTAAACCAGAGATTCAGCAAGCAGTTCTCAATATGCCTTTTAACGAAAAAGAACTGTTCGGTCCAGAAGTGGACACAGCGATTGAGAAGCTCAAAAAAGACACGGACACTGCTAAAGCCATGGGCGCACTCTACTCCCCGCAGAGCAGAGGGAATTACAGCACATTCCGTAAAACACCCTTTAGAGGGGGTTTCGGGGTCAGAGCACACAAGCCAGCACCTCACAGGCAACACCGTCCAGTTACCAGGGACAGTACAGAGGAGGTTTTCGGGGACAATTTAGAGGAGGGCAATTCCCTAGGAATAGAGGAAAATTTCAAAGCCCCAAAACCCCTACTACTAAGCAGTGACTCACATGTCACTCATCCCCTCCACACAACACCAGTGGGGGGAAGAATAAGTCATTATTACAAAGCATGGGAGGAAATCACTACAGACACTTGGGTTCTAGCAATTATCCAACATGGTTATTGCATAGAATTTCTACAATTCCCTCCAAACATACCACCAAAAGCACAAAATTTGACAAAACATCATTCCAATCTCCTGGAGATAGAAGTGCAGGCACTATTGCAAAAGAATGCAATCGAATTAGTGCCAAACACACAAATAAACACAGGGGTTTACTCACTGTACTTTCGGATACCAAAGAAGGACAAAACGCTGAGACCAATCCTAGACCTCAGAATAGTGAACACATTCATCAAATCAGACCATTTTCACATGGTCACACTACAAGAAGTATTACCATTGCTAAAACTACACGACTACATGTCAACTTTAGACCTCAAGGACGCGTATTTCCATATACCAATACACCCATCGCACAGGAAATACCTAAGGTTTGTATTCAAAGGAATACATTACCAATTCAAGGTACTGCCCTTCGGATTAACAACCGCACCAAGAGTCTTTACCAAATGTCTAGCGGTAGTCGCTGCACACATCAGAAGGCAGCAAATACATGTGTTCCCATATCTAGACGACTGGCTAATCAAGGCCCATTCGTTAATAGAGTGCTCAAATCACACAAATCAGATCATACAAACCCTCTTCAAACTAGGGTTCACCGTCAACTTCACAAAATCCAACATTCTGCCGTGCAAGGTACAACAATACCTAGGAGCCATAATAGACACAACAAAAGGAGTAGCCACTCCAAGTCCCCAAAGAATTCAAAATTTCAACACCATCATACAACGCATGTATCCAACACAAAAGATACAAGCAAAGATGGTATTACAACTCCTAGGCATGATGTCTTCATGCATAGCCATTGTCCCAAACGCAAGACTGCACATGAGGCCCTTACAACAGTGCCTAGCATCACAGTGGTCTCAAGCACAGGGTCATCTTCTAGATCTGGTGTTAATAGACCGCCAAACTTACCTCTCGCTTCTGTGGTGGAACAACATAAATTTAAACAAAGGGCGGCCTTTCCAAGACCCAGTGCCACAATACGTAATAACAAATGCTTCCATGACAGGGTGGGGAGCACACCTCGATCACCACAGCATACAAGGACAATGGAACGTACATCAAACAAGACTGCATATAAATCACCTAGAACTTCTAGCAGTTTTTCAAGCACTAAAAGCTTTCCAACCAATAATAGTTCACAAATACATTCTCGTCAAGACAGACAACATGACAACAATGTATTATCTAAACAAGCAAGGGGGGACGCACTCCACGCAGTTAAGCCTGCTAGCACAAAAAATTTGGCGTTGGGCAATTCACAACTAAATTCGCCTAATAGCACAATTTATACCAGGGATCCAAAATCAACTGGCAGACAATCTCTCTCGAGATCACAAACAGGTCCACGAATGGGAAATTCACCCCCAAATTCTGAACACCTATTTCAAACTCTGGGGAACACCTCAAATAGACTTGTTTGCGACGAAGGGGAACGCAAAATGCCAAAACTTCGCATCCAGATACCCACACAAACAGTCCCAAGGCAATGCCCTATGGATGAACTGGTCAGGGATATTTGCTTACGCTTTTCCTCCTCTCCCTCTCCTTCCTTACCTGGTAAACAAACTCAGTCAAAACAAACTCAAACTCATATTAATAGCACCAACTTGGGCAAGGCAACCCTGGTACACAACGCTGCTAGACCTATCAGTAGTACCCCACATCAAATTGCCCAACAGGCCAGATCTGTTGACACAACACCACCAAAAGATCAGACACCCAGATCCAGCATCGCTGAATCTAGCAATCTGGCTCCTGAAATCCTAGAATTCGGGCACTTACAACTTACCCAAGAATGTATGGAAGTCATAAAGCAAGCCAGAAGGCCATCCACCAGGCACTGCTATGCAAGTAAATGGAAGAGGTTTGTTTGCTACTGCCATATTAATCAAATACAACCATTACACACAACTCCAGAACATGTAGTGGGTTACTTGCTTCACTTACAAAAATCTAACCTGGCTTTCTCTTCCATTAAAATACACCTTGCAGCAATATCTGCATACCTGCAGACTACTTATTCAACTTCCCTATATAAGATACCAGTCATTAAAGCATTCATGGAGGGCCTTAGGAGAATTATACCACCAAGAACACCACCTGTTCCTTCATGGAACCTAAATGTTGTCCTAACTAGACTTATGGGTCCACCTTTTGAACCCATGCACTCCTGCGAAATACAGTTCCTAACCTGGAAGGTTGCATTTCTCATCGCCATTACTTCCCTAAGAAGAGTAAGCGAGATTCAGGCGTTTACAATACAAGAACCTTTTATACAACTACACAAGAATAAGGTCGTCCTAAGGACTAATCCTAAATTTTTGCCAAAGGTTATTTCACCGTTCCATCTAAATCAAACAGTGGAACTTCCAGTGTTCTTTCCACAGCCAGATACCGTAGCTGAAAGGGCACTACATACATTAGATGTCAAAAGAGCATTGATGTATTACATTGACAGAACAAAGAACATCAGAAAGACTAAACAACTATTTATTGCATTTCAAAAACCTCATGCAGGAAACCCAATATCAAAACAAGGTATAGCCAGATGGATAGTTAAATGCATCCAAATCTGCTACCTTAAAGCTAAACGACAGCTGCCCATTACACCAAGGGCACACTCAACCAGAAAGAAAGGTACTACCATGGCCTTTCTAGGAAACATCCCAATGCAAGAAATATGTAAGGCAGCCACATGGTCTACGCCTCACACATTCACCAAGCACTACTGTGTAGACGTGTTATCCGCACAACAAGCCACAGTAGGTCAAGCCGTATTAAGAACATTATTTCAAACTACTTCCACTCCTACAGGCTGAGCCACCGCTTTTGGGGAGATAACTGCTTACTAGTCTATGCAAAACATGCGTATCTACAGCGACAGATGCCATCGAACTGAAAATGTCACTTACCCAGTGTACATCTGTTCGTGGCATCGGTCGCTGTAGATTCGCATGTGCCCACCCGCCTCCCCGGGAGCCTGTAGCAGTTCGGAAGTTACCTTCAACTATTTGTATATATATCATCTCAACCTTAAATAGGTACATACTTAGTCAATCCATTGCATGGGCACTTTTACTACAATTCAACTCCTACCTCACCCTCTGCGGGGAAAAACAATCGAAGATGGAGTCGACGCCCATGCGCAATGGAGACAAAAGGAGGAGTCACTCGGTCCCGTGACTCGAAAGACTTCTTCGAAGAAAAACAACTTGTAACACTCCGGCCCAACACCAGATGGCGAGCTATGCAAAACATGCGAATCTACAGCGACCGATGCCACGAACAGATGTACACTGGGTAAGTGACATTTTCATACTTCTCTGCCTCCACATACTAAAAGGAAGTTAGCTTTCCAGGAAACTCTGGATTCTTCCCCCACCACCAGCAAAAATCTACAAGGAAAAGCCAAAACCTGATGAGCTTTCTCCACCACATTCACTGCAACGTTCCTTTTCACCACAACCTCTGACTCCACCACTGCCTTCACCCTCACACTCCCACACTTCATCACAAGAAGAAGAAAGGGGTGATTCTTGCTAAACCATAGATCCATGGGATATGTACGATTCAGATCCAATCCCATCTAACGATCCAGATTTGTATCCCAACAGACCATCTCCACCTGAGGATAGTACAGCACACAACCAGGTTATCTTTAGAGCAGCTGCATCCCATGGAGTGCAAATGCATGCAGAACCTTTTGAGGAGGACTTCCTTTTCAATACCCTATCTTCAACTCGTAAGCAATTAAGCAATACCACTTTCTATCAATGCTTCCTGGTATGCTTAAACACACAGACGATATTTCAAAGAGGCAGTTAAAGCTAAAGTTCTAACACCAAGAATTGACAAAAAAAATATAAGCGTGCACCAATCGATCCAGTTAATATTTCCCAGCAATTACCACCAGATTCTATTGTGGTCAGTGCAGCCAGGAAGCGTGCCAATGGTCAGTCTTCTGGGTATTCTCCGATCTCCCCCCCCCCCCCCCCCCCCCCACACACACACACACACACACACACACACACACACACAAAAGCTGTAAATTGAATGGAGCAGGTAAAAGGGTAGCAACACAAAGAGCCAAGCAATGGCGCATTGCCAATTTCCAGGCCCTGTTAGCAAGATACGACAGGGCACATTGGGATGAGATGCAAGAATTCTTGCAATATCTCCCCAAAGAACACCAAAAAAGGAAGCAGCAATATGTAGGGGAAGGTCAGGCCATCACGAATAGTCAAATTAGGTCTGCTCTATATGCAGCTGACACTGTAGCTAGAGGAATTAATACCAGCATTACCATTAGGCGACATGGATGCTTGAGGTCCTCCAGTTTCAAACCTGAAATACAGCAGGCAGTCCTTAATATGCCATTCAATAAACCGCTTTTGGACCAGAGGTGGACACAACTATAGAATTTTTTTTTTAAAGATTCAGACACATCAAAAGCCATGGGAGCTCTTTATACAACACCATTTCATGGTTCCTTTCGAAAAAGTTTAGGGGAGGATTTAAAACCCCAACTACAGAGGCTTGCACCGCCCATTCAAAGCAAGGCCAGCAGTATTACACAAAGGGGTCATTCAGGGGCTCTTACAGAGGACACATTTTCAGGTTCCAGAGGTAAATTCCCAGCCTCAAAGGGTGCTTCTACATCCACAAAACAATGACTTCCCAGAAATACCACAGCACCATACATCTCCTGTGGGAGGAAGACGGCAAAAATGCCATTCTCACTGGCAACAAATTACTACAGATCAATGGGTACTCTCAATTATCCACAATGGTTATTGCCTAGAGCACATCTCTACTCCACCAGATATTCGCCTCGTTCTCACAGACTCTAGAACACACTATTCTACTAAAACAAGAGGTACAATATCTACTACTCAAGGAGGCAATAGAAATAGTTCCCATCACACAGCAAGGAACAGGAGTATAATTCCCCATACTTCCTTATACCAAAAATGCATGGTACTCTCAGACCCATTCTCGATCTCAGGCTTCTAAATCTATATAGCCTGACAACAATGTATTATCTGAAAAAACGGGGGGGGGGACAGACACTCATCCCAATTGTCCCTTCTAGCACAAACAGTATGAAAATGGGCAATTCACAATCACATTTACCTGCTAGCAGAATACATCCCAGTGATACACAACCAGCTAGTGGACCTTCTAAGCAGGACGCAGCAACAAATACACGAATGGGAGTTTCACCCACAAGTAATTCGAGATTACTTTCTGATGTGAGGAACACCAAACCTAGACCTTTTCGCAACAAGCGAAAATGCAAAATACCAAAATTTTGCATCCAGATACCCTCACCCTCAACCCAAGGGTAATGCTCTATGGATGAACTGGTCAGGGATATTTGCTTACACTTTTCCCCCTGTCCCATTAATTCCATTTCTGGTCAACAAGATGCGTCGGACTTCTCTCACTTTGATACTTACAGCTTCCACGTGGGCACATCAACACTGGTACACAACACTGTTAAATCTGTCAGTACTACCACATCACAAGCTTCCAAACAGACTAGACCTGTTAACTCAGAACACAGGTCAAATCAGGAATCCCAATCCCAGTGTGCTCAACTTGGCGATTTGGCTTCTGGGTTCATAGAATTTGGATACCTGCAGCTTCCATGTATGTACATTCTAAAATAAGCACGTAAACCTAGAACCAGGCAGCGCTACGCAAAAAAATCTAAGTGCTTTGTATATTACTGCCAACTTAAAAATATTGAGCCACTTAAAGCATCAGTACAGGATATTGTGTGTTATTTGCTTCATTTACAAAAAAGCAATTCTTGCCTATTCGACTATTAAAATTAATTTAACAGCAATATCAGCCTACCTACAAAACAGACAACATAACTCTCTGTTTAGAATTCCTGTCATAAAAGCATTTTATGGAAGGGCTTAAACGAGTTATTCCACGTAGAGTACCACCAGCTCCTGCCTGCAATCTTACTATTGCGCTCACAAGACTTACGGGTCCACCATTTGAACCCATGCACTCCTGCGCTATTCAATTTCTCACATTTACTTTAGACAAACCCTTATTCCAAGTACACAAATACAAAGTAGTACTTCGGACAAATCCAAACTTTTTACTTAAAGTGGTTACACCCTTACATAATAATCAGTCAGTCGAATTGCCAGTCTTCTTTCCGCAGCCAGATTCTATTGCTGAAAGAGCTGTCCACACTCTTGATTGTAGACTGGACTAAAGACTTTAGAAAAACTAAACAACTTTTTGTTGCTTTCTAACAATCTCCTAAATGTAATCCTGTTTCAAAACAAGAATTAGCTAGATCAGTGGTTCCCCAACTGTGGTCTGGGGGTCCGCAAAGCCTTCTCAGGGGGTCCGCTAAGAAATCAGATTATCAGAAGAAGACTTGAGGACTGAAGCATTTATTTCTTGTTGTGAATGACCATTTTGTAATTGTCTTAACTTTAGGAGCACATTCTCGATCACGAGTGGTGAAGAAGTCAAGTTTAAATTTTTCTTACATTATACATATTTGATCCCTTCTTGGGAATTCGCCTTGAATGAAGCTGGCTTTCTATACAGTGTACCAAATGTAGGGGTACACTATGCAAATAGTACAGGCGAACCCAATTGGCTTAAAGGGGTTGAAGTTATACACCTAAATTCTCTTTTGTGGTAGTGTAGGTGAGAAATTTAGGCTTATCAGAGGGTAGTGCTAACCATTTGTTGAACAGTCAATAAATGAGATACGCTCAAGAAGAAACTTGAGACCAATTTAGACAAGTAACATAGATTTATTTATTAATTTAGACACAGGTCTTCAAGATCAAGTAAGTACTTTTTGAGTTAGCAATTTCTCAACACTTAGAAAACACAGCTGTCCGGATTAAGGCATGAACCTTGGACACGGTAATATAATCCTATGGGGAGAACATACAATGCACAGGGTCACTTGTCAATTATTTACAGGACTGTTCTTTTGCACTTAAGTTAATTAGGGGCCAAGGTCCTTGGAACCATTAGCAGATTCAGGTTCTCTTCTTGAGGGTCTGTGGGGCCAGGGGTCACAGTCTGTTAGCTCGGACTCCAGCTGTAAGACTTTGGTGCAGAGGTGTTTGTTCTGCAGGTCACTGGTGTTAGTCTCACTCACTTCTTGTAGTTGACGTGGCGATTGGGGGTTGGGGGGGACAAGAGCAGGATCTCTCTCTGTGCTAGCTTTGGTGTTGCTGACATCCCTTGTCGGTAGGTTGGTCTTGGTGGTGTTGGTGTCCAGACTGGACATAAAACAAGCCTTGGTGCTTGCAGCTTGCTAGGATACTCTGGGTATTGGCGCTGGGAAGCTCAAGGCAACCTCAGCACCTCAAAGAAAGTCTAGGCTGATACGACTGCACTCCTGGACACACTTGATCCTCTTCCTGGCAAGGTGGTCCCTTGGTGGGCTCGATGGCCAGCAAAATGGAGAACCAGGCAGTCGTGGTTGGTGCCTGCTGATGCAGGGAAGTGAATCCTCCACTCTAAGGGAGATGCTGACAGGGGGGGGGCAAAGTGCTGGCAGTCCTCCACAGCTCTGTGCAGATGCACAGCTGCAGGGCAAGTCATTTATTTGCAATTAATGGGACAAGAGCAGCAAGGCCGCGTTTTGCTCCAGGTCCACAGTTAGTCCAAAGTTCTTGCGTCTTTGGGTCTTCTTTGTCCTACTTCTTTTTGTAGTCTGGAAAATCGGAGTTCCTGGTGTCGGAGGGGCCACCTGAAAACTCAATTTAGCGGTGTTTAGAGGAGTATGGGGTAGTAGCCAATGGGCTACTTACCCCTGGGGTGAGTACACCCTCTATATGATTCTTTCCTGTGGGGAGTAGGCACAACCCTGTACAATAATTCCATCAAGATGGTTGAACTTTTCCTTCATTGAGCACATCAGGCAGCCGACCTTAGGGGTGTGACTAGCCTGGTAGTGCAACATGCCTACTTGCATAGTTACTTTCCTGCCTGTCCTGGTGCCAAATGGGCCTCAGGGCAAGTGGTGGCATTTCCCAGGTCTGGGGGAAGCCAGGATCACATTTCAAAGACGGCAGGGACTTTGAAGTCATGGCCTTGGTATGCAGATTTACTAGCCATCCTGCTGGAGGTGGTAACACCTTTCTCCGGAGCAAGCATTGTTTCCGACATCTGAGACCATGGGCTCTAACCTCCAAGGAGTCAGAAACTTGTCTGTGGTGGCAGGCTGGTTGAAACCTGTCATCTAGCATACTAGGGGACTAGTAGGTTTTCTGGCGGTACCTCTAAGGTGCACTCTGGGTACATGTCATAATAAATCCAATACTGGCATCAGTATGCATTTATTACGATTAGGTGTTTGATACCAAACACCATAGGTTTCAGTGAAGCCAATATGTAGCGGGGTAACTCATAATGCCCAGTGCCCAGTCCATACCTTAAGATGGCTTCGCTGCTCACTTGTAATAGCTAGTAATAGAACAAGACATCACAGTGCTTATCTGCTCATGCAGATATGTTCACACAAAATATAATGCACCCTGGGGCTTCAAGGCCTGCTGTAGGGAAGACTTGCATATATTATATGCAGTGACTTTAGCATGGCACACAATGAGTTTCATTTTGTGTTTTCACTTGCGCTTTGCACAATGACACGCAACCTTCGGTGGCAGTCTGAATGTAATTTGTTTGGGGGTCCCTTACGGTAGCATAAAGCATGCTACAGACCTTAGGGCCCATCTTTGCTACCCATGTCATAAGTACCAGGTGTATCATTTACTAGGGGCTTACAGCTGTGCTAAAGTATGTGCCAATTGTACACAATTGGGGTTTTGTTTGTAGGGGAAAGAACACTGGCACTGGAGCCTGGTTACCAGGCTTCGGTGCACTGATAGCATCGAAAACCAGCATCTGGCAGATCAAATGGGGGCAGAAAGTGTGGAGGGTGGAAAACTGTAAAACGCCTGGCTTCCTACACATCGGTTGTATGATTGACTATTTTGCTCTTGGGTCACGTGTTACTTTTGTTCTCAAACTTGACTATGAGAATGTTTTCACTGTAAATTTCCTTTTCACTTTTACATTCCTATTCGGTGGCGAAAAACAGGGAGTGTTGGGAAACACCAGTTGCTTTAATACCCTAGTAGCTATACTCTCTAGAAAGTCAACTATGAAGTTCTTGTTCGGAGTAAGGGTGATGAAGGTTTGCAAAGGTATCATTCAACTAGATCCTCTTTCCTTCAACTTGCAAGTGCTACAATTAAATGTAATTAGTCTATTCATAAGTGAGAGAGGGAAGAGAGAAGTAATCGGTGTTAGTGCTGGTAACAAGAAGAGGCTAGGTAAACTCCAAATCATGTTGAGAGGAGACTTGGCGGAGTGAGAACAGTAGTCTTATGAGAATATCCTTAATTGAAAGATCTAATTGATGAGCTGTGGTTCACTGATGGGAATTTAGGTGATCGGAGGAATGAGTCCAGTCTAATTCTTAGGATGGTTACTTATATAAAGTGTTACATGCATTTCTAAATAATTTGACAAAGGCCCAAACTTGTACAGATAGTTGTTTAAAGTTCTTCCTTTCTGAGAGAATGGATTTTACCCCTACAGTTATGAGGTTTAAGAGGGGAAAGGCCACACGAAATGAGTAAAAGAAGGTACGGTGTAAAATAATTGTTCAGGGTCTTTGAAGCAAAATGGTTCACCTCATTCTAGAAAGTTTTATAAAATCTTTCCTTTCATTTGGCAGATGTCTAAGGCTCAACAGGTCAGTAGCTGCAACAGTTACCTTGGTCTTCAATACCTTTAAGTTACAAAGCATCATGGGCTTATCAGACTCTACATTGAGTTAGTGTGGGAGCAATTTTAGAAGCTGTGAGAGCCAACCATATTTCACCCTAGATACCCTCCCATTGTTCATCATGGAGTTCTGAGCAGTGAGACCCTTATGTTTTCCTTGAAGTTTGTTAGTAATTTGCAGTGCTTATGTAGTTAATAGTTTGTAAACCTTTGCTGCACCGTGCCCATAGTGTAATAGTTTGTCTGATAGATTGGGTAAGTGTGTTTTGTGTGGCAGCCAAGGTTAGATATTTGTGTAGATCATTGTTTTCTTGGTTGGTTGCTTTGGGTAAGAGACAATGGTAATAGGACAAGTTTAGATCCAAGATACTTACACAACACAATCTTTCACAGTTCAGTCCTCTCAGAAGTATGCTTTTTGTTGGCTTTGCCAAAGTGAAGATAGTGTAGGATATTTCATTTTGTTTTGAAGCTTGTTATTGGGCTTGCATAAGGATATGAGTGCTATTTAAATATAACCATGGAGCGATCTGTTAGTGTCTCTCACTGTGATATCACACTTAGTAGGTGGATCAAAACCTGCTTGATCTGTAGCAACGGAGGAGGCTTAATGAGGATTTCTTGTCGACCTTTAAAGACCCTATCTCACCAGGGAGGCAATTAGGAATCTATGGAAATCTAAGGTGTGTTCCTTAGATGTCTTGGTAGTCACATCTTGGTTACATCGATTATTTGCCTTTTTTGAGCCACTCTGAGCAAATCGAAAATGACTGGGATGCTTTATTTTATTTTTTTAACTCCTCGAATACAAACCTGGCGACTCACTTATTAGAACCTTAACAAGCATTGATATTATTTTAGCTGTTTTGGTCCTGCCCCATCAGATAATGAGCTTGGGGAGGGAGTGCATTGGTCAAAACGGTGTTTGAGCTGATTATAGTGTAGGTATTTTTTTGTCTTTTATTGGGTTAAGGTTGGACTCAAACAAGATGCTGGGATATTTTTCCATCTCTGCCCAGCACTGGCAGAGGTTGAATATGGGTCGCTGTTTTATTCTTGTTTGGGTACTGTCCAGATACGTTTGTCTTTTTTTCTTTTACTAGTACACCAAGAATTGTTTTTCCTGCTTGCTCTGTGAAAAGTGGGATGTCATCGGCATAAGCTGCCATCTTGTAGATCCTCGCTTATAAGAGGATCCTAGATATGTTGTGACTTTCTGTAATAGAGATTAGAAGAGGCGCGTTGGTTAGCAACAGTAAAGGAGTTCAGAGCATCTCACTCTTGTCCCTTGTTGACAGAGACACATTGATGCTGCTTCTGGTGGATGGATTTTTCTATAAAAAGAAGGCAATATGTGTGAAATCCTCACCCAACTAAAAGCGATTAGGCATTGCATGCAGAAAAACCCAGGAACCCTTATTGGAGGCTTTTTACACGTCCAGCGCTATAGCGATCATCGGTGAATTCAGCACTTTGGCTATCTCAGTAACACCCAACTAGATAACCACATAAAAGGTTAGCCATTAAATTAAGAATTTAAGATCAGGACTTCCGAGGTATTATGTAATCATTTCAGATTCCTTAAGGTTCAAAATATAAAACTCCAAAGTGTCTGAGTCATCGAAGAGAAGCGTTTAGCCTTTGCACATTCTCTTAAAGCTTAGATTAGAGAAAGAGAATTTAAAGTCCTGTACATTTTCCACTTCGATAGAAAAGCCTTTAATAGTCGATTTGAGCCTTTGTATTAATGCGAGAGTAATGTTGAGTATTGCCAATTATGAATCAATTCCAAATAACGTTTTTTTCCTTATGTGCGATGATTTTCTCCTCATCTGCTCTATTGCTTGAATTGATACCAGAATCAATGTTATTACGATGTTACTAAGTCAGAGCTCTATATATGTATACTGTACACACTATAAATGCAAAATATACTCTTCATAACGTTCAAAGATCTTTCTCATAGGAATTCCATTTCCTGATGCTTGTCAGATGTTTATGAATCTTTACCTTTAAAACTCAGTAAAAACTCTTGAAATAAATATTTTCATTGGGATAAAAATTATTCTAACAGAAATATTTTAGCCCAATGAATTTATTCAACTGTTATATGTTGTGGGCTGCATATTATTAACGATATAAATGTAAAGAGGTCTTCATAAGTAGATTGGCTAGCACAATCCTGGGCTGGTGAGTTAGTGTCTTGCTTGGAGTCTTAAGCTCTGGTGGCCCCCATGTCACTAAATATCCTAGGGACATCTTTTGTGTGTGTTTTTGCAAGTTAGCGCAGTGCATCGTAAGGTGTGACTACCGAATTTGGAGAGTTCGTGTAACCACCTGTGATGGCGAAGGATCCCATGTAAAAACTCATTTTGTTACCCTCCCCCCCCACCCCGTTTCACTTGCTGTTTTGAATAAAAAAATATATATTTTTTTTTTTTTTTGTAGGTTGAACGTCTGAACAAGGAGTTTTCTATCTATCTGACCAAGGATGGCCGCATTTCTGTGGCTGGTATTACCTCTGCTAACGTGGGATATCTTGCCCATGCCATCCATGAAGTCTCCAAATAGAAACGAACATGAATGTCCAAAGCGGGCAAGGCACAACGAGTCGGGAAGGTCTCCATGTTTGCCCTCGCAGCTTTTTCGTTGGTGTTTAGTTGTGAAGAGAAACAAACAAAAGCACTTATCTTTCAACCACAGCACTTTCTGCTATGCCGACTGGAATGTTTATTGCTCAGAGGCCGGCAAGAACACTTCTGAGGACCTGTCTGGTTCCATGAGGGTGCCATTATCCCCACTCCTATCCCGAGACACTGCAGTGGGTTTACGGACTGGCTATGTCGTTGTGATTCAGTGTTTGGAGAACTGCCTCCCCTCTGCTTTCTAACTTGCTCTTTCAATTCTGGGTACGTTTGAGGCTGTTTGGGGACCCAGTGATGGAACATCTTTTGGATTGTACCATTCACCATGAGGGTTAGGGGTCCTGGAGGTCACGTGCTAAACAGAATTATTTTATTCTGGTGGATATTGCAGACGCTTCAATCAGAGATTAGTGCCCATTCGGAGAAACTGAGCTGCAGTTATTTGCGAGCTTTGGCAGCTCCTAATACATATGATTTATTTTCCAACGTTTCGTCGTCCTCCTTCCTCACCCTTTGTCAATTGAAGGTGGGGTATTTGTCAGTAGTGTGTCTGCACCCCTCACTCGCCTGGTCCTATTGCAAGTTTCTGAATTGGGGGTGGGGGACCAGTTTAAGATTGAGACCTGCACCACTTGTGACCTAAGTTAGGAGGACATTATTACTGGAAGTCCCTCGCTGGTGTGCTTAGAATTTGGATAGTAACTAAATCACAGCAATAACTTCGTTTGTAGTCGAGCCTACCTAGTCCCGTGCACCACCTTCATTATGTGCAATATACTAATGTCTCCCTCCGGAGTTAAGCATTTGGGGCTGTGGTTTGTAAATTTGCGTGCTGGGAGTGTGGTGTGAGAAGAGACTGTTTGAATCATGTGGGCCATTTCTATCTGTTCCTGCTCAAATAAAACAAGATTGAAATATGAGTGTTTGAGCACAGCATTTAATTAACAATTCACTTCATTTCTGAAGCAACCTGATTTTTGCGAAAAACCACACTGATTTGCCATCCGATTTGTGTTTAGTGATAGGTTTTTGACAAATACTATGAAATGTGTTTGCCTTCAAATTCAGCGATTGTTCCTCACTGTTTGATGTTTTCTCACCAAGAAAAGCTTTTTTTTTTTTTTTCCATAATGCACCATTTTTGCACTTCGTCTCGGGGTTTGAGTCCGTCAGGTTTTCAGTGGCATTAAATAATGATGGAAGTTGTGGTAACTCCTGGTTGCCAGGGCTGGCTGTCTGCAGTCTTTTTTTGGGGGGGGGGGCATGGAGGAGGTGGTTTGAGACTCTGCTTCATTAAAGATCAGTCACACCACATTGCCCCATTTATTCATGTCTCTTTTATTATCCATTGTTCGTGGCATCAAGAAAAACAGGCATTGGCAAAACCAATAGGTCTCGGCAATCCGAGAGCTGCCGGCGTTGTTGATGTGAATGTCTTTTAGCCATGTTGTAGAGCGTCACATCTGCTATTCTGGATGGCTGAAAGTCACTGAAAAAAAGTGATGTGAAGCAGTCCGCACTGGCCATGTCATAGGGCTTTTTTATGTGTCGCAGAAAGAGTAGGCAAAATAACACAATGGTGGTGGTGTGGGGTGGGCAAACAGACTACAATTGCGGTGTGTAGCGGAAACCTAAAATGAAGGTGTCCTTGTGTAATGCAACTCTTGCTCATGTAGACACAGCAGTACCCTCAGGTTGACTGTGTTCTACTGGAAACGGCAACAAAAATGAATGTGGCGCTCCTCGCTGTGCTTCCTGGACATAGCTGCAGACAAGGTGAAGGGGCCAAGCGTAGAAAGGAGACTTTCATGGAAAAGCTAAACAAGAGTAAGGGGGGGGGGGGGGGGGGGGGGGGGATTAACCTTTATTTTCCAGTTTTGTAATAAACCAACATACAGCATTCTGTAAAGTATCATAGCTACAACATTCCTAGCAAATTATGGGAGAGTACATTAATAAGTATTCATTAATCATACGGTTTCGGATAACTGAGCTAGGAGACAAATCCCTCCATGTTTCAACACCTTATTCCCCGTCATGTCCATACATATATAGATAAATACACACAAATAAAAATAGCTCCAAACGGGGGAGCAGTGGATACACGTACTTGGTACATGCCTACAGCATGGGAGGCCCAGGGAGGGCCAATCACAAGAGGCATGCATGCTATGACAAATGGGAGCGAAGGATATTAGAGTGACGTTGAAGCTAACAAACGGTAAGCTATGGGCGGGTTGTGGCCCACTAACTGATCAAAATGGCTTGACGCAACTGCGCGTGCGCTCTTTAGCCGAGACCTAAAATACATGGACTCATCTCGCACTTTTTCTTGAGTAAGTACTGTCCCCTGTCTCTAGCTCTGCTAAGCCCCAAATACCCTACACGCACTCCAAGACTCTTGTTTGGGGGGAGGAGGGGACGCGGCGACTAACTGGCCGTGGTGAATGCAGGCACTCCCACCTCCCCAAGGGCCCCAGCGCTGCAGTGCTTCACAAGAAGCCTGTTGTAATGAAATGACTCTGACATGCGTTTCTTCTTATTCCCTTACCTCCTGCTACACCACCATCAGAAGTGAAACTAGACTTGCGCTCCTAACAGTCACCCCACCTCCCAAAAGTGCTTAAAGCCCCGATCTCTTGTCTGTGGTCAGCAGCTGTGCCTGTTGCCGCCCCCACCCCCGCCTGCTTAATTAGTCATGGGTGCGCAAGCAGGCCCTTCAACCAGCTGTTCGGCCCTCCCGCTTCAAGGATGTGGTGAATGTGTGCGGATTTGGGCGTGTTATTTCTTACGAAAGCGGGAAAAATAAGAGATTTGGACCTGCAATTCCAGAGTCCGTGCGTTATCGGAGGGAGTGGGGGCGGCTGCCGGTTTATAATCCCTTGATTTAGGTGCAGGGTTATTGACTTGTTTTGTATTCTCACACTCCTTAATCCGTATGTGTCAGTACTTGCATTACCAAATCCTCCCTGCGCTACAGATTTGCCTTCCTTCTGCTGGCCATGTGTGGTGTTTGACGATTCCCCTTTGACCTGGAGACCTCGGAGCCTTCCCACGCGGTGTATTGTCTTCGATTGAGCCTTTGACAAGACACGTGGAATATCGCACCTCTCGGCGCTTCACTGATCATGCAGTCGAAGTTGTAGTGTGAGAATTGCATGCACAGAAACCGGTCTTTACGTGAAACCGCCAGTAATGCATAATTTCTGTGCAGTTTATAATCTCCACACTCTAGACATCTAACGTGGCGAAATGTGCAGAAGAGTTGGCTATCAAGAGGCTGTGAACGCTATTAACAAAGGCATTACACACAAACGTCTCGCAGCCTTTTAGATCGAACAGCTCACTTTAAATCGGGTAAATACTTATGAAAGCCTTGCGTCCCATTTTCTGACAGATATACACGACCAGCCCCTTACTGCACCATGAGACCACTGCTGATCCTTTACATATTTATCAATCAACCTCCGATCAAGTCACGCCTTTGACATTATGTGGACCACGTCATCCTACATTACAGGAGGTTGGAACTGCTCTGAGATGCAAGCGGTGGAATGGCCCTCAATCTGGACGCCAGCAGTCCTGAGCACCCCCACCGCTTGAGTCGGAGCACAGCTTCATCTGGTTGGTCCTACTGTCTTCCCTTCCTTTGTCTGACCAAACCAGTATCTCCTTAGCATATGTCTGCAGCACCAGCTTGCTGGATGAGTCAAACTACCAGTCAACAAGGCCTGGCAAGGTGAGGGAGTCGGGCCTGGTGAGGAGTCCAGGGTTGTACCCGAGGTCATTTGGGGCTTAGCTGAGGTGTGGTGCTTGTGCAAACTGCCTTAACAGATCCACCTTTGTATTTGGTTATTTTTTTCTTTACTAGTTCAAGAGTGCAGAAATTCTTGCCATTTCTGTGTATCCTAGCATCATGTTCTTGGTCGAACATATTTTCAGTACGAATATAACGCAGTGAGCACTAGAGGATGGGTTTTGCAACAAGTAATTTCATGAAAAGATGGGCCCCACAAGGCATTTTTTTCTCTTTTGTGGTTGGTCACTAGCTATTAGTGTGTGCTGTGATAATATTCAGATTACATCTGTAGACGTAGGCCCAATTTCATCTATTTAATGGAACATTTGTTGGACGGATGTAATGGGCAAGTCTTTTGACCACTGTTAAAATTATAAGCTAATAGCCGCAGATGAGAGGGAAAAGATAATGACTTGTAGGAAGTGGGCCTTTTCTATGAAACAGACTTTTCTTCTGGGTGGTTAAGATGCACACCACACACATACCTGTGCTGCTAGTAACAAATTCAGGCCTTTCAAACTAATGGACTCCATCACCAGTAACATGCCATATGCATTGTCCCACGGGACAAACTTAAACCCAATGAAACCCAGAAGACAAAATGACTGGCCAGCCCCTCTGTTATGGCGGAGTAGCGTGTCTCAACTGCTGAAAGGCAGGAGAAAAATAAAATGATGATAAAACTGTTATCACTTTATTTTTCACTTAGCCAGTCCACCGAGTCTAGGGCAGGGCCATCCTCTGCGTCTGCAGCAGGGAGGAGGAGTGATTGGTGCATTGTAAGTGCGCATGTCTGTTTGGCTGGCCATCTTAGGCCAGCCAAACTCGCATGTACACTTAACTCTCCACATGAGATGTGTTGCACAGTCGGGTAGTAAACAATGTCTCTCTACAGTTGATAGAGAGCGCCTTCCTGAAGTATTTTCTTTCTCTCCCACAGAGTAGTCCATCACACGTATGCCATTCAGAATTAGGGGTCCAGCTAATTTGAAACCTAGTCAAAACCCAAAAGATTTTCCTGTGGTCAAGATATGGACTTCTGAGTATACAAAACTGAACCAAGCGATCATACAGGATTGCCTCAGGTCCTCTAATGCAGGAAAAGTAAAATGGTTGGGCTACGTACAAATTTATGAGTGGTCTTGGACACCCAGACTACTACTAGAAACACTACGGGCTGTCACTAGAAAAAAAGCTAAAGAAAGACTGCTAGTCACATCTAGAGGAACCAAGTCTAACCGCTGAACTGCTTAAGCCAAGTGTTCTGAAAAACCAGCTGATCTTAATCTCACCTTGGATGCAACTATATCTAAGGAGGTGAGCAACGAACACCACAGATTTGTTTTGATCAGGTTTAGGCTAGATTTTTTTCTATCACTTGGTTAGTTTTCCAAACATAAACGACCGGTCTAGGCCTATGGCCAAATGCCCATGTGACGCAGCCACTAAGCAAAGTTCTTTCCATACGATTCTGTTCTGTTCATTGTATAACTCGCCAACAAAGATACTATTGCTGCCATTACTGAGATCCATGGACTTGGGACAATATCAACCAGCCTATGTGTTCCTACAGTCTTTGCCAACCATATACATCTGCAGCATCATGTCTAAATTCCTATGGGCTATCCTTAGACACACAAAAATAATACATTTTGCTAGCGACTGAGAAGTAAATTCCATAACTCTTGCCACATGCAACCTGTTGGGTGATCTTAATCATTTTTACTATTTTATTCCTTGATTTTTATGATATTATTTATATATATATATGTTCGATGGCATGTGTAGCTGCAGATACACATGCTGTGCACATCCTGCCATCTAGTGTTGGGCTCGGAGTGTTACAAGTTGTTTTTTTTCGAAGAAGTCTTTTTCGAGTCCCGAGATCGAGGGACTCCTCCCCTTTCGGCACCATTGCGCATGGGCGTCGACTCCATCTTAGATTGTTTTCTTTCCGCCATCGGGTTCGGACGTGTTCCTTTTCGCTCCGCGTTTCGGTTCGGAAAGTTAGTTAAAATCTCAGAAAATTCGATGGTATTGTTTGAGTTAAGTATCGGGTTAGTTACAACAGATCGACACTGAATTTTGAAGAGCTCCGGTGGCCCTTCGGGGTTTTCGATTCCCCGGCGGGGCCTGGTCGGCCCGACCACATGCGTCTTCCAAGCTAATGGAACGGACCCCATTCCGCTTCTGCCCCGAATGTCACAACAAGTATCCTTAGACATAAATTACAGACCAGATGCTGAGCTGTATGTCTCCAGAACACAAAGAGGATACCTGTGAGGCCTGTCAAGCGTTTCGGTCGAGGAAGACGTTAAGAGACCGAAGAGCAAGAAGACTACAAATGGCGTCTGCGCCGACAGGACAACAACATTTGGAGGAAAAGGAAGAAACCTTCTCCATCGTGGATTCGGACTCGGACGAGGTTGACCCCGAACAGACGCCGAAAACCGTGACTTAGATGTCACAACACAAAACTCACGGAAAAACCGCTAAAGCCCAGGGGACGCCACCGCTAGTAGGCCATGGCTTAACCCGAAAAATAGGTGACCGATCATCGGCACCGAAAAAGGGCATGCATGTGTCTAAGTCATCCGACTCTGGTCGAGATACCGGCACAGAGCAGACTCGACACCGGGTCAGCGCAATCTCGACACCGAGAGGGCGGCACCGAAATGAGTCGGCATCGAGAGATCAGTACGCCGAAAATCAAAAAAGTGTCTTCGGAGCCGAAAAAGACTGCCGAAAAAGTTTCCATACCGAAACATCTGGCTTCGGAACCGAAATAGAGTTCCTACACCGAGGAACAGGGCCTGTCCTCACAGATGCAAGGACACAGATTCGGACAGGAACTAGAGGCAGGGGAGCCAGATTACACTCAAAGAAGGCTCCACATTCAAAAAGACACAGGGAAGATCAGTACTCTCCCTCCAATCAGAATGAAAAGAAAACTTGCCTTCCAAGAGAAAGACAAGCAGCCACAGGCAAAGGTGGGAAGACAAGTGACTCCGCCACCATCTCCACAACGCTCACCACAACCATCACCGGTAGCCACTCCACCAATGATGCAGTCCCCAACTCGTACAGGGATGAGTCAGGATGATCCAGACGCATGGGATCTTTATGATGCGCCTGTATCAGATATTAGTCCCGACTGTTATCCAGCGAGACCGTCACCACCTGAGGACAGTACTGCCTACACACAGGTGGTATCAAGAGCAGCTGCGTTTCATAATTTCACCCTGCACGCAGAACCTATAGAGGATGACTTTCTCTTTAATACACTGTCGTCCACACACAGCCAGTACCAGAGTCTCCCTATGTTACCAGGAATGCTCAAACACTCCAAACAAGTGTTTCAGGAGCCTGTGAAGGGCAGGGCCATTACTCCAAGGGTGGAGAAAAAGTACAAACTGCCACCAACAGACCCTGTGTACATCACGCAGCAATTAACACCAGACTCCGTGGTAGTAGGGGCAGCTCGCAAAAGGGCGAACTCACACACCTCAGGAGATGCCCCACCTCCAGACAAAGAAAGTTGCAAGTTCGACCCAGCAGGGAAAAGGGTTGCGGCACAGGCAGCCAACCAATGGCGCATTGCCAACTCACAGGCATTGCTGGCGAGATATGATAGAGCTCATTGGGACGAAATGCAACATTTCATAAAACACCTGCCCAAAGAGTTCCAAAAAAGAGCACAACAAGTGGTGGAGGAAGGCCAGAGTATCTCGAACAATCAGATACGTTCAGCAATGGATGCAGCCGACACAGCTGCTAGGACTGTAAATACAGCAGTGACCATAGGGAGGCATGCATGGCTACGAACCTCAGGATTCAAGCCGTAAATACAACAAGCGGACCTGAATATGCCCTTTAACGGACAGCAGTTATTTGGGCCAGAGGTGGACACTGCTATCTAAAAACTTAAAAAGGACACAGATACGGCCAAAGCCATGAGCGCACTCTACTCCCCACAGAGCAGAGGCAATTTTCGGAAATCACATTTTCGAGGGGGGTTTCGGGGACAGAGCTCAGAACCCTCACAAACAAGACCCACTTATCAAAGTCAATATCAGCGGGGAAGTTTTCGGGGACAATACAGAGGAGGACAGTTCCCAAAGAGTAGAGGGAAGTTCCAGAGTCCCAAAACTCCACAAACTAAACAGTGACTTCAACGTCACAAATCCCCAACACAACACCAGTGGGGGGGAGGCTAACCAATTTCTACAACAACTGGGAAGAAATAACAGACACGTGGGTCCTAGCCATTATCCAGCATGGTTATTGCATAGAATTTCTACAATTCCCTCCAAATGTCCCACCGAAAACGCACATGTCCAAACAACACATGGATCTCTTACAACTGGAGGTTCAAGCGTTGTTGCAAAAAGATGCAATAGAGCTAGTACCAATTCATCAGAAAGGAACAGGAGTTTACTCCCTGTACTTCCTCATACCCAAAAAAGACAAAACTCTAAGACCTATACTAGATCTCAGAACATTAAACATATACATCAAATCAGATCACTTTCACATGGTGACACTGCAAGACGTGATCCCATTACTCAAACAACAAGACTACATGACAACACTAGACCTCAAGGATGCGTATTTCCATATACCTATACATCCTTTCCACAGAAAGTACTTAAGGTTTGTGTAGGAAGTTGGCTCTGTATGTGCTATTTCAAAGTAAGGAATAGCATGCACAGAGTCCAAGGGTTCCCCTTAGAGGTAAGATAGTGGCAAAAAGAGATAATACTAATGCTCTATTTTGTGGTAGTGTGGTCGAGCAGTAGGCTTATCAGAGGAGTAGTGTTAAGCATTTGTTGTACATACACACAGGCAATAAATGAGGAACACACACTCCGAGACAAATCCAGCCAATAGGTTTTGTTATAGAAAAATATATTTTCTTAGTTTATTTTAAGAACCACAGGTTCAAATTCTACATGTAATATCTCATTTGAAAGGTATTGTAGGTAGGTACTTTAGGAACTTTGAATTAGCAAAATAGCATATACAGTTTTCACATAAATCACATATAGCTATTTTAAAACTAGACAGTGCAATTTTCAACAGTTCCTAGGGTGGAAGTAAGAGTTTGTTAGTTTTTGCAGGTAAGTAAACCACCTACGGGGTTCAAGTTTGGGTCCAAGGTAGCCCACCATTGGGGGTTCAGAGCAACCCCAAAGTTACCACACCAGCAGCTCAGGGCCGGTCAGGTGCAGAGGTCAAAGTGGTGCCTAAAACGCATAGGCTTCAATGGAGAAGGGGGTGCTCCGGGTCCAGTCTGCCAGCAGGTAAGTACCCGCGTCTTCGGAGGGCAGACCAGGGGGGTTTTGTAGGGCACCGGGGGGGACACAAGTCAGCACAGAAAGTACACCCTCAGCGGCACGGGGGCGGCTGGGTGCAGTGTGCAAACAAACATCAGGTTTGTAATAGAAATCAAAGGGAGACCAAGGGGTTTCTTCAGCGATGCAGGGGGGGGGGGGGGGGTGCTCCTCGGGGTAGCCACCACCTGGACAAGGGAGAGGGCCTCCTGGGGGTCACTCCTGCACTGGAGTTCGGATCCTTCAGGTCCTGGGGGCTGTGGGTGCAGAGTCTTTACCAGGCGTCGGGATCTGAGGAGCAGGCAGTCGCGGTCAGGGGGAGCCTCGGGATTCCCTCTGCAGGTGTCGCTGTGGGGGCTTGGGGGGGGGGGGGGCAACTCTGGCTACTCACGGTCTTGCAGTCGCTGGGGAGTCCTCCCTGAAGTGATTGTTCTCCACAAGTCGAGCCGGGGCGTCGGGTGCAGAGTAGCAAGTCTCACACTTGGGCAGGAAACGCAAGTTGTTTCAAAGTTGCTGCTTTATTTTAAAGTTGCAGTCTTTGGTGAACAGGGCCGCTGTCCTCGGGATTTCTTGGTCCTTCTAGAGCGGGGCAGTCCTCTGAGGAATCAGAGGTCGCTGGTCCCTGGGGAAAGCGTAGCTGGAGCAGTGTCTTTAGAAGGGTGGGAGACAGGCCGGTAGAGCTGGGGCCAAAGCAGTTGGTGTCTCCGTCTTCTCTGCAGGGTTTTTCAGCTTAGCAGTCCTCTTCTTCTTAGGTTGCAGGAATCTAGTTTCCCAGGTTCTGGGGAGCCCCTAAATACTGAATTTAGGGGTGTGTTTAGGTCTGGGAGGGCAGTAGCCAATGGCTACTGTCCTTGAGGGTGGCTACACCCTCTTTGTGCCTCCTCCCTGAGGGGAGGGGGGCACATTCCTTTCCCTATTGGGGGAATCCTCCAAAATCAAGATGGAGGATTTCTAAAAGTCAGAGTCACCTCAGCTCAGGACACCTTAGGGGCTGTCCTGACTGGCCAGTGACTCCTCCTTGTTTTTCTCATTATTTCTCCTGGACTTGCCGCCAAAAGTGGGGGCTGTGTCCAGGGGGCGGGCATCTCCAGTAGCTGGAGTGCCCTGGGGCATTGTAACACGAAGCCTGAGCCTTTGAGGCTCACTGCTAGGTGTTACAATTCCTGCAGGGGGGAGGTGTGAAGCACCTCCACCAAGAGCAGGCTTTTGTTTCTATCCTCAGAGAGCACAAAGGACCTCACCACATGGGGTTAGAAACTCGTCTCTCAGCAGCAGGCTGGCACAGACCAGTCAGTCCTGCACTGAACAATTGGGTAAAATACAGGGGGCATCTCTAAGATGCCCTCTGTGCATTTTTTAATAAATCCAATACTGGCATCAGTGTGGGTTTATTATTCTGAGAAGTTTGATACCAAACTTACCAGTATTCAGTGTAGCCATTATGGAGCTGTGGAGTTCATTTTTGACAGACTCCCAGACAATATACTCTTATGGCTACCCTCCACTTACAATGTCTTAAGGTTTTGCTTAGACACTGTAGGGGCATAGTGCTCATGCACCTATGCCCTCACCTGTGGTATAGTGCACCCTGCCTTAGGGCTGTAAGGCCTGCTACAGAGGTGACTTACCTATGCCACAGGCAGTGTGAGGTTGGCATGGCACCTTGAGGGGAGTGCCATGTCGACTTAGTAATTTTCTTCCCACCAGCACACACAAGCTGGCAAGCAGTGTGCCTGTGCTGAGTGAGGGGTCCCTAGGGTGGCATAAGACATGCTGCAGCCCCTAGAGACCTTCCCTGGCATCAGGGCCCTTGGTACCAGGGATACCAGTTACAAGGGACTTACCTGGGTGCCAGGGTTGTGCCAATTGTGGAGACAATGGTACATTTTAGGTGAAAGAAAACTGGTGCTGGGGCCCAGTTAGCAGGGTCCCAGCACACTTCGCAGTCAAGTCAGCATGAGTATCAGGCAAAAAGTGGGGGGGGTAACTGCAACAGGGAGCCATTTATTTACACTAATGAACAGTGATAGGGTCAATGGCAGACCCAGCGACCTTCCCCACTCAGAGCTGACTGTGGTGAGAGATGATGCATCACTTCTGGGCTGAAGCAGTCATCTGGGAGAGGTGGAGATCGAGGACTCTGGTCTCTATCAGAACCCGGACTCCACATCAACCTGGTGGAATTCCGAATGATCCAACCAGCTTTAAAGGCCTGCCTTGCTTCAGTCAGGGGAAGGATGGTTCAGGTGTTCAGACAAAACCATCTCTATATGATACTGCAACAAACAGGGTGGGGTGGAGTCTTGGACCCTTGGTCATGAGGCTCTGCACCTCTGGACATGGCTGGAACATCAGGGCAAATCCCTGTTGGTTCAACACTTAGCAGTCCCTCTGAACGCCAGGACAGATAAGCTCAGCTGTTAATGCTGGATCATGAATGGCATATCTAGCCAGAGGTGGCGCAAGGTCTCGTTCAAGAATGGGGAGAGCCTTGGTTAAATCTGTTTTCTTGATCTCGAGCGAGGCAGTCAGCAGTTTTGTGAGTTGGAGTTTCAAAGGCAATTTTCGCCCAGAGATTCTTTTTGTTTCGAGTGGTGCTCAAGCACCCTCTAACCCTTTCTGCAAATACCACTCCTGCCCAAAGTCCTCAAGAAGATCCAGACCAACTGGGCCCAAGTCATTCTTGAGGTTCTGGATTGGGCATGGAGAGAGTCTGGTATCCTGAGCTTTTGAGCATAAGCACAGGTTCTCTGATCTGGCTTCCTCTTTGGGAGGATTGTCTGTTGAAGCAACAGGGCAGGGTTCTGAACCCAAATCTGGCAATGCCTTCATGGCTGAAGATTGAGTGATGATAGTTGACACCTTTTGACCTTCCACCCAAAAGTGTGCAAAGTTATCTTCGCAGCCAGGTGTCCCTCCAACAAGACAGTGTACATGCCACTGAGGCAAATCTGTGGCATGGTGTACAGATAAGCAAGTTGACCCCCATCCGCTCTTCTTTCTCAAGTTCTTCTGGTTATTCTGACTCTGTGCTTTGGGTGCCTTTAAAAGGCTGTCTTCCTGCCATCTCTGCATTTCTGCAGTTGCCAGATCAGCCATCCTTTGTACGTAGATGTTTGAAAGGTCTCCAACACATTTTCCCACATTCTCCCTTCGTGTCTCAGTGGGACCTCAATTTAGTCCTAACATTCCTGACATGTGCTCCTTTCAAGCCCTTACACAACTTCCCTATTGGGCTCCTTACTATTAAAACTGCCTTTGGCAATAACATCTGCCCACACGGTCAGTGAGCTACAGGCTTTATCATCTCCTCTCCGTAGTTTACCATCCACCCAGACAAGCTGGTTCTTTGAACGAGAGCCTCCTTCCTACCAAAGGTGGTCACCCCCTTTCATGTAGGCCAGTCCATTACCCTGCCTACCTTTTCTGCTCTGCCTCACTCCTCGAGAGGAGAGGCTCCACTGGTTGAACTCAAAAAGAGTATTGTTGTTTTACCCTGACTGTACACAAGAGTTCTGGATGGATTATCTACTTTTTGTGGGGTACACCAGAGCCTAGAAAAGGGGGTGCAAAATCAGACTATCTCACAATGGATAGTGCTCTGCATCACAATCTGCTATGCATTGGCCAAAAAGCAACCTCCTGAAGGTTTGTGAGCTCATTCTACCAGAGTCAAGGCTGCGACTACTACATTAACTCAGAGTACCCGTCCTGGTTATCTGTCTGGCAGAAATATGGGCTTCTGCGCACATGTTTACGAAGCATGATTGCCTTGACAGTCCGGTCCAACAGGACTTTCTAGTGTAATCTGTGTTGTAGCCCCACGTCTGGGGATATATTGCGGTTGTAGGAAGTTGGCTCTGTATGTGCTATTTCAAAGTAAGGAATAGCATGCACAGAGTCCAAGGGTTCCCCTTAGAGGTAAAATAGTGGTAAAAAGAGATAATACTAATGCTCTATTTTGTGGTAGTGTGGTCGAGCAGTAGGCTTATCCAAGGAGTAGTGTTAAGCATTTGTTGTACATACACACAGGCAATAAATGAGTAACACACAGTCAGAGACAAATCCAGCCAATAGGTTTTGTTATAGAAAAATATATTTTCTTAGTTTATTTTAAGAACCACAGGTTCAAATTTTACATGTAATAGCTCTTTTGAAAGGTATTGCAGGTAAGTACTCTAGGAACTTTGAATCATTACTTTAGCATGTATACTTTTTACATAAAACAAAATAAGCTGTTTTAAAAGTGGACACTGCAATTTTCACAGTTCCTGGGGGAGGTAAGTTATTGTTAGTTTCAACAGGTAAGTAAGGCACTTACAGGTTTCAGTTTTTGGTCCAAGGTAGCCCACCGTTGGGGGTTCAGAGCAACCCCAAAGTTATCACACCAGCAGCTCAGGGCCGGTCAGGTGCAAAGGTCAAAGAGGTGCCCAAAACACATAGGCTATAATGGAGAGAAGGGGGTGCCCCGGTTCCAGTCTGCCAGCAGGTAAGTACCCGCGTCTTCGGAGGGCAGACCAGGGGGGTTTTGTAGGGCACCGGGGGGGGACACAAAGTAGCACAGAAAGTACACCCTCAGCAGCGCGGGGGCGGCCGGGTGCAGTGTGCAAACACGCGTCGGGTTTCCTTCAGGTTTCAATGGGAGACCAAGGGGTCTCTTCAGCGATGCAGGCAAGGGGGGGGCTCCTCGGGGTAGCCACCACCTGGGCAAGGGAGAGGGCCTCCTGGGGGTCACTCCTGAACAGAAGTTCCGTTTCTTTAGGGGCTGGGGGTGCAGGGTCTTTTCCAGCCGTCGGGAAATGGAGTTCAGACAGTCGCGGTCAGGGGGAGCCTGGGGATTCCCTCTGCAGGCGTCGCTGTGGGGGCTCAGGGGGGACAACTTTGGTTACTCAGTCGTAGAGTCGCCGGAGGGTCCTCCCTGAGTTGGTTGTTCTCCACCAGTCGAGTCGGGGTCGCCGGGTGCAGTGTTGCAAGTCTCACGCTTCTTGCGGGGAGTTGCAGGGGTCTTTAAATCTGCTCCTTGTAACAAAGTTGCAGTTCTTTTGGAGCAGGGCCGCTGTCCTCGGGAGTTTCTTGTCTTTTTGGAAGCAGGGCAGTCCTCAGAGGATTCAGAGGTCGCTGGTCCCTTGGAAAGCGTCGCTGGAGCAGGTTTCTTTGGAAGGCAGGAGACAGGCCGGTAAGTCTGGGGCCAAGGCAGTTGGTGTCTTCTGTTCTTCCTCTGCAGGGGTTTGTCAGCTCGGCAGTCCTTCTTGTAGTTGCAGGAATCTAATTTCTAGGTTCAGGGAGAGCCCTTAAATACTAAATTTAAGGGCGTGTTTAGGTCTGGGGGGTTAGTAGCCAATGGCTACTAGCCCTGAGGGTGAGTACACCCTCTTTGTGCCTCCTCCCAAGGGGAGGGGGTCACATCCCTAATCCTATTGGGGGAATCCTCCATCTGCAAGATGGAGGATTTCTAAAAGTTAGTCACTTCAGCTCAGGACACCTTAGGGGCTGTCCTGACTGGCCAGTGACTCCTCCTTGTTGCTTTCTTTGTTCCCTCCGGCCTTGCCGCCAAAAGTGGGGGCCATGGCCGGAGGGGGCGGGCAACTCCACTAAGCTGGAGTGCCCTGCTGTGCTGTGACAAAGGGGTGAGCCTTTGAGGCTCACCGCCAGGTGTTACAGCTCCTGCCTGGGGGAGGTGTTAGCATCTCCACCCAGTGCAGGCTTTGTTACTGGCCTCAGAGTGACAAAGGCACTCTCCCCATGGGGCCAGCAACATGTCTCTAGTGTGGCAGGCAGCTGGAACCAGTCAGCCTACACAGATAGTCGGTTAGGTTTCAGGGGGCACCTCTAAGGTGCCCTCTGTGGTGTATTTTACAATAAAATGTACACTGGCATCAGTGTGCATTTATTGTGCTGAGAAGTTTGATACCAAACTTCCCAGTTTTCAGTGTAGCCATTATGGTGCTGTGGAGTTCGTGTAAAACAGACTCCCAGACCATATACTCTTATGGCTACCCTGCACTTACAATGTCTAAGGTTTTGCTTAGACACTGTAGGGGCACAGTGCTCATGCACTGGTACCCTCACCTATGGTATAGTGCACCCTGCCTTAGGGCTGTAAGGCCTGCTAGAGGGGTGTCTTACCTATACTGCATAGGCAGTGAGAGGCTGGCATGGCACCCTGAGGGGAGTGCAATGTCGACTTACTCATTTTGTTCTCACTAGCACACACAAGCTGGTAAGCAGTGTGTCTGTGCTGAGTGAGGGGTCTCCAGGGTGGCATAATACATGCTGCAGCCCTTAGAGACCTTCCCTGGCATCAGGGCCCTTGGTACCAGTTACAAGGGACTTATCTGGATGCCAGGGTGTGCCAATTGTGGAATCAAAAGTACAGGTTAGGGAAAGAACACTGGTGCTGGGGCCTGGTTAGCAGGCCTCAGCACACTTTCAATTCAAAACATAGCATCAGCAAAGGCAAAAAGTCAGGGGGTAACCATGCCAAGGAGGCATTTCCTTACACAACCCCCCCCCCCCAAACGAAAGAGGACGAGACTAACCTTTCCCAAGAGAGTCTTCATTTATTTTCTAAGTGGAAGAACCTGGAAAGGCCATCTGCATTGGCATGGGCAGTCCCAGGTCTGTGTTCCACTATAAAGTCCATTCCCTGTAGGGAGATGGACCACCTCAACAGTTTTGGATTTTCACCTTTCATTTGCATCAGCCATCTGAGAGGTCTGTGGTCAGTCTGAACTAGGAAGTGAGTACCAAAGAGGTATGGTCTCAGCTTCTTCAGGGACCAAACCACAGCAAAGGCCTCCCTCTCAATGACACTCCAACGCTGCTCCCTGGGGAGTAACCTCCTGCTAATGAAAGCAACAGGCTGGTCAAGGCCATCATCATTTGTTTGGGACAAAACTGCCCCTATCCCATGTTCAGAGGCATCTGTTTGCACAATGAATTGCTTGGAGTAATCTGGAGCTTTTAGAACTGGTGCTGTGCACATAGCTTGCTTCAGGGTGTCAAAGGCCTGTTGGCATTCTACAGTCCAGTTTACTTTCTTGGGCATTTTCTTGGAGGTGAGTTCTGTGAGGGCTGTCACAATGGATCCATATCCCTTCACAAACCTCCTATAGTACCCAGTCAAGCCAAGGAATGCCCTGACTTGAGTCTGGGTTTTTGGAGCTCCCCAGTCCAGAATAGTCTGGAACTTAGGCTGGAGTGGCTGAACTTGGCCTCCACCTACAAGGTGTCCCAAGTAAACCACAGTTCCCTGCCCTATCTGGCATTTGGATGCCTTGATAGAGAGGCCTGCAGATTGCAGGGCCTTCAAAACCTTCTTCAGGTGGACCAGGTGATCCTGCCAGGTGGAGCTGAAGACAGCAATATCATCAAGATAAGCTGCACTAAAGGATTCCAACCCAGCAAGGACTTGATTCACCAACCTTTGGAAGGTGGCAGGGGCATTCTTTAAACCAAAGGGCATAACAGTGAACTGATAATGCCCATCAGGTGTGGAGAATGCTGTCTTTTCTTTTGCTCCAGGGGCCATTTTGATTTGCCAGTACCCTGCTGTTAAGTCAAAGGTACTTAAGAATTTGGCAGCCCCTAATTTGTCTATTAGCTCATCAGCTCTAGGAATGGGATGAGCATCTGTCTTGGTGACAGAGTTGAGACCTCTGTAGTCCACACAAAACCTCATCTCTCTCTTTCCTTCTTTGGTGTGAGGTTTGGGGACTAAGACCACTGGGCTAGCCCAGGGGCTGTCAGAGTACTCAATTACTCCCAATTCCAGCATCTTGTGGACTTCCACCTTGATGCTTTCCTTAACTTGGTCAGACTGTCTAAATATTTTGTTTTTGACAGGCATGCTGTCTCCTGTGTCCACATCATGGGTACACAGGTGTGTCTGACCAGGGGTTAGGGAAAAGAGTTCAGCAAACTGCTGCAGGACCTTCCTACAGTCAGACTGCTGTTGGCTAGAGAGGGTGTCTGAGTAGATCACTCCATCTACAGAGCCATCTTTAGGGTCTGATGAGAGGAGATCAGGGAGAGGTTCACTCTCAGCTTCCTGGTCCTCATCTGTCACCATCAACAGATTTACATCAGCCCTGTCATGGAAGAGCTTAAGGCGGTTCACATGGATCGCCCTCTTGGGGCTCCTGCTTGTGCCCAGGTCCACCAGTTAGGTGACCTGACTCTTCCTTTCTAGTACTGGGTAAGGGCCACTCCATTTGTCCTGGAGTGCCCTGGGAGCCACAGGCTCCAGAACCCAGACTTTCTGCCCTGGTTGAAATTCAACCAGTGCAGCCTTTTGGTCATACCACAACTTCTGGAGTTGTTGGCTGGCCTCAAGGTTTTTACTTGCCTTTTCCATGTACTCTGCCATTCTTGAGCGAAGGCCAAGTACATAGTCCACTATGTCTTGTTTAGGCTCATGAAGAGGTCTCTCCCAGCCTTCTTTAACAAGAGCAAGTGGTCCCCTTACAGGGTGGCCAAACAGAAGTTCAAAGGGTGAGAATCCTACTCCCTTCTGAGGCACCTCTCTGTAAGCAAAAAGCAGACATGGCAAGAGGACATCCCATCTCCTTTTGAGTTTTTCTGGGAGCCCCATGATCATGCCCTTTAATGTCTTGTTGAATCTCTCAACAAGGCCATTAGTTTGTGGATGATATGGTGTAGTGAATTTATAAGTCACTCCACACTCATTCCACATGTGTTTTAGGTAAGCTGACATGAAGTTGGTACCTCTGTCAGAAACCACCTCCTTAGGGAAACCCACTCTGGTAAAGATACCAATGAGGGCCTTGGCTACTGCAGGGGCAGTAGTCGACCTAAGGGGAATAGCTTCAGGATACCTAGTAGCATGATCCACTACTACTAGGATGTACATATTTCCTGAGGCTGTGGGAGGTTCTAGTGGACCAACTATGTCCACACCCACTCTTTCAAAGGGGACCCCCACCACTGGAAGTGGAATGAGGGGGGCCTTTGGATGCCCACCTGTCTTACCACTGGCTTGACAGGTGGGGCAGGAGAGGCAAAACTCCTTAACCTTCTGGGACATATTGGGCCAGTAGAAGTGGTTGACCAACCTCTCGGTTTGTCCCAAATGCCCAGCAAGGGGAATATCATGGGCTGTCAGAATAAACTCTCTGAAACCCTGAGGCACTACCACTCTCCTAGTGGCACCAGGTTTGGGATCTCTTGCCTCAGTGTACAGGAGTCCATCTTCCCAATAGACCCTATGTGTTCCATTTTTCTTGCCTTTGGACTCTTCAGCAGCTTGCTGCCTAAGGCCGTCAAGAGAGGGACAGGTTTCTTGTCCCTTACACAACTCTTCCCTTGAGGGTCCCCCTGGGCCCAAGAGCTCAACCTGATAAGGTTCCAGCTCCATAGGCTCAGTTCCCTCAGAGGGCAGAACTTCTTCCTGAGAAGAGAGGTTCTCTTTTTGGTGTTGTGTTGCAGCTGGTTTCCCAGCTGACTTTCCTTTTCTCTTGGTAGGCTGGGCCATTTTTCCAGACTCCAGCTCTACTTTTTCACCCTGTGCCTTGCACTGTGCCCTAGTCTTGACACACACCAGTTCAGGGATACCCAGCATGGCTGCATGGGTTTTCAGTTCTACCTCAGCCCATGCTGAGGACTCCAGGTCGTTTCCAAGCAAACAGTCTACTGGGATATTTGAGGAGACCACCACCTGTTTCAGGCCATTGACCCCTCCCCACTCTAAAGTTACCATTGCCATGGGATGTACTTTAGTCTGATTGTCAGCATTGGTGACTGGATAGGTTTGTCCAGTCAGGTATTGGCCAGGGGAAACCAGTTTCTCTGTCACCATAGTGACACTGGCACCTGTATCCCTCAGGCCCTCTACACTTGTCCCATTAATTAAGAGCTGCTGCCTGTATTTTTGCATGTTAGGGGGCCAGGCAGCCAGTGTGGCTAAATCCACCCACCCTCAGAGACTAATGTAGCTTCAGTGTGACACCTGATTTGCTCTGGGCACACTGTTGATCCCACTTGGAGACTGGCCATTCCAGTTTTAGCTGGATGGGAGTTAGAAGTGGTATCTTTCTTGGGACAGGCCTTGTCTCCAGTTTGGTGTCCAGACTGACTACAGTTACGACACCAGGCCTTTTTGGGATCAAAGTTTTTACCCTTGTACCCAGAATTGTTTTGTGAAGAGGCTCTGGGCCCACCCTCCTGTGCAGGTTTTTGGGGGCCTGTAGAAGACTCTTTACTATCTTTGTTTTTGGCTGTCTCACCACCTTTCCCCTGGGGAGGTTTTGTGACCCCTTTCTTTTGGTCACCCCCTGTGGAAGTTTTGGACACCCTAGTCTTGACCCAATGGTCCGCCTTCTTTCCCAATTCTTGGGGAGAAATTGGTCCTAGGTCCACCAGATGCTGATGCAGTTTATCATTGAAACAATTACTTAATAGGTGTTCTTTCACAAATAAATTGTACAGCCCATCATAATCATTTACACCATTGCCTTGAATCCAACCATCTAGTGTTTTTACTGAGTAGTCTACAAAGTCAACCCAGGTCTGGCTCGAGGATTTTTGAGCCCCCCTGAATCTGATCCTATACTCCTCAGTGCAGAATCCAAAGCCCTCAATCAGGGTACCCTTCATGAGGTCATAAGATTCTGCATCTTTTTTTAGAGAGTGTGAGGAGTCTATCCCTACACTTTCCTGTGAACATTTCCCAAAGGAGAGCACCCCAGTGAGATTTGTTCACTTTTCTGGTTTCACAAGCCCTCTCAAAAGCTGTGAACCATTTGGTGATGTCATCACCATCTTCATATTTTGTTACAATCCCTTTGGGGATTTTCAACATGTCAGGAGAATCTCTGACCCTATTTATGTTGCTGCCACCATTGATGGGTCCTAGGCCCATCTCTTGTCTTTCCCTTTCTATGGCTAGGATCTGTTTTTCCAAAGCCAATCTTTTGGCCGTCCTGGCTAACTGGATGTCCTCTTCACTGGAGTTATCCTCAGTGATTTCAGAGAGGCTGGACCCTCCTGTGAGGGAGCCAGCATCTCTGACTATTATTTTTGGAGTCAGGGCTTGAGAAGCCCTGTTCTCCCTAGATAGGACTGGTGGAGGGGATTCTTCCTCCAGTTCACTATCATCCTCCTCTGTGTTATCCACAGAGGGGTTGGCTCTATCATACTCTGCCAACAGCTCCTGGAGCTGTACTTTGGTAGGTCTGGAGCCCATTGTTATTTTTCTTATGTTACAGAGTGACCTTAGCTCTTTCATCTGGAGATGGAGGTAAGGTGTGGTGTCGAGTTCCACCACATTCATCTCTGTACTAGACATTATTCTTCTAAAAGTTGGAATGCTTTTAAGAATCTAAAACTAGTTCTAGAATCTAATTCAAACTTTTACAAACTTTTAAACTCTAAAAGAAATGCTAACAGGGACTAACACAAGGCCCTAGCAGGACTTTAAAGAATTTAGAAAACTTTTCAAATTGCAAAAATCAATTTCTAATGACAATTTTGGAATTTGTCGTGTGATCAGGTATTGGCTGAGTAGTCCAGCAAATGCAAAGTCTTGTACCCCACCGCTGATCCACCAATGTAGGAAGTTGGCTCTGTATGTGCTATTTCAAAATAAGGAATAGCATGCACAGAGTCCAAGGGTTCCCCTTAGAGGTAAAATAGTGGTAAAAAGAGATAATACTAATGCTCTATTTTGTGGTAGTGTGGTCGAGCAGTAGGCTTATCCAAGGAGTAGTGTTAAGCATTTGTTGTACATACAAACAGGCAATAAATGAGGAACACACACTCAGAGACAAATCCAGCCAATAGGTTTTGTTATAGAAAAATATCTTTTCTTAGTTTATTTTAAGAACCACAGGTTCAAATTTTACATGTAATAGCTCTTTTGAAAGGTATTGCAGGTAAGAACTCTAGGAACTTTGAATCATTACTTTAGCATACATAAAACACAATAAGCTGTTTTAAAAGTGGACACTTAATGCAATTTTCACAGTTCCTGGGGGAGGTAAGTTATTGTTAGTTTCAACAGGTAAGTAAGGCACTTACAGGTTTCAGTTTTAGGTCCAAGGTAGCCCACCGTTGGGGGTTCAGAGCAACCCCAAAGTTATCACACCAGCAGCTCAGAGCCGGTCAGGTGCAAAGGTCAAAGAGGTGCCCAAAACACATAGGCTATAATGGAGAGAAGGGGGTGCCCCGGTTCCAGTCTGCCAGCAGGTAAGTACCCGCGTCTTCGGAGGGCAGACCAGGGGGGTTTTGTAGGGCACCGGGGGGGACACAAAGTAGCACAGAAAGTACACCCTCAGCAGCGCGGGGGCGGCCGGGTGCAGTGTGCAAACACGCGTCTGGTTTCCTTCAGGTTTCAATGGGAGACCAAGGGGTCTCTTCAGCGATGCAGGCAGGCAAGGGGGGGGCTCCTCGGGGTAGCCACCATCTGGGCAAGGGAGAGGGCCTCCTGGGGGTCACTCCTGCACAGAAGTTCCGTTTCTTTAGGGGCTGGGGGCTGCGGGTGCAGGGTCTTTTCCAGCCGTCGGGAAATGGAGTTCAGACAGTCGCGGTCAGGGGGAGCCTGGGGATTCCCTCTGCAGGTGTCGCTGTGGGGGCTCAGGGGGGACAACTTTGGTTACTCACAGTCGTAGAGTCGCCGGAGGGTCCTCCCTGAGTTGGTTGTTCTCCACCAGTCGAGTCGGGGTCGCCGGGTGCAGTGTTGTAAGTCTCACGCTTCTTGCGGGGAGTTGCAGGGGTCTTTAAATCTGCTCCTTGTAACAAAGTTGCAGTTCTTTTGGAGCAGGGCCGCTGTCCTCAGGAGTTTCTTGTCTTTTTCGAAGCAGGGCAGTCCTCAGAGGATTCAGAGGTCGCTGGTCCCTTGGAAAGCGTCGCTGGAGCAGGTTTCTTTGGAAGGCAGGAGACAGGCCGGTAAGTCTGGGGCCAAGGCAGTTGGTGTCTTCTGTTCTTCCTCTGCAGGGGTTTGTCAGCTCGGCAGTCCTTCTTCTTGTAGTTGCAGGAATCTAATTTCTAGGTTCAGGGAGAGCCCTTAAATACTAAATTTAAGGGTGTGTTTAGGTCTGGGGGGTTAGTAGCCAATGGCTACTAGCCCTGAGGGTGAGTACACCCTCTTTGTGCCTCCTCCCAAGGGGAGGGGGGTCACATCCCTAATCCTATTGGGGGAATCCTCCATCTGCAAGATGGAGGATTTCTAAAAGTTAGTCACTTCAGCTCAGGACACCTTAGGGGCTGTCCTGACTGGCCAGTGACTCCTCCTTGTTGCTTTCTTTGTTCCCTCCGGCCTTGCCGCCAAAAGTGGGGGCCGTGGCCGGAGGGGGCGGGCAACTCCACTAAGCTGGAGTGCCCTGCTGTGCTGTGACAAAGGGGTGAGCCTTTGAGGCTCACCGCCAGGTGTTACAGCTCCTACCTGGGGGAGGTGTTAGCATCTCCACCCAGTGCAGGCTTTGTTACTGGCCTCAGAGTGACAAAGGCACTCTCCCCATGGGGCCAGCAACATGTCTCTAGTGTGGCAGGCTGCTGGAACCAGTCAGCCTACACAGATAGTCGGTTAGGTTTCAGGGGGCACCTCTAAGGTGCCCTCTGTGGTGTATTTTACAATAAAATGTACACTGGCATCGGTGTGCATTTATTGTGCTGAGAAGTTTGATACCAAACTTCCTAGTTTTCAGTGTAGCCATTATGGTGCTGTGGAGTTCGTGTAAAACAGACTCCCAGACCATATACTCTTATGGCTACCCTGCACTTACAATGTCTAAGGTTTTGCTTAGACACTAGGGGCACAGTGCTCATGCACTGGTACCCTCACCTATGGTATAGTGCACCCTGCCTTAGGGCTGTAAGGCCTGCTAAAGGGGTGTATTACCTATACTGCATAGGCAGTGAGAGGCTGGCATGGCACCCTGAGGGGAGTGCCATGTCGACTTACTCATTTTGTTCTCACTAGCACACACAAGCTGGTAAGCAGTGTGTCTGTGCTGAGTGAGGGGTCTCCAGGGTGGCATAATACATGCTGCAGCCCTTAGAGACCTTCCCTGGCATCAGGGCCCTTGGTACCAGAGGTACCAATTACAAGGGACTTATCTGGATGCCAGGGTGTGCCAATTGTGGAATCAAAAGTACAGGTTAGGGAAAGAACACTGGTGCTGGGGCCTGGTTAGCAGGCCTCAGCACACTTTCAATTCAAAACATAGCATCAGCAAAGGCAAAAAGTCAGGGGGTAACCATGCCAAGGAGGCATTTCCTTACAGCGGTCATCTATTCTAAGGTGAGGAAATCTACGGCTAGAAGTCTGTATCAAATGAACAAGTTACTGATCTTCAGTAACCCTTTATCTGGTACAAACTATCTAACCACAGATTCCTTATCTACCAACTCATTCCCTCTGCTTTGTGAACGGATTCAGAGTAAGGTATTTCCCCTTTCAAGGACCCTAGTTTGAGGCACCAGTGGTCAGGGTTTTTTGTGGTTCTGCACTTCTGGCTTAGAAGGTCACGAAAACAAACTGATGTCAGTGCAGTGGGGGGGGCTTCTATATAGGCACCGTGCATGTCTCTTCCAATGACGCCACATGGAGCCAAAAGACACCAGCTACAGGCATGCATGGTTACTGCTCATGAAAAAGTTCTGAATACAGCCTGACACTTGGGGGATATTCTAAGGTAAGGAATCTGTGTCTAGATAGAGGCTCTACTAGATAAGGCTTTTTCAAAAGTAAGTAACATGTTCATCTGCATTGTCACTCAGGATTTTTCACCTTTGCTGTACTCTTGCTAGCTTTTGCACACTTTTCCCCTGCAACTAGTTGGAACGTATCTATGCTATCCCTTTAAACATAGTTGAATTTCTAATTTGTAGATTTAAATTTTGGATTTGAATGACCTTTATTTCAATTATAAAAAAAAAATTACAATTTACATAATTCATGTGATGAACAATCAGACATGTTAAAAACCATAAAATGTTAAAGAAACATGGCCATATCACGAACATGGGTTCTTGAATAAAAATTGTAAATTCTGTCTCCAGAAGCCATAGAACTCTAAGGCCGAAGTTCATAATCTTCTTCCAACGCAAGGCATTTAAAAAAAAAAAGTTATAAGACTGCCACTGCAACCATGGAATCATTCAACAGTTGTAAATATAAAAACGCAGGGTGATATTGATAAAATCCTTTGGTTTTAAGAATGGGCAGAAGAAATCTTCTTCTGAGTGAATCATAAGAATTACAGAACAACAAGACCAAGTGTTCTAAGGTCTGGAGCGAAGCGTTGTCACAGGGGCATATTGACCAGACGGGAAGCATAAGTTGCAACAGATAGAACCTAGTCTGAACCTGGTGAGAAGGACACTTTCCCATGGGTTTCTGACAAAGGAAAGATAGGGTTCTGGGCCAAGAGTAGTATTTAAAATCATCAGTGCCCTGGCTGACTTACTGCCCAAGGCCGCGTTTTCGCTACTTTCACTGAGCTGTGTTAATAGCAGTTTCTTCACGGTCTTTTTGTCAGCTTTTTCAACACTTCAGAATTAAAAATAATAATTCTGGATGCCCCAATAATAAAGATAAAGATCTAATATAGATAAGCAATTGGATTTTATGGCCTAAATCACAACTTAGGCAGTCTTCAATGACTTCCCTGTTAAAAGTTGCCATTTTCCCACTCCAGACTGATATCCACAACAACATAAGTGCCATTTTTCCAAAATCTCCCGCAAAGACTCGACACAACTCCTCATGCATAAACTGGCTTGGACTAACCGGTCCCACTCCTAATAGCTTTCAGCAAAAACGATTTTCTTCGTGCTGAATAGCTATACAGTTAGAATACCCCCAGATTCCTGTGCCATATAATAGTACAGGTGAACATTTCATCTTGTAGATCTGCAGCAATGGTAAAACAGGCTTGCTCCCAACTAAACGAGCAAATCTAAAGAGCACCCAACATGACTGGTCAAAGCTCTGACAAGGGTTTGTGAGACGTTTGGTCTATGTACAGTGCTCATCAAAGGTGACACCCAGATATGAGAAGGTTACCCTTGTTATCACCTAAACCTTAATTATGATCGGTCTAAGTTTTGGGTTCCGCTTCCCACAAATCCTAAAAGTGTCTTAGAGGTAGTAACATCCAGTTGCAGGTCGCCCATAAAATCAACAAATAGATCCACCAGAACTTTAAGACCATTCAGTGTGCGAGAAAGGATGACTGCATCATCTGCATATAATACAGAGGGGACAGGGTTATTTTTTTTACTTTAAAAAAATCTTTGCCGTGTGTAACTAGATGTGAATTCAGGCCATTGATATATAATAAAAATAGAATTGGTGTCCTAATGCACCCCTGGCTAGTTTAAAGACATCAGAGCATTCCCCTGTCTTTCCAAATCTAACTGAGGTGTTAACATCTTGATGGAGTGCCAAAAGAAATTTACCAAAGGTTGGGGAAACCCAAGAACTTCTAGGATTGACCAGAGCTTTGATCGAACAAACCTATCAAAGGCACAGCTCAGGTCCATAAAGGCCAGATACAGTGCCCTTCTGGGCCACCACATACTTAACTACCAATAGATTAAGATTAAGGCACTGGTCCATTGTCCCTATGCTTTCTCTAAAACAATATTGGGCTGGGCAGATAATATTGTTTGCTTGGATCTATTCTTCACTACGACCCACTATCTTACCCGTGGAGTCCAGCAAGAAAACTGGATGGTTGAAAAACCAGCACAATTACTGCTGACTTCCATGAGCTAGGGATACCAGTTTGCGATGCAGCATTAAGTACATTTGTCAATAGCAGAGGCCACAGGGCAGTGTTTTCCTTATACAAGTCCATGGGGACACCATCCGGGCTGGGGGCTTAGTTAGAGGGGCTTCCCATGATGGCAACATGAACTTCCTCCAATTTAAAGTTTAAGCACAACGGAGAGGGAACAGCAATGGCCACCTCCACAAATTGTTCTACCCTGTCCAATGAGTAAACCCTCTTGAAATGGGCAACCCATTTTTGGGCAAGTATGGTGGTTCCCTACAATGTCAGGGGAAGCTTGATAAGCAGGCTTCCCATTCATTATACTCCAGTAGGACCTCACATCTCCGAGCTTGCAAGCACCCATTAACTGCTCCCACATCTCTTCTTTGAGACATTGCTTCCTAGGTTTTATTGCCTCCTTGTAAGCAGCCCTAGCTTCACTGATAGTGTGGGGGGGTTCCTTGGGTGGTCCTTATGGACTTTTTGGAGGCGCTTACTGGCACTGCGGCAATTCTTATCAAACCATCCCTCTTTATGGTCTAACGATCCTTGAAGATCAAACATGATGGATCTGAGGCTGCTTCATTCAGAGACTGAATCAGCCAGAATAGCCACTGGTGGACCCTAGAATACTAAGAGGGAGCTAAAAAACACATTCCTGCATCTCATAACAACCTCTACCAATAGGATAGGGATTGAAACTTTCTGCCAGCTGAGCCTCCTACCTTGGCCTTTTAGAATCAGCCCAAACACATCTGGAGTCAAGTTCACAATCCCTGTAGGGGGAGTAACCATTCCAGCTTCTCTAGCGTTATGGTCACTAAGCAATTGGTCGCGGATCAACCCCTTGGTAAAGCACTCAGCAAAACTATTAGAAATAAAGATATAATCAATTATAGTTACTTTTCCCCACCCAACAAATGTGGGTTTGAATAAGTCACAGGTTGCCACTCTCTCCAGCATATTTCAGAGACTGTCACGTCTCACTTCTGCAACCAGCAGCTTGCCTCCAGGGTCCGGGAGCTCTGCCGATACCCATTCTTCCATAAGGAGGGGATCTACGCCCAGAGGGGCCGTTCCTATCTTGGCATTAAAGTCTCCCGATAAGAGGGCATTGAAACGACCCAGCTTAGGGGCCACCCTCTCTTCCAAGATCAAAAGTGCTTGGAATAGAGTCCTCATCTGACACCCCAAGTAACAAACTGAGTTATAAAAATTTACAGCAGAGAAATTAAACTTTTCAGAAACCACAACCCAAGACATCGGTAAACCACTGTGCCTAAGAGGGATTGGAACAACTCGCAGCTGTGCAATTACTTGGAATAATAGAGCCAATCCACCACTAGCTTTTGACCCTTGTGAAGGAGTTGCTAATGCATCATGGGTCTCAAAACCCTCCACCGAAAACAACTCCTGTGCCCATGTTTCTTGAAGTAATATAATGTCATACTGGGTGATGAACGTAATCCACTGAGGGTCGGAGATTTTATTCCCCAGATCCGCACAATTCCATGAAAGGAAGGTTAGTTCCCTGGATGCGCATGTGGAAATACCCTCCTGAGGTCCGCAAACATGGCTTAACCCCAGCTGGAACCCCCATAGGCACAGTGATAGTTTGGCAGTCTATTTCACCGAGATCAGACGGGGTGAACCTGTTTCTGATGGGTATCGTGGTAACGGAGCACAGCCCTAATCTCTGCTCCGGATAATTAAAAACCCCTAGCTACCGACTGGGTGGTGGGCTTATAGAAACATCCTAATGGCAAAATCCTGATTCCAGGTCCCATTATAAAAGGTTGCCTGGCAGCAAAAATCAACCTCCCTGCCATATCCAAGGTTCTACAGTTAATCACCACTGAGTCACCCTCTATGGACTTATTTGTAGGTCCAATCCACTCAACTCTCCGCACAAATAGTATATTCCTAGATTTCATGGGGTAAAAAGTTGTATTTTGGCTCAGCCAATTACAAACCTTATTCTGCAGGTTTTCAGTTGTCTCACCATGGGGAGACTCAAGGGGGGGGGGGGCGGCGGAGCACCAGCTAATACTGCCACATATTGGCAGCATTCAGGGGGCAGTTTCAGACGGGGCAGTCTTCTGGATGGTGTAAATCGAGCATCCTTGCCCCTGTTATTTCTAGGGACCCCCTCTATGGATTGCCCCGGATTCACCATTTCCCTCCCAACTTCACAAAACAAGGGGCCCCTTGTAATACCTAATTAGGAGCCCGCAGCACGAGAATGGGAGGGTTGAACATTAGATGGAGCTGAAGGCAAAACTCCTGAGAGGACGGCCCCTCTCCCTATGCTCTGGATTACTAATGGCTTCTCCTTTCAAACGACTATTCTCACATCTTCTTTCCTCCAGCACAGGGGGTCCCATGAGTGGTCAAAGCAGGATCTGGCCTGTTCAAAGTGGAGATCGAAGTCTCCAATTCGGATAACCTTTCTAGCACTGGGGCCAGACACTGCTCGACAATGTGTTTAAATTTATCCAGTATGTGAGCCCACTTCTGGCTGCCCTCCAGGACCATTACCTCACTGCTCATAAAACCTCTTCTCTCTCTGGTTACTTGGGCTGTCACTTCCCTTTTAATGGCGGGGCTGTCACTTTGGTTATAGGTGACGTCTGAACTAATGAGTCCTCCAAGTACTCCCTCCCAGTGCCTACCTCTCTTGGGTGGGTGTCATCAGGGGGTCCCAAGGGCAAAATATCCGGGGACCCTATGGAGTAGTGGAGGGAACATGGCATTGTGGACAACCCTCAAGTGGCCCGCTACTCAGGCTCTTCCCCGGCTCCAAAGAAAACCTCTTTCAGCCAAATCAATTCATTTTGCAATCACGCCCGTAGCCCGGGTTAGGAAGGAATCCATTGTAGCTCCGTTTTGTGATTTTGGGGATGCTCCCTTACTGTCTTGCAATTTGCGTTTTCCCATTTTGTTACCCTACGGCTCTAAAAGCCTCAATACACCTCTATGTAAATAAGAATAAGTTTATGGGGAGAGCAGACACACCTATTTGCTTATACCTCACTACAAGACATAAATGATAAAATTAGGTGTGAACCAAAACCAAGAGGGCAGGCCCAGCCGAGCCTCCTTTGGGCTCCGTGGATGAGCCCATCTTTGGCCTGGGTTTGCCCCGCGCAGCGGTGTGCCCCCTTGCGCTCTATAGCGCTCATTGTAAATGGCAAGTCTGAGCAGGTGATGCCGAACATGGTCGCCTCCTGGGGCCACAAAGCAGTCTGGTATATTTAGTCCCTCTTTAGCAGAGTTTAGCACTTGCTGCACAGTGGTGTGCCCCCTCGCGCTTTATTGCACTCGTTGGAAATGGCAAGTGGGAGCAGGTGATGCCAAAAATGGCCGCCTCCTGAGGCCACAAAGCGGTCTGGGATCTGTAGTTCCTCTAGAGTTTAGCTCTAGATTTAAATTGCCTGCAGGCCCCTAGTACATGGTGCAAAAAGTGAATCCAGGGCCAGGATGTTGAACTTACTGGTATCCTATGGCCTGAAGCACTAATTGAACCATCCACTAATGTGGCAAGGCAAACATGGTTTCATGACTACCATTGTAGCTTCACTGCTGCATTTTTAACTTGCAGCAGGACCTGTTAAAATAAAACTTTTAAATATTAGTATGTCGTCCCTATATAGGCCTTGTAGCCCACACGGTAGGGTGCATGATATTTAAAAGTGGGACATACATAAAAGTAAAACTACCCTGTCCCTACAGTGATAATGTTCAAAAATGTACTTCCTCCATGGCAGGTCTAGCCATCTTTCATAGATACCCAAAGTGCGGGTTAAAATACTAACACTGCTAATTCGGGAAAGGGACTAGATAGACATAACAAAACATTTTTTTAATAGTTATTAAAAATCCAATTCAGTGAAGTTGGATTCACCACTGAAGTTCCTGGAGGCTAATTTGCATTCGCTACCCAGCTGTACCACAGCCATTGATTATCTTTGACTAGACATGAAAAGGTGTGAAATTCCTCCTCGGAGCCAACAATAGACTGACCTGAATGGGCAAATATGGTTCTTCTGAAGTCCACAGAATGAGGTGTGTGGGATGTGGCCATCCTTTGACACTACATGTCAAATCCTTCTCCACAAGTCTCTTGAGCCACATGTAACTCTTGAAAGGTGATACACAAGAAATGTCTTAGAAGTCTGCTTTCGCCCTGTCTGATTACTGGCTGCTTTTGTCCTATCAGACTTCTGTCTGGTTTATTGTAGGTGCAGTGCCTGTTTCGAACTGTATTTTAGTGTTGGGTGTGGGAGGACCCTTGGATTACCATAAGTACACTTGCCATATCCCCCCAATCCCTCAGAGCCCAAGTTTAGTGTGGATGAAAATGTGTGCCGTCTTGAAAATCCCCAGACATACCATTTTGAGCCTGTTTGCAGTAAGCCAAAATGGATCTACTACAAAAGTAGGTAGCAATACACCTGGGATTTTTGTTTTCCACGTTGGGTGGGGCATGCCCAAGCGTCATTCCCAACCAGTAGCTAGTGTTACGTATGAATGTGGGACCTCCATGCACTCACTTCAGAACACTTTCTGGGCCTGTGGAAGATCAGAAGAGGACTGGACCTGCTGTATGTGACCAAAGAGTAGTCCTGAAGGGCTGGACCTTCTCATTCTTGTATCCAGGACAAAAATGTGTTTTCCAAGGGTCAGTTGGCTGATTTCCCATGTAGATACAGAGATACAACAAATTTCAAGATGCCTTTCCCTCGAAGTACACAGCTGACCAGTGGCATCTGGACCCTTTTGTTGGCCTCTGCACGAAGACCTATCAGGCTCAATGTTCCACCCCTGGGGGCCTTTGAAGTGTACTCCTGAGGTTAGCTGGAGCATAAATAGACTAAGGGTCTCATTGAGAGCCTGGCGGTCTATAGACTGCCAAAGTTGATGTGGTGGTCGAACTACCTCACTCCTGGTGGTCCTACTGCCAATCTACGACCCTGGCAGTCAGACCACCAGGGGACCACTGCCAGGAACAAGGTTCCTGATGGGGTGCCGGCAGTCAGAGTTGATGTCGGCCACAGCAGTCCTGAGTTCAGTGCTGCTGAGCTGATCACGAGTCCAGTTTCCGCCAGCCTTTCATGGCGGGGACCCTGCCATGAAAAGGCAGGCTGAAAGCCACTGCTGGTGGCCACAGTGGGGCCGCTATTCTGCCCATGGCATAGGCAGGGGCACACTGTCTTCTATGGCATTCTGAAGGTGCTGCAAGCAACTGCTGTGCAAACGCATTGCCCTTGGATCCATGAGGAGCTGAGGCCAATGCCACCACACAGTTTCCAGTGGTCAGCCCATTGGAAACCTTGTAATCATCCTGGGGGTAGACCACCAGCTCAGAGGCAGTCTCTTCTCCATTGGGCTGGTGGGCTGACAGTCGGCCCTTCAACTTCGTAATGAGGTCCTATGTCACAAGGCAAAATCTTTGATCAGGGTGAACCTGGTTGGTCTATCCAGCCTGCGCTCATTCATGGCTGGCCTCAAATTGCACCTAGGTCTAGGTCTGCCGTGGCCAATGACTATCCTTTGTACTTTGCAATGTTAAGTCTACTTAAAACTTTAAAAAGGAAAGTCATATTTCTAGTTCCCCTTAGATTTTTGTCTTTTTCGCATCATTTTGTTTATTAAATTGTGCTCTGTGTTTTGTAAATCAGTTTGGAATTTTTATTGTTTTGTATTTTGACTTTATTACTGTTTTAGTACTACATAAATATTTTTTACATTTCCCTACATGGAGCCTGTCTGTTCTGTGCCATAGCTACTAGGGGGTTAAGCTCAAGTTAATTTAGTGACATTGCGGGCTCACCCTAACAAACGTTGTGATTATTCCTTGAGGTGAGTAGTCACCCACTTCAAATGATAATCCAATTTCTTACAAGTAGGATTTGTAGTCGCCTGCCAAATTAGTACTAATTAACCAAGAGTGTTTTTAGTAACTCCCATCAAAATGCCTGTGAATGTTATGTGTATTTGTAAAGGGCACTATCACCAGTGAGGGTATCCTTGCGCTGAGCAGGTGTATGTATGTGCCTAGATCTAACTATAGTAGGCTAGAGTATAAAAGTAGTATTAACACACATGCAAAATGCTACACTCTAAATAAATACAATCTCCTCTTTAGGCTAGCTCAAAACCAGGGCATATTCTTTCCCCTCTCCAAGACGGTCCCTTCTACCCTGCTGTCCATTCTAACTTTGTGTTCCTGCATGGAAATCTGGAGATAGCCCCAATTGTGGCCCACACTAACATGCACATCAAAGACTGGCTTTGGCCTTAAAACGACAGCTGTCTGGCAGAACACCTCCTAGTTTGCATAAGTCTCTGCGATGGGTCTGCAGCCCTTCTTTAGTCATACAGGATGGAGTCTTTGAAGTGTCCGGGAGCTGGGACTCTTCTGTACTGCCCCCATGCTCTCAGACAGCTGAGAGACAGTCTGCCACAGGAGGAGTGGCACCAATTCTGAGTGATCCACAACTTAGGTCAATGGAGTAACTCGGGATCACATATGGCTGTCAGCTTCCAATGAATTATGCCCCATAAACGATCAAAGGACTAAGCCTTGCTCTCTATCAGATTTCTTGATAGTGCCTGTGATCAGTCCCACCATCTCCCCGACAATGAGCCTAGGCCCCAGTGACTCTTCCTGGAATCAAAGAGCCCTTTGGTGTGCACAGAGGATGTTTTATTACTATCCTTTCATTGTGTGTCCCATTGCAGCCCTCAGGAATGTAATTAATACACCGCTCTTGTCTGCCGTTTGCAGTACTTGCCTCTCTATGCCCTGTGCTTCAATAATAGAACCCACAGGCTTCCATGTTATGTACCAGGCACACACATGCAATCCAGCATGCACATGTAAATATAACATACTTTATGGCTCTACACTCACTCCATGAAGGCCAAGAGTAAGTAAAGTACATACTCAAACTTTACACAAGTGGATCAGTAACCCCCCTTTCCAGGTCCAATAACAAAGGTAAAATGGCCTGTTCACATTACTAATTCTTCTGAATACAGAAAATTGTTATGCTGCCACCACCAAGCTTGTGTCACTTATCTTCAGGTAAGGGCCGTAGCCCCCACCTTTATGAGGGTTGTGTTTTGTGCCCCTTCTTGTCTAGACTACCTTACTGTGAGACAGGCCCAGGTCATGGCCCACATGCTTGATCTGTGTTCACCCATGACCAAAAAATCAGTACATGGGATCATGGTGGGGCACTCAGAGCACAGATGCACATCCATTACCTTGCAGGAGGCTTATCTGTCTCAACAATAACGAAGGCTCTCCACAGTCCTCCAAAGTAGGAGCAAATCAGCACCTTCATGCCCCACAAGAAGCGATTATGTATATCATGGAAAATTATTGAAGACAAGGTATTCTATTATAGTTTCATCTTCATGCATAAGGAGACGGGCAGCTGATGTTTACACATAGGTTTAAGAAATGCAGGGGCTGCATATATTTAATCTGTAAGATATTCTTCCAGCGCTCAACCAGATTTGCTATATTCTCCATAAATCTAGACAAGGCCTACGAGTATATCCCAAAACATTGGTCCCTTTAATTCATGGTTGATGGCCAACACTATAAAAAAAATGCTGTCTTTCGGCCGCAAGACTATGCCTCGTATATTTAAGCAATGCAGAGGTTAAACTGGGGCCCGTGGTTAATGAGACCCCAATCTGTGCCATAATCGAACGGAGTCGCCATGTTTGAATTTGTGCAGCTTCAAGGAATATTTGTTAGCGTGGACAAATCTTCACTGTGCAAACTATGGCTTTCTTTGTCGGTTTCCTTGACACGAGATGTCAGTGCTTCCCTCTGCTGAAAGGGGAAACCAACTTGCACAGCTGATGAAGGCATTTCACGTACAAGCATGCTGCCAGTTGTGCATTTACAGCGCCCTCTTGGAATGCATGTCATCTTATAATTTCATCTCCGCTCTTTGTTTATTTCACATGCACATTCTATGTGAATTGGACTTAAAAAAGCCATCATGCTTCCACTTTCCAGATACTGGGATGGCCTCATTGGAATGGCACTGTGACTTACGAAGGTGCTACATTGATCACTAGTGGAATGCCATCTCTTCGGACGCCATGCATAGCCTTAGTAAGATCTACAATCAAGTTTCACCACAGACACTTTTTCAAAGTGACTCTGAAAGCCATTCTGCTGAGTATCAAAGTCCTGCAGGTAGGGGTACTAACTGACAACTTGTCTAGCCTACGTTTGCAAGCAATGGGCATTAAAACCTTTTTACAAGAAAGAAAGCTCAACTTCTGGGCGCCTGTGAATCAAACTCTCACTCAGCAGACACAGCAGTATGCCACAAGTGGAAGCCTGGCAGCCTGCTGCTAGTGCTTGTTTTCCAATCTTTGGACTTGGATATGTTTGCTACTATTCACAATGGCAAACGCCTGCTCTTCACGAGCTGTAGGTAGTACTTCAGGACTCTGGAGAGGAGCAAGTGTATAGATTACCTTGGTTTCTTGTCGACTTCTGAAGATAAAGAGCTTTGTCTTAGTGGCACGGGTTGTGCCAGATAACCCTGGTTTGTAGATCTATGAAAAAGTATGGCCAAAAAAAAAAGGTATCGTTATGTTTCGTTTTTAAATTAAAGGCAAACCCTAAAACTTAAATACTATATACAATATCAACCTTCATAGGAATAGAAATGCAGAAACATTCACAACATAACGTAGCATGGAATTTATTTGACAAAGGGTTTTAAATCGCACGCTCACCAGAGCTGAAAATTATAGATCTTACTCCAACTTTGGTGGCCCACTTTAAGCCCTAAGCAAAAGAAAGCTGCAGTTCAAAACTGAATACAAGGATTAAGCCAATACCTTCATAGCTTTAAACATAAAAGGCATGCGCAGAGAAAGTGTTTTTACATTGATTCAAGTCACATAGAGAATTTGCAGAGTCATTTGTAAATCGTCTTTACATAAAGCTGTATAATGAAGTGTGGCTATTAATATAATGATTTTGCATTAATAAGGCTGTCCTCTGATCCAGATATTTTTCTCTTCCTGTCACACATTTGTGGCAGAGGTACACTGGACCTAATTAGGATTTACAAATAACGTATAGATCATGGTATAGTCATTTTATCCCAGACGTTGCATCTAATCAATGCAGGTGTTTCTGGGATTACAGATCTTTGGTTCACCAACATTTTTTCACCCACATTTTCTTAAGGCCTAATGACATTTCAATTTTCAAAAAAGCCTCCTCTGGGAGCTTTAAAGGCCCATCATAACTTAAAGGATCTTTTAAAGTCTGATGATTAAGGGAAACATTTAGGTTCAAGCAAATGTTTTGCTTAATGGTTAGGAGACATTAAAGCTCTGCAGATTAGATTTTTAACCCCAGACTCCATGTGCACTAAAAGCACAGAAGTTTACATATCCCACTCAAAAACATGTTTGAAGGTAGCACCCTGGGATTTATTTTAGTGTATTCCAGATATCTGGGTTGTATGATGTGCACGTCTCAGTTTTAGCTCCAAAGATCTCAAGATGAGCGGAGAGTCACTTTCCACTATTTCTGACGGATAATTCTAATCATAGATTCCTCATCTTAGAATACTTTTGAGACACCAGACCGATACAGAAAAAGATTTGCCACAGAAATGCTCCTGCGCTTTGCTAAGTGCCACCTTGTGGCTCTGTTCTGACTCCACACTGCTATGGAAGTGACGGCGCGGAGGCAGACATAAGCAGGCTTGCATACTATAGTCCATTTCATTCTTTCAGTGCCTTAGATGCGGATCTAGAGCTCCAATCCCAGATTGTCACTTTGTCCAACAAGTTCTAAACAATTACATCAGTGTATTAGGGAACGATGTCCCAACCCTAATACACTACAGGTTTCAAGCGGTGCCGTGATTGCAGGAAGCAGACTGTGGTCGCAGACCTTTAGTGTCTGGACTCAGGCCACACTCTAAGTCATGCGATAAGTGTGCCCTCATGTACCCAAAGGCCACACAAGTCCAGGAGGCAAAGTGGTATGTCACAAGAAAAAAGTCACAGCCGTCTCATAAGGCCGGATCCAGAGCCTGTCCCGTAATCATCTGACTCTGGGAATGGCAGTGCTCTGTCTTGCTGCTGCAAGGGCAGGTAGTTCTGAACGGGAAGTTTCAGAAGCAGGTGGTGCTTTAATGAGTTGAGGCGACGTTGTTTCAAACACACTGGTCAGCAATTATGAGAGGACAGAAGGGAGACAAAAGGACAATACAAGGAATGAGGGGGAACCAAGGGTTAGGGAAAAATACGGGGCACAATACAGGTGCAAACTGAAATGAAAAGCAAGCGGTAGTGCAACTAACTTCTCGTTGATAGACAAAGACTAAATACCAACTCAGTTCTTTACTATGGCTGTACCACCTTCCCCCTGGAAATGATTGCCAAACCCAGGAAGTGAGATTCCAGCTCCGACATACCTGAATATTCACAATCAAACAACATCAGCAACAACATGAGACTTATTAAACAAGATTCCAGTACTTTTTAACACTTGAGCTTGCCAGGTCCCTAAAGTCTCAAGCCAAAATAATCAAATTCATCTGCTACTTAAAGAGTGCCCGCTGAAATTTGAATGGCTGTCTAGTCCTATATCCGCTCCCTATTATAAGGATTTTTCATTTCTGGATGTCTGGCTCCAATTATTTCCTCTACCAATGTAGCTCAAAACTAGAAAACTATTTTGACAGGTAATTCTCTGTCCCTACGAGCAGAAATGCATCTTCCACATATAACAGACAGGAGAGAAATGCCAATGACCAAAAGACAGGCACTACTTGAATATTTAAAAGCCTGGTTCAAATTATCAATAAAGATATTAAATAAGGTTGGTGCCAACGGCATCCATGACTAACACCATTTCTCACTGCAAAAGGAATATGCTTGATGAACCAAAATAGACCACAGTACTGTACCCAGAGTAAAAGTGAGAAATTGACTCAATTAGACTTCTAGCAACGTGGCATCAAGATGTGCCTCATACAAAAGGCACCAATCCATAATGTCAGAAGTGGCAGTGAAGCCCAGAAAGGCTAAAAATACTCTTCTGTTCTCAAATTCTCAAAGGTACATAGATCATAATTAGTACTAACCGGCTGACGGCTAATACGATGGTGCTCACCCCTAAATGAAACCAAGCTTGAGTAGGGTGTGAACATCTTTCCAACTGTAAATTCTGTATTCAAGCAGTCCAACAGAAATTTTCTACAGAGCTTCCCCAGACTGTTCAATACTGAAATATTATTCATAGCAGACCACTGTCGACCACAGAACAAGGACAGATGTTAACACCACGATCCATTGACGATTCTATTCACAGTATGGTTGCTGGCAACCTGAGGTCTTGCTCTCTCCACATTTAAAAAAACTGTATAGTTATTTTGAGCACACTTCACATCATATTTATCCTCTGACGTGGAAGAGAATTTGTGTAGGAACATGCTCCGTGAGCCATAGCTCATAATCCATCAGCCACATGAGATGCTTGTAAATTGTTTGTGCTTTGCATAATCAAGCTTAAAGTAAACTTATGAAAATGTGCCCCTGACAGCTATTTCCCGTTATCAGTGAACGACCAATCTCATTTTATCACAAAATGTTATTAAATAATTAATAAAAGTACAGTTTCAGACATTTCCTCCATGGCTCAGATTACACCTCCCTGGAAATTGAATACATATCTATGTGCTTTAAGTAAGTCTCTGTATCAACCTATGCACAATCATTTGCCCCAGTTAATTTCTTGGAAGACAGCACTTGTGCTGGCCATGAAGTGATCTTTTAGAAGTGTCAGTGAGTTTAAGGCCTTTCCATTTTAAGTACAATAGCTGTAAATCTGAAAATTCAACACTTATCCTCAAAATAAATCCAGTTATGTTTTATCCTTAAAAGTGCATGTCTTTTCATGGGGAACATGTTATCTAATATATAATTCTAACTGCAGATTTCTCACCTTGTGATTATCCCCAATCACTAAACTGACCCCAGAAACTCTTGCAATAGATCCTGCGCGTCGACAGGGGCCCCATCAACATCTGTCATAGCTGTGTTCTTCCAATGAACATGCCTACATGAAGCCACATATAGGCGCACTCTGTAGGCTTATGTCTGTTGTTCTTTCTCTGTGCATTTCAATTTGGATCCAGAGTACCACTCTCTCTACGTTGTGGTCTATTTTGGCAAAGTATTTACTAAAAAAAAAAACGTTTTGAACATTGTGCAGGAATGTTACCCTCCCCCACGCCCCCAACTTGCATGGTTTGAAAACCATGCTGTGTTTGTCAAAAAAGATGGTGGGCACTGATCTGTGCAACCTCTGCCTTTGGAGCCATGAAACTAAGCATGACTCTCAGGTATACAACACATGTTCCTTAATGCACCTAAAGGCCATCGGGAAAAGAGTAGCTAAACTATACATTGTCACACACAAAAAAGAGGTTGGTCATGGTCTAAGTCACAGGACCATCGTGATCCCATTCTCGTTCTTCCTCCCCAGGTAAATCACAAAGTCAAGAGAGAAGGTGAAAAGAAAATACAAGTCCAACCTAGGCTCTTAAACTCTTTGGTGCACATTCTTCAGGGAGAGGTCTTCTACGTGATTCTATAAAGAATGAACACCAGATTTAACATCTGGCAACAATCCACATACGGTTCTGGAGCTGATGTGTGCTGAATTCCCTGGGGCATCGTTGACTCCGTAGCACATCACAGTCTTCAATAAGTCCAGTTTGCTACACTTTAAGGTGGTTAAGAATACCTCGCTTTTATGCACCTCCAGGCCCCAAAGATTTATTGGTGCCTCCAGTTGACTTCCACAGGTGGATCTTTCCCTGGTGCTGACATACCCTACATCTTCAGCGCCGAGTCAGGTCTCAACTCATTTGACACAGGCTTTGATGATTGTCCCAGTATTGATGCTGCCCCTAGCTCCAGAGGTGCTGGTATCTGTTCCCGTTTGATTTCCGATTTTGGATCTGGAAATTTCTTTATTCATGGCAAGTCCAATGCCACACAATACACTCAACAAGATCAAACCTCAGTTTGAAGAAAACTATTCTTTCCTTGCCTTGGACACATTTCATGAGGATGAAGGCCCTCTCTGGCTCTAATACTGATGCTTTTTAAGGCCTTGAGTATGTTCCCCAAATGAAAACTATGATGCAGAGGTGAAACACTTGCTCACACCCCATTATAGCAATGCTGTCTTTTATGCCTTGATCGCCAAAATGCCAGTACTGCTTGGACAATTCACCAGAGACTGAACAGGATGTGACCTTAAAAGGAGGGATTCTTTTGCAGAGGTGCTGCATAACGGTGCTAAATTTCCTACAACCTACAGTGGAGACTAATCCTAATCTTCCTACTAAAATTTTGCAGATTGGGCCTTCAAACTTGGAATCCTTACAGCCATTTAATAAAGCCCTCACAGAGTTGTTCATGGCGGCCTGATCTAAATCTTGTGTGACCCCATGAGTTACCCAATTGCAAAATAAAACAGACCTGCACAAGGTGATCCAACTTTACCTGAAACAGCATCCTCCTCCTGAGAGACCTATAGTGCAGGCTTCTACAATCAATCCACACTGTTATCCACCAGAGAACTGTAAACATTAAGTGCTAGAAAGACTTTTTATTGGCTAGTCTAGAACTTTGATCTTTGAATGTGTTTGTCTCTTCGGTTGCCACACTCACCCTTCGGAACATAGAAAGGTAGGTTTGGCCAGCTTTGTCTATACACTTTGAAAACTGCATCACCTAGACTGTTTAGGATGACAAGAATCCAGAAAAATATATTTTGAGATTCAGTCTGGATACAACAGATCCAGACTGGATCAGGGCTTTGGGCACCAGTATTGGCATCAGACATCACACTTTCCGGGGCTGTCCAAGCCTTACTTGTGCCCCTTGATGGAGACGTTTGGCAAAAAGGCATGTTCTGCACTAGAAGGCTTTAAGGACAGGAAAGCTATGACTCAATACTGAGGGTTGTTTTACCCTTTCTCCAGTTAAGTCCCAAGTGTCAGACATCAAAGGATAATTGAAAGGCATTGCCCATCACCAGACAGAGCCATCACTGCCAAATCAGACTCTTCCGGTTTCGGGTGTTGTAGAGGAAGAGGCCATCAACAGCAGCCTCAGTCCTCTTGCTCACTCAGCAATTCAGCTGCAAAGCTGCTTGAGTTTCCCATCGATCATCCATTTATGGCCAGTAGGAGGCTGAATCTGGCAGTGTCTGCTCCACTGGCACTCTTATGTCAGACCAATGAGTCACTTAATTTGTTCAGCAAGGTCATCCCCTTCCCTTTTTGAACACCACGTTATTTCAGTTTTTGTTCACAAAAAGATCCGAATGCTATTCTAGAGCATTTTAAAGCATTTTAAATTTTACTCTACATAGAAAGAGGTTTAGGTTGAAATTCCAGATATTTCTTTGAGCCCAAGAAGGATAGGGTCGTAAGACCAGCTTTGGATCTCAAGAATTGGACTTGTTCCTCAAGAAGGAAAAGTTCAAAATGATGAAACTTGTTCAGGTAGTTCCGGCCGTGGACCTCTGTGGATTGGATGGCGTCCCTGGACCCGCAGGATTCATAGTTTCATATGCTGATCCTTCAGGTACACTGGAAGTATTTCCATTGCATTTTCCATGGTCATGGAGCAGTGGTAGGTTGCATAGCCCACAGCATCTCCAAACAAAATAAGTAGGAGCTGCAGAGTCCATGCAACCCTAAGGGGCCATATCCAGACTGAGGGAGGGTCACCAGCAAAGGAAGCTCACACACACTTTAGTATAAGATATTTTAAAAAATAGGAACACTAGTCACGAGAGCTATCTTATTCTCTTTCAAGTAAGGATTGGGTTATTTTTCCTATGGGCCTGAAGAATCGCCAATAGATCCATAGGGACTTGTAAGGGCGTGAAACATGTAGCCCTCTTTCTGATACTGTAGGAAGCATATACTCAGATAGTTTTTTGGGGACCTATGGATCATTGTCTCCGGTTCTGTCCCCTGTTTATTTGTAATCTTGGCATAGTCCCGCAGCCTATGGTAAAGTGACAGCATTGGTACCTATAGCTAATTTTAATCCACCTTTCCAATCCTTCAATCTCTCCCCACATTCAAGCCAAAATATAGGCTAAGGTCACAGCATTTTCACAAAAGATCTCTGGTAAAGAGCCCCCTCATGGGGCCCTTTGGTATTGTAGAGCCAACCTGATGAGGAGTAACACCTGATGATGAAGCATGCCACCTAATTGGTGGGTGAGGGAACTTGCTCCTAGTAAGGAAATGCTTTTGGTGACCTGCATGTTCTAATTGAATAGAGCTTGGGGCATTCTACATTTTGGAATAGTGTACCTGATTAGTTGTATATATATACTTTGGGAGACGGTACCATGGACTGAGGTAATTTCTCCCTGTCTCTCTTCCTTTTTGATTCAGAGTCTATCTTCACTTGTCTGGTATCCAAATATTCCCATCTCTTGGCAACTTGAAATTGAAAGAGAGCTCCCCTTAGCTAGTTTTGGACCACCTTTATACAATGGCATCCTTGCTATCCACCTTAGAAATGTACATCAAAGAGCCAAAATCTCAGTTTAGAACTTCTCTTTCTTTGGACTATTCTGCAATTAAGTGCCTTGTAAGCTTTTCTGCTGACACTGAGCAGGTATGGTCATGCTATTTCAAGTGATAGCTACCATCCCAGCCTCAACGAGTTAGATATTGACCCTGGGAAGGCCTCAAAATATTAGTGGGCACTCATAGAAAAAGTCAGCATGGTTTACTGTTTTGTCAGCAGTGATACTTTATTATAGACAGAGGGGGAAATCTGTCTTGGAGTGCAGTTCCACTTTCCTTTGGCCTACGAAGTCCAGCGAGATATCAAACTAGAGTGAAAAGTATGCACCCAATTCAAATATGCACGTCCCAAGCAGATATATGTACACCTTATGGGTCATCCAGAATTGTCATTGTTCTCTAGCTCAGCTCAGTATCCGAGCCCAGGCCATTGTCATCCTGTTGGGCCAAGTTAATTACATTGCTCTCCCGCAGCAGGAACTAACACACAAAGTAAGCAATTAACAGTGCTGCACTCAGCTCCAGTGGAGGAAGGGATGGGAAATAAAATCTACATCCATTAGTTAGCTGTGACATTGTACCAGGGCTGAGATAGCCCAGGCCCACTGAACAAAGTAGGAAACCAGACATCTGCAGCCAACATGGGGAGGGGGGGGGCTCCTCTTTGAGGTTTCAGTGAGATAAGGCCCTGTCCGTGATGTCTGCAAGAGGGGGAACAGAGGCCTCTAGAGAAGCTATGACCAGTAACTCCTGGATGGGGCCGTCATGAATTGTCCCGGCATGCTGAATAGGACGGTTGGGACAAGGGTGAAGAGGTGATTTGACACCCGAAGATTGGCCAGGAGTGCCTGGCTTCTCTTCTTTCCACTCCCACTTAACAAATCTTGCACAAGGAAAAGAGTGTACTTTTTTGTTGGAGCTGGAGACTAGTACTGGACTGCACCAGACATAAACAACTGGAAGGAGAAACTCCCTAATGCCCTCATGGACTAAAGACTCTGCCTACATTTGACCGCTGGACCAGTGGGTCTCTCTTTAGGACCAGGGAAGCTGGTCCCCTTACACCCTCTAAGGGCCACTTGGGGAAGGACTCTGCATCAGCACCCACACAGGAGGGGAAAAGCACTGGAGGACAATTAAAAAGGAGAAAGGCTGGCGCAGGGAGCCAGTGGAACATGCTCACTGAAAAATGTGCCACCTTAGAGGAAAAGGGTCAAAGTAGTTAGGGCTCTGCACCAGGAGAGAAATGAGTACCAGTTTGTGAAAATCGGCCCAAGCAGGCCCGAGATATGCTGGGAAGAAGGATTTGCTGAGATAGCCCAAAGTATTGTGGTCATGATGGTGGCCCTGGGATGGCAGGGGAATGGTCTCAGCTGTGACCCCTGGCTTACCCTTTGCGAGCCCTGGTACTGCCTTTGCGACTCTAGACCTCTGTGGTGGCAAATTCTGTGCTAGGAACAGTGGCAGCTCGTCCTGCGACATCAGTTTTGGCTCCACTCTGTTTTCTGCCAATTGTATTATCACATTAATAGCGAATAATAATATATTATTGTTAGACCTGACAGCCTTAGGGTGGTCACCCCTAACTTTTTGCCTGCCTCCCTCCACTTTTGAGATACTGTTTTTGCTGGTTTTTAGACTCTGAACACTTTACCACTGCTAACCAGTGCTAAAGTGCATGTGCTCTCTCCCTTTAAACATGGTAACACTGGATCACACCCAATTGGGCTATTTAATGTACTTATAAGTCCCTAGTAGAGTGCACTATATGTGTCCAGGACCTGTAGATTAAAAGCTACTAGTGGGCCTGCAGCACTGTTTGTGCCACCCACTTCAGTAGCCCCTTAACCGTGTCTCAGGCCTGCCATTGCAAGGCCTATGTGTGCAGTTTCACTGCCAATTCGACTTGGCATTTAAAAGTACTTGCCAAGCCTAAAACTCTACTTTTTCTACATAAGGCGCCCTAGGTAACCCCTAGGGCAGGGTGCTGTGTAGGTAAAAGGCAGGACATGTGCCTGTGTAGTTTACATGTCCTTGTAGTGTAAAACTCCTAAATCCGTTTTTACACTACTGTGAGGCCTGCTCCCTCCATAGGCTAACATTGGGGCTGCCCTTATACATTGTTTGAGTGGTAGCTGCTGATCTGAAAGGAGTAGGAAGGTCATATTTAGTATGGTCAGAATGGTAATACAAAATCCTGCTGACTGGTGAAGTTGGATTTAATATTACTATTTTAGAAATGCCACTTTTCGAAAGTGAGCATTTCTCTGCACTTAAATCTTTCTGTGCCTTACAATCCACATCTGGCTGGGTTTAGTTGACAGCTCCATGTGCAATCACTCAGACACACCCCAAGCACAGGATACTCAGCCTCACTTGCATTCATCTGCATTTTGAATGGGTCTTCCTGGGCTGGGAGGGTGGAGGGCCTGCTCTCACACAAAGGACTGCCACACCCCCTACTGGGACCCTGGCAGACAGGATTGAACTGAAAGGGGACCTAGTGCTCTTCTAAGCCACTCTTTGAAGTCTCCCCCACTTCAAAGGCACATTTGAGTATAAAAACAGGGCCTCTACCTTACCACCTCAGACGCTTCCTGGAGAAGAAAGCTGAACCAGAACCTGCATCCTTCCAAGAAGAACTGCCTGGCTGCCCAAAGTACTCACCTGACTGCTTTCTGAAGAGGACTGCTGCCTTGCTGTAGCCCTGCTGTCTTGCTGCTTTCTTGCTGTGCTGCAGAAGCGCTCTCCAAGGGCTTCGATAGAGCTTGCCTCCTGTTCCCTGAAGTCTCAGGACCAAAAAGACTTCTCTTCTGCAGCTTAAATCCCCGTGCGGCGAAAATTCGCCGCACCGACTGTCAAGGACAACACACAGCCTGCTTGCGGTGAATTTCACCGCACACCAAGTCCAGAATGACGCAGCCCGACTTCGCGACAGAAGATTGACGCAGCACCAGTGACGCGACCAGAACTTTGACGCACAGCCCTACTGGATCGATGCAAGCTGACTCAGAACAACGCCGCCTGACTTCCTGAGAGGAATCGACGCAGCGCCTGTCATGCGGAAGAAAATTCCACGCATCGCCTACCGGAATCGACGTAGCCCCTGTGACTTTGCTCCGCAAGCCCAGGATTCCACGCATTGTCCCCGGGGCGCCTGAAAACCCCGCAACCCGAAGAGGATCCAAGTCCGCGTGCCTGAAATCGCTGCAACGTCTTCCCCGCGTGGAAAATAACAACGCAAGTCCGTGTGCAAAGGGGCGAAACAGACGCACACTCACCGTTTTCCACACATGTCCTCTGCGGTCCCTTGCGAGGATTTTTTTAACGCAAACCAGGTACTTTGCCCTGCAAGAGACACTTGTTGTTTCTAGGAGAACTTAAGACACTTTTTATTACTTTTACAGTAATACTTCAGTGATATCCCTACATTTGCTTATTTCATCTTTAATCGTTTTGACCTGCATTTATTCAGATAAATATTATACATTTTTCTAAACACTGTGTGGTGTATTTTTGCTGTGTTATATTGTGGTATTGTTTGATTTATTGCACAACTACTTTACACATTGCCTTCTAAGTTAAGCCCGACTGCTCAGTGCCAAGCTACCAGAGTGTGGGCACAGGATAATTTGGAATGTGTATGACTTACCCTGACTAGAGTGAGGGTCCTTGCTTGGACAGGGGGTAACTTGACTGCCAACCAAAGACCCCATTTCTAACAATTATTCACTATTAGAGCAATGAAAATGGAATACAATTAGCTGGAATATGCCCTTCCATGGCAGCTGAGGTAAGTAAACAATACTTCTAAATGTATGGTATGTGCGTGCTTGCAGGTGAGAGTGTGTTTATGTAGGAGGGAGTGTATGTAAGTGTGAATTTGTAAGTATGTGTATGTGAGTGAGAGTGAAGGTCAAAGGATGTGTGATGTCACATCTGCTACTCCTGGCATTTTGGTGAATTGACATCAATGGGCAGAGGTCCCACAAACGGCAAAAAGTGAGTGTCAGGGTGTTACAGGAGCGCAGAAGATCCCCTCAAGAAAGTTTTAAAGACAGTACTGACCCTAAGGTTGCAGGGTCTAAGAAATTATGCTCCCTTGGCTTCCTCAGGCAAACTTCAAGCACTCCAAAGGCTGCAACTTTAGTTGTATGGCCAGGGAGAATAGTGATCTCTGTTGGCTGGTTAAAGAAAGACACAGAATAATGTGTTGTCAATGTTTTATTTAAAGGTGCTGTTATTGCAGACAGTAATTATTCTTCGTGAAAGATTGTAATGCTTTCTTAAAGATAATGCTTGTAATGCTTTATTGGGGATAATGCTTTCAAAAAGGTTGCAATACTATATTGATGATAATGATCTCAGATGGATACTGAAGTCAGCAACAGAGTGGTGCACTAAAACGTGCTGCTAGTCTTTAAATGTGGCATTATTGATAAGACCAATAGGTCTTTATTGATTTAAAGTAGTACCTCCTTAAGGGTTATGTGCTATGTTGTACAAGTATAAGGGGTACTATGATTTTTGGGGTCAAGTGTAATATTATCAAAGGTATTTTCACCAGCCTAATGTATATTTACTAATTACTGCATAGTACTGAGTATTGTGTGTTATAAATGTACTTTTCCTTTTCTAAAGGGAAAACACAGACTGGACCATCATTTATTGAGTATTATTATTGTGTGCCAGTGAATGGTGATTACTAACATACACCACATCCCCTGAGTAGGCCGCGGCTACTGTGTTCCACTATTCTGAGAGAGTCAAGCGCTACTAGGGGGTGTTTGGTTCCCAAAGAGTGGGTAATTATGGACCTGTTACTTGTGAAGGTCTCACAAGTAATATCCAATTCATTACACTCCTACACACATTTGACCCAATACAGTGGGGTGTACTTATAAAAAACAGGCCTCCTGGTTTTATCAGGGTGTCACCACAATATTAAGAAGGAAGTGCAGCTGCAGCCGCCAGAAAACGATTAGACGATGTCAGAAGGAATAGGTTGTTTGCAGAATAGATTGTGGAATGCAGGAATATTGTAGCGGCAGCAAAAATGGTTGAGCAGGAGGATAATGGAGATACTTAGATACACATGGCAGCTGTGCTTGCTTGTACGGAAATGCCAGAGCAGAGGTGGGAGAGGGTGGTTGGGCTATTACATAGTGGCCGTGGCCTCACTCTGTAGTTATAGTTAGAGTTACCAGAGATAGAGATGTTTTGGATTGCTGTACCCCAATAATACCTTTGCACCCGTTTGGTGAATGTCCACAAGACTTTACAGACCCCGTTTCATTCTTGTAGTCCTGAACATTTTATGGTATTTCATTAAAGGGTTGCAAAGAAAAAAAAAGGGGGGGGGGGCAAAACTGGCTTGAAATCAAGTGCATTTTCCAAAAACATCTGTATTTCCCGTAGCACAAAAATTGTCAGCTGGATTTTTATGAAATCTGGCAGTATTGCAGAGTAGATGTTATTACCAGCTGCAGTGAAATGGACACCATTTGCACGATAAAGACCGCAGTTCTGGCAGTCTTAAGACACCCTTAATACGACTGATCTCTGAATTCCTCCCGAAATCTGGTGGAATTCTGAGACCAGTCGTGCAGGCAGTCTGTGGTACAGCCACGCCAAAATGAGACTGCACACCGTAATCCAACCTGTAATACGGTGTGACGGTGTCCAGATGGCGAGGCGCTGCCGACAGTGGAAGTACTGGGACCCGTCCTCTCCCGGACGACCTCCTTGACGAACAAGATAAGTGGATCGTCCGACAGGGGGGACGGGTGTGTGTGTGTGTCGTGGATGCGGGGAGGGGAGTGTTTGTGGGTGCGTGTCTACGTGTGTGAGTGATTGTGTGTGGACCGGGGAGTGGTGTAAGTGGATGAGGGAGAGCGGGTGTTTGCGTGTGTGCAGTGCAGGGGGCGGGTGTGTGAATGTATGTATGCGCTGGGGGAGGGGGTGGGGGTGAGTGTGTGTTTGTGGATGGGGAGGGGGTGAATGCAGGAGTGTTTGTGTGTGGGTGTAAGCGATTGAGTGCATGAGTGTGACTGAGCAGATAAAAGGGGTGAGTGCGTGTATGCGTGTGTATGTGTATATAAGTGGACGGGGAAGGGGGGTGAGTGATTGTGTAAGTGGATGGGGAGGGGGTTGAGTGTGTGAGTGAATAGGGAGAGTGGTGAATGCGTGTATGTGGTGCAGGGGGACAGGGGTGTCAATGTATGTATGCTGTGCAGGGGGAGGGGGTGTGAATGTATGTGCTGGGGAGAGGATTGTGAATGTATGTATGCGCTGGCAGGAGTGGGGTGTGAATGTATGTATGAATGAGCTGGGGGAGGGGGGTGTGAATGTATGTATGCGCTGGGGGAGGGGGGAAGGGGTTGTGAATGTATGTATACGGGGAGAGGGGGTGTGAATTTATGTATGCGCTGGGGAGGGGGATGTGAATGTATGCATGTGGTGGAGGGGGTGCTAATGTATGTATGCAGGGAGAGGTGTGTGAATTATGTAGGCACATGGGGGAGTGAATGTGTGCGTGTAAGCGGTGTTTGTCAGTGTGAATGGGTGTGTATGTCGCATTTGCATGGGTGAATGGGGGTGTTTGTGTGCAGAAGTGTGTGAGTGTAGGTGCGCAGGTATGTGGACATGTGTGCGAGTGTACCCTAGTGACAGGAATGCTTATGCCTGTCGCCAGGATGCAAGACCGCCAGCTTTTTTTGGCGGTGCGACTGCCAGAAAAATGCTGGCAGTCTCCCGCCTTGTGATACCACTAGCGGTATCATGCCATCTGCCCTGTGGAATGCGGTAATGTGGCAGGATGGGTGGAGGCCCGGTGGTTTGGCTTCGACCAAACCGCCAAACTCATAATTTGGCAGTATTCACCACCGGCCTGGCGGTCTTCGGACTGTCAGGGTCGTGATGAGGGCCATAATGTTTAGGTGATATATGGAGGACATGTTTTGATCTCATAGGAATGCAGACAACTAATTGTTGATATGCCTGAGCATTTTCTCATACATTGATGCATTTTCAATTGAGTACTTCTATTTTATCCTTTGACAAATACTGGAATACACAAAATGGGTGTCAGGAAATAAACTTGTTAAATATGTTGAAGTTGCTTTCATCTCATTTTCTATTTTTACAGCAGTCAGGTGACCAATATTGTGTCCGCAATTAATAATAACAACAATCACAATTAGTAAGTGGTGACACCAGAGATAGGATGCTATTCCACATTAAACCTCTTTCATCCACCCATGTGATGCCAACATTTCTCATACCTAAATTATGTTCAATTTCTCTTTTGTGGCATACCCTCCAGCCCATAATGCATAACTTTGTCCAATTATCCACATGCAAAGCATCTCCTTTGGACACAACTGAATACCTTCAATAAGCAGTGAGTGAATGCAGTGAAGTGAAAGTTCTATGTACTACCATAGAACATTGGCCAATGAGTTTGTATGTAATATAATATTGCTAGGAAATAAACAGGCTGATTGGTTCAGTATGATAATGAAAATGCCATTCATTCCTAAAAAGACTTATGTAGTCTTTTAACATACAACATAGTATATGCAGTTATTTCAGTACAATTGAAGGTTATAACTGTGTCCATTTATCAACACAATAAGCATATTGTTTGAACACAACTAAATGCCTTCAATAAGCAGTTAGTGAATACAGTACATGGGAAAGTTGTATGTACTACCCTACAAGAGTGGCCAGTGGCTTTGTATGCAATATAATATACTTATGAAAGAAACAGGCTGATTGGTTCCATATCATATTGGGCTCGTAATATAGCCCAAAAAATACTAGAGATGGACATTCAGTCCTAATTTTCTGCCCATAATACCATATATTTAAGACAAAATACAGTGGGGAGTGACTGTGGTGGTAGTAAGTTAACCTTCACACACAGATTGCCCACAAACCTAATGATCTGTTACATTTGTATACTAACTCCTAAATTTTAATCGTAGGTTCAGAAGTGAGCATTTGTTAAATATGCAGTACATATTTCACATACTACCTACAAAAGATACATGGTTATTTGGCGTAGCATGGTTGATGAGTTCAGAGGAAATCTATTGCTTTAGGTAATACATTTACTTACATATTATATAAACAGCTCCAGCAATTAGAGTCCTACTAATAGTTGAACAAGCACAGCTTTATTTAGTGTGTTTTACAATTCATTTCATTCGTGTTATTTTTGTTCTCCAATGATGCATAATGAAGAAAAGAGACCTGGTGTGTAAGAAATAATAACATATATTAGTAACGTTCGTGTTACTAGCACCTGAACAACAGCAAATAACACTATTGTGTTTTATAGTGAATCTTAAATTATTACTGTATGTAACAGCTTTTATAGTTCACTCTTTGGATTACAAAAAAAAGAGAAGCATTTGGTATTTACTAAAGTATTTGTAGTAATTATTGATGTAATGCTTATAATTCTCCCATCTTACCATGTCATTTACTCTTTGATTGTAATCACTTACTGCTAGTACGTGTAACTAAAAGGTTAGTGCTATGAAGCAGCTCTTTATTGAGATGAAATTGAAAATAGTTCTAATAAGAACTTTTCTCCCTTCTCTTCTCTTTTTTTTCTTTTTCTTTTTTTTACTTTTTTTGCCCATTAACTGGAGGTCAATGGGACCAGCAACAAGCCAAAACAGAAATGTACCCAACAGGGTGCAAGGACGTGCTCAAACCAGAAAAAAAAAGAAAAACTACAGGTTCTGGGTAGGACAGTGGTGAGCAATACCAAGCTTCTGGTGAATGTTTGAGTCACTCTCCCCTGCTACAATAACTGTCTGGAAGTACAGACAGTAGGATGCAGTCCTCACATATGGCTCTACGATGTTCCGCTCCTACCAAAGCTGCTTTACAGATGCTTGTGAGCCATCTGATGGAATGGTGGGTGGATCAGATGTTGAAGGTTCTGGTCAGGCTTCACTTTGAATGCCAGAAGTGGGTGGTACTGCAGCAGGTGTTACGTCCCCCAGTGTGCCAGATTTCCCCTCAGATATTTCAGCCAACTCCAATTCCCGCCTCCTTTTAGGCCGGCCCAAACGGGTTGCATGCATGGCACGCAGATGCTTTCCGCAACCCCGTTGTTCCGAGGAGGTACTGCTGCCCGCTCTCTCGTGAGATGACTTTCTTGCAAAGCAAACAAGTCACAAGCCGTGTGTTCATTTTTTTTCTCATCAGTTGGAACTGAGAACACCTGCCAGATGACAGACTCTTTCAATTTCTTGCAGTGCTCCAACTCCTGCTCCTCCACTGCAATATCATCTTCTTCCTCCTGCAATGGTTGTGTAGCAGCTGCAGCAGGGTGACCTCTTTCTGCCACTTTAACCGTTGTTTTTTTCTTTGAAAATATATATATGGAAAGAGAGGACAGGGCAAAAAGTGCTGAAAAAAGTAAAAAGGAGAACTGGAAAGCTAAAGTTGGTGTTTCCAGCATGAAATAGGGATGTAGAGATGCGTCATAGGATACGAGAAACAAGTATTTGCAATGCAAGGGTCTCGCATTTGCTCGAGTTAGAGCTATTAGCATTGTAAATTCCTAAACAGACTTTTCTTGCTACACAAATTAAAAGAAAAAAAACAAGCATGATTGCACTGAAATTGAAAACAAAAAAAACTAGTGCAATCGCGCTATGTAAAACCCAGTGCGATCGCGCTGCGTGGAAAATAAAAAGATAAAGTAGTCCGGAAACCATGCTGAAAACATGGAGCCTCGTATGTTTTCAGTAGTTGGCCAGTGCGCTCGAGGAGGGCTAAACACCGGAAAAGGCATGACGTACGCTTGCGTTTCACTAGAAATCAAGCAGATTTTAAAAGGCAAGCCCACGAACCAATGAAAGTGACGGGCGTGACATGGGCGTGGTTAAAAGCTCAAAGAGAGATTACAACAGGGACGGAGCGCTTGTGCGCTCGTCTCTAAAAATGGGCTGTTATTGAGTAGAAGGACAGAAAGCAGGCATGAGAGCCGTGCAGACAGAACATATGGCAGTAGGAAAGAAAATCCTGACTAGTGTGACGGATTTGCCAGGTACATGCACAGATGTGAGGAGCAAGCAAAACAATTTCATGGGCAGGAGAATGTGATCAACAGTTGAGAGATTGAGGCGGAAATGGAGCAAAGGAAAGCTGAGGCATTAATAATGCTGAAACGGACAGAAGGTTATACAAGGGTGTTGTGTTAGAATGGGCGCATTTTGGACATTTCTGGAGAGCAGAAATTAGACACTGAGGGCCCTGAGGGTGCGGGTTTCAGTAAGATTCCATCTGGACACCGAGAAGAAAGATGGCAAGGAGAAGTTCGAGAATGATGGCAAGAGGTCTTAAGTCGCTCATACTGAGTTTGAAGGACATAGAACTGTAGAAGATGAAAGGAGGGCAGCTCTGAGAGGCAAGAGCTTGGAAGCATCTTTGGGAAGACTTTGAGGATGCCCGAGATCAGTGTAGAGGAGAGAAGCCCTGGATTGGTGAAAAGAAACCAGGACAGCACAAGGCAGGGAGCACACACAAGTTACACAGCACACAAGAGGGGTTGTTAGGGGTGAACGTTGGTGGAATGTGAGGGCATAAGAGCGATGACTAGATTTTTGTATGGCAGATTAGTGGAACAAAGGAGAGAGACAGCCCCGGGGCCAGTGTTGTGTGCGGAAGGAAGAGGAGAGCGAGGAGGGAAGGGAGTAGATTGATTGAAGAATGGTGCAAGAGATATGATGGAGAACAAATGCTGATTTCCGAATGTTTGGATGAAAGCTTGAAGGATTGCGTAGGGTAGGTGGGATGGAGGTTTTAAGACCGACACACTAAAAAGTCAAAAAAGTGAATACGATGACAGTTGTGGTACCTGCAATGATTCATGAGAAAGTGACAACGTTAATGGCAAGCAGCATGAAGGCAGTACAGGGGAAGGACATGGAGAGGGGAAACAAAAAAGAGAATAGTGGTTTAAGGGAGCAGTGGAAGTAAGATAAAGGATAAATTAGACTCCTGCTATAGAGAAACTTTGTGAGACTGGTGAGAGACGCTACACCGTCATATCTGGGGTTAACTAAACCATTAGGATCTCATCTGATGCAGGGCACAAAAGAAAAAATATGGCTTTAGTGTATGTGGAATTTTTGACATTTTTAGAGTAATGCATACAGAAATTAAATGGAAGGAAAAGTCAAAAGGGGAGGAGCATGAGGTCAAGTGTGCCCACCACAACTGAAAATTGTGCTACAGCATATGCTAGTGTACAGTGCAAAAAAATCCAGCACATACCGGGGCCCTGATTTATACTTTTGACATAAACCTGCATTAGTGCAGGTTTGCGTCAAAAAGGTATACCGGCAGCTGCAACCCTTTTACTAAAAAATGATGATAAACTTGGTTTATTATCCTTTTTTATTTTTAGTAAAAGGGGCGGGCCATGGGGGTGACGAGCAGTGAGGGGGAGTGCTCAGCACTCCCACTCAGAGCGCATGTGTGTTTGGCCGGCTGTCTCAGGCCACCCAAACACACATGCGCACAGGCTCTCTCCAGCCCAGCAATACAGTTGCTGGGCTGGAGAGAACCTGCACAGGCTCCAAGTCTGTCTGGTAGCGTCCTGGCTGGGCGCCCCCAGCCAATCCTGACGCTGCTCTGAACCATGTCAGGATTGGCCATAGGCCAAGCTGGGAGCCTGTTCCTGCCTGCAGCCAGCAGAGGAGCGGCACGGTGCGGCAGCAAGAAGGTAGGTGTTTTTTTTCCCTGTAATTAATGTATGTTTTATCCCCCCCCTCCCTTCAGCGCTCCACTAGCCGCCACTGGACAGTACGAAGGATTGTGCTGGTCATAAAACAAAGAATTACTTAAGAGACAATATTGTACTTTTTCACTGCATATTCCCATGGGGTGGGAAAACATGCAGTGCTACACTGTGCCTTGAATAAACAAGCATTACAATGCCAATAGGTCTCGCCTATGCAAGAGCTATTGCCTTTGCCAATATGTTTGAGCCATGTTGTAAACCAGCGTGGCTGCTGTTCAGCATGGCTAAAAGTTAGTGGGGTAAAGGAGAGTGGCATGGAGTGTAGAGTCGTAAAGTGGAGTAGAGTGGGTTGTTATGGGGGTGGGTGGATTGGTACAGAGTAGAGTTCAGTGGCATGGAGTGAATTGGACTGGAGTGTTATGGAGTTGAATGGAGTGGTGTAGATTGTTGTGGAGGGAGTAGATTGTCATAGAGTGGAAGTGTGCAGGATGGAGTAGAGGGTCAGAGTGTCGTACAGTGCATAGAGGGTCGTGAAGTGGTGTAAAGCATGCTGAAGTGTGGTAGAGGGAGCTGCTTTGAGTGGAGTAGAGTGTTGTAGACTAGAGTGGCATAAAGTGGAATAGATTGTCGTAGAGTGGAGTAGTGTAGGAGAGTGGATTGGCATAGAGTGGAGTAGAGTGTTGTAGATTCGAATGGTGTAGAGCTTAATGGAGTGGCACAGAGTGTCATAAAGTGGAGTGAGGTGGCATACAGAGAAGTAGTACAGTGGAGTAGAGTGTTGTAAAATAGAGTGGAATAAAGTACCATTGAGTGGCATAGAGGGAGTTGTGTAGAGTGTCATACAGTGGAGTAGAGTGTTGTCGATCCAAGTGGTGTAGAGCTTATTGGAGTGCCATAAAGTGTCATGGAGTGAAGTGGCATAGAGAGGAGGAGTGGAATAGAGTGAAGTAGTGTGTTGTAAAATAGAGTGGAATAAAGTGGCATGGAGTGGCTTAGAGGGAGTTGCGTAGTGCTTCTAGAGAGGAGTAGAGTGGGGTGTCATAGAGTGGAGTGGATTATGACAGAGTGGAGTAGAGTTAAATGTCACATAATTTATGCAGCAAAAAGCAAGAAACTCTGGATAGTTCCTACATTTAGGTGGAGAGCATCTCCTATATAGAGCACCCTACAAGACCAGCGACATACTGAATCTGCTCACATCAAATGTCTGTTTGCTAGGTTGTAATTTATGATATTTAGCTGTTTCCATGGACTTTATTGCTTGGTTTTGCTTTTGAGAAATTGTCACTATAAGTGTCATATATTTGGTTGATGAATGTCACTCATAAGTACACTGAAACCATGAAAATGTCACTTATAAGCACTCTGAAAAGTTGTCAACTATGTCTCTTCATTTACTGCAGTATCCTCTGTAGCAGGGGTCTCCAACCTTTTCTGTAATAACAGCTACTTATGTTCAATGAAAATCATTCCAAACTACTAATATTATTAGTGAAGTAAAAATGAGCATTTAGGACAAGATTACATTAGTGGCCACCTTATGTTAGATTGCGAGCAGTGATCACCTCAGTTTCAGTAGGGCTGCCAGCAGTAATGTACAAAAGGCTTTTTCAAAGTGGAATGCCACCACATCTGCAATGCCTCTGGCACCAAGGTAGCAGTGATACTAATAATTCTCCCCAGCACTGCACAACTTATTGTTCAAATATCAGGTCTAGATATATTTTTGATTTCCAACCATTTTTCTCCACACACCAGCTAATGATTTCTGAACACACCCACATTTGTGTCTCAAATACAAACTTTTCAATATTTTAATACATATATTAATTCAACCAAGCAAACACTTCTAATTTATTAGGCTGGGGTACCCACAGGAGAGCTGCCAGAGGTAAATGAAGAGCTATCAGTACCTCCTCAGCTATTTGTTGGAGCAGCATGCTCTGTATGAAATGCTTTCAGTCTTACAGCTTTGATTCCATCAAACTGACGTTCAAGTGTGCCACACTGTTGTCATCAATGCAGAATGTAAGCACTCTAGTTGCTCACTGGAACACCAAGGTAAAACTGCAGTTCATCGCCAGGGAGTTAACTGGCAGGCAGCTGCTGTGTGAAAAGCATGTTTCTGCAAAATGCAGACTGTTTTACTGAAATGGATGAGGAAGATGTTTAAAGTTTAAGAATGCACAGAAAATGTGTCTTAAGTTTGCCTTCTACAGCACTAATTATAATTTATATGACAAGATGAACCCCCTAAGGAAATGTTTACGTTTTACAGCTTTGATTCAATCAAAATAACTTGAACTGTGCCACGCTTCTATTATAAATAGATTGCTACAGCTTTATTTGCTCTTTGGAACACTGTGGGAGACTGCAGTAGAACACTGGAAAATCAACTGTCAGGTTGTTGGAAGTACATGGTTTGCTCGGTATGTCACTTAATTCCTACACAGCTAAGGAAGATAGTGTGAATTACATATAATATAGTCTCATTTTAGCTTCTGGAGCATCTTCCTCTATGAGAAAATCACGAGAGAAACCAGTTTTCTCTCAAACATGGTTCATCAATTCCCAGCAGACAATCAGCATTTCACACAAGGTGAATTCTCCTTACAACCAAAGTACCTAAAACTATTATGGTACTACCAACAAATGATTTATGTTGTGATAAAATCTGTTATCATCCTCTATATGTGCTCCTTTTTGTATACCCTCAAAAACAGGCTTTCACTAGAATGTATTTCAATAGAGTCCATGTCCCAGAGTAATGTAATGGCCACAAAAACATGTAGTCCACATTGTAGCCAGTCAAGGGAGGTTCTCTTTGGGACTCTCCCTGCTTGCCTTATTGGGTCAGGGCGTGCTTACTTGGCGCTCTAATATAGTTTTCTAATTCATTTTCATGGCACAGTGATCATAACACTGAGTCCTGTAATAGCTGCCACAACATATTGTCCAGGTTGTGACCAGCCAATCAGTATTGACTAGCCCCTTTTAAGGAGGACCATCATAGCATATCTGGACACCAAATGTCAAAATATCTATACATTGTGAACCTTAATTTATCAAATACTACTGAACAGATGCACACCATATCATAAAATGCATTCTTTTTGGGTTGAGAGCTAGCTTTCTCCCAAATATGGAGTAATTCTGGTCAGCCATTTTGGAAAAAGGGGACGTTTCAAAATGCAATTTCCCTGTGCAATTTCCATAGTTCCCTATGGAAATTGCACAAGGAAATTGCATTTTGAAACTCCCCCTTTTTCTTTTGAAAAGTTTTTGAAGATTTGTCAAATGGCACCACAGTTATTAGCAAAACAAAAGCTTTTCTTCCTATGAAAAATCTATCCCAACTATAATTCATAGTGGCAGCCACAACAGCATCACGATATATATATATATATATATATATATATATATATATATATATATATATATAGTTATAGTTATATTTAGGGTTGCCTGGTTAGTGAGATGAAAAGAGTGTGTAATGAGGTCTGCTGCTTATAATCACTTGAAGGTGGTGGCTAAATTGTAAATTAAAGTTATAACTATAATTTTAGAATTTTTTAAGTTTTTGTAGTTTAAACTTGGTTTGTATAGGGATTTTTTTTCTTCTTCATAATTATAACTAAGCTTTAAACTTTGGGCTACACATATAAAAAACAAAGCTCTTTCAGGGTTAGAGTGACGCATAAATTATACAATAAAGAAGAGGGAACTCTGGGTAGTTAGCAAGTTTAGGTGGAGAGCAGCTCCAGTAAGGAGCACCCTGCAACACTAGTGTCAATTTAGGTTTGCTCACCTCAAATGGCTGTTTACCTAGCAAAGTTTTTAAGCATAGGATTAACACAGTGCTTTCCATGCTGAGCTAGATAGGGACAAAGGTCCTTGTAACAAACCTGGCGGTCGGTGATAAAGTGGCAGTAATACCACCAACAGGCCGGCGGTAATAACTTTGAAATTATGATCATGGCGGAAACTGCTCTGACAGACAGCCACTTTAACACACCGACCGCCAGGTCGGAATCAACAGGCACCACAGCGGTAACTGCCTACAGCCAGACGAAAGACAATGTTCTGCCCACTGTATAATGACACACCAATCCACCACCTTTTCCAGGGCGGTACCAATGACATCAAAAGCCTGGTGTACTGCTACCTAGCATATAGGGGAAGGGGGGAGGAAAAAGATAATGATACACACACGCAACACCGCCACCCCCCACACCATACACACAAGCAGATGCAGTAACATCACATATTCACCCCGTACCCCTCAGGAATAATGCAAGGACAATTACAATAGCGTAAAAAGAGTGTAATAAGATAAATATAGTAGTAATATGTGCATTAGAATCAAAAAGTATTTACATATTCCGAAATCAAGGGACACTGCCCAGTCCTCAATGTTCGTGGGCCACAGGGCCACATGACTAAGTCCAAGGCCCCACCTCACTCCTGCAACAAAACGGAGAGAACACTGCAGGGGCATCAGGTCGAAAATAGCCAGGCACCTCAGGGGGACGGGGAATGGGGGGCACCACAGCCAGAAAATGGTATAACGTCACTGGTCCTGGATGGGGCAACATGCCGTGTGCTCGGTCCTGGGGAGTGCAAGGCCACAGTCTCTCAAGTGGGTGACTTGCCCACTGACTTGTCCTGGGGAGTGCAAGGCCACAGTCTCTCAAGTGGGTGACTTGCCCACTGGTTCTGGAGGGAGCATTGTGCGCTGTGAGCTTCCTCCTGGGGAGGATAGGGTGAGTGGATGTCTTCTCCCCTGGTTCTGGTGGGGGCATTGTGCCCTGTGATGCAGATCTTGGGGAGTGCAAGGTCACAGTCTCTCACCTGAGTGTCATACCCACAGGATTTGCAGGGGCCAGGCCGCACAACAGCCCATGGACGCAGGACTACACACTGTCCACCGGCGGTGACGGTTGCTCAGTGGTGGTAGTGGTGGTGCTTCTGGTGGAGCTGACAGTGGTGGAGGAGGCTCTAGCCCGTCCCCTGCAGCCTCGGACGTCTGCACACTGCGGCTGCTGCTGCTGGTGGAGCTGGCAATGGTGGGGGGAGGCTCCAGCCCATCCCCTGCAGCCTTGGATGGCTGCCCACTGGGCTGCTGCTGCTGGTGGCAGTGCTGGCAGTGGTAGGGGGAGGCTCCAGCCCATCCCCTGCAGCCTCAGATGGCTGCACCACCAAGGTTGGTGGTTAGGGCTCCGACTGAGTCCAAGCACCTGGCCCCTTGTCTCTACTGCCACACATTGCAGGCCCCTTGCCCTTCCTTCCAGCAGCTGGGGCTGCCTCCTTGCCCTTCATTCCTGCAGCTGGGGCTGACTCCTTGCCCTTCCATCCTTCAGCTGGGGCTGCCTCCTTGCCCTTATTTCCTGCAGCTGGGGCTGACTCCTTGCCCTTCCTTGACACACTTGGGGCAGATACCCTTTCCGTCTGGCTGGCTGGTGGCCGGGATCCGTTCCCACCTGGAGTAGCTGGGGACGCTACTGTGCCCGTAGCCTGGCTGAGGTGCTTGCCTGGGTTTTGACCACCCTGGCCTGACGTGAGGGGTTGGGGGGAGGGCTAGGGAAGAGCTCAATGCTGGCGAGGAAAAGCTTCTTAGGGACATTGGGGCGGGAAGAGGGAGAAGGTTTAAGATTGGAGGAAGAGGGAGTGGTGGTAAGAGGTGTCAGTCTGCTGTGTTTGGGTGCATGGGCTGGATGCTGTTATGAGGTGGATGGCTATTGGGTGTCTGAGCGCATGCGTTTGTGTACTTTGGGTGGAGGGGGCACAGCCACAGTGGGAGAGGACACAGGGGACTTGTGCAAGGATGTGGGGGTGGTGACTGCCAGTGAGGGGTGTGTACTGATATGTGTGCTGGTGATGGTGGTAATGGGTGACGATGTAGTGCATGCAGGTGTGAGTGGAGGCGCAACTGGGAGGCAGGTGGAGGACGAGGGGGACACAGTGGAGGCAGTGGATGTTGGTATGTCTGAATCTGGATGTTGTTTGTGTGAGTGCCTGTGGGGTGAAGTGTGGTGCTTGTGTTTGCCATGTCTACTCTTGTGTGTTGTCTCGGGTGCCTGCTCATCTACTGTGTTCTTGGGATAGGTTGGGGTTGAGGGGAATAGGATTGGGAAGAGGAAGTTGGAGGGGGGAGGGTGGAAAAGGGGACAATGGCTGCCTTCATAGAGGAGGTTAGAGCCTGGCTTGATCTCTGTTGGGCTGCCAAGCCAGTGTGAATGCCCTCCAGAAATGCATTGGACTGTTGCATTTGGGCTGCCAGCCCCTGGATGGCATTCACAATGGTCGACTCCCCAACAGAGATGGATCGCAGGAGGTCAATAGCCTCCTCACTCAGGGCAGCAGGGCTAACTGGGGCAGGACCTGAGGTGCCTGGGGCGAAGGAAATGCCCAACCTCCTGGGTGAGCGGACACAGGAAACTTGAAGCGGGGCTGCTGGGAAGGCGGTGCTGGTACGGGGTGGCGGCTGTACCTGTAGCTGGGGTGGGCACAGAGGTGTCCACCACCACCAGGGAGCTTCCATCGGAGGAGGTATCCATGTCCGAACGGTCCCCTCCAGTCTCAGACTTGGTGCTCCCGTAGCCCTCCGTCCCACTGGTGCCCTCACCATCGATGGATTCGGCCTCCTGGGTCCTGTGGGATGCAGCTCCCTCCGGTGCCTCTGCTCCTCCACCAGATGATGCCAATGCACATAAGGACAGGGTGACAAAACAAAAAGGGGGGGAAGAGACAAAGGATACACTTGATAATTTGCATACACAATACACTCACACACAGGGAACAGCCCTATGCATTAGGCAACCCCCCCCCCACATTAGGCCTTCACACACAGCACTCCATGCATTCACGCCCTATGCATCGTACTCACGGTGTACTCACTTGTTGATCTGGAGGCCCATACAGCAGTCGCTACTGGTGTAGGACCCCATCCACCAGTCACTCCAACTCCGCCGAGGTGAAGGCAGAGGCCCTTTTCCCAGTAACACGAGCCATGGTCGTTTCCAGACACAGGTCACAGCAGCACTTGCAGTGTAGGTCCTCTCCTGTTGAAGGTCAGGTAGCAAACCAGTGTACAGATAGAGTATGGCAGACGTCCACGGCGGAGCGTACTGTCACCACCGGCGTACATCACCATTGGCCACTGTACCCCATAGGGCCCAATGAGGAGTTGCACGGCGGTTCTCGACCGCCTCCTGCAACGGCGCACAACGTCACTGGAATTACCTCATTTCCACCTGTCCCTCCATATAGGACAGGCAAACAGCATTTTAGAGGAGGGTGCAGTCCATGGATCCTAACTGCATCACAGTACAGAAATGCACTATTTGGACATCTTTAACAAAACAATGTTACAGTCACAATATGCATTGACCTGTAGTGGTTGGAATGTAGAGATTCCAGCTGCTCACTCTTTTGCCCCATAGATTGCAACCGCTGCGGATAAATAGGAGATGGAGACATCCTCCCGTGTACAGACCACTGATGGACTTGGCAACAATGGAGGACAGGTACATTATCCTCGCCTATAGACTTGACAGGGCCACAATCATGGAGCTGTGTGCCCAATTGGAGCCTGACCTAATATCTGCTATCCGTCACCCCACCAGGATCCCCCCTCTTGTGCTCCATTTCCTGGCAACTGGCTCTTTCCAAGTGACAGTGGGCTTGGCAGCAGGAATGTCACAGCCAATGTTCTCAGTAGTGCTGACCAGAGTGTTGTCTGCCCTTATTAAACACATGTGCAGCTACATCGTTTTCCCTGAGGTGGAGAATTTGGCCACAGTGAAAGCTGACTTCTATGCAATGGGACATAGCCCCAACATCACTGGGGCAGTCGATGGAACACATATCGCATTTGTCCCCCACCGGCGAAATGAACAGGTCTTCAGAAATCAAAAGAGTTTTCACTCCATGAATGTCCAGATGGTGTGCCTGGCGGACCAGTACATCTCCCTCGTCAATGCAAAGTATCCTGGGTCTGTGCATGATGCCTTTATCCTGAGTAATAGCAGCATCCCAAATGTGATGGCCCAACTCCAGAGGCACAGGGTTTGTGTAGGAAGTTGGCTCTGTATATACTATTTCAAAGTAAGAAATAGTGTGCACTGAGTCCATGGGTTCCCCTTAGAGGTAAGATAGTGGCAAAAAGAGATAATTCTAATGCTCTATTTTGTGGTAGTGTGGTCCTCCCTGTAGTGTTAGTTTTCCGCAGGTCGAGCCAGGGGCGTCGGGTGCAGAGTGGAAAGTCTCACGCTTCCAGCGGGAAACGTGTGATCTTTAAAGTTGCTTCTTTGTTGCAGAAAGTTGCAGTTTCTTGAACAGGGCCGCTGTTCTCGGGAGCTTCTTGGTCCTTTAGATGCAGGGTAGTCCTCTGAGGCTTTAGAGATCGCTGGACCCTGTTGGATGCGTCGCTGTTGCAGTTTTCTTTGAAGTAGGGAGACAGGCCGGTGGGGCTGTGGCCAAATCAGTTGTCTCCTCCGTCTTCACTGCAGGGCTTCAGGTCAGCAGTCCTTCTTCTTCTTTAGGTTGCAGGAATCTATCTTCCTCGGTTCTGGGAGCCCCTAAATACTGAATTTAGGGGTGTGTTTAGGTCTGGGAGGGCAGTAGCCAATGGCTACTGGCCCTGAGGGTGGCTACACCCTCTTTGTGCCTCCTCCCTGTGGGGAGGGGGGCACATCCCTAATCCTATTGGGGGAATCTTCCATCTGCAAGATGGAGGATTTCTAAAAGTAAGAGTCACCTCAGCTCAGGGCACCTTAGGGGCTGTCCTGACTGGGGAGTGACTCCTCCTTGTTTTCCTCATTATCTCCTCCAGCCTTGCCGCCAAAAGTGGGGGCAGTGGCCACTAGCTGGGATGCCCTGTGGCGCTGTAACAAAGGGGGTGAGCCTTTGAGGCTCACCGCCAGGTGTTACAGTTCCTGCAGGGGGAGGTGAGAAGCATCTCCACCCAGTACAGGCTTTGTTACCAGCCACAGAGTGACAAAGGCACTCTCCCCATGTGGCCAGCAACATGTCTGGTGTGTGGCAGGCTGGCAAAAACTAGTCAGCCCACACTGGAAGTCAGGTATGTTTTCAGGGGGCATCTCTAAGATGCCCTCTGGGTGTATTTTACAATAAAGTGCACACTGGCATCAGTGTGCATTTATTGTGCTGAGAAGTTTGATACCAAACTTCCCAGTTTTCAGTGTAGCCATTATGGTGCTGTGGAGTTCGTGTTTGACAGACTCCCAGACCATATACTCTTATGGCTACCCTGCACTTACAATGTCTAAGGTTTTGCTTAGATACTGTAGGGGCATAGTGCTCATGCACATATGCCCTCACCTGTGGTATAGTGCACCCTGCCTTAGGGCTGTAAGGCCTGCTAGAGGGGTGACTTACCTATGCCACAGGCAGTGTGAGGTTGGCATGGCATTCTGAGGGGAGTGCCATGTTGACTTTGTCATTTTCTCCCCACCAGCACACACAAGCTGGCAAGCAGTGTGTCTGTGCTGATTGAGGGGTCCCCAGGGTGGCATAAGACATGCTGCAGCCCTTAGAGACCTTCCCTGGCATCAGGGCCCTTGGTACCAGGGGTACCAGTTACAAGGGACTTAGCTGGGTGCCAGGGTTGTGCCAATTGTGGAGACAAAGGTACAGTTTTAGGGAAAGAACACTGGTGCTGGGGCCTGGTTAGCAGGGCCCCAGCACACTTTCAAATCATAACTTGGCATCAGCAAAGGCAAAAAGTCAGGGGGTAACCATGCCAAGGAGGCATTTCCTTACAGTGTGGCTAATAGGTAAACCCTGGTTCCCACCCAGTGGATGTTGATGTATGGGCATGGTGTGGGCCCTAAGGGTGAGTGTTTGGCTAACAGTTGTCCCTCGATATTTGCAGGTGACTCTGGTTACCCCAACCTCTCATGGCTACTGACCCCTGTGAGGAATGCCAGGACAATGGCAGAAGAACAATACAACGAGGCACATGGGCGAACAAGAAGGATTATTGATAGGACCTTCGGCTTCCTGAAGGCCAGGTTTCATTGCCTCCATCTCCATCTCCCTGCGCTACTCACCCAAGAAGGTCTGCCAGATCATTGTGGCATGCTGTATGTTTCACAATCTTGCCTTGGGACGCCAGGTGCCTTTTCTGCAGGAGGAGGAAGCTGGAGATGGCCGTGTGGCAGCAGTGGATCCTGTGGACAGTGAAGATGAGGCGGCAGAGGATGAGGATGAGGACAACAAAAGTGCAATTATTCGTCAATACTTCCAATGAGACACAGGTAAGATAGTGTTAATACACAAATAATTGCTAGTTTTTTGTTTAACATTGTCACTTGCAGGCTGTGTATTCCTACTTCTATGCCCACTCACTGTACCCTTTGGCATCTCTTTTTGCAGATGTTGGCGCCCCACTATTGCTCCTGGTGTGTTCAGTTGTGGCCAACTACAGGTCTTTCCTATGTAAACATTACTCTACAGTTGAATTGCAATGTTTGAACCTGGTTAAACAAATCCATTTTGAAAACATTTGACATAAACCATAATTGTATTTTATCAAAGTGTGTTTATTGCAGTGCTCTGAAGGAGAGGGGTAGTGCTATGGGCTGGGCTCTTGATGGAGGAAAGTCCAGGTTAGAGTCCAGTCTATTTGTATCACAGGTGCATTGTCCAAGGGGGCATAGGAAGGGGAGCAATGGCATTTCAAGGGGGACAGGGTGACAGAGTGGGACACAAGGGTGACAATCAGGAGAGTCTTATTTCCTGGCGGGGGTCTTGGCAATAGTCTCTGGCTTCTGCCTAGATCACAGGGAACGTTTGCATGGTGGTTCTCCTTCTGCAGGAGGAGGTGTGCTGGTGGCTTGTTGGTCCTGTGGCAGGGCCTCCTGTCCACTGGCTGTAGCAGAGGTGGAGGGCTTTTCAGTGGTTTGACTAGTGTCAGGGGCCTGGTGGTGTGCCACTGTCTCCCTCGTACTGTTGGCCATGTCTGCCAACACCCCTGAAATGGAGACCAGGGTGGTGTTGATGTCCTTCAAGTCCTCCTTGATCCCCAGGTATTGTCCCTCCTGCAGCTGCATGTTCTCCTGGAACTTGTCCAGGATCTGGCCCAGCGTATCCTGGGAATGTTGGTATGCTCCTAGGACCGCAGTGTGTGCTTCCTGGAGGGTCGGTCCCCTAGGCCTGTCCTCCCCCTGTCACACAGCAGTCTTCCCAGCTTCCCTGTTGTCCTGTGCCTCTGTCCCCTGAACCGTGCGCCGACTGCCACTGTCCCCAGGTCCCTGATTGTCCTGTGTTTGTGGGGTGGCCTGAGGTTCCTGTAGTGGTGGACACACTGCTGATTGACGTGTCCTGGGGACAGAGGTATTGGCCCGCTGGGTGGGTGCTGTGGTGGTGTTTCCTGAGGGGGGGAGGCTCTGTGGTGGTGTGAGAGTGTGCCTGGGTAACAGACTGTCCCTAGGTCCCTGATTGGCCAGGTTGGTCATCCAGATCCAGGCGACCAGAGTGCTGTCATCACTGTCGGCCTCTTCTATGGGAGGACTGGATGTTTCTGGCACCTCTTCGCCGGTGACATTGGCTGGGTTACCTGTGGGGATGTAAATGCAGTTTTGTTGTTTCTGCGTGTGTCATATTGTGCATGGGTGTGTTGCCCTCTATGTTTGTTATTGCCCTGGCAACATTGCCTTGTGTGAGTTGTTATTTGGTGGGCTAGGGGATTCTATCTAGTGTGCATGCTGTGGTGATAGGTGTCCATGGAGGTCTGTGAGGGGTGTCCATGCATTGGTGTTGCACGCAGGGCTTGGCATTGGGATGATTAGGTTGTGATGGTGGCGTGTGTGGGAGATGGGGGAGTGATGGGAGTGAGGGTGAGGTATGTGATGGCATGCAGGTCGGGGTGGTAGTAATGGGAATTGACTTACCAGAGTCCAGTCCTCCTCCGACTCCGGCCATGCCCTCAGGATGCATGATTGGCAAGACTTGCTCCTCCCATGTTGTTAGTTGTGGGGGAGGAGGTGGGGGTCCACCGCCAGTCCTCTGTACAGCGAGTTGGTGTCTTGCTGCAATGGAATGTACCTTCCCCCATAGGTCGTTCCACAGCTTCCTGATGTCATCCCTTGTTCTGTGGTGCGGTCCCACAGCGTTGACCCTGTCCACAATCCTCTGCCATAGCGCCATCTTCCTAGCAATGGATATCTGCTGCAGCTGTGATCCAAATAGCTGTGGCTCTACCCAGATGATTTCCTCCACCATGACCCTTAGCTCTTCCTCAGAGAGCCTGGGGTGTCGTCGTGGTGCCATGTGTGTGGTGTGAGTGCTGTGGATGAGGGTGTGTAGGGTGATGTGTTGGGGTGTGTGTTGTGAGGTGCGTGCGTGGTGTATAGGTGATGGTGGTATGTGGTTCTGGTTGTGTGGGTGCTCTTGCTGTCTCTATCTCTCTGTTGGCAATTGTTTGTATTCATAAAGGGTTGTGGGTAGTGTGGGTGTGTGTTTTATAGTGGTGTGGATGTGTGGGTGTGTGTATGAGTGTCAGGTGTGTGTTATTTAAATTGACCAATATAATGTTATTTTGTATGTGTGTGTGCATTTTGAGCGAGCCGGTATGTACTGCCAATGGTTTACGGCCATTGAATGTCCGCTGCGGTGATTCATAGGTCATAATGTTGTGGGCATTGTTCTGTTGGTGTAATGGTGTGGGTTTGGATACTGCCAATTTATCACTGACCTTTGGGCTGGCAGACTTGTGTGTGTGGCTGTATAGTGACGGATTGGTATGTGCGTGTCATAATATGGTTGGCGGATATCCGCTGCGGCAGTGGTATGTTAGCGCCAGTCGGCCCGGCGATAAGTGGGAATTTGCCATTTGTACAGCAAACTCTAAGCACAGGATTGGCACAGTGCCATCCTCACTGAGCTGTAAAATGACAAAAGCCTTTCACCATTCCAGGCAGAGTATTACAGCTCTGGACTGGTAAAATACCATCCAGGCCAACCTAGAATGAGTAAAAGCAACTTCTGACACGTGTTTCAATGTCATTACATCTCTTCAGAGAGGTTTAGCTTTCTCCAGGCACAAGGAAGCACTCAGTATAAATCAAAACAAAGCCCTTTGAGGGTTAGAGTTCCCTCTTTTTTTATTTCTTTATTGTATATATCTATATATATATATATATATATATATATATCCTTTTACTAACTCTCTTTGTGTTACAAAAAGAGAACCGCACTCCGAAGTTGTGCCTTTTTTTTTCTTTCTTCATTAAAGTAGCGAGATCCACAGCAAACAAAACAATGTCAGGAATCCCCAGGAGACAAACCACTTGAAGAAACTTAAAGTGTGGTACCTTTGGGGGCAGGTCTCACGGCAAAAAGGCCACATCCAAGTTTTATCCTGCATTACCTGATAGAAATAAAATTGATCTGTTCGCCGAAATGGTAATTCATGACTTATATAAAAAGAATTGGAATAAAAACAAGGATAATCTAATCCCATCGGAGAAGCAGGCGTTATATAACCTACAAACGGACACAACCGTGGAAATCAAGCCAGCTGATAAAGGTGGGAATATTGTGATACAAAACAAACAGGAATATGTAAAAGAAGCCATGCGGCAAATAACAGACACAACATGTTATGCCCAGATTGGTGGTAACCCATTAATAATATTTACTTGGTGTAGCATTCACATGGGCGCACTAAATTTAGACATTAAACCCTACATACATAGGCACATCAATACTCCAATGCAGGGGAGAGATCAATTTTGAATTGTTAGAGGTTGTAGTTTAATCATATATACCTTTTTGACTAAATATAATAAATATTGTTTATTTAAGACTTGATTAAACAAACAACTATTTGAGATGTAAGGTGAATTAATGTGATGATATAATTTAACTCTGCGTCACAAAATGATTTGACTAAATATATAATATTGATAACTACATCTACCAGAAGTCAGTGCATAGGCGCTAGTAAAAGGATAGATACCCTTGCTAAATCTATATATTACTGAGCAGAGTTTTTTTACTGTAACAAAAGGTTAACACATTATGACATGTAAATAAGTAGGTTTGAAATTGGTCTTTGAATCAGTATTGTGTTGTTGTGGGTCTTTGTATATTAAAGCACTAGAGGAATGCACAGGAAGTACCTGTGAACAAGGTCCGGTGAGACCGAAACCCGTCAGGGGATTCCTGACATTGTTTTGTTTGCCGTGGATCTCGCTACATTAATAAAGAAAGAAAATAAAGGCACAACTTCGGAGTGCGGTTCTCTTTTTGTAACACAAAGAGAATTAGTAAAAGGATTATACGGGTGTCCTACCGAAGAACCGGCACCACCGAGGAATGAAAGCACGCCGTAACACGCCACTTAGGACAACTTCTCTTATATATATATATATATATATATATATATATATATATATATAAACACTTCGTTTGGCGTTTCTCTCTCTGCACCTAATCGCCAATGGTGCTGGAATGGGACGCACGCCACCTCGTCTTTACTTGAAATACAATTCCTTAAAGAATCATTAAGGCTCCAGCACTCCACAATGGTTTAAAGGGTTTATTATAACAAAGCAGGAACGCGTTTCGGCGTGACCGCCTTCTTCAACCTACGGGCCGCCATTTTGGCCCCCTTTATATATCCTATGTAGTAACATTCATTTAAAGCAATACACGGCCTTTGAAAATATAATAACAACTGTGATACACTCCATGTGAAAAGATGTATATGAAACAAATGACCAAATATAATAATAAATGTGGCATAATATACAATTATATATTGAAAAATCACTAATAAATATTTACAAATCTTGGTAAATCTTAATGAATCTAATTGAATTAAATATTTCTAAATTTATCACAGAGAAACTATTGCGTATATGATATTAAAGATATTATATTGAAGAGATCCACCAGGTCCAATCAAATTTATAAGATTATTATATAGGGCATTATTTATTAGGACAATCGTTAATGGGAAAAATCTCATGTGACCGTTCACCATCTCATAAAATAATTAACACAACATAATAAACTTATTCATGTCACTGATTATGAATTATCCGTAATTGAATTGACCATATTAACCTAGATGTATATATAACTCTTCACTTGAGTTAAGCCCCACTGGTTCTCTTGAATCGAATGCCAATATATATCTGGACTCTAATCTCCTCAGATGTTTTTCCCTATCTCCTCCACGGATATCCTTACTGATACCATCTATTACACTGTATTTGACCTCTTCTACGCAAACTCCATGAAACTCGTGCATGTGTCGGGCAACCGGGTAAGACTCATCTCTATTGACTATGGCCCTCAGATGTTGTAAAATTCTTTTGTGTACTTGAAGTTTTGTGCTACCTACATATAGCTTAGGGCAACTGCATTTTAGAATATAAATTACATAATCACTTTTGCAGTCATATCTGCCTTTGATAGTATGTGTTATTCTATGAGTTAGTTCAATGGTTTTGATGTTTTCCCCATTCCTACATGCCTTACATTTGGTACATTTAAAGAATACATCTTGTGTCTTTAACCAACTCTTGTTCGAAGGTTTCTCTTGTCTCACATCATTTTTAACCAAAATATCCTTCATCGATGTTCCTTTTCTGTAAGTTATCGTCGGCCTATTGCTTATTAGTGTGCCTATAACTGGATCACTTTTGAGCATATGCCAATGTTGTTGCAATAACTTTCTTACGGAGTCATGAGCAGTATTAAATGTGGTAATGAATCTCACAATCCCTGTATCTTTTCGTTTTTTGTTTTTCTTAATCTCCGACGAATTAGCTTTATTGTCTGTAGTGAACAATAACTGTTCCCTCGTACGGGATTTTACTCTTGTGATACTATTCTCTAAAATCTCATTAGCATAACCCCTCTGTTTCAATCTTTCTATCATTTCGCTCTCTACATTTGCATAATTTTGTTCTGTACTGCAAATCCTTTTTGCTCTTAATAACTCTCCATAAGGGATGTTATTTTTCAATGGCTGTGGATGATGACTTTTGGCATGTAATATACTGTTTCCAGCTGTGGTCTTCCTGTACAGTGTTGTCTCAATTGTATTATCTGCTACGATCACTGTTATATCTAAGAATTCAATCGTTTGTGAGTCAATCTTGCCTGTAAATCTCAAATTACAAGTGTTGTTGTTAATTTCTTTGATAAATTTATGGGCAGTGGTTAAGTCTCCCTTCCAAATTACGAAGATATCATCAATGTATCTGAGCCACATGATAATATTGTCACTCCATTTGTCTAGGGGAAAATTGTTTAAAATCTGTTCTTCCCACCACCCCATGAAAAGATTGGCATAACTGGGAGCAAAGCATGTTCCCATCGCTGTACCGCATGCCTGCTCGAATATCTCGTTGTTGAAGTAGAACATGTTGTGTTGTAAAGCTTTAAAACATGTTTATCTTAAGACCTGCTAAGAAGTAAGCAATTTTATAACATAACGAGAAGCTGCCACACACTAGAAAAACCTGAACGCCTTCAATGCAGGTAGCATAACAGACTTTTCAGCTGGGTAATGTTAATGAGGGTTTTGCCCCTTAACTATGTATAACTGCAAGCCCCAGAACTGGATCTGAAACTGTCGGTGACACAAGACACGGACATTAGTAAGCTATATCTACTACACACTCCCACAAAAATATGAGGTCCTATTTCTATTGAGTTAGTTGTCGATTCACAGAATGATTCAACCACCAGTCATGTCAGGTAGACTCACTTCTTGTAGTTCAGGGAGTTGAAACTCATGGCTGCTGCCAGTGCAGAAGCGTTACACATTGACAGAGAAGAATGGTGGGCTGCTAAGCTGCACGTAGATTGAAATAGTAGCCCCATCCTCATCATGTTTGATGCCTTCAGGCAGTATATCAGCCCATTGCACTCTAGGACTTTTGGCTTATCTTTATTCATAGGCTGTTGGCTAAATAGCCGAACATGGTGAAGGTGTGTCACACAGCTGGCCTATCTAAATGTCTTTCAAAAATGTCAAGCAACACTGGTGGAGAGTGCCGGGGGACTGCAGTAGTTGCATACGTTTGGATGTGGGAGCAGCTGAGGTCTCATTGGCAATCTTAGATGAGGAAACTGCCAGCTTTTGATGCCAGAGTGTAAATGCTCAATTTATTCTGCTTCCCCACCCATTCACACATAGTGGCCACGTCATGTGACACCATTAACTAGTCCTCGCTGTTTACTCAATAACAATTTTAAACTCTGCTGACAATCTTAAAAATGAAATGACAAGTCCTACTTCCTAAGGCAGACATACAGGCCCACACCTTGCCCAACATCCAGAGCACTACTCAGTCTCTACGTAGACAGTACAAGACAGACAAAGAACTTATGGGCATGTTTACAAGAAACTGGCGCATCAGCACTGATGCACCAGTTTTCTTGCGTCACCCCTGACCCACCTATCGACATCAGGGGTGCAATACGGCATATCATGGCGATCGTTAGGCCAATGATGTCAGAATTTTTTGCGCTATTGTGGCGTTTTGCTGCACTAGCGTCAAACGTTTTGATGCTAGTGCAGCAAAGTGCAGGGAGGCCCATAGGTTACTGAGGGTGCATCATTTGAACACCTGCTCGGAGCTGGTGTTAAAAATGATGTAAAAAATGGCGCAGTGAAATCTTGTAGATTTAACATCGCCATTTTTGCAGGCTTCCCAATGCCGGAACAGGTATAATGTGGCGCAAGGGGGTGCATATTGGCGCAATGCAAGCATTGCGCCACTTTGTAAATACAGCGTGGCACAAATGCCTCCTTAACGCCACATTAGCGTAAAACATTATGCTAATGTGATGTAAGGAGGTGCTAGGGGCTTGTAAATCTGCCCCTGAAAGCGTTGCTGCCCACGGCCAAAATGTACCTCCACTACGCTACAGGAATCCACGTTACTTAAAAAGATAGAAGTCCTCTACAAGCCCTTATATTGAAAAGACGGGTTACTTGCAGAAATAAACAGTGTTCGAGACACTAGTGCAGTCTCGCGTAAGCATGTAAAACAATTGGTAGCCAAGGACCTAGCACGGGCTTCCCATGAGCAGTACTTTAGTACTGCAGTGTAATTGTATTTACATTGCCCTTTCTCCTGACGAGGCACGAAAATACAACGGCACAGGGGCAGCGCATTTACACGAGGGAGAGTGATTACTTGTGTTGAATTGCTGAATGGCCTATGGAGGTAGCGTTTGGGTGTTGTGCTTGATTGGTGATGATCTTATCCTGATGTAGGTTGTTGCATCCAAGACCTGTGAGGGCTAAATCGCATAGACTTTACATTAGTGTCAAACTCTCAATACTTGAAAGAGTATAGGTCATTGGTGTGGCTGTGTTGGATGTGCTCCACTGCCAAGGAATTCCGTCTTTGAGGCCTGGCGATGGTGTAGCTGCGCTTAGCCACAGAGTGGGTATATGATGAACGGGAGATAGCCAAGCATGTAGACTTCCGTATCATCTTAGGCATGGTAAAAGTTACTGTTTGGAGGGAATTTTCCCCTACATTGCACTGGAGAGCTGCTTCACTTTGTTATATTACCACCGCACTGTTGCTGTAATTTTATTATTTACCTCACTGAACGCAACAATCACATGGTCACAGAGAAATTTCCATTTTTAAATGAACTGAGACCCCAGTGGATGAATCGGTGATTAAAATGGCACACAAAGTATGCCAATGTATTTGAAAGTGACTACCACTCACTCCACTCAGGCTTTGTGGGACTGGTAGTGGTGGCCACATGAATTCCAGTGAAGGAAATAACTTTTTTACCATATTACTTCAGGGAAATACCTACTGGCCTCCCCCACTTTAAAGGTTCCGCCAGTCTCTCATATCTAGGTCTTTCACTTCCAACTCAGTGGAAGGTATATCTACGCTGTATGTGTAGTGCAGAGTGAATGTGGGCCTCAGTGCATATATGGCTGGGTTCAACGGGGAATGCATTTCGGGTTACCATTTGTGCGAAGGGTAGCACTAGGTGGAGGGCCTTGGGTAGGACTGTCTAGGTCTTTTAAGTGTGAGTGGCTAGGCGATAACATAACATTCCATAACTTCCCTCATAGTTTCACTATAAGTATTTCAGTGTCATGTGGCAGTGAATCAGCTTCCTATTTTGCATTTGCACATGCCTCTTGCTTCCCTTGCCAGAAAGCTTAACTCCACCCACTCTTCCTGCTTCAATCTGTGTCACATGCACTATGGGAAGGCTGTCTGGGCCCAACAAACAAAAGTACCTGGACTTGCACACAAAAACTCAGAGGATGCCTCAAAGTGTCCGAACCCCTGGCACAACATGATCATCAAATAAACAATACACAGTCTGATTGGTAGAGCCCCCAAAGTTTAAAGGTGGCACAAGAGAATATTGTTCAGCTCTGAGGATAAATAGTGGGCAGTTTGTCCTGCTCCGTGTTCAATAATTTCTCATGAACCAGAAAGGAACCACATACCAGTGTTGTTGAGAGACCCCAGTGGTCCAATACCTTCATCTCCGATTTATGGCTTGCCTCCAGAGTGGAACCAAGTCTGGGTCAGATGTCTGCTAGAAATGCTGTAAGATGGTCTTGTGGAAAGGAGAGCTCTGCCTGTAGTGGAAAGGGGAAATGAAGAATGCCCTGCAGAGGACAGCCAGTCCAGAAGAGAAGGCCAATTGCCCAGATGCTTAAGGATCTTTCTAGATCTGCATGATGCCTGCAGGAGAAGAGATCACCCAAGAAATTGCAGGACCGAAAGTATCAACTTGCCACCAAAAATGACTGAGGGCCAGGGGACAAATCAATGCCAACAAAGACAGATGATGAGCCCCCTTCATCCCTGATCCCCAACGGTTTGACCTTTGGTGCCTCCCCTAAGAACTGAGGTTTTACTTTGGTTATCTCTCCTTGCTGGGAGAGTTCAATGTGGAATACTCTCAGCAATTGAAAATTATAGGGTAAACAGTCAGTGGTGCTGTGTCCATGTGACAACCTGTCCTCGTGTTAATTCTCTAGCTGGCATGGTATCTCTTCTAAATGGGAGACATGTTCCATTAGTTTCCTGACCAGTGCTCTACAACAGTGGTTCTTAACTTTAGTTTAATTTACAATCAAATATAGAAAACGTTTTCAATTGTGCTTCTTTAGTTATATATACTTTATTAATTTTAATGTATTAATTTCAATATTATTTAATTTTGTAACACAGTCAGAGACCCCCTGAATAAGCCTCGTGGACCCGCAGGGGTTCTTGGACGACAAGCTAAGAACCACTGCTTGACCAGACTATGATATGTAGCTCCTCAAGAGGTGCTAGACTCTTGTGGTTGTGGGCCCGTGACATTACTAACAGTTAGTGGCACCCAATTCTATTGGTTGTCTACTGCCATTTTTGCTAAACCTCTCATGGAGGATTGGCTATTGCCTCTCGTACTTGTAGTACTAGTTCATAACTGAAGTCCATCATTCCCTGTAAGTATATGTTTAAAATGCATGTGCGTACCTTAGTTCTGATAAGGTGGAGCTCCCTCCTTTGTGAACGATGCTCTTGAAGGTATAAAGTGCTCACAAAGGTTAGTGGTAGGTAGCTCATCCTTCCGGCATGTCAGTGTCACTTTTTAGGTTTTCCCCTCCCACTGATTTTCAGTACCCATTCCTAGGAAGGACATTTTGTATTCTGCCTGAAACTGCCAACTAGTTCCATAATGGCCCTATTAATTCAAGGAGGGTAGCAATGGCTTGGGCTAGCCTTTGTGATTACTGGTGACATGGTTAAATCCTTCTGACCTTTACGTTTGCAGAGATGCCACTCCCCAATTGCTTTTAGCAGCATTAGAAGTGGAAGTTTGTTACCCCTTAATACTTCAAGGTTTGTCACAATGTCTCAGGCTAGCCTACCTGGTTTCCGAGGACTTGATCCCACCTGATGACCCATACCATTGAAATTTATTGGCATTAGAAGTGGAAATATGTCGAACATTGACAACTAGGAAAAAGTAATTTACCCATAGTCACCCTTCCCCAATAATTGGACAAACTGTAGCACAGAGAATCCAGGTAAATTTACCCCGTCGCTCCCACAAAGTGTATCAAGAACCATGCAATTTAGCATGGGACCTGCAGAGCAAATTACAAGCTCTATCTAATTACAATTACATTTTGTTTACCTATCTCACACAACTCTTCTTCCAACATACTGCTAATGGCTGCTCTACAATGCAAGATAAGAGCACCTCTCTGGTCGCACGCACACAACACCAAAACACTTCCTACATAGAACTGCAACAACAAATACAACACTTCCAACCATGCAATTTCTCATGGTGTAGCTACAATGGGCTCTGAAGTGGTTTAAAAATGTTACATACAATACAATACTTTAAGGCTCGTGACAGTTTCTGGGCTAGTCTTCCTGATTCTTGAGCACTATCTTCTTAGGTCAAGTCTGCCGTTTAAGATGGCCTTTCCTTCATTTGTACTGTTGTATAGTACTGCAGCATTTACATAGTGCTTCATGCACCATAGTGGCCATTGAGATGCATTTGGGAATGGTAAGGTGCTACAATGTCAAAGAAAGTGACTGGCAGTTTTGCATTTGTTATGATCCTATGCAAGCAGCAATTTGGTGTCACGTGTGAGTGACCACAGAGGAGCTTTTATCTTACCTTGGGGTGCAGCGAATGACAATGTGGTGGAGGAGGAGGAGGTGTGACATGCAGGGGCACGACACATAAATGGAATTAACTTGCAGTTATAATTTACTTTGCAGGCCCTATGCTAGGTTTCATGCCTTAATGTGCTGGAGGCTGGAATTCAACTGGATGATGTTTATTACAGGTAGGCCAGTTAGATGGACAGGAAGAATAAAACATATAGGTAGCTACATGGTTCTGTCCTAGCCAGAAGGACAGAGGCGTGCTGTGTGCCTATGCTAAAAATATGGAGGAAATCACAGAAGGCCAATTCATTTATATGGCAACATGAGCAAATTAGTGACATGAACAGTAGTCATGCACTTGTTTTAAAGGTAGGGATACTGCAAATTGCTGTACACATGCACCTTGTGAGGGAGGAAACAATTGGATGAGCAATTAAGGTGGGCAACCTGAGCAAAAACTAACAATCTCTATAAGGTCCAGAATCCGCCTAGTCGTGCTAGGCCCAAGGAAGCTAAAATTAAACAGGTGTTCATGCCCCACTCTCCACACAAGCTCTGTAAGGCTCCCAAAGGCTGACAAACACCAGTCAAATGAGCTCTCATTTAGTAATGGCTCAGAAAAAATCCAGACTAGTACCCTACTTATGGGAGGAAGAGAGATGAAACGCTTGGTAGGTTGTTGCTCTGACAGCACAAAAACAAATTGGCCGCTCCATATCACCCTTATGTTTTCACACTTCCATGTGAGTCCTTTATCCCAAAGACCCTTGCTATTTCATTACTAGTTATACGAGGAAGCATTCTCCTGCTCTTCTAAGAGTACCCTGAGACACCTTGCACTTTCATTATTAATAGTGACTGAATGTAATTTAATGGTAAAAAGGAGACAATGTGGTGAAAGGAGACTTCCCCTACTTCCATTGATTTGGAAGGGACAGCAGCCTGGTTTAGATTTCAAAATGCTAATTTTGCTCAGTTGTAGCTCATCTCTTCTCTTACTTGTGAGCCTTGTGACAAACAACCTTTGAAACATTTTTCCACAAGTTAACTTTCATTCTGCTCTCCTCTGCCTAATCCCTTTCCACTCTCCTACCCACTATTAATGCTGCCCTCAGCGCTAGCAAGAAGAGTTTGGTCCAAAACAATATTGCACCAACAGGTTTCATTTCATTTTCTAGATAACATCCAATTCAGTTTCACTGAAAGCTGGCTTGCCTGCAAAGTGCTTTGACAAAGTCTTCTGCATACTGCAGCTCTCGTCTGCGCTAGGAGAGCATAGCTTTTGCCTGCATTATTCATCCATAAACTCTAGCCTTGGGCCCAGCAAAAACATTTTGGAAAAATCAAACCACTCCTTAGGATTTCAAGGCAAGTAACAATGCCTCGACTAGCCTTTATGATTCTTGAGCCAGGGTCCTGAGAGCCTACAGGAGCGTGATTTATAATCCCTCGTCTGATAGATATTTTTAAGCTGACTGAGACATTGAGGGAATCAACAATATTAAACAATTTAGTTTTCTGTGAATCCCATTTGGCCACACAATAAGGAGCAAGAAATAAACAATTTAAGTTAAGTACTTTATTTCCAATCAATAAACATTTCAATGTATAAGGAGGTCATGAAAATATTAAAAAAGGTACAGAATTACAGCTGGTAAACTGAAATATTGCAAACAGCTCAGTCTCATTAAATTAAGATACAAGGCAATAACAACCACATCAATACAGAAACTGAGAATCAGAAATAGGTGTTCCATAAAGAAACCCCTGCTCTCTCTCCTAAGAATGAAATGATTCTATAATCATTTAGCCAAAGTTCTAAATCAGGAATGAGGATTGTTGAAGTTGAATCTTAAGAAAATTCGGAAATGCAAGAGGGTGTCAGCATAGTGAAGGATTCAGTAGAAGTCCTCCAACAAAAGAATAAGGGGGTCATTCCGACCCTGGCGGTCCAAGACCGCCAGGGCCGCGAATGACAGAAGCACCGCCAACAGGCTGGCGGTGCTTCCATGCCCATTCTACCGCCGCGGTCAGAAAACCGGGTCTGGCGGTTTCCCGCTTGATTTCCCCCGGCTGGGCGAATCCGCCAGGGCAGCGCTGCCCAGGGGATTCTGACCCCCTTCCCGCCAGCCTGTTTCTGGTGGTTTTCACCGCCAGGAAGAGGCTGGCGGGAACGGGTGTCCTGGGGCCCCCTAACAGGGCCCCAGCCTGCTTTTCACTGTCTGCCTAGTAGACAGTGAAAAGTGCAACGGGTGCAACTGCACCCGTCGCACACCTGCAACACCGCCGGCTCCATTCGGAGCCGGCTTCAGTGTTGCAGGCCCCTTTCCCGCTGGGCCGGCGGGCGCTAACATTGTTAGCGCCCGCTGGCCCAGCGGGAAGGTCTGAATGCCGGCAGCGGTCTTTTGACCGCGGAGCGGCCAAATGGCGGTTCCCGCCAGGCGGGCGGCAACCGCCGCCCGCCGGGGTCAGAATGACCCCCTCAGTGTTTAGCATGAAGCTTCATACTTGGAAATGTAAAGAAAGCAGAGAGGTCTAACAACAAAGGCATTAATTAAAACAAACAGAACCTTCAACATCAATGTTATCTCCTTCCTCTCCTAAAAAAAACAATCGGCTCCTGGTCCGTCATTTGCATTCGCAACACCACCTGAATTTCTCATCCCACAGGACTCGGACAGTTACTGCAACCTTGACCCCCACCAGTTCCTAGTATCGGGAGAAAAGGAGACTTCAGCTGCTCATTAGATCTTCATGTCTTTTGCCAAAATTTCTCTTCTCGGGCCTTACTATTAGCAAACTAATAAATAGAATAATGCTCCTTTTCTCTAGCTAATGAAGCCTTGAAACGCGGCTGTGATGCTATTAATTGTGTTTGACCAATGACTTTGTGTTTCACCACTGCGCATATTAGTTGCTCAATGTTCACCAGTAGCACATTATGGGGGTCATTCCAACCCTGCGGTCATGGACCGCCAGGGCCGGGGACCGCGGATGCACCGCCAACAGGGTGGCGGTGCATCCATGGGCATTCTGACCGCGGCGGTACAGCCGCGGTCAGAAACGGGAAACCGGCGGTGTCCCGCCGGTTTCCCGCTGCCCTGGGGAATCCTCCATGGCGGCGCTGCAGGCAGCGCCGCCATGGGGATTCCGACCCCCTTACCGCCAGCCTGGTTCTGGTGGTTTTGACTGCCAGAACCTGGCTGACGGTAACGGGTGTCGTGGGGCCCCTAACAGGGCCCCACTAAGATTTTCAGTGTCTGCATAGCAGACACTGAAAATCGCAACGGGTGCAACTGCACCCGTCGCACCCTTCCCACTCCGCCGGCTCCATACGGAGCCGGCATCCTCATGGGAAGGGGTTTCCCGCTGGGCGGCCGGGCGGCCTTCTGGCGGTCGCCCGCCCGCCCAGCGGGAAACTCAGAATAACCGCGGCGGTCTTTTGACTGCGCAGCGGTATTCTGGCGGTTCCCGTTTGGCTGGCGGCACCCGCCGCCAGCCAAACTTGGAATCACCCCCTATATGTTTTGTTCAGTTTAGCTGCCTATTGGCTTTGACATGGCATTAGCCATTACATTCTGTATTCAGTTTAGTTGCCTATTGGCTTTGACATGGCATTAGACATTACATTCTGTATTCAGTTTAGCTGCCTATTGGCTTTGACATGGCATTAGCCATTACATTCTGTATTCAGTTTAGCTGCCTATTGGCTTTGACATGACATTAGCCATTACATTTTGTATTCAGTTTAGCTGCCTATTGGCTTTGACATGGCATTAGACATTACATTTGATATTTAGGTTAGCTGCCTATTGGCTTTAACATGGGGTTAGACATTGCAGTTGAGACATTGCAGATGAGCTATGTTTTTCCAAGCTGTATTTTTCCACATGTTATACCAAGCAGTGTTGTTCACACCAGAGCTTAGCTGATAAGAGCACGTAGATTTTGTGTTTACCTCGCAATCCAGTCTGAGAGTGAGGGAGCTCGGGAGAATTGGCCACTCTCCAGGGTTCTTCAGTTCTCACACTGAGTTTGCTTTTAAGGATGACTCTGGGCTACACAGGGGTAGATTGAATCTGCTTTGACTTCAGACAGGAGCTAGACGTCGGTTGCCTGTCTCCCGTTTGGGTAGAAAATATCTTTCTCGCAGTTGACCGGTGTCATCAACTTGCAGACCCCAGAAAGATGAAGCTGAATATAGGCCCTACAGCCTTGCCCATACGGTGATGAATTTTGACTTTTATGCTTTGCTTTGAAGTTATGCTATAATATAATCACATCTATTTGCTGCGTACATTGGAACTGAGAAGTACTTTGATATATTTTGCTTTCATTGCTGCGACTACTTTTGAACGTGTGCTTCCAATCTACTAATTTTGTCTCTCAGGAACCTCGTGGTGGAGAATTAATAACAATAAATGTCTTCTTTAAACTCAGAAGTGCATTCCACAGAGGTTCTGTAAGCTTGGTTATGAGATAAGAGGGAAAGCAGAACAGCGGCTGAAACACACTAACCAAGCAAAAAAAATTTTTTTCAATTAAGGTCTTTAGTTAGGCTAATTTTAACCAACATGAAATTTGCATTTTGAATACAAGATTATATATCCATGCATATATACTCATAAAAATAAATGCCGAACATCAAAAAGGGACACGTTTACTTCTACAAATACAACCTAATGTATAAATATAAAGCATGAATAATGAATACATAAGAGAATTTTAAATGAACATTAGTGTGCATGGTCATAAAGCTTCAGTTTTTCAGTGATTACATTTCATGAATGTATTTAAATATCCATCCACGTTAATAATATTAAGACTCACAATAAATATAATATTAAATGTAAATGTGTATTTGAATAAGGATGATGTGTAAACAATTCAGTCTAAATTGTGGTGCTCCAATCCCCCTCTGATGGCGCCGTTAACCATCACAATAACACATATATAAATCTATATCAGATGAGATCAAGTCAAGGCCATGAAGTTTTCAACAACGTTTGTCTAGTATTTTCTAGGTGTTTCAGGTCATCATAAAATCTACACTGCCTCTCCTCTATTTCCACATCCTTTCTAGTTCTTTTCAATCCCTTTAAATTTTGCTTTTCTTCCTTGCCTTTACATCTTTATAACCCTGAAAATGACTAACAGACATATCGCACAGATAGTAAAAACGATACGAGGTATCAAGACAGAACCCACTATTTCACTTCCTAGAATTCCAAACCATCTGCCAATCCTAGAAAACACATCTCCAATTGCTTCCCAAAAACCTGTAGTTTCCAAGTCCTGTAAAACTCCAAGTATGTAATGTTTTTCATGTATTTCTTCAAATAGTCACTCTTGTCGGGGATATAGCTGCAGCATTCCTGGACCTCTAACATTCTGCAGACTCCTCCCTCTTTCGTGAGAAAGATGTCTAGCGCAAGACAATTCTGCAAAACCATGGACCTCGTCGCTATGATTTCAGTATCTGCAGCCAACAAGGAACTTGCTGTACTTGTGGGCAATTTATCCACTATGGTGGACAGTTTCCTAATCTTGAGATCATTGAAGATTACACCTAAATTTGGAATCACTGCACCAAAAACGTCTCCCACAATTTCAGCACCACTAACACCTTGCTTAGTTCTAGGTTTCATTTCATACACAGGACCATTCAACTGTTCCACATGGTAAATCTTTGGGAAAACCACACCCAAATATATACCATACCGTCCTTTGGGCAATTTGAAATATGCACAGTCCCCACAAACAAAGTAAACTCCAAGAATAACAGGAGCCAAATATCTCCATATTCGCAAAAGCAAGCAGAGTGCCTGCAAGAGCTTGAAAGCATTACTTCATACCCCCATTGCATAATGGCATCAGTACACTGTAGTATCATAAGATTTCCCAACATTCTCCTCAGTTTGTAACAATCATGTTATGCATAAACATTAAGTAACTTTTTATGTATTTTCTTTACTCCGAAGTTATTTGTAAAAACTGTCCTAGTGGGAGAAAACACCAGTACCCACAAGACATTCATGTTCAGGTGAAATTAGATAAGAATAAATCAGACTTTGCAATTAACCAAAGTCACTGCTTAAAAGTGTTACCCCACAATGAAGGTTATGCAGCTTTTCCTTCTCCTCTTTGTTGCCTTTGCAGGAGACGCTGGAAATCGCACTGTTAAACGCCAGGAAGACTGCAACCCTGAAACTGCTATGAACACAAAACAGAAACTCAAGAGGACAAGTACTGAGATGCAAAGTTCCAGGGAGGACGCTGACGAAGACTCTGAGGCTCTACGAAGCCGGAAGACCGAGGAATGCACATGTGCAAAAGAGTAGGTGCTTGGAAACAACAGAATGATAAGCAATCTGCCATGGAGTGTTACACACAACTTATAGACTGCACGCCCCACCCCTTGACATAGCCAGTTGAGTTTGGGAGTGCACACCCCTGACACAAAATACAAAGCATTTGGCTACTTCAGAGATGTTGAAGCACACACTATGGTCAATCTCCTGCTCTCCGCTACCAGAAGCCTCTAGCCGATAACTTCAATTTAGTCTTTGCTGCACTTGTAATGCTGCATACAGCCTTCTCAGGACCTCATTATTGAAATGAGTCAATTGGTATGACTCCAACAAAGTCAGGAAACCAAATCTAGGAATCAACTCCCTCAAGAACAATTTGGATGCTGTGAGACTGTTGTTTCTCCTGGTTGGGCAGGCCTCAACTCACTGAGAAGATGCAGACAATCACCAAGACATATCACAGCCTGTTGCACGCAGACATTTAAATTAAGTCTACCTGCATTCCACTGAATAGCCCTCCTGATCTTCCTATATGGCTCAATGTCAATGGAGTACATTTCTCTACGTTCATCTGTTGACACACAACACACCTGTGACACAGTTCTTCAGTCACCATTACAAATCGTGGGTTATACCAATGCTGTCTGATTAGCCTAACAATAGCATCCTTCCCAATATGTGCTGGTCCATGGAAATGTGTTGCCTCTTGGGACAGCATGTTGCCAGGCAACACCGGACTGCCATCTATAGAAACCCATATATGATCACCTCCCTTCACACATCCTGCTCTGACCAATCCCTGCTGTTCTGCCTCTGACACTTCCTCTTGCATGCAATCTCTTCACTTCTTCCCATGTACCAGTTGTTGACAATGGAAGGTTATAGTTGGTCTCAACTTCGCTTTCATTCACACACTCACCATTGAAGGTTAATGACCTATATACACAATATCAGACGACCTCATCAGCATAAGGGTTGCCCAATGTCACTGTGACAGGTAAGTAGTAAGTCAGGATACTAGTTATGGGTCTTTTGCTATTCGTCTTTATTTCTTTCACTATATGGTTTATTGTTCTTTCCTTATCCCTATAGGTCAGAACATTCTCCAGTCTTTATGTATGTCCTTAGGGTATTCCTTTTCTTCTAGTAAGTCCGTCACGTATCTTCCTTTGGTTCTTCTTCCTGGTACTGTTGTTCCAAGGCTCCGGAATGTCATCCAGACCAAGAGAGGGAGAGAGGAAAGAAAATACGAGGCCTTTAGTAGGTAGGTACAGGGCTATTTGCTACTTTCTGTATACTTGTTGTTTCCCCCAAAGGATTTATTTTATCCTTTTTTGTGCCATTGGGTGAGTTGTGCACTGGTTAATTCCTTTATTTTCTTGATATTCTCTATGTTAGTAATATACGGTGAATTGTTTATTATTCTTTCTTTTTTTTTCTTTTCACATGTGTATCACCTTTCTTCCGTCACCTTGTGCCCTTGTGTTATTATCCTTTTATTTAGTTCATTAGTGCCCAGTGCGTTCCCCAACCCCTCCCAGGTCTCCTTCTCCCTCCCTTCCGATAATTATACCTCCTTCCTCTGCCAGTCCTCGTACCTGGATAAGCCACACTCCTCTAGGAATGTGGCTGGCTTCCTTGTCTGCAACTTTTCCTCTCGGCCTCCTCTCAACGAACGCACTCTGCTCTGTGTGGCGTCCTCCTTCCGTCGCTTCGCCTTCTGCTCTCTTTCCCTCCTCTCCGGCCCGACTGCACCACGCTGTGTCTCGTCCCGTTCCTCCATGACGCGCATCCTCCTCCTCCTCGCTCTCCTTTCGCTGGCTTCGCTTCTCCCGGGTCTGGCCGTGTCTCCTCCCAGCGCCGTGCTGGATGTAAACATGGTCTGGCATTGAGCGGGGTGCCCCAGTGGTACTTTACGTCCGCCCTGTGACCTGTGCCCTGTCACAGTCACATGATCATAACCACTACGGTAAGCAGAGCATTCCAGAACTGAAATTTGTGCATCCAGTAATATTATAACAAATGTCCTGTTATGAATCAGGGATTTTTGTGACCATAATTGCCTGAAGTCAGGAACAACACCAAAGCCGTACTGACTATCTGTAAACATAGTCACTCTCAGCTGGTCAGAGACACGGCAATCTCTAGTAAGAGCTACCAATTCAGCCACTTATGCAGAAAACACCCCTCAAAGCATGGAAGCTTTGACTACTCCCGAGACTGTATAGTCTACATAAGCAGCTCTCAAATTTCCCTAGTTTCTTGGACAAGGCCCATCCACAAGTATTATGTAATCAGACTCTACAAGTGGCTCATCCTGTATATCTGGTCTTGGCTTGGTGCATAGTTCAGCGACATCAAAGCAATCATGTTTGGCGTCTCCATCATTATTTGCACTCTTCGGAAGAGGTATAAGGGTAGCATGATTCAAAGTAGCACACCTTTTAAGAGTTAGATTGTCCGCCACAAGTATACTCTGTTCATAATTTTATCAAGCAGCTGTTTGTGAGGTGCGAAGGGTGAGTACGTGTCAACAATATCTAAACTGAATATGGCAAAGGAACATTTAGAGGATATCCTATCGCAATACTCTTGCATTGTTGTAGGCTGACACCCCACCTGCTGCCATGGCCTCAAGACATTCAGGCAGTCCTGAGGCTACAGGGTCAAAGTAGCAGAGAAGTATGCCATGGGGTGTCTCACCTTTCCGTGCATCTGTATAAACATTGAGAAAGCACAGCCCTCTCTCTCACTTCAGAAAAGTTTAAAAGCTTTATTGTCATCAGGCATTCCTATTGTCAGGGCACGTCTGAGACTTTTTCTCAGTTCTAGGAAGGCAACCAAGCAGTTGTTAACCCATGGTATTGGATCACACACATTTGTCCTTGTAAATCAGACTCTGTAAAGGCTTGGCCACTAGGGAAAAGTTGGGTATCCATTGGCGATAGTAGCCCACCATCTCCCAAAACATTCTGACTTCTCTCTAGGTGGTTGGCGGATTCATTTTAAGAATCACTATTATTGTTTCTTGTGACACCTTCCTCGCTCCTTTCTCAATGCGATATTTGAGATACAGAACTTCTTTCTGACAATACTGCAACTTGCTCAGGGACACTTTGGCCCTCATTCCGACCCTGGCGGTCCAAGACCGCCAGGGCCGCGGGCAACAGAAGCACCGCCAACAGGCTGGCGGTGCTTCATTGCCCATCCGCGGTCAGAAAAGGGGATCCGGCGGTTTCCCGCCGGATTTCCCCTGGCTGGGCTGAACCTCCATGGCGGCACTGCAAGCAGCGCCGCCATGGGGATTCCGACCCCCTTCCCGCCAGCCTGTTTCTGGTGGTTTTTCCCACCAGGAACAGGATGGCGGGAACGGGTGTCGTGGGGCCCCTGGGGGCCCCTGCACTGCCCATGCCACTGGCATGGGCAGTGCAGGGGCCCCCTAACAGGGCCCCAGCATGATTTTCACTGTCTGCATATCAGACAGTGAAAATCGCGACGGGTGCAAATGCACCCGTCGCACCCCTGCAACACCATTCGGAGCCGGCTTCTGTGTTGCAGGGCCTTTCCCCCGCCGCCCGCCAAACTTGGAATGACCCCCTGAATGTCCATTCTCAGCTAACTGGTTCAGCAATGCAGTGATGCCTCATTTGCTAGCTTCTTGAGTATCAGACGCGACCAACAGGTCGTGGATGTACTGAATTGGGCAGATTTACAGGGCATGATCAGGGCCTCAAAATTATTTTTGAAGATCTGTATGAAAATCAAGGGACTCTCTACCGTTGCAGGACTCGCACCATGCCACAAAATGGTTCTGGAACCGAAAAGCGAAGAGGTACTGGCTGTCTTCATGCAAGGGGACAGAGAAAAATTCCTGACACAGGTCGATAACAGTGAATCACTCAGCCTCACATGGAATATGAAACAAAATCAAGGCTGATTCGGTACCATGGGACAACAGGGAATAACACTATTGTTGATCCTTGTTGAACCTTAGGTCAGCCAATAAGGGCAGGCAGCAGTCCCAGCTTCGTCACAAAGTGGGATGGGGTCAGTCAGACTGCTGACCCCACTCTGTGACAAAGTGTCACTGATTGACACTCGCCCTGGACGCTTCAGGGCTTAAACCTGAAGTGCCCAGGTCAAAGTCAATGGATGATGCTTCCCCTCGTCACCGAGGGGGAGGGCCTTGAGGCACCTTTGCTGAGCTGAGGAGGTCACGCCCATAGGAACTGTGACCTCTTCAGCCCGCAAAGTTCAGCTCAGGCAGGCAGGAGCCTTCGCAAATCGCACGTCTAGCTCCTGGCTGCCTGATCTGAAAAAGAAAAGTGTCTCTCAAGCTGACCTTTGCTCAGCCTAATAGGCACTCTTCTTGAGGGGCAAAAGGTGGGGGGCGGTGTGGCCCCTGAGCCCCAGTGGACGGGCCGCGGCTGCAATCTAGTTCCCTCTATCATATCAGTCCTCTACCGCTTCTGTTCTACATCCTATTTAGCATTGCCACAACTACACTCTGCCTTTCTAACTATTCCTTTATATTTTTCCCTTTCCCTAACATCAGCTGTGTGTTCCCAAGCAATAAGTGCATCAAAATGTGCAGGTCCAGGAGGCAGCTTCATTTCGTACAATATCCTTCTCAAGTTTTCAATGATTCTCAATTTAAATGTGCCCTAGAGTGGAAACATCAATACACCTTCCTCCTCTGTGGTCTTATGCCATTGATACATGTGTGAAGCCCTAAATTTACAGCCATATAATGATCTGGCATATCTTCGGCTTGTGCGTCTTCTTCCTACTGAACAGGGATTCTCACACCTCCCCTAATCAAATTTCATATAGCTTCAAAGAATCAAATTTTTCAACAATAATGTCAACAATCACAGATAGAATTTCAACCGGGAAATAATTTCTTTTTTACCACAATTCTTGTTCGATGTTAACAAATAATAGCAGCACTGCACTCTATAATGTAGTCAACCAATAACAGCGCCGTACCCACGCAAACTGTCCAATCTCAGCCCTGCACACTATGATGTCTTTCTCACTCCTCGCAGCAGGTCACCCTTCTTTATAATTCTTCACAAATGTTGCAATATAAGCACAATAACAATGGCCAAGCAAAATTTCAAGAAAACCTTTGTCTGCTCCACTAAAGAATCAATAGTATTCAATCACACAGAAAATGTCCAGAGCAACACTTTCCAGCCTACTCTGACTCACATTTGAGCAAAACCTCAACCAGCGGGGAATCGCCCAAATAAGTGCAGCTTCACCCCTGCACAAAAGGATCCACCACATCAATCACACCTTACTGTCACACAAAGGTATTTGTCCCAATTTCAACTGTGTAGTGGATGGCGCCCCATGACTAACACCATAAAACTTATCAGACAATTACAACACAGTGTAACTTCTTGTTATCCAGGGATCTTAGGCTACATCAAGCCCAATAAACACTTCATCTTCTTTGCATTAAGCATTTGTCATCCACACAACTTAAAACATTACCATATCGCACCATGCAATCTCAGCCAAACACTGCAATCTAGACATAAGCAATTGCAACATGCGACCCTATTGATACACACTCCTCCGCTGCTACATCTTCATTTCAAATTTCTGGAATACCGCTGATCCTCCGAATCAGGACATGGGCTTTGGGATCGGGAATAGGCTTGAGCAAAACTGTGCTTTCACACGGATACAATGACTTCCTCTGTCTCAATAACCGAACCATTCGACATGACCCGATTTGAGAGTGTGCAGGAGCATGATTTATGCTGATGGATCGCTTTAAGTAGACTGAGACATCGAGGGAATCAATAATATTAAACAACTTAGATTTCTGTGAATCCCATTTGGCCACACAATAAGGACCAAGAATTGATAATTGAAGTTAAGTAGTTTATTTCCAATCAATAATCAATCCAATGTATAAGCAGGTCATGAAAATGTTGAAAGGATACAGAATTACATCTGGCAAGGTGAAATATCTCAACTGGCTCAGTCCCATTAAATTAAGACACAAAGCAATAACAACCACATCAATACAGAAACTGAGAATCAGAATTAGGTGTTCCATGAAGAAAACCCTGCTCTCTCTCCTGAACATGAAATTATTCTATAATCATTTAGCCAGAGTTCTAAATCAGGAATGAGGATGGTCAAAATGAAATCTTAAGGAACTTTGGAAATGCGAGAAGGTGTCAGCATAGTGAAGGCTTCAGCAGAAGTCCTATGACAAAGGAATAAGTGTTTAGAGTGAAGCTTTAGACTTGGAAATGTAAAGAAAGCAGAAAGGTCAGTACCCTTGAAGCCTAAGAGAATTTGCCTCAACCTCCTCAACCTCTAACAGCATACACATTGATTAAAACAAACAGAACCTTCAACATAAATGTTATCACTTTCCTCCCTTTCATGAACCAATCAGCTCCTGGTCCGTTGTTTGCAACTGCAGCACCACCTGACTTTCTCATCCGACAGAACTCAGACAGTTACTGCAACCTTGAACATCCCCCATTCCTGGTTGCAGGAAGCTTGCTCTTTATGTGGTATATCAATAACTAGATACACCGTATAAAGAGTCCAGGGGTTCCCCAATGAGTGGATAGGCCTTGCCACGCAATCCCAAAGTGCTCTAATTGGAGGTAGTGTGATCGAGCAGCCTTAGGCTTAACACAGAGGAGTGCAAGACATCCACACATACACACAATGGTCAATACATGAGAGACACAACCCAAAAAAGCGATCAACATCAATTTCTAAAAATAGCAAGTATCTTTATACATGTTTAAGCATTACAGAAACATCGCTCAGATAAGCAGGTTTTTAAATATAAATTATTTTCACTTTCAAAAGTGGACACTGTAGAATTTCTGAGTTGTGCAATGTTATGCTATGGGAGAAAGAACAAGTTCTGCAAACAGGTAGAGTACAGTGACTTACAAGATTAAACTCCAGGAGTTAAGTTGGGTGGTAGGCAAGGTCCAAGGCAGCACCAGCAGTACACCACCAGTTGGACGGGGCCGGCCGGGTGAAGGGTGCAAAACAGCATTGGGTGCCCAATGCGTTTCAATGGAGATCAGTCACTGCAAAAAGAGGCCCCAGGTTCTAGCCAGGAAGCCAGTTGGGCTGAACCAACAGTGGGGCTCAGGCCTCACAATGCTTGGGGCCAGGTAGGAGCCTTTGGTCCTCTTCTCCATGGCTCCGGGGTGAAGGGTGCAGAGCTGTCTTTAGGTGTTGGGTTTTTCTAACCGGAGCGGTCGCAGTAAAGGGGGCCTGTGTGCAGAGACTGCAGGCATCGTTGGGGAGTCCTGGAGGGGTGAAACCACAATTGACTTGGACTTGGGAGGGCTGGGGAACCTTGTTAGAACTGGTGGTCCACTTCAACTCGGGTCAGAGATGGCGTGTGTAGTGGTGACTTCGGGTGTCAGGTTTTAGCGGTTCCGAAGGCTTCAGAGTCCATTCTTTGGAGTTTGCTGGAGAACAGATCCACTGTTCACAGAAGGTCATGAGTCTTTTTCGAAGGCATGCAGTCCTCCTGGGTCACAGCTGCAGGACGAGTTGGTGCAGATTTCAACAAAGGATGCAGACAGGCTGGTGGGGCTGGTACCAGGTGAGCTGATTCTTTTCTCCTCTTTTGCTTTCGCAGCTCTTCAGGGTCCTTGGGCTTCTTAGGTCATCAGGATCTGCTTCTCTGGTGCCAACGGCCCCCTAAATACTGAATTTAGGGGCATTTTGGGGAGTGCAGGGTAGTAACCATGGGCTATTTATTCTTGAGGTCACTACAACCCTGTATGACTGCTTCCCGTGGGAAGTGGGCATAACCCTGTCCCAGAGTTCCTAAATCCGGCAACACCAAGATGTCAGATTCTGAAATGTAGTGTCCATATCAGGGAGTTCACCTTAGGGGTGGGACTGCCTGAGGGGTGGACACACCTCTCTGAATATGAAATTTCCCGCCTGTCGAGGTGCCAAATGGGCCCTGGGGTGAGGGGGGGCGGCATTTCCCTTGTGAGGGAATCTAGATCTGCATACCAAGGGTGGTAGGCTTCTTTGAAGCTCCCACCTTGAAATGTAGATTTGCAGGTTATCCTGTTGGGTGGTGGTATGTAACATCCCTCCCAGAGCAGACTTTGTGTTTGACCACCCAAGAGCAAAAGCTCTCACCTCAGGGGGTCAGATTCTTGTCTGGTGGTGGCAGGGTGTCTCAAGCTAGTCAGCGAGCACACGAGAGGCCGGTAGGTTTTCAGAAGGCACATCTAAGGTGCCCTCTGGGTACATGTATTGATAAGTTCATCACTGGAATCAGTGTGGGCTTATTAATATAAGATGTTTGATGCCAAACATCCCTATCTTCAGTAAAGCCATCATGTAGCTGGGGAACTCTTGCAGGTATGCCCTCACATGTAATATAATACACCCTACCTTAGGGCTGTCGGGCCTGCTGTAGGGTTGACTTACATTTATTGCATTCAGTTTTAGAAAACATGGCACACAGTAATGTGTGACATGTGTTCTCATTCTTGTCTGCACCAAGACACACAGCCTTCAAAGGCAGCATGGCATGGGCTGGGTGAGGGGCCCCTTTGGGTGGCACAATTCATGCTGCAACCCTTAAGAACAGTGTAGTACCTCAGGCCCTAGGTACCAGAGGTACCATTTACTAGGGACTTACAGGGGGGTGCTAAAGGATTTGTTAATTGGGGAAATACTTGTACAGTTTTAGGAAAGAGATCTGGCACTGGAGACCTGGTTTGCAGTAAGCCAGTGCACTTTTAGTCAAAATCACATCAGGTACCAGGAAAAAGTAGAGAGTAGCCATGTTGTTAGACCTGACAGCCTTAGGGCGGTCATCCCGTAACTTTTTACCTGCCTCCCTCCACTTTTCTGACACTATTTGTGCTGGTTTTAGGACTCTATTCACTTTACCACTGCTAAAGTGCATATGCTCTCTCCCTTAAACATGGTAACATTGGTTCATTCCCATTTGGCATATTTGATTCACTTATAAGTCTCTAGTAAAGTGCACTACCTGTGCCCAGGGCCTGTAAATTAGATGCTACTAGTGGATCTGCAGCACTCATTGTGCCACCCACAAAAGTAGCCCCTTAACTATGTCTCAGGCCTGCCATTGTAAGGCCTGTGTGTGCCGTTTCACTGCCATTTCGACTTGTCATTTAAAAGTACTTGCCAAGCCTTAAACTCCCCTTTCTCTACATATAAGTCACCCCTAAGGTAGGCCCTAGGTAACTCATAGGGCAGAGTGCTGTGCAGGTAAAAGGCAGGACATGTACATATGTGTTTTATATGTCCTGGTAGTGAAAAACTCCTAAATTTGTTTTCCACTACTCTGAGGCCTGCTCCTTTCATAGACTAGAATTAGGATTGCCCTCATATACATTTTGAGTGGTAGATTCTGATCTGTCAGGGGTAATCAGGTCATATTTATTATGGCCAGAATGATAATAGAAAATCCTGCTTATTGGTGAGGTCAAATTTAATATTACTATTTTAGAAATTACACTTTTACAAAGTGAGCATTTCTCTGCACTTAAAACCATCTGTGCCTTACAGCCTGTCCAATCAACGTCTGGTCTGTGCTGGTTGACAGCTCCTTTGTGCATTTCACCCAGACAACCACAAACACAGGACACTCAGTCACATCTGCATTCATCTCCATACTGAATGGGTCTTCCTGGGCTGGAAGGGTGAAGGGCCTGACAGTTACATTTCAAAGGCCGGTGGCCTGCCCTCACACAATGGACTGATAACCACCCCATTGGGACACTGGCAGACAGGACTGGGCTGAAAGGGGAACTTGTGCACTTCAAAACCACTTTTTGAAGTCTCCCCCACTTCAAAGGCATTTTTGGGTACATAAACTGGGTCTCTGACCCATCCAACTCTGACACTTTCTGGACTTGCACCTGAACTCTGTCAGAAGATCTGCCTGGCTGCCCCAAGGACTAATTGGACTGGACTGAAAAGGACTGCTGCCATTCTTTTGCCCTGGTGCCCTGCTGGTCTCTACCTGTGCTGGAAGGACTCTACCATCCCCAAACAATGCTCTCCAAGGGCTTGGATTGAGCCTGCCTCCTGTTTTATGGTCTCAGGGACTACAAAGACCTCCACTGTTAGCTTTTTGCTAGTTCCCCAACTTCAACAACTTCGGAACAACTTCAGCAATGCCGGCAACACTGCAGTCTGCTCCCACTCTGTGGACCCCGCTGCACGCAACAACCACTGCCTGCAATGCAAGTCCGACTTTGCCGCAACTCCGCTGATATCACACAGGCCCATCGCGACCCTGCGAAGTAAACACATCACATCCTGACGGACCGGAAACAGCGACCCTGCTGGGTCACAAAGGATCAACTCATCTCTGCCAATGCCGCCTCATCTCCCCCTGCATCCAGGCGGGACCGACGCTTCACCTCCACCTACTTCGCAGTGCAAAAGTGACACCTCTTTCCCGTGACGCCGGAAGGGACTGATGCCGTACCGACTCCAGCGACACCTCTCTCCGACTCCGTGTGGCACACATGTTCTTAATTTGCTTCAACTTCACAAGGTACTGTACCTGGGGGTCTGTGCAACTCCGTGACCAGCACCAGTGGTGTCGGATTGTTGGGAACTACTCCGTTAGCGACGCCGCGATAGCCCCAGTTGGAGCTAATGTGTCTTATCAGTACTGTAGTTGGATTTAAACCTCAAAGAACGCATAATTTAATGACTGTATATTGACTTTGCATTGTTTCATAAATAATTTAACTAGATAAATATCATATATTTGTGTAAACCTATGTGGCATATTTTTGTGGTGTTTTCACTGTGTTATTGTAGAAAGTTCTGCACAAATACTTTACACATTGACTTCTAAGTTAAGCCTGACTGCTCAGTGCCAAGCTACCAGAGGGTGGGCAAAAGATAATTTGGATTGTGTTGCGACTTACCCTGACTAGGAGCGTGATCCCTACTTGGACAAGGGTACATACCCCTGCCAACTAGAGACCCCATTTCTAACACGTCAAAAAAGAGACACTTTCCTACACTGGTGCTCGATGAATAGGAGACTTCAGCAGCTCATTCGCTCTTCATGTCTCTTTCTAAAATTTCTCTTCTCATGCCTTACTTTCAGCAATGTAATATATAGAACAATACTACACAGCCTTGAAACGCACCTGCAAAAGAAAAAACACATTATCCAAGCAAAACACATTTTTAAATGTAGGCCTTTAGTCAGGCTGACCATCCACGTTAATAATATTAAAGACACACAGAAAATATAATGTAATGTAAATGTGTATTTGCGCAATGATGCTGTATAAATAATGGAGTTTAAATTGTGCTACTCGAATCTGAGCCTGCTAACTTTTTCCAACATATTACCCGCATCCTGCTTTTATCAGCATTAGAAGCAAAAGTGCATAGAGACCTGCACGCTATGAAAAATCAAACTACGCATTACTGGTTCAGGAGTGGAAGGCCTTTATGGTCAGAAGATAAAATTATTTGCACTCAAAACATAAGCTTATCATAAATATAATTCTGAGACCTCCAGAACAAATGGTAATACCAACATACTATAAAACATTAACTGTGCATTTGTCTCATGCCCTAATCTATCAAATCACTAAGCGCTTTGGTCGAAAAACAAAATGCCAGTATCTTTATGGCCATTCACGCATTATGTCAAAACATTGGCATCCATAGGCACATGGCTTATTCAGCATACCACATGAGCCTGGTAAGCACTATATAAATGCTACAGACCACGTCATTTTGTAGGCGCATGCTAGCGTGAAGCTCTACACTCGAACATGCATCATCAAGCAAGTGCATGCCTGCACTATTGTTTTTTATGTACCCATCCAACATAAATCAGTAAATTAAAAATGAAGTTGTGTGAAAGGGTTTTTCTTAAAGCAAAGATGCTGGCAGAAATTCGCTGCCTGCCCCCTCCCAAAAAAAAAAAAAAACCTTAAAAATTAAAAACAGGCATTTGCAAAGCCAATAGGTCTTGTCTCTAAAACCGCTATTGGCTTTGTCACTGTTTTTAGCCATGTTAAAAGTAATGTTGTAACAGCAAAATCAGGGTTACATTTACATTTATTGTAGTGCATTTATTTGTACTCTGATTTAACAGTGCAGCATTACTTTTAATTCTGAATGCACTTCATTTACTTGCAAAACACACACATAAACATAGGATTTAAGTTACTTGATTTTCCTTGTGAACAGACACCTAAATAAACGATTTACATTGCAGTTATAGAAGTGTGATTTTTAATCACAACAATTTAAAGAGTTCATTTCAGTGTGTGAACGCTAAATGTATTACTAATTAATTTTCATGTATTTTGGATTAAGGGTTTGCATAGAATTTGGCTAACATTGAAAATAATGTGCGACTTTGAAAATGTGCCCAACTGAGAGGCTGCCATTAATCACGAAGTGTCATTATTAAATGTATATTAATACAAATTGAAGTGCCTGCATTAAGAAAAATGTAGCAGAGTGTTATATTAATGATTACATGTTATGTATTTGCTTTATTAATCAAAGGCCTTAAGATAGCAAGGTTTGGGCCTATTTGCACAGCCTCATGTTAAGCTTCATTGTTTAATAAATCATGGGAATGCATGTCTAGACAAATGAATACACTTATTGTTCACACTGTGTTGACCAAACTTTGCAGATGTCTCTACCTTTCTCATGAGAACTGCTTGCTGGAATGTTGTGTAGTAAAAGTCGTAATATTGTATAGTTTGAGGCATGAGACAGCAATGTTCCCATGAGCTAACAATGGATGCACTGATGGGAGTACGTATGGACACAAAAATGTTGCCTGACGATGGGAACAGGAGAAGAGGAGCCAATCATCGACAAGTGAAAGACAGTTTAGTAATATCTTAGATTTGGAGCTTTATCTGTATTGGGCTAATTGCAAACGTATGATTCTTTGACCAGTGATAAAGTGGGAAGTCCTTTGGATGATTCTAATTTAGCCTGACTGCACAGAGAGCCTATTCCCACTTTGATTTCCTCCTGAGAGGTGCTCTCTTTTTATTCTGTCTGAGGAGCTGAACAGTTCCTGATGGGTTTTCTCTATCTTTAATTTTATTGCTCAAACTTTAATTCTGAAAGCTGATCCCTTGGATGTTGCTTCTTAAAGGGTTTGGATAGCTTAAAGTCCCTGTTTCTGAACCATCCCTTTTCCCTGCCATTGCTGATGCTGACCGAATTGATGTCCAGCTGACATAGATAATCGCAGCTTGCTGATCCATATGAGGAGAGGTATAACAAAATGCTATTGTTTTTGATGTAAGCTTGCTCTTTGTTTCTAGGTACCAACAGCTATTTTGATAGAGCCATAGTGAGATGTTTTTCGAAATTAACTTGACTAAATTGTTTTTCATGAAGCCCAAACATGCTATTCTAATCTGAAGGTTATTTAGGGAGACCCAGGAAATGCTAACAGATTATTATTAAAGGAAATTATGTTGTTCCTTTACTGAATCTAGACGTATGCTATTTCTGTTACGCAGTTGTTCTTGCTTTTAATTTGTACTGTGTCTCTCGAATGTTTAGTAATCAGTGTTAGCTAAATTGAGATTCTTTAGAAGATTTGGTCAACCAGTGTTGTTTATGTATGTCTACCAATTGTTTTTGAGACTTATTTATGTGACATTAGCATTGTAAAAAAATAGGGAAATAAACATTCTAACTTTTACATAATGGTGTGGTTATTCATGGCCAAATGGGTCATAGTGTGTGAAACTTTCTGACTCCAAAGGAAATTGATGTTTATTGGTTACGATGATGTAACTGTGTTGTATTTGGGATTTATGGTGGGATCATTCTAAGTGCAGGCAAAAGGTCTATCGAACCTCTAACGCATCCCCTTATAAATTAACAATAAAAGACCAAATAAAGACAAATGCCCTCACATGTGTGTGGTACAAAGAAAACCAAGCAATATAAAGCCTTTTAAGTGCGTGCTTTGAACGTAAATCATGCATGCTTAGGATTTAAAGTAATGTTGCACCGCCAAATCATAGTGAAAATAAATGCACTGCGTTGAATGTAAATCTAACTGTGATTTGTAAGTGCAAAATTACTTTTAATTCTGAGTGCTGTGGATTAACAGAGAGGAGAGAGTGAGAGAGAGAGAGGAGTGAGAGAGACAGAGAGATGCCAAAATCCTCCCAATGCCATCTGTAGTGAGACACGCATAATGAAACCGGCTGCCACTAAACAATAAAAGAAAATAAATGAGAGTGAGGATAAAGCCAACCAATGGTAAGTAATGAGTGAAAACACATATGTTGTCCTGGAGTGCTTAACCAAAATAAAAAAAGGAATTCCCTAAAATTGAGCTGCGGAGGCTACAAGTTGGGCAAAAGGATGATAAAGAGAGTATGCTCCAGGAGAGAGACAAACACAATAAGAGGAAGGCAAGTCAATGAAACAGAAATAATCAAATGAGAGTAACAATAAAGCCAACTAATGGTAAGCAGTTTGCGGGTTCTAAGCCCATTGTAAGCTCTTGGTAAGCCCACAATAGTTATTTAACAGCTTAAACAGTCTGGTAGGTGAGACCTAAAAACAGAAGGGGTTTAACTAGAGATCTGACATGATATATGAAGTTTGAAATCTCTGACATACTCACCTTTGCTTTTTCAGTACAAGGGAGTTTTTATCTATTCTTTGATGCAGCTTCATATGGCCATATCTAAAATATCTATATCTCCTGTTTACCAATCTACTTGGCTTTACAAGCATCCTTTCCCAGGCCCATTCTCTCTGCATGCTCTTGCTTTATGTTCCACCCTCCCCCCTACAAGGCCCAAGGAAAGCATGCATTGGCACAGCTAACAGGTCTGGCCTTTTAGACCTATTGGCTTTACCAATGCTGTTTGGGAGGGACAGGTTGGGGTCAGCAAGTACGAGGGAGAGAGCAACATGATGCAATGTAGGTTTGCATGAGGGAAACACATGAGAGGCAGAGCAACAAGGGGCGTGGGGGAAGTACACGAGGAAGGAAGCAACACGGAGCATGAGAAGCACACAACGGAGAGAATAACATGGAGCACAGTGGAAATTTGTAGAGGAAACGAACACGAACAAGAGCACAACAGGGCAAGAAGTGTTATATGGTGAGAGAAGCACATGCACAAGAGAGCAACAAACCTGCCAACTCGCATGGTGCCACTATGTGACACACGATACTGGCTCCCCTTACACAGTCTTCCAGTGAGGAGCCAATATCACACGGTGGCAGGGAAACAAGTTGAAAACCATGGAAACAGTGGTTTTCAGCTCGTTTTCAGAGGCTTTTAAGTGTGGTTGTCCATTGATGGGTGTGAGAACACCCCAGGACATCCGCAGAAGCCTCAGCAAGCCTGTTTTTGTTTTGTGGGGTTTGATGCCGGGGTGGGGGAAAAGTGCCTCCTAGGTGCTTCTCGGCACAAGACATACCCTTCCAAGGCTCCACCCTCTCCTCACACAGTGAGGTTTTTGGTGAAGTTGGCAGGTCTGGAGCAATACAGTATGGGGGAATGAAGTGAGGAGAAGCCCAGGGCAACATGGAGCATGGGGTAAACATGAGAGACAGAGCAACACAGAACGCTGGGTGGTTTACAAGGAAGCACACAGCTGAGACAGCAATGCAGTGAGAGTTGTGAGGGGGAATCAGAAGTGGGAGGAACCAACACCTGGTATGGTGGGGGTATTTTATTGGCGGGAATCACTAGAATGGCAGAGCAACACAGAGCACAGAGGCAACAGTATGGCAAATGAATGGCACACAAGGGAGAGAGCTTGAAATCAAATGCTCTCTCAAGGAGTGCTTAACCCAAAAGAAAAAAAGTATTTCCTTAAAAGTGAGCAGTGGAATGATACGAGTCAATAAAGCAAAAGGTTGGTAAAATTGTTAAATTGTTATGCTCCAGGGCAGGGAGAACAGAAAATTCACAAGAAGGGGCAACGTAAGCACTTGAATAAGAAAATAAGAGTGACAACAAAGCCAACCAATGGTAAGAAACATGCTGAGTTCCTTTTAGGTCTTTTGCAGCTAGACAGCTTGTTCTGTCTGGTAGGAGAGACATAAAAAAGGTTGAAAAGAACTTCAGGAGTCAACTAATGCACCAGGTTTGCAACGGCCTCAACATTCAGGTGCTCTCAATAACTGTAACACAGAGCTATTATGGGTTAGCACATGCAGCACAGGGCAGCACTTATAGTTCCTATCTGTTTTCGTCTTTAGTTGGTTCTCAGCGATTCACAATCTGTGTGGGTACAATCTATCCTTTGCTGCATTAATCTGTGCAGATCAACAAAGAAGGAATAAGGAAACTCCCCTGTGCCAGTGGCGTAACAAAACTTGATGGGGCTTCCCTGCAAAGTACATGAAACCTAACTGGCAACCCAGTGAGATGAGCCATTGAAAGCTTCAGCCAGATGCCTGGCTCGGCTCAACTCAAGGTCCTCTTGGAACCTCGAACCCAAAATAAGCTAAGCATTTATAGAAGGTGGCCTAGTGGCTACAGCTGGTGATCATGTGCCAGAAGGGAATCTGGTTTGAATCCTGGCCTCGGCTAAGTCCAGTGATTCCAGGCAAATCCTCCCTGTAACAAAAACATAAACATGTAACACAGTCTGTGTCTCTTGTAAAGCATTGGTATTTCCTTGGGCAAGGTTTACGCTATGCAAAACTGTCAAAAATAAGATGTGGATTCTGCTTGTCGCCCTTGCTCCAAGCTCATCCTTCAATAAATAATATAAGCATTACTCTTTGATGTCAGAATGCAATATCCATGATCTAGGTACTGAATTGCATAGCATGAAACCGGAAAATCTGTGATCAATCCCGGCTTCCCTGCTTGACCAAATTGTGTGATCCCAGGCAAATACTTTATTTCACAGCACCTCACGTTTTTGTTCATTTTCATTTATGAGAGCACCCCTCAAATACATATGAGAACTCCGGATGTGGGCTGTACAAAAACCTTGTTTTTTATTTACCATTTCCCTATCCATTATAAGAATCTAGGCCACACACCTGGTTCACATGACAACGTAATAGCCTCATTAGTTCACTAATAGCATTGTCATCAGTGGGTAGGCAGGCATGTTTCTAAGTTTGTGTTTAAAATTCTCACCTTTAATAAATACCTCTCAATGCAGAGATATAATATGATATACTGTGGTGAAACAATTTGACGTGTTAAATAAATACACCTTTAAAAAAATTTAAGACAGCTTATCATATTCTCGCATGATGTCTGTTGCATGATGTTCGTGACAAATATATTAAGGGCTCGGCTCCTGCATGGGCTCTTACAGCGAGAGATAACTCGCTGTTCTCCCTGTTAATTTGTTGGCTCACCTACCTCTAAATGTAACCCACCACCAGGTATCCTGGTTGGCAACAAAGTGAAGTCATCGACCATGTCTCAGAAATAAACCTCCCGGCAGGAGTAGAATGTAAATTCTAACTGCAGTGACGTAGAGATGGCTAGCCAATGAAAGCTCAAGCAAGGCTGGAGCCTCAGCCTGGCTTTGGCTCAGCTCGAGATCCCTTAGAGTCTCGAGCCCATAATGAGCCAAGCTTTCATGTGGCTTCTGCTTGCCACATTTGCTCTACTCTCACGCACAAAGAGGTAAAAACAAAGCATTAACATCTGTGGTAAAACGTAGAGGCAAATAGATCCCATTTAGTGGCTGATTTCTACTGAGTAAAACTATGAAACCTGGATCACTGCTTCCCTGTTTCACCAAACTGTGTGATTTTAGGCAAAGTTAATTTCACTGATCCTCCTTTTTAGATTTCTCCTGTACAGTGCTCGCGCTGTGCTTGCAAAATCGCTTCTATTGAAAAAATCTTAAAACTGTCTTGGAGCCCGCCCATTACTTACCATTTGCTGACTCCCATGTGGCCTCCTTGTTACTTTACTTTCCATTGGCTAGCTCCCACGTCACTTTTGTTTGCTTCTTATTGGTCAGGGCCTCTTCTTCCTCCTGGGCTTCGAGTTTTCAACATGCCTTGAAGCCTGGACCAAGTACTGCTTCCAGTTACCAGTGCCCTTCCACTGCAGGCTCCTGCAGGTGCTCTTAGTGCTCTCTTTGCACAATTGCCAGTACCCATAGTATCAATTTATTTTGGCATCGTGTGTGGCACTGTCATCTTGCCCTTTGCTCCTTTGTGGCGTTTCCAGGGTCCAGTAACTGCAAATGCTGTGTCAGAAAATGCTGTATTTACTATGGCCTTCTTATGCGAAGTAGACAGACTAAGTGCATCACATAATTTACAAAATAACTGTAGTGTTCATTCATGCATTTGAGTCCCCTCCAGGATTAAGCAGACTCCTACACATCCAAGATACACATTGCAGTGGAAACTGCATCTGACCGCAATAGGTGTGACTTTAAGAGTATGAACCTACATCTGGAGCCACATTATCTGTGTAATGTGAACCCATTCTTTGCGCCTTCCCCAGTCATGTGTCTCTTTGGGAGATGCTAGATGTAGTTCATTTGAATTACCCACATGCTTCGAAAGCCCCGCATAACTGTCACCTGGAGTGACCATTCCAAAAAAGCTGGTTTGGCAGGGTTGATGGATGTTATTGCTGTCACTAGGTGTTGGTAGGCAGTTTGTGTCTGGCTAAAGAGCCCTCCCTCTCCCAGGTATTGTATTTTTCTTCCCTTTGTCACTGAATGAGTTTTTGATATAGTGACCACTCCTGTATGAATAGAGTCTCATTTTACTTAGAACAGTTTACTAGTGACATCTTCTACTAACACAGCCCACGAGTCATGACGTTAAATTGGGATTCATATAACCTTCAAACTCCCAAGTGCCCACCAACTGTACGAATGCATGGCCTGATGGGAAAGAGAAGCACATGGTTTTCTGATCCAGCACACCATATATGGACTGTGTCATCACAGCTGTGCTTAAACACTGAAACAAGCTAGCATAGAAGGGTGCATGTGATCTTTGGTATAAAGGTAGGAAGCCTAGAATGCACAGGTTTTGTCTGATACAAAAAGAGTTTCAGTGCAGAAGGTGAAATCCATAATTGATTACCAATATCTGAACTCAAATTCAAACTAGCCTCACTATTTACAATAAAATAATTTTTCCTCTGTAGAAATGAAGCATAATGTAGAACTGCAAGACTCATTCAAAACGGAAAAACATCCTCTGACAAAGCCCTGTTTTGTTGTATTTGCACCTTTGTTAGGTTTGTACACAAGGATGCTGGGTCTCAGGGCTCGGTGGATGAATGTTTCCACTCCAGGGATCTGTGTTTGACCACATGGACACAGGTTCTAATCCTAATCCCTGATTGGTCAGTGGAAACATACACATCACACAAGCCCACACCACGTGCAGCACTAACCTTATGGACAGCTTAATGAGACACGAAACATACTCTATACACAAGTGATTCCCAACCTGTGGTCCGGGCACCAGTAGGGGCCCGCAATGTCTCCTCAGGGGGTCCGCGACTGCTTAGAAAGTTAAATATTATTAACAGATTAGGTCCCCAGCTTTCAGTAATGACTCAGTGGGGGTCCCAGGATTCCAATAAAGATTTAGTGGGGGTCCCCGGGCTCCAGTAATGACAAAGTGGGGGTCCACAGAAGTCAAAAGTTTGGGAAATACTGCTGTACACCATATTGCTTTGCAGGAGAAACCTGCAGCACTACTTGCACAACAGGATCTGCCCAAGAACCTCAGAAAATGATCTGTCACAGGGAATTTGGCACTGCAAAGACACCGACAGCAAAGCTCCCAGAACCTCCAAACCATACAGCACACACACAACATCACAGAACACAATAGACCCAAAACAATCGTCCTTGGCCAAACTCCCTGTCATCTAGTGAGGGGAGGGAACTGAGATGACCCCCCTGGATCTCCACAGTGACGCCTGCAGAGAGAATCCAGAGGCTTCCCCTGACCGCGACTGCCTGTAACAAGGGACCCGAAGCCTGGACCAAGCACTGCACCCGCAGCCCCCAGGACCTGAAGGAACCGAACCTCAGTGCAGGAATGACCCCCAGGCGACCCTCTGCCTAGCCCAGGTGGGGGCTGGCCCCAGAAGCCCCCCCTGTGCCTGTCTGCACCGCTAGAGTGACCCCCCGGGTCCCTCCATTGAAACCAATGCAAAACCTGACGCCTGCTTTGCACACTGCACCCGGCCGCCCCTGTGCCGCTGATGGTGTGTTTTGTATGGCAACTTGTGTCCCCCCCAGTTTTCTACAAACCCCCCCTGGTCTGCCCCCCCAGGACGCGTGTACTGACCTGCTGGCAGACTGGAACCGGAACACCCATGTTCTTCATAGGCGCCTATGTGTTTTGGGCACCTTTTTGACCTCTGCACCTGACCGGCCCTGAGCTACTGGTGTGGTAACTTTGGGGTTGCCTTGAACCCCCAACGGTGGGCTGCCTATGCCCAGGAACTGAGATTGTAAGTGTGTTACTTACCTCACAATCTAACCAATACTTACCTCCCCCAGGAACTGTTGATTTTTGCAGTGTGTCTACTTTTAAAATAGCTTATTGCCATTTTAACAAAAACTGTATATGTTATTTCTCTAATTCAAAGTTCTTAACTTACCTGTGTGGAGTACCTTGCATTTTATGTATTTAGTTTAAATCTTGAACTTGTGGTTCTAAAAATAAATTAAGAAAATATATTTTTCTATGTAAAAACTATTGGCCTGGAGTTAAGTCTTTGAGTGTGTATTCCTCATTTATTGCCTGTGTGTGTACAACAAATGCTTAACACTACCCTCTGATACGCCTACTGCTCGACCACACTACCACAAAATAGAGCATTAGAATTATCTAATTGTGCCACTATCTTACCTCTAAGGGGAACCTTTGGACTCTGTGCACACAATCTCTTACTTTGAGCTAGTATATACAGAGCAAACTTCCTACAACTTCCACTTTGATGCTTTCTTTGACTTGGTCAGAGTGTCTGAATATTTTGTTTTTGACAGGTAAACTGTCACCTGTGTCCACATCATGGGTACACAGATGTGTCTTACCAGGGGAGCTCAGCATACTGTTGTAGGACTTGCCTACAGTCAGATTGCTGATTGCTGCTGGGCAGAGAGGGTGTCTGAATGGACCACACCACCTACTGTCCCATACTTAGGGTCATTTGAGAGTAGGTCAGGGAGGGGTTCACTCTCTGCTTCCTGATCCTCATCAGTAACCATCAACATGGTTATATCTACCCTGTCATTAAAGAGCTTAAGGCGGTTAACATGGATCATCCTCTTGGATGTCCTGCTAGTGCCCAGGTCCACCAAGTAAGTGACCGGACTCTTTTTCTCAGGCACAGGGTAAGGGCCACTCCATCTGTCCTGAAGTGCCCTGGGATCCACAGGTTCCAGAACCCAGACTGTCTTCCCCAGTTGGAATTCAACCATTTCAGCCTTTTGATCATACTACAACTTCTGGAGTTGTTGGCTGGCCTCAAGGTTTTTGGATGCCTTTTCCATGTACTCAACCATCCTTGGGCGGAAGCTCAAAGGGGGAAAACTCTACTCCCTTCTGTGGCACCTCTCTGTAGGTGAAAAGCAGGAATGGCAGGAGGACATCCCATCTCCTTTTGAGTTTTACAGGGAGCCTCATTATCATGCCCTTCAATGTCTTGTTGAATCTCTCAACAAGTCCATTGGTCTGTGGATGGTATGGTGAATTTGTAAGTCACCCCACACTCATTCCATATGTGTTTGAGGTAAGCTGATATGAAGTTGGTATCCCTCTCAGAAACCACCTTCTTAGGGAAACCCACTCTGGTAAAGATACCAATTAGGTCCTTGGCTACTGCAGGGGCAGTAGCTGACCAAATGGGAATTACTTCAGGGTACTTGGTAGCATGATCCACTACTACCAGTATGTATTGGTTCCCAGAGGCTGTGGGAGATTCAAGTGGACCCACAATGTCCACACCAACCCTTTCAAAGGGGACCCACACCACCGGAAGTGGAATGATAGGGGCCTTTGGATGGTCACTTGTCTTGCCACTTGCTTGACAGGTGACACAGGAGCTACAAAACTCCCTCACTTTCTGGGACATATTGCGCAAATAGAAATGGTTAACAATCTGTCCCATGTCTTGGTCTGTCCCAAATGCCCAGCTAGGGGGATGTCATGGGCCAAAGTGAGGATAAACTCTCTAAACTTCTGAGGTACTACCCCTCTCCTAGTAGCACCAGGTTTGGGATCTCTTGCCTCAGTGTAAAGGAGTCCATCCTCCCAATAGACCCTGAGGGAGCCACTGACATCTCCTTTCTTCTGTTCAGCAGCTTGCATCTCAGGCCTTCAAGAGTGGGATAAGTCTTCTGTCCCTGGCACAGCTGTTCCCTTGAGGGTCCCCCTGGGCCCAAGAGATCTACCTGGTAAGGCTCCAGCTCCATGGACTCAGTTCCCTCAGGGGATAGGACATCTTCCTGGGAAGAGAGGTCCTGTTTATTTTGCTGTTCTGCAGCTGGTCCCCCAGTCCTCTTACCTTTTTTCTTGGAAGGTTGGGCCATTATTCCAGGCTCCAACACTTCTTTTTCACCCTGTGTTCTGCTCTGTGCTCTTGTTTTTACACACACCAGTTCAGGGATACCCAGCATGGCTGCATGGGTTTTGAATTCTACCTCAGCCCATGCTGAGGACTCTAATCATTCCCTAGCAAACATTCTACTGGGATTGCAGAAGAGACCACTACCTGTTTTAGGCCAGTAACCCCTCACCATTCTAAAGTCACCATTGCCATGGGATGGACCTTAGTTTCATTGTCAGCATTGGTGACTGGATATGTTTGCCTAGCCAAATACTGTCCTGAGGAAACCAGTTTTCCTGTCACCATGGTGACACTGGCACCTGTATCCCTCAGGGCTCTACCTTTGTCCCATTTATCAAGAGCTGCTGCCTGTATTTTTGCACATTAGGCGGCCAGGCAGCTAGTGTGGCTATATCCACCCCACTCTCAGAGACTAAAGTAGCTTCAGTGTGAACCCTGATTTGCTCTGGGCACACTGTTGATCCCACTTGGAGACTGGCTATTCCAGTCTTAACTGGAGTAGAAGTTGTGTGACTTTTCTTGGGACAGGCCTTGTCTCCAGTTCTGTGTCCATGCTGTCTATAGGTGTGACACCAGGCCTTCTTGGGATCAAAGTTGTTACCCTTGTACCCATTTGTGGACTGTGAAGAGGCTCGGGCCCACCTTCCTCAGCAGGTTTTTGGGCCCCTTGTGAAGACTCTTTAGTTTTGTCCTTGGGTGTCTCACCGCCCTTCCCAGGGGGAGGCTTTGTGACCCCTTTCTTTTGGTCACCACCTGTGGAAGTCTTGTTCACCTTTGTTTTGACCCAGTGGTCTGACTTCTTTCCCAATTTTTGGGGAGAAATTGGACCTAGGTCTACCAGATGCTGATGAAACTTGTCATTGAAGCAGTTACTGAACAGATGTTCTTTCATAAATAAATTATACAGTCCATCATAGTCATGCACTCCACTGCCAGTTATCCAACCATCTAGTGTTTTGACTGAGTATTCATCAAAATCAACCCAGGGCTGGCTCGAGGTTTTGTGAGCCCCCCGGAACCTAATTCTGTACTCCTCAGTTGAGAATCCAAAGCCCTCAATCGGGGTAGCATTCATGGGCTCACAGGACTCTGCATTCTTACCAGAGAGTGTGAGGAGTCAGTCTATCCCTAAACTTACCAGTAAACAGTTCCCAAAGGAGAGCTCCCCAGTGAGATCTGTTTAGTTTTCTGGTTGCACAAGCCCTCTCAAAATCTGTGAACCATTTGGTGATATAATTACCTTCTTCATATTTTGAAACAATCCCTTTGGGGATTTTTAGGATGTCAGTATTCTCTCTGACCCTATTTAAATTGCTGCCACCATTTATGGGAGCGAAACCCATTTCTGCTCTCTCCCTTTCTATAGCTAGGAGCTATTTTTCCAAAGCTAATCTTTTGGCCATCCTTGTAAAAAGGATGTCCTCCACATTGAGGCTGTCCTCAATATTGAGGCTGTCCTCAATGTACCCAGAGGGACTGGGCTCCCCTGTGGAAGAACCAGAATCTCTGAGTCTGATTTGTGGAGACAGGTGTCTTGGAACCCTGGTCTCCCTAGTTAGGGTAAGAGGGGGGAGTTCTACCTTCTGATCCCCAATTTCTTCCTCATCTGAGGGGAGGTCTTCCCCTTCAGTGGGATCATCCCTAGTGTACTCTGCCAAGAGCTCCTGGAGCTTGACCTTGGTAGGGTTGGACCCAGTTTTAATCTTTCTTAGCTTACAAAGGGACTTCAGCTCTGTCATCCCTAGATGCAGGTAAAGAGTGAAATTGAGTTCCATCACCATATCCTCTGAGCTACTCATTATGGCCCTCATTATGTACCTGGCAGTAAACACGTCGACCGCCGTGGCGATGGCGAACAGAAGACCGCCATTGGCGGTGAACAGAAACCCACCATATAATGATTCAAAAATCTGAATCCGACAAAAATCACCCTGCCACAAGTCACTGCCAGGACCTTGTCGGCGGAAATGCTGGACCTCCCACCCCGCCACCCCGAGCACACCAACACCCTGCCCTCCAAATAATGATGCACAAATCACTGCGGCGGACAGTGGAAGCCAAACGACCAATGGCGGTGAAGACCGCCACGGGAGGCAAGTGGACCCAACAGTAAGAAGGGCACACATTGGATAAGTTAAAAACCCACAAACCTGACTCACATCCACAACACTATAAAACACCCACAGACACACCCCACAATCCTTTGCAACAAACGTAGGCCAACTAAGACAGAGAACACCAGAAGCAGACACCAAACGCCACAATCCACGATACTTACACCCAACCACACAGGAGCACCCTCACCTAGATCCACACAAGACACCATTCACAACATTCACCATGGCACCCCCCAAACACCCACGCTTCACAGAAAGGGAACTAAGGACCATGGCAGACGAGATCCTGATAGTCGAGCCACAACTATTTGGGGCACAGGTGCCTCACACACCCATCACCAGGAAGATGGAGCTCTGGCAGACAATAGTCAACAGGGTCAATGCAGTGGGACACCATCCACGCACCAGGGACGACATCCGCAAGAGATAGAACGACCTGCGGGGGAAGGTCAGGTCCATGGCATCCAGGCACCACATTGCAGTCCAGAAGACTGGGGGAGGACCTCCACCAATACCACCCGACTACACTGACTGGGAGGAAAAGGTACTGGCCATCCTGCACTCTGAGGGCCTCACTGGACTCAAAGGAGGAATGGACTCAGGTAAGTCGTCTACAATTACCCCATATCCATCACACCTGTAATGCATGCACCACCCCACCCCTCCAACACTCACCCTCACCAGGACCACTACCCCACCCAGCCCAAAATCACTTAATCCAGTCCCCCTGCATGCCCACAAACCCACTAACAGGCTCACATCCCTCCCCCTGTGCGCAGCCACCCACCCCTGCAAGGAAACACAATGGCCTACAGCACCCACAATGCACCTCCACATCCTAAGATAAAAGCAATGCTAACCTCACCAAAGCATCCTGCATGGCCCCAAAGTGTGTAACCTGCACAAACCTGCCCAGGCCTGTGCACCCCATCCGACCATGCTAATGTAACAGACATGTCCATTTCTCCTAACAGGCACCACCACCCATGCCACCCTGACGGACAGGACAAGGAGTGGCAGTGCCCCACAGGGAGACAGAGGCACCTCCCAGGACACTGGGAATGGAACCCTGGACACTGACGATCAGCCTGGCCCCTCACACAGTCCTGGACTGTCACCATCCAGCAGCCCCACCCAGGATACCACTGACACCCCTACCACCCAGGCAATAACATCAGCCCAGGGGAACCGTCCACACACCTGTGTATCCAGGCCACAGACTGGTGGAACACAAGTACAGAGGCCACAGTCACCCCCTACCAACAGGCAGGAAGACGATGGCCCCAGTACAAGTGGTACCGCCAGACCTGTGCAGGGGACACAGGCACAGGGAGCTAGGCTCAGTGGGAGGGCATCAGTGGTCCAGGGGGGAGACCACAGGATGGATGCTGCAGCCCATGATGTGATTTCAGAGGTCCTGGGAGCATATCACCATACCCAGGACAGATTGGCCCACATAGTATCCACCCTGGAGCAGAGTCAGAGAATGCAGCAAGCACACCACTAAGAGGCCATGGAGCAGTGGAAAAAACTGCACAATGCCACAATGTGTTATAAAAGAGGGACGGGGAGAATTACTGGTCAAGTGTATAGCCTCCCTATACTAATACTATCAGACAAAAAAATAAATACACTGTTCCAAAATAGGAAGAGAGAGAAGGGACAAAGAGAAGTCCTATGCTTCGGAACAAGAGCCCTCACACACCCAACTGGATGTCATGCTTCATCATCGGTTCTGCTCCTCATCAGACCGGTGCTGCAATGTCTGACGGGCACCCCCCGAGGGGGGGCTCTTTGCCAGAGATCTTTTCTCGATGATGCCAACACCATGAAGGTAGGCTTAGAAAAAGAAACAAGGAGAGAAAACTGAAAAGGAGATTAAAATTGGCTCAAGACCCAGACCTCAGGGCAACAATTGTATTAATCCAAAGTGGGTAATGGCCAAGATTAAAAATGTCAAAGCGAGTGAGAATGAAGTAATGATCAATTACTCTCTACTGTACTTAAAGAAAGCTGGGAAGCAAAGAACTGCCAGGCTATCCCTTATAAAAGGTCAACATGTTTCACGTCTCAGTGGTCCATCCGGATCCAGTGACGCTTCTTCAGGACCAAGCAAATAAATACTTCTCCTATTATACAACACATAGACACCTATAGTCTAACACTATCAGTCTCAAGGTCTCCAGTCACTTACAATAGTCAAGTACGTCTCAGGCTTGATACTTCTAGAGTTTAACCGTCGCCAATATGGAACAGGCTTCATGGGAAACCACGGGCCTAGAGACGGGCGCAAACATTTGGCGTGCTCTCCGTACTCCGTCTGGGAACGTACCCCTGGCCGCGCTCCCGTAACAATGCCACAATGGCCAGCATAGCAGGTGCGCTGCTGCAGCTTGTCCAAACACAGCCTGGGGCCCACACAGAACAGGAAGCCCCCACTGCAGCACAAGATACAGACCAGACAACAAGAGCATCAGCAGCAACTTCACATGTACCACCCTCTGAGGACACACAGGGGACATCCATCTCAACCCCTATAGGCCAACAACAGGTGCCCAAACGGACCCTCAGGCAAAGATATGGCACAGGAACACCTGCCAAGAACAAGGCCCCATCTAAAAAGTGACTCTGCCAAAAACTGTCCTCCAAGTGCCCCACTTAATCAACCACCAAAGTGCTACAAATAATACAAACTCATGTAAGCATGGATGGACCTACCACTACTGCCAACAAAGCTGCAACCATGTTGCCATGTTGGACAACCACCAATAGCCCACTCCCATCACTGTAATCTGTACGATTTAATCCCTGCACCAAATAAAACACCTTTTCACCTGTTACAATGTCCCCTGTCATTAAGTTTGAACAAAGTGAAGTATGGATGCAACTGGTTGATAACTCCTTTATTGGTATATGAATATCATGAAAAGCACCACACGCCTTACATGTTGTTGTGCCTACATATGTGTTGAAATATTAGACTAAACTGTAATCTGTCCTATGCAGACCTGGTCACAGTGGCAATTAATATTGACCCAACACCCCCCTAGATGACAAGGCACACTGACAGTATGCTGCACAGACACCAATCTCATCCAATTGTCCCACATAGTTACTGAAAGTAGAGTTGTATCAGTTGGGTCCTGGAATTTACATCTTCCCCTTCCTCATCATCATCACTCTCATCCCCTCTCTGAGGAAGCTGGTCTGGATATACAGCACCCTCCTCCTCGAAGAGGGGGATAGAATTTCTCACAGCCACAATGTGCAGCATGCAGCAGGCCACAACTACTCTACACACCTTTTCAGGCCCATAGGCCAGGGAACCGCCAGAGATATGTAGACAATGGAATCTAGCCTTCAGGAGACCTATTGTGCGCTCTACCACACTCCTAGTACGTCCATGGGCCTCATTGTAATTCCTCTCTGCATCTGTTCCAGGATTCCTCACTGGTGTCAGGAGCCAACACAAATTGGGATAGCCAGAATCATCTAGAAAATGGTGCAAAAAAAAAAAACTTTGATTGACAAGCCTCAGAGGCAGACTGCCTGGCTGTCTGCCAGGTGGCAATAAGTGACAGAAACACCTACCTATGATCCACTCTCTGTCCTCTTGAAGTTGTTCCATCTTGTGTGGCACACTACTGTTCCTCAGCACAAATGAATCATGGACTGAACCAGGGAACATGGCATTCACAGGTGTGATGTACTGGTCTGCAGTACACACCAATTGAATGTTCATGGAATGAAAGGTCTTCCTGTTTCCGTACACCTGTTCACTGACTCTTGGGGGGATGAAAGCTATGTGGGTGCCATCGATGGCACCTATCACATGGGGTATGTTGGCAAAGGCATAGAAGTCCGACTTGATGGCAGGGAGGTCAGTACTTTGGGGAAACCTCACATAGGACTGCAGGTGTCGTACAAATGCATTCAGGAATCTTGACAGTATAATGCTAAACATTGGCTGTGGAAAACCTGCACCCATGCCCACTGTCACTTGAAATGAGCCCGTGGCCAGGAAATAGAGTGCAGAGAGCACCTGCACTTCAGTAGGGATGGCATGCTGATTACGATTTGCTGGTGTCAGTGCAGGATCCAGTAATGCACAAAGTTCAAGAATAGTTGCACAAGTGAGTCTGTAATTGATAATGATGTGAGGCTCCACCATGGCCCGCAAATCAACAAGTGGTCTGTACACTGAGGGGGAAAAAAAGAAGAGAGTCCAGCCGCTTATTATTAGAAACTCTTGATGTGGGAACTCACCTCCAACTAACCTTGTACACCGATGGGGGCCTTCCTCGCCACAAGGGTCTGTACCTGGGAGGAGTTGAAAACACGTGTGAGGAACACACATACATCTGCACACATTGTTATTCATTCAGCACTGCTGGCATGATTGTCGTCGACACTAATGCATAGTGTGTGTGACATAACAGCAACATGATCACAATGATAGATCAGGGCTGGTCAGGTGAGGTAATGTTAATTGTCACTTGCCTGTGGGTGTTTGGGGAACAACAGGGCCTGCATTGTGCAGATGAGAATTTTACAAATGCGTAGTTTTGGGCAAAATGTCTGCCCCCTGTAATCCAGAGCTGTCGTTGTGGAAGTGACCTCATACCACTAGCGGTTGATGTAACAGCGTAAGGCAGTGTTTACCACCGTGCGCAAATTCATTGGTTAACATGGATGTCAATGGGGAATCCTAGCTTATCATGATCGCCGCCGGCGGTGACGGTGCACACCGCCGCGGTGCGTACGCGAACTCGTCACCCCAACTTCACTTGACTCCCTGATCTCATGCAAGCAGGTACTCCACTGAGTGTACTGCTGTGTCCTGCCTCTGGTCATGGAAGTGGCACCTATTGCAGGGGAAAGGGCCCCGGCCTTCACCCAAGAGGAATTGCAGAGGCTCATGGACGAGGTCCTGCCCCTGTATGCCAAGCTCCTCGGACGGCCAGAGGTACAGGTGAGTACGAGGATTGGGGGCCATGGATGTGTGTAGTGGTTGTTGTTGGCTGCATACATGTGTGCACCTCTGACACTGGAAAGTCCAGGGTTCCTGACATGCTGCGTGTGTGTTTGCTGTTAGTCAGTTTGAACTATCCATCCCATAGTGGACGTATAGCCAGCTGTATATGATTGGCCAGTGTCTGACCTCTGTGTTACATTTCTGTGTGTCCCTCATAGGTATGCACCCACCAGAAGAGGGGACTTTGGCACGCCATCGCCAAGGAAGTGCGGACCCTGGGGGTCTACAACCGGCAGAACACCCACTGCAGGAAGAGGTGGGAGGACATGCGGCACTGGGCGCGAAAGATCTGCGAGGCACAGCTGGGGAAGTCCTCCCAACGGGGAAGGGGTGCCCGTCGGGCACTGACCCCCCTTATGCAACGCATCCTAGCAGTGGCCTACTCGGACCTGGATGGGCGCTTGAAGGCTGCACAGCAGTAACAAGGGATTTGAGTACACATACCATATTTTAGATTCTTGATGGATGTGTGTGCATTCGGATTTATGCTGCCTAGTTGCAGGGACTATGACTGATGTCCATCTACATTATGGCCCCGTGGGGGGTAGGGGTGTTTTGGTCAGGTCTACTACACGTCAGGTCCTTAATTTATTTGGGAAATGGCTGTAGAGCAGGGTTCTGGCCACTAGCCAGGGAAATAGCCATGGGTATAGCGGCAGGTGCTGCCCGTTGGAGGGTTTTCTGGGTGGGTGTATGTGTGAACCACTATTGTACCTCCATTCAGCTATTTACAAAATCTCTCCTGTTTTGTTCCCCCATCCCTGTTTTCTTGTGTTTTCTGTGTACATCGGCATCATCTGGCGAAGGAGCTGAGACAGGGTCGTCTGACGCCAAGGGGACCAGTGGGTTGGAGGGCGAGGGGAGTTCCACGGGGAGGCAACTACCACTGGAGGTAGTGACTCCGATACCCCCTCCAATGGGAGCTCCCTGGCCGTGGCGGACCCTAGTGGGCCACCCCTACTGTGTCATCTTCCGCCATCCCCCATACCATAACCGCCCTCCCATTTGCTCCCCACCGAGTTGCCTGTGCCCGCTCACCCAGAAGGGTGGGTGTCTCCTTTGCCCCAGTCAGCCCTGCTGCCCTCACGGAGGAGGCTACTGACCTACTGAGAACCATCTCTGTAGGGCAGACAACCATCGTCAATGCCATCCAGGGGCTAGCATCAGACCAATACCTATCTGGATGGCATTCACAGTACCGTGTCTGGCCTACAGAGATCTTTTCAGGCTCTGGCCTCCTCTTGGACGGCAGCCAGTGTCCCTGGTCATTCCGTCCCTCCTCCAACCTCCTCTACCCCTTCCAGCACCCCACTACCTTCACCCGTCCAAAGCACACATTCTGACATGCAGGCACACACCTCAACACAGATGCACACTTCTAAACACAAGCACCACACCTCCCACCACAAGCATACACACAGCCAACATACACATGCACACACAACAACATCCACTTCCCCCAGTGTGTCCACCTCTTCCGCTTCCCTGTCTTTCCCCAGTACATAAACACCCCCAGGCACTGCACCTTCATTCACTGTTGCTGACCCTATTCCTGCAGTCACCACAATAGCACACATCCATTCATGCACCCCAGACACTACACCTGCACTCACCACAACTACTTTAGTCGACACATGCAGCACACTCACAAGACTTGCAGACACCCAGACAACATCCATTCGCACTGGCAGCCTGTCTTGTCCCACTGTGTCCACCCCACCTCCTCCCAAGACACTCAAACGCACCAAAACACCCACCACACCTCAGCATACTGTACAGTCACCTGCACCCACATCACTCACACCTACACCACTTACGACCACTCCCTCTACCTCCACTCCCATGCCTTCCTCCAGGTCCACCCCAATTGCACCTAAGAAACTTTTCCTCTCCCGTGTTGACCTATTCCAACCCACTGGCTCACTCCGTCTCGTCCCTAAACGTGCACACCTCCTTGCCCTGTCCACTCTTTCCACATCACAGCCTGCCCCTGTCCACCCTTCACATTCCCGTGCCCCTTCCCCAGAGAGGAAGAAGCCCAGTGCCGAACCTGTTCCATCTACCACCACCCAGTCCAAGCACAATCCCCCACCTTCCAAACCCGCTCCACCTTCCGAATGAAAATCTAAGCCCCACTCCGTCGTAAATTCCCACCCCCACCACCCCATGCCCCTGTTCCCTGAGGTGCCTGGACGCCCCATTGTTGCCCCTATGAGGTGAACTACTGTAGCACTTGTGGGAGTCAGGTTGGGGCCATTGTGGCCCATCGGACTTGTCTTCATAAGGACGGGCCATTGGCCTTATATGCACTTCAGCTGCTCAGTGAGCATAATAAAGGTTAATGTGTGGCCTGTGTTGTTGGAGGCACACTCTGGAGCCGTGGTCTCTCGTTTCATTGTTTGTGGGTGTGGGGCACATGTATGTAATTTGGGCAGGTTGGATTTGCCTTGTGTCGGGTAAGTACCTCTTGCTGTGGGGTGTATGGCTTGTGCTGCTGTGAAGGGTTGTGGGAGCGTTGCAGGGTGGATGGAGTGAGTGGGTATGTAACTGTGCCCTTTCTTTCCTTGTGTAGTAGGTTGCGGTACTTACCATTGGCGTCTTCGTCAGCGGTCTCGGTCGTGAGGTATATGGCAAGGAGCAGGGCTGGCATGATCTGCAGCTCTCTATCCATGTCTGCTTCGGCATGTTGTGTGAGACTCCAGTGAGTGTTTCCTTATATTTGGTTTGTTTCCGCCTGGCTTTGCGTGGCGGTGGTTCCCGCCACGGAACTGACGGCGATCTAGTGGTTCATTATTTGATGGGCGGGTAGGGCCTTTCCGTCGGCCTGTTGGCGGGCTCTGCCGTCGTTGTCGGCACTCCTCTGCTGGCGGTGAGTGGTTTTCAGGATGCCTGTGTTTCAGTTGGTTCATTATTTGGTGGTACGGACTGCATGTCTGTTTGCGGTTGTTATCGCCACCGCCGGGGGTGCGATGTTCACCGCCATGTTCATAATGAGGGCCTATGTCTCTAAAAGTTGGGATTACTTTTTAAGAAACTAAAAACTACTTCTAGTACTTAAATCCTAATTTTTACAAATCTTTTAAACTTCAAAAAAAGATGCTAACAGGGACTTACACAAGGCCCTAGCAGGACTTTTAAAAATTTGGAAAAATAGTCAAAATTCAAATATCAATTTCCTAATGACAATTTTGTAATTTAGTCGTGTGATCAGGGATTGGCTGAGTAGGCCAGCAAATGAAAAGTCTTAGACCCCACCCCTGATCCACCAATTTAGGAAGCTGGCTCTGTATATCCTACATCAAAATGAGATGTAGTGTGCACAGATTCCAGGGGTTCCCCAAGAGGCTTGACAGAGGCAATAACAGATAACACTAATGCTCTATTTGTGGTAGTGTGGGCCAGCAGTTAGGCTTATCAGAGGATAGTGTTAAGCATTTGTTGTACACGCACAAGCAATAAGTGAAAACACATACTCAATGACTTAACTCCAGGCCAATAGGTTTTTATATAGAAAAATATTCTTTTGTTAATTTATTTTCAGAACCACAAGATTCATTTAGTAGGTAAGTACATTAAATGAAAGGTACTTTGCATAGTAATAGTTGAGACTTTGAATAGATTCAATATTGTACACAGTTTTCATTAAAATGGCAAAAAAAGCTATTTTAAAAGTGGACACTGCAATTTTCAGCAGTTCCTGGGGGAGGTAAGTACAGTACAGTTTCAGAGGTACGTACCACACTTACGGGTTCAATCTCTGGGGTGCAGGTAGTCCACCATTGGAGGTTCAAGTCAACCCCAAACACCCAGCACCAGAAACACAGGGCCGGTCAGGTGCAGAGGTCAAATAAGAGCCAAAATAACATGGGCGCCTATGGAGACAGGGGGTACTCCGGTTCCAGCCTGCTTGCAGGTAAGTACCCGCGTTGTCAGAGGGCAGACCGGGGGGAATGGAGGAGTACTGGAGGTGCCCCAAGTAGGCACACAAACCACACCCTCAGCATTACGGGAGCAGCCGGGTGCAGTGTGCAAACAGGGCTTGAGTTCTCAATAGAACTCTATGGAGGGACCCAGGGGTCACTTAGGCGCTACAGGCAGGGAGCCTCTCGGGCAAGCCACCGACTGGGAAAGGGTGAGGGCCGCCTGCTGGTTGTTGCTGCACCTGTGGTCGGTTTCTCACAGACCTGGGGGCTGCAGGTGCAGTTCTTCTTCCAGGCATCAGATATCTTTGTCCCGGGCAGTCGCAGTCAGGGGTGTCCTTGGGATTCCCTCTGCAGGCATCGTCGTGGGGGTGCATGGAGGTCAGCCCAGGCAGGACACGTCGTTGGAGTTGTCTGGGGGTCCTCTCTGGATAGTTGGTTTCTCTGGACACGGGCAGGGGGGCGTCTGGTGTGGTGCAGAGAAGTGGGGACTCACGCTTCTGGAGTCAGGTGGGAGTCCCTTTAACCATGGATGTCTTTTCTTCTTGTTGGGCAGAGCCACTGCCCATGGGAGTTCTTGGTCCTCTGTGATGCAGGCAGTCCCCTGGAGGCTTTTCCTCCAAAGCAAGATGGAAGATTTCTCAAGGAGGGGTCACTTCACCTCTGGTCACCTTAGGGATGGACCTGGCTGAGGGGGTGACTCCTCCTTGTTTTTCTCATTTTCCCTCCAGACTTGTTGCCAAAAGTGGGGGCTCGTCCGGGAGGCGGGCATCTCCACTAGCTGGAGTGCCATGGGGCATTGTAACACCAGGCTTGAGCCTTTGAGGCTCACCGCCAGGTGTTATAGTTCCTGCAGGGGGAGGTGAGAAGCACCTCCACCCAGAACAGGCTTTGTTTCTGACCACAGAGTGCACAAAGACACTCACCCCATGTGGTCAGAAACTCATCTGGAAGTGGCAGGGTGGCTCAGACCGGTCAGCCTTGCACTAGCAGTTGGGGTAACATACAGGGAGCATCTCTAAGATGCCCTCTGTGTGCATTTCTCAATAAATCCCACACTGGCATCAGTCTGGGTTTATTGTGCTGAGAAGTCTGATACCAAATTTCCCAGTATTCAGTGTAGCCATTATAGTGCTGTGGAGTTCATAATGACAAACTCCCAGACCATATACTCAGTATGTCTACCCTGCACTTACAATGTCTAAGAATTGACCTAGACACTGTAAGGGCATAGTGCTCATACAGCTATGTCCTCACCTGTGGTACAGTGCACCCTGCCTTAGGGCTTTAAGGCCTGCTAGAGGGGTGACTTACCTATGCCACAAGAGGTGGGTTGTGGGCATGGCACTCTGAGGTGAGTGCCATGTTGACTTTGTCTTCTCCCCACCAGCACACAAAAGCTGCAAAGCAGTGTGCATGCACTGAGTGAGGGTGGCATAATACATGCTGCAGCCCTTAGGGACCTTCCCTGGCCAAAGGGCCCTTGGTACCAGGGGTACCTTTTACAAAGGGCTTAACTGTGTGTCAGGGTTGTGCCAATTGTGGAAACAAAGGTACAGTTTTAGGGAAAGAACACAGGTGCTGGGGCCTGGTTAGCATGGTCCCAGCACACTTCCAATCAAAGCTGGCATCAACACTAGGCAAAAAGTGTGGGGGGGGGTGACCATGCCAACAGTGGCATTTTCCTACAGTGGATGAAAGTTTTCAAAAGCCTTTAATGGATGCTGTTTTTAGGCTGAGGGCGCAAGTGCTCTGGCCTGCTGTAATCTATCTGTGGGTTTTTAACCACGCCCATCACTAGCACTGGTTCATGGGCTTGCCTTTCAGAAATCCTTTATCATTGATAAATGCTTTACGTTTGTCCCTCCTTTGAGCGATTTTGTTACCACCTTGGCCATCGACCCTGTTACATGGATAATTGCACATTTGCCGATATGTTTGACCTAGTGAACTTCTTTTTCTTTTTATGTCTTTTCTTCACGCTCATGGCGGCCATGGCCCTTTGAATCGGCTTGCTTATGTCAACTGTTTTACTTTTCATTTTCAATTTTTGTGGCAAGAAAAGTCCAATTAGGAACTTACAACGCTAATGGCTCTTACTAGAGCAAAAGTGAGACCCATTGCATTGCAAATGCTTGTTTTCTTTGTGCCACCAGCATTATTTACACACAAACTGCACATTGCTTCAATCCCACAGCTCTTAAAAAAAAGACACTCATTATACACTCATCCTGCTTCCTGTAGAGCATGTGCAGGTCACCTGTGAAGGGAGGCTGACCCGGTTTTAGGCAGTGATACCCATGCCAACTCAAGTTCTATGCATTGTCCCTGGAGCATCCTTTAGCACTTTTAGAGGGTGTTCGCCCTGTCATGGCATTCACCTTGGCAATACGCCTTCCGTTCTTCTAGGATGTGCAACGCTGGGCTTTTCCCTTGCCTGGCCTTCCCCTTGCCTGGCCTTCCCTAATAAGTATCTTTTACATCACACAGCTCAACTGCTGTGCAACATGTAAACAAATATTGACAAAGCCAATAGAATTTGCATATTCAAAACCTATTATCTTTGCCAATGCTTTTTCATCATTATCTCATGTGAAAGCACTCTGAAACAGCCGACTTCCGATAACATCTGTACGCAATTATGCTGTGTTTGATTTAATAGACTATAATGTGACTATTAATGTCAAAGCTTCCACATATCACACACACTCTTTTATGAAGAGTCGTTATCATAGTTTGGTTTATAATTTAGATGGTAAACATTTTCAGGGATAGGTTCGCTCATGGGCTCGGAGAGTCAAGCCAGAACTTTGGCTCGGCTGACCCTGTTAGTTAGTTGGCTCGCCCACTCCTATAGGGCGATCATCATCAATAACCATTAGGGGGCAGTAGTCACCAGCAGGTTGGCATGTCTTTCAAAATAGCACCGAGGAGTGATTGTGTCAGCTCAGAGAGCTGGTATACGGGCATTACATGCGGTACCGCGTGGACTCAGGGAGCTGGTATACTGGCATTACATGCGGTGCTGTATGTGCTCAGGGAGCTGGTATGCTGGCATTACATGCGGTGCTGTATGTGCTCAGGGAGCTGGTATGCTGGCATTACAACATGCGGTAATATGTCAGCTCAGAGAACTGGCATTACATGCGGTGATTCCTTCTATGTTAACTTCACAAGTTGTGCAGGGGTCTTGGCAGTCTGGGCTGTTATTTAAAAATCAGCTCCCGGCACTTTCAGAACCACCAAATATGCCAAAGTGGCCATTATTTTTCTTTGGCGAAGGAAAGGTGGCAACGCTTACTCCTGCGCCTCCAAATAAACATGGTTTTAAAACTCCTGTGAATGCGCGCCCTGTGTCCTGCCACTATCGAAGCCATAACGAAAAGTTGGCCATCTATCTGGCCCCGTGACACTTTCCCCTGCACAGTCGTCCCAGCCCCACTAAATTCGTTACCCACCACATTAACCAGGGCCGGTTTTAGCAGTGGTGCCCCCCACCACTCCCTGCTTGACCTCCCCCTCCATGACCTCCTCCTTGGACTCCTTCAATGCCACCTGGCAAAAGTGCCCCTCCTCCCGCCAAAGCCCCTCTTACACACATTACATTTGTTTTAAAGCGCTGGTAAAGGCTAGTTTTACTAACACCCTCAGTTATAAACGTAAAATACAGATCTGTTCTTTGCAACAGGCATATTCACCCTCTGAGCTACTCTATGGCGAGTCAAACGTGCCACTAAACAAAAAAGATGTAGCTCTCTAGCAGTAACATTAATCATTAGAGTTATCTTGACATTTTTACTGCTGCCTGAAAGCTGGATGCACTAGGAACTTTGCAGCAGGTGCTTTTAAATTGTATGATATCGCTAAACACAGCGCCCCCAACCCCCCTGAGATCAGTGTCCCCCTCCAGGTCAGCGCCCAGTGCGCTGCACCCGTCGCACTGCCCTTAAGGCGGCCCTGTTTAACTATGCCCACTGGTCTGAACCCACCAAAATTGGTGAGGAGCCAAACTACTGACTTGACACGCAGTTCAGGTGATTCTGCATGGGTGGAGGGGCGGCAAAAGGGATATTCCTCTAATCGGATCGAGACTCAGATGGGGCACAATATACCCTCTGTCACAGGTTCCAGACGCCAGAATGGCATGAACCTCCTTGTCCGAGCCACAGAATAAAGCGCGGGGATCGGGCTGCAACTCCCCGTGGTCACTTGTGAGGTAGAGGGGCGGCACGCTTCATATTTTGAAGCTATGCAGCTGGATCCCGGCGTGTGCGGCTGGACCTCGTCGGAACAGAAGGTGCGGAGCAAGGAGGGTGGGGGTGCCCTACGATAAATCCACAGATTAGAATTCCTCCCCGGTTTAACCTCAGTGATCGTCTCCTTGTCATCAACCCGAATAATCGCCCAGAAAGAGCGACTCCTCCAAGTGCCCCCAATGATCTATCTTTAGGAGGACTCGAACCCCTGTGCCACAAAGGATGATCAGCCTCCAAGGAGCCACCCTAGCCCAGTACCCACCCTAGCCGTTGTTTCTCCCTCGTTGTATGCAGGTGTTCCTATGCACGGTACTGGATATTTATACTATTTTAGCGCCGCATTTTGCGCCACTTTTTGATGCAAAAACGGCGCAAACTTACAAAATACAATTGTATTTTGCAAATTTGCGCTGCTTTTGTGTAAAACAAAATGACGCAAATGCGGCGCTAAAAAGTATAAATAAGAGCTCCCCCACAGTACTGTGTCGATGGAGCCCACCCAGACAGGGATGGCTGATCCAAAGGAAAACCAGACGCCACAGTACTCGGCCTGTGCGCTCCGACTAGAAGCAAAGTGGCACAAACCACCGGAGCGGGTGCTGTTAGTGAACGGGTTGAGGGGGCTGCTTCAGTCAGTAATCCAGTGGAAGAGATGTAGACAATGAATGGGAGCGGAAGGGGTTGGAATAATACAGTGCGAGAGGCGGGGTACTAAACCTGGCCACACCGAGACGGCGACTGAGATTGCTCAATGATGACAAGTGTGTTCAAGGGTTGACGAAGTTAATTATTGGGGAAAACAATAGTTATAGTGCAGGAAGTGAAGCAAAGAAAAAGGAGCTCAGGGGAACAACTGTTATACTCGGGGAAGCTAAGAGACTGCAGTAACCTGCTATATTAGTTGTAGTTGTTTCTAATAAAGGTAGCAACCCTAGTTCTAACCCTCTTCCCTACCTGGCCCAAACATGTCTTTTTTTTTTGCGTAAAAAACAGATAGTAAGCTAAAAAAAAAAGCAATGCAAAGCCAATAGGTCTCACCTGTGCAGATTTAATATGTTTAACCATGTTGTACACTAGAGTGGCTGCTGTTCAGCATGGCTAAAAGTTAGTGGGGTAAAGGAGAGTGGCATGGATTGGAGTGTAGTAAAGTGGAGTAGAATGGAGTGGTGCAGAGTGATGTTGAGTAGAGCTGAGTGGCGTAAAGTGAAGTGTAGTGTCATGAAGTGGCATGGAGTAGTGTGGTGTGTTGTGGAGGTAATAGAGTGTCATAGAGTGGAAGAACGTGTAATGGGGTGGTGTAGAGTGTTAGAGTGGAGTGGAGTGTCATAGAATTGAGTGTCATAAGGTGTCCTGGGGTGGTGTAGAGCAGAGTGGAGTCATGTAGAAGGTGTTGCATAGAGTGAAGAAGAGTGATGTAGAGTGGTGTAAAGTGAAATAGATTGCCTTAGAGCAGTGGTTCCCAACCTGTGGTCCGGGGACCCCTGGGGGTCCGCAAAGCCTTCTCAGGGGGTCCGCGAGAGCCTAGAAAATTAAAAAATATTAACAAATATTGACAAATTAGGTCCCCAGCTTCCAGTAATGACTCAGGCGGGGGTCCCCGGATTCCCATGATGATTCAGTGGGGGTCCCTGGGTTCCATTAATGTTAAAGTGGGGGTCCACAGAAGTCAAAAGTTTGGGAACCACTGCCTTAGAGTGTAATGGAATATAGTAGAGTAGTGCAGGAAAGTGAAATAGTATAGAGTGGAGAAGAGTGTTGTAGAGTCCAGTGGTGTAGAGTTAGGTGGCATAGAGTGTCTTCAAGTGGAAGGGCACAGAGTGAAGTGGTGTACAGTGGAGTAGCGTGTCATAAAATAGAGCGGAGTAAAGTGGAATAGAGTAGCAGAGAGGAAGTTGCGCAGAGCATTGTAGAGTGGCGTAGTTTTGTAGAGTGTCATCAGTGCATAACAAAACTAGAGGGGTGACTCCTGCAAAGTACAGGGGTCCCCACCCTGACCCAGTCATGAGCTCTCAGGTCAGGGGCTCACTGCCCATGCACAGGTTACTGGGCTGAGGGGCCCCCTTGGAGCTCACCCCCCCTTGCACCACAGGGGCTGCGGGATCTCATATTAAACCACTGAGCGTCATAGAGTGGAGTAGACTGTTGTAGAGTTGAATGTCATAGAGTGGAGTAGTGTATCATAGAGTGGTTTAGAGTTTAATGGAGTGGCGTGCAATAGAGTGGAGTATCGTAGAGTGTACAGTGGCATAGAGTTAAGTGATCTAACATACAGTAGTGCAGAATGGATTGGTGTAGAGTGCAGTGGAGTAGAGTCAATTGGTTTTGCGTACAGTGATGTGGAGTGCATTAGTGTAGAGTGCAGTGCATAGGTTAGAGTGGCGTAGAGTGCAGTGGCGTAGAATAGAGTGGTGCAGAGTTGATTGCAGTGGTGTTGAGTGCAGTTCTGTAGTGTAGATTGTTTCAGAGTAGAGTGAAGTGGTGTAGAGTGGAGTAGTGCAGGGTAGAGTGGAGTTGTGTAGTGTAGAGTGCAGCAGTGTAGAGTAGAGTGGTGTAGAATGCAGTGGCGTAGAGTGCAGAGGTGTAGAGTGCCGTAGAAAGGTGTACAGTTGAGTGGTGCAGAAAAGAGTGCAGTGGCATAGAGTGCATTAACAAAGACTAGAGTAGTGCAGTGTAGAGTGGTGCAGAGAGCAGTGGTGTAGGGTATAGTTGTGCAGAGTAGAGTAGAATGATGTAGAGTGCAATGATGTAGAGCATAGCGGTGTAGAGTGGCATAGCAGTAGGTTAGACCGCCGTGGTGTAGTGTTTCATAGAGTATAGTGGCTTAGAATATAGTGGTGCAGAGTAGTTGGCTTAGAGTGCAGCAGATTAGTGTGCATTGCTTTTGAGTAAAGTGGGTGTTGAGTGTTTTGACAGAGTGCAATAGTTTAGAGTAGTGGTGTAGAGTGCAGTGGCATAGAGTAGAATGCTGTAGAGTAGAGTGGCATTGAATGGCACAGCTTAGAATGCAGTGACAGAGTGAGTGGTGCAGAGTGGGGTGGCATGGAGTGCAGTGGGGTAGAGTGCAGCGGCCTCAAGCAGATTGTTTTGGAGTAGACTGAAGTGGCATAGACTGAAGTGGTACAGTGTAGAGTGGACTGGTGTAGGGTAGAGTGCAGTGGCATACAGTAGTAGCTTAGAGTGCATTGGCGTAGAGTGCAGTGGCATAGAGTGCAGTGTTGCAGAGTAGAGTGGCATAGAGTGGAGTGATACAGAGTGGAGTGGTTCATAGTAGATTGGAGTCGCCTAGATTGGAGTGGTGTAGAGTGTTGTGGAAAAGAGTGCAGTAGTGCATAGTACAGTGGGGAAGAGTACTCTGGCATAGAGTAGAGTGGTGCATGGTATAGTAGAGAGGCTTAGTGTGAAGTGGCATATAATGCAGTGCCTCAGAGTAGATTAGAGTAGGGTAGAGTGCAGTAAAGTGGCGTAGTGACGGAGAGTAGAGTGCAGTGGCATAGAGTGCATTGGCATAGAGATCTGTGATGGACAGTGCAGTGTTGCAGAGTAGAGTTCTGTAGAGTGCAGTGGCATACAATGCAGTTTCATAGAGTTCAATGGCGTAGAGTGGTGCAGAGAGCAGTGGTATAGAGTACAGTTGTGCAGAGTAGAAAAACGTGATGTAGAGTGCAGTGACTTAGGGCACACTAGTGTAGAGTGGCATAGCCTGCAGTATGGTAGAATGTAGTGGTGTAGCATCTTGTATAGTACAGTGGCTTAGAGTGTAGTGGTGCAGGGTAGTTGATGTAGAGTGCAGAGGAGTAGAGTGCATTGGTTTTGAGTAAAGGGGGTGCTGAGTGCTTTGGCATAGAGTGCAATTGTTGAGAGTAGAGTGGCATAGAGTGCAGTGGTGTACAGTAGAATGCTGCAGAGTAGAGTAGAGTGGTGTTGAATGGCACAGCATAGAATGCAGTGGCATAGAGTGTAGGGGCACAGAGTGGAGTAGAGTGGCGTAGAGTGCAGAGGCTTAGAGTAGATTTGTTTGAAGTAGAGTGAAGTGGCGTAGACTGGAGTTGTGCAGTGTAGAGTGGAGTGTTGCAGGGTAGAGGGCACTGGCATGGAGTGCAGTGCAAAGAGTGCAGTGTTGCAGAGTAGAGTGGCATAGAGTGGAGTGGTTCAAAGTGGATTAGAGTAGCCCAGACTGGAGTGGTGTAGAGTGCAGTGGTGCATAGTAGAATGGGGTAGACTGCTCTGGCACAGAGTACAGTGGTGCAGAGGCATAGAGTAAAGTGGCATAGAGTGCAGTGGTGCACAGTAGATTAGAGTAGCATAGAGTGGCATAGAGTGATGAAGAGAAGGGTGAAGTGGCATAGAGTGCATTGGCGTAGAGTTCAGTGGCAGAGAGTGCAGTGTTGCAGAGTAGAGTGTTGTAGAGTACAGTGGTGCAGAGGCATAGAGTAAAGTGGCATAGAGTGCAGTGGTGCACAGTAGATTAGAGTAGCATAGAGTGGCATAGAGTGATGAAGAGAAGGGTGAAGTGGCATAGAGTGCATTGGCGTAGAGTTTAGTGGCAGAGAGTGCAGTGTTGCAGAGTAGAGTGTTGTAGAATGCAGTGGTGTAGAGTGCAGTGGCATAGAGTGCATTGACATAGAGCAAAGTGATACAGAGTAGAGCGGAGTAGCCTAGAATGGAGTGGTGTAGAGTGTATTGGCATAGAGAAGAGTGATGCAGAGTACAGTAAAAAGGTGTACAGTGAAGTGGCATAGAGTGCAGTGTCAGAGGGCAGTGGTGCACAATAGATTAGAGTACAGTAGAATGCAGTAGAGTGGTGTAGCTTGGTAAAGAGTAGAGTGCAGTGGTGTAGAGTTCAGTGGCAGAGAGTGCATTGGTGCGGAGGAACAAGTTAATTACTTTCATTAATGCCTTGACTGGTAGAGACTATGGCCCTCATTACGACTTCGGTGGTCTTTTCACTAGACCACTGAAGCCACGGGTGCCAGAAAACCCCCAGTGTTGACGGTCCGAAGACCACCACATTACGAATTATGTCGGATTTCCGCCCGTTTATGGGTGGAAATCCAACACCATTGGCCAGGCCGACGGTGGAAGAGAGACGTTTCCACTGCCAGCACTGCCACGCCAATAGGACACCCGCAGTATTACGATATGTAGTACGCCGCAGCGGTTTCCTGAACAGTGGTGCGGTGCTGGCGGTGGAAACGCCTAGACCCATCTCCTCCCGGATGACTGCCTCGCCGAGACAGGTAGGTGGAACGTCTGAAGGGGGGGGTTGTGTGAATGTGTGTAGTGTGTGTGTATGTGTAGCACTATAGGTGTGCGTGAGTACGTGGTTGCTTGTATGCGTGTGTGGAGGGTGTGTGTGTCCGAATGGAAACGGAGGGGAGGGGGGTGTCGGGGTGAGAGTGAGTAGGTGTGTGTATTGGGATGCATGCAAGTGGGGTGCATGCCTGCAAGTCTGCGAGTGAGTGGGGGTGTCTGTGTGTATGCGTGCAAGAGTGGGGGTGTCTGTGTGTGTATGCATGTGGTCAGGTGGGTGGGGGTGTTTGTATGGAAGTGTGCAGATGGAATGGTGCATATGTGTGAGTGGGGGGTGTGTATGTCAGTGTGAGAGTGGGTGGGGGTGTTAGTATGGATGTGTGTGGTGTCTGCATGTGTGTATGAATGCAAGGGAGGGAGTGTCTCTGTGTGCGTTTGAGAGTGCATGCATGCCGATGGGGGGGGTGTTGTGTGTGTGATCGCGTGTATGTTTGTGTGAATGCGGATGTGGGAAGGGGGGTGTCTGGGTGCGTGTGCGAGTATGTGTCTGTTTGAGTGTGTGTGTAAGAGTGAATCGGTGTATCTGAGTGCGTGTTTGGGTGTGAGTGTGTGTGGGTGTGGGTGTATGTAAGCGAATGCGTGGGTGAGTGGGGGTGCGTGAATGTAGGTGTGTGGTCGTGTGGATGTGTGTCTGCCGGTGACAGGACTGGAGTTTCCTGTCGCTGGATGCATGACTGCCAGCATTTTCATGGTGGTGCAACTGCCACGAAAATGCTGGTGGTCTGCTGAGTCGTAATACCGATGGCTGTATTACGATTACTGCCAGGATGGAGGTCCTCACCTCCGGCCTGGCGGTCCAACTGCCCTGGCGGTATGGGCAGCGTTTCGGCAGTATGGCTTTATCCAAACTACCAAAGTCATAATATGGTGGTATTTACCGCCGACCCGGCAGTGGTAAGACCGCCACCACAAGTCTGGGTATGAGGGCCTATATCTAGCTGCAGATTCCTTACCTTAGAGTTATCCCAGCCGTCAGACTAGATCCCAAATATTTTTCTTGAGCAGTACCCTTGCACACCCGTAGGTGGCATCAAATGGCTCCATGTGTGTCATCAGGTCATCCACGCCTGAAATGACATCCGTAGCACCTATATAGGCACCTTCCAGGCGTGCTGATGTCAGTTACTTCTCTCGATTTTCTACACCAGAAGTGCGGAGCCATGAAGTACACTGAATCCTGGTGAGGGTAACTAGGGCCCTAAAAGGGAATAGCCCTGTCCCTAGAAATCTGTCTGTAAAGCGGGGAGAATGGGTGGGTCGGTAAGGAATCTGCAGCTAGATATAGGGGGTTATTCTAACTTTGGAGGAGGTGTTAATCCGTCCCAAAAGTGACGGAAAAGTGACGGATTTACCACCAGCCGTATTACGAGTCCATTATATCCTATGGAACTCGTAATACGGCTGGTGGTATATCCGTCCCTTTACCGTCACTTTTGGGACGGATTAACACTCCTCCAAAGTTAGAATAACCCCCATAGTGTCTACTAGAAAGCGCGTTACCAAAGGTAAGTAACTTGCTTATTTGATAGAGACTTCTAGCTGCAGATTCCTTACATTAGAATAGATACCCAAGCAATATCATCCCTGGATGCACTGTGTCCAGAACAGCTCCGGTGACAAGGAGCACCTGAGAGAGAGTCAGGCGTGACGTCAGCACGTTTATAGTAAACCCCAGCCAATGCAGGAGGTTCGCTTCAATCTGGAGGTGGAAGAAGACAGCCTGGGTTGAGCCCACCTTCAACAGCCAGTCGTCAAGTTAGGGGAAGACTTACATTTGTGATCTCAGCAGATGAATAGCAACCACCACCACCAACGCTGTGTACATCCGAGGGGTGCTGGTAAGGCCAAAAGGGAACACAGGAAACTGAAGATGCTTGCAACCGACCACGAACCGCATGCAACGTCTGTGGGCAGGCAAGATGGGGATATGAAACTATGCATCCTGCAACTCCACCGCTGCCATCCAGTCTTCTGGGTCCAGGGCAAATAGAACCTGAGTCAAAGTGAACATTTTGAATTTCTCCTTCTTGAGGAAGTAATTGAGGGTCCGCAGGTCTAGGATAAGAAGAAGGCCTCCGTCCTTCGTTGGCACCAGAAAATAGCAGGAATAGCAACCATGACCTACTTCTAGCACTGGGACCCTCTCTATGGCTCCCTTGGCCAACAGAGTCACAACTTCCTTGCTGATAGGAGAATGATGATCCTCCTTCAGCCTGTCTTGAGATGGTGGCAAGGCAGAGAAGTCAGGAGGGAAGGGAATAGTCCTTTCGGGCCAACTGCAAAAAACACCTGTCCGATGTTATGGACTGGCAGGGAAGCAGATGATGACGGATCCTTCCACCAACCGGGTACTCCTGATGGTATAAGGCAGATTAGGAGGGTTTGGAGGCTGCAGCTGTGGAAGCTTGGTGGACTGACCCTATCTCTTCCTGCCTGATCTACGTGGTCTGTGGATACTTTGCCCTCTGCAATACAGGAGCTGGGAAGCATGTGTGGCACATTGGCTAGGCAATAACTGGCAAGGTTGGTAGCCCCTTCCGGAGCCACGAAAGGGACGAAAAGTGGAATGGGGGTAGTGCAGGGCAGACGATAACCTCAGGGACCGGCCCGTAGGCCGAATGTCCTTATATCTCTTAAGAACTGAGTCCAATTTGTCTCTGAGACAGATGGGATCCCTCAAAGGGCATGTTCATCAAAGAAGGATCTCACACCCTCCGAAAAGCCAGTAGCTCACGCCTCCTCCAGGACCATAGGCAGCAGTTGCACATCCGTATCCCACAAAAAGTGGGAATGGCAACCCATGTGGCATTCAGTGTTCACAGACCACAAAGCTAGGCTGGTGGAAGAAAACATCTTCCCAAGTGTCCCTAGCCTCTTGGATTCCCTATTTGGTGGAGTAGTAGGGAACGTGCCAGCGTTGACATGAGAGGTAGAAGCATGGACCACCAAACTCTCCTGGCTGGGGTGTTGGGTGAGGAAACTTGGGTCCCTAGGGGCCAGGCGGTGGCAACGGGTGATTGTGCTGTTCACAGGAGCCCCTATGTTGGGTTTGGACCAGGTACCTTAGAGGACTTCAGTAAAGGCCTCTTTAAATGAGAGGAGCGGTTTAGATGGGGGACACTTTCTGATGAAGCACGTCTATCAAGACATTAGTCTTGACTGCCACCGAGGGCAACTGAAGGTCGAGGACCTCAGCAGCCCTCTGCACCACCATTCAGAAGGATGCTCCCTCCTCCGTAGCCATGGTAGAGATAGAAAGCATGCCAGCATGTGGGGAAGTTTCCAGGCCACTGGCTTCACCCACTTCCTCACACTAGTCCATATTCTGTTCATAGGACTGGATTTCAGGGTCCTGTTAACCCTCTCATTCCTCCCTGAGCCCGAGCTCATAGGAATAGGGCTCAGGATCCGGTCTGGGAGGCAAGGTTCCCGTCAGCGCTGGATATGGCATTGACCAATGCTCCCTCAGCTCTGTATCGAAGTCGGGATCAGAAATGGGAATGGCACCGCCGGTGGGTGCCTGTGACACCAGGACGTCTGCATCAGGACCAGTGCAAGGGAAGGTCAAAGTGCCATGACTGGCATCGATCTAGATTTAAAAGTGGATACCTTATGGCCCCACTGGCGCTGGAGCTGCCAACATGGAATCTGTAGGCGCCCCTCCTGACCCCACGGGCCCAAATGCATGTCAGAGGAGTCTGGCCACCCTAATATGGCACACATGGCGTCACAGAACTCTTTTAGTTTGGCAGGGATCGCTCTGGCTCCTGGAACTCAGGGAAATGCAGAGTTGGCCCAGGGGCAGGCTCAACTGCCGGGTGAGGCCTATAATGCAGACACTCCCGTCTCTCGTTAGCCCACAGACGTGTAGAAGTCAAAGCACACTTCTTCTTATGCTTACCCCAGTGTCTCAAACATTTGGAGTGGGACAATGACCTCAGACTCTGCGACCGCTCCCCGGGGACCTTCCTCTCGACCGGCGTGGAGTTACCTGATGAGCCGCCATATGCTTGAGGGAGTGCTCCTTCAAGGCCTTTGGGTTCATGGGCGGCAGTCGCAGCACAACTTCGGGTCGTGGTTGTACTCGAGGCACCACAGGCGAACAAGGTGCAGGTCCAACACCAACATCGGCTGGTGGCAGGTGCCACAGGGCTTGAAGCTTGCCTTTTTGGTGACATCCTGCCACACCAGGAGGTAAACTTCAATAAACCTCAAAAAATGTTGAAAAAAGCACAGTCAAAAAAGACAAGGGGTAGCTGTGCCTGGATCTGCACTGGCTGGGGCGGACAGAAAAGAACTGAGATTAGCGCACCTGGGTGGCGCTTAAATAGGTGCTGCAGATGTTCCTTCTGGTGTGGACGACACCGCCAATGCACTCTGAGCTGATCGACACCACCTACCAGCATGCAGGGGTACTGCTCATGAAAAATCTTCCGAATCCAGTCTGATGCCTGAGGTAAGGAATCTGCAGCTAGAAGTCTCTATCAGACTGCAGTGGCATCGAGAGGTGCAGAGTAAAGTGACAGAATGCAATGGTGTAGAGCAGTGATTCTTAACCTTTTGACTTCTGTGGACCCCCACCAAATTATTACAGGAATCTGGCAACCCCACATTTTCAATTTTGCTTCTTTATTTGTATATACTTTATTAATATTAATGTATTTATGTTCATAATATTTAATTTAGTAACACTATCGTAGGCCTTATGGACACCCAGGGGTCCTGAGGCCACAGGGTAAGAACCACTGTTGTACAGAGGCGAAGAGTGCAGTGGTGTAGAGTGTTGCAGAGTAGAGCATAGTGGTGTACAGTGCAGTGTATATTGGCGTAGAGCACAGTGGCGTAAAGTGTATTGGTTTTGAGTAAAGTGGTTTAAAGTGCATTGGTGTAGAGTGCAGTACATAGGTTAGAGTGGCATAGAGTAGAGTGGCGCAGAGTAGACTGCAGTGGCGTGGAGTGCAGTTCCATACTGTAGATTGTTTCAATCAACCAGTCAATCAATTAATATTTGTAAAGCGTGGATACTCAGCCATGAGGGTCTCAAGGCGCTGGGGGGAGGGGAGGGGTATCATCCGAAGAGCCACGTCTTGAGGTTCTTCCTGAAGATGGTGAGCGGCATGCTTTGACTGAGTTGCAGGGGGAGGTTGTTCCAGCTCCTTGCTGCAGTGTAGGTGAAAGACTGTCCTCCGGCAGTGGTTTTGCGGATGAGAGGGATGGTGGCCCGGGCCATTTGGGCAAAGCAGAGGGTTCTGGCGGGGGGTATGGAAGGAGACGCAGTGGTTCAGGTAGGCTGGTCCTGCATTGTGTATGGCCTTGTACGTGTGGCTGAGAAGCTTGTAGGTGATTTGCTTCTCAACCGACAGCCAGTGGGGGGGTCCTCAGGTGTTGAGAAATGTGTTCTCAGCCGGAAGGTCCAGAATGAGTCTGGCAGCGGTGTTCTGGATGAGTTGAAGTTTTGTGATGTTCCTATTTGAGGTGCTGGCGTAGAGGGTGTTGCCGTAGTCGAGCTTGCTTGTGACTAAGGTGTGGGTGACTGTCCTGCAACAGTCTGCTGGGATCCATCTGAAGATCTTCCGAAGTTTGCGGAGTGTGTGCCAGCAGGAGGAGACTACAGAGTTTACCTGGTGGCTCATGGATAGGGAGGAGTTGAGGCTGAGTCCTATGTTGCCGGTGTGCTCGGTCGGTGCAGGGTAGGCACTGAGGGATGTGGGCCACCAGGAGTCGTCCCAAGCTGAGGTGGCAGTTCCGAAGATGATGAGCTCCATCTTAGCCAAGTTGAGTTGAGGCAGCTTTCTCTCATCCAGGTAGCGACGGCTTCCATTCCTGAGTGAAAGTCATTTGTGGTTGTGTCTGCGTCTTTGGTGAGGGAAATTATAAGTTGTGTGACATCGGCATATGACACGATATTCATACCGTGGCTTCTGACAATGACAGCAAGAGGGGCCATGTATACGTTGAACAGTGTGGGACTCAGTGAGGATCCTTGGGGTACTCCGCAGTGGACTCCTGTGGGTCTGGAAGTGTAAGGCGGGAGTCTGATCCTCTGCGTCCTCCTGGAGAGGAAGGAGTGGATCCATTCCAGGGCTCTTCCACGGATTCCTATGTTGTGGAGTCTGGTGCACAGAGTGCTGTCGGAGACTGTGTCGAAAGCAGAAGTAGAGTGAAGTGGCATAGAGTGGTGCAGGGTAGAGCAGAGTTGCGCAGTGTAGAGTGCAGCAATGTAGAATAGAGTAGTTGGCATAGAGTAGAGTGGTGTAGAGTGCAATGCTGCAGAATAGATTAGAGTGGTGTGAAGTGATGTAGAGTGTAGTGACATAGAGTGCATTGGCATAAAGTCCAGTAGAAAGGTATAGAGTTAGTTGTGCAGAGTAGAGTGCAGTGGCATAGAGTGCATAGCACAGACTAGAGTGGTGCAGAGTACAGTAGTGCATAAAGCAGTGGTGGAGTGCAATGGCATTGAATAGAGTGTCATGAAGTGGTGCAGGGTAGACTGCCGAGGAATAGAATGCAGTGGCATAGAGTGCAGGGCATAGAGTGCAGCAGCGTAGAGTGCAGTGGTGCACAGTAAATTAGAGTCACATACAGTGCAGAAGAGTGGTGTAGGTGGTGAAGATTAGAGTGCAGTGGCATACAGTACATTAGTATAGAAATCAGTGGCGGAGAGTGCAGTTTTGCATAGTATAGTGGTGCAGAGTGAAGTGGTGTAGAATGGTGTGTAGTGCATTGGTGTAGGTGTAGTGCAGTGGTTCTTAGCATTTGGACTTCCGTGGACCCCCCATGAATTATTACTGGAAGCAGATAACCCCAAGTCTAAGCAACTTTCATGATTTGAAATCCAAAATACACAGATATACAAAAACAAGTATATGCCAAACAGTTACTCAAAAATTGAAATATTTTATTTAATTCACAATAAAATATAGAAAATGTTTTCACGTTTTCAATTTTGCTTCTTTATTTTTATATACTTTATTAATATATTTGTTTTAATATTATTTAACCCCTTCTGTGCCGCGGACGTAGTGGTTACGTCCCGCGGCACAGTGCTGCTGTGCCGAGGACGTAACCACTACGTCCTCGGCACACAGCCCAGAGGGAGCGCTCTCGCTCCCTCTGTGTGCTTCCCCCCACCCCCCCAAAGTCAGGGATGGAAGGGGAAGCCCTTCCCCTTCCACCCCCGACCCCCCCACCCCCCCATAATGACGTCAGCGCGCGATCGCGCGCTGACTTCATTATGGGGATTTCGCCGCACAGGAAGCCATTTGCTTCCTGTGCGGCGACAAGGAAAGAGGTGAGTTCCTCTTCCCGGTGGGTGGGGGGTTTGGGCTAAAGAGGCACCGGGGGAAAGGAAAGGCTTTTCCTTTCCCCCGGTGTCTCTTTGAGCATTCCTGCTGCCCGATCGCATTGCGATCGGGCAGCAGGAATGCCCACTAGACACCAGGGATTTTTTTTTTTTGTTGTTTGCTCGTGTTTCTTGCTGGCGGGGAGCGGCCCCTTGGGCAAGGGTCGCTCCCCTTGTGGGGGCAATTAGTTACGGCCATTTCTGCCCCCCTTGGGGGCAGATTGGCCTACTTTTTAGGCGGATCTGCCCCCAAGGGGGGCAGAAACCACTGGATCACCAGGGAATTATATTTTCTGTGCAGGTATGTTGGGAGGGGGTGCCCCCTTGGGCAAGGGGCGCCCCCCCCAAGGGGGCAGAGAACTGTTGGCCATTTCTGCCCCCCTTGGGGGCAGATCGGCCTATTTTTTTTAGGTCCATCTGCCCCCAAGGGGGGCAGAAGCCACTTAGGCACCAGGGATTGTGTGTGTAGTGGATGGGGGGGCGCCCCCTTGGGCAAGGGTCGCTCCCCTTTGGGGGGCATGTCTTTTAGGGCCATTTCTGCCCCCCTTGAGGGCAGATCAGCCTATTATTTTTAGGTTGATCTGCCCCAAGGGGGGCAGAAACCACTAGAACGCCAGGGATGTTTTTTTATGTGTTTATTTTTGTGGGGGGGCGTCCCCTTGGGCACGGGGCGCCCCCCCAAGGGGGGCATTGACCTGTTGGCCATTTCTGCCCCCCCTGGGGGCAGATGGGCCTATTTTTCTAGACCCACCTGCCCCCAAGGGGGGCAGAAGCCACGTAGACACCAGGGATAGTGTGTGTGTGTGTGTGTGTTAGTGGATGGGGGGGGGCTTGGGCAAGGGTCGCCCCCCACTTTGGGGGCACATATACCCAGGCCATTTCTGCACCCCTTGGAGACAGATCAGCCTATTATTTTTAGGCTGATCTGCCCCCAAGGGGGGCAGAAACCACTAGAACGCCAGGGATTTCTTTTTATGTGTTTATTTTTGTGGGGGGGCGTCCCCTCGGGCACGGGGCGCCCCCCCAAGGGGGGCATTGACCTGTTGGCCATTTCTGCCCCCCCCTGGGGGCAGATGGGCCTATTTTTCTAGACCCACCTGCCCCCAAGGGGGGCAGAAGCCACGTAGACACCAGGGATAGTGTGTGTGTGTGTGTGTGTTAGTGGATGGGGGGGGGCTTGGGCAAGGGTCGCCCCCCACTTTGGGGGCACATGTACCCAGGCCATTTCTGCACCCCTTGGAGACAGATCAGCCTATTATTTTTAGGCTGATCTGCCCCCAAGGGGGGCAGAAACCACTAGAACGCCAGGGATTTTTTTTTATGTGTTTATTTTTGTGGGGGGGCGTCCCCTCGGGCACGGGGCGCCCCCCCAAGGGGGGCATTGACCTGTTGGCCATTTCTGCCCCCCCTGGGGGCAGATGGGCCTATTTTTCTAGACCCACCTGCCCCCAAGGGGGGCAGAAGCCACGTAGACACCAGGGATAGTGTGTGTGTGTGTGTGTGTTAGTGGATGGGGGGGGGGCTTGGGCAAGGGTCGCCCCCCACTTTGGGGGCACATGTACCCAGGCCATTTCTGCACCCCTTGGAGACAGATCAGCCTATTATTTTTAGGCTGATCTGCCCCCAAGGGGGGCAGAAACCACTAGAACGCCAGGGTTTTTTTTTTATGTGTTTATTTTTGTGGGGGGGCGTCCCCTTGGGCACGGGGCGCCCCCCCAAGGGGGGCATTGACCTGTTGGCCATTTCTGCCCCCCCTGGGGGCAGATGGGCCTATTTTTCTAGACCCACCTGCCCCCAAGGGGGGCAGAAGCCACGTAGACACCAGGGATAGTGTGTGTGTGTGTGTGTGTTAGTGGATGGGGGGGGGGCTTGGGCAAGGGTCGCCCCCCACTTTGGGGGCACATGTACCCAGGCCATTTCTGCACCCCTTGGAGACAGATCAGCCTATTATTTTTAGGCTGATCTGCCCCCAAGGGGGGCAGAAACCACTAGAACGCCAGGGATTTTTTTTTATGTGTTTATTTTTGTGGGGGGGCGTCCCCTCGGGCACGGGGCGCCCCCCCAAGGGGGGCATTGACCTGTTGGCCATTTCTGCCCCCCCTGGGGGCAGATGGGCCTATTTTTCTAGACCCACCTGCCCCCAAGGGGGGCAGAAGCCACGTAGACACCAGGGATAGTGTGTGTGTGTGTGTGTGTTAGTGGATGGGGGGGGGCTTGGGCAAGGGTCGCCCCCCACTTTGGGGGCACATGTACCCAGGCCATTTCTGCACCCCTTGGAGACAGATCAGCCTATTATTTTTAGGCTGATCTGCCCCCAAGGGGGGCAGAAACCACTAGAACGCCAGGGATTTTTTTTTATGTGTTTATTTTTGTGGGGGGGCGTCCCCTCGGGCACGGGGCGCCCCCCCAAGGGGGGCATTGACCTGTTGGCCATTTCTGCCCCCCCTGGGGGCAGATGGGCCTATTTTTCTAGACCCACCTGCCCCCAAGGGGGGCAGAAGCCACGTAGACACCAGGGATAGTGTGTGTGTGTGTGTGTGTTAGTGGATGGGGGGGGGTTTGGGCAAGGGTCGCCCCCCACTTTGGGGGCACATGTACCCAGGCCATTTCTGCACCCCTTGGAGACAGATCAGCCTATTATTTTTAGGCTGATCTGCCCCCAAGGGGGGCAGAAACCACTAGAACGCCAGGGATTTTTTTTAATGTGTTTATTTTTGTGGGGGGCGTCCCCTCGGGCACGGGGCGCCCCCCCAAGGGGGGCATTGACCTGTTGGCCATTTCTGCCCCCCCTGGGGGCAGATGGGCCTATTTTTCTAGACCCACCTGCCCCCAAGGGGGGCAGAAGCCACGTAGACACCAGGGATAGTGTGTGTGTGTGTGTGTGTTAGTGGATGGGGGGGGGCTTGGGCAAAGGTCGCCCCCCACTTTGGGGGCACATGTACCCAGGCCATTTCTGCACCCCTTGGAGACAGATCAGCCTATTATTTTTAGGCTGATCTGCCCCCAAGGGGGGCAGAAACCACTAGAACGCCAGGGATTTTTTTTTATGTGTTTATTTTTGTGGGGGGGCGTCCCCTTGGTCACAGGGCGCCCCCCCAAGGGGGGCATTGACCTGTTGGCCATTTCTACACCCCCTGGGGGCAGATGGGCCTATTTTCTTAGGCCCACCTGCCCCCAAGGGGGCAGAAGCCACTTAGGCACCAGGGATAGTGTTGTGTGTGTTTTTTTTGTTTTTTTTTGTTTGAGGGCTGTCCCCTTTGGCAAGGGTCGCTCTCCATGGGGACACAGTACTAAAGGTATTTTCTGGCTTCCTTGGGGCAGACAGGCCTATTTTTTTAGTAGGCCCATCTGCCCCTATGACAGAATCCACTTAGGCACCAATTTCTAAAATGTTTGATGGTGGGGTGTTTGTCAACTGAAGAAGTCTTTGCATTTGTGATAAAAAAAAAATTCCTCCTTTTTGTTCTAGTTCAAAGCTTTTGCTTTATTTGCTGTGGCTCCTTGCGGTTTTGGCGGTGGTTGACCTGCAGTTTGCACAGTTGCATGTTTTAGGTAAGTAAAAACAATTTACTCCAAAGGAGTATTGTTGCCATGCATGAATGACATGTTTGTAGGGGGTGTACTAAATGCAGGATTGTGTGTGAAATTGTCCTTAGGTTTGTGCACAATGATATTTGTTGTGTCTTATTTCTAATTTGCCTTTCTTTCTTTCTTTTTAGTGGGATATCATTGGTGATTGCTGTGTAGTTGCTGGTGAATCAAGCTTTTTCAGGCAAGTGAGCGGTATAGTTTTTGAGTTTGTAACTCTTACTAACAAAGCTACACTTTGTTACTTGTCTTACACAGTGCTGGTTGTTGGTGGTGAATTTGTCCAGTTAATTTTAGCAGGAGAGATCATGGCTAGCCGCAGGATGACCGCTCAGCAGGTGGTTGGTATGCTTTTTGAGTCACAGTCTGATCATGACTATGAGACGGACTCTGCATCTGAGGCAGAGGAGGAAGTCAGAGATTCTGGCAGTGATGTTTCTGTTGGAGGGGAATCTTCTGATGATGAAGCCACACTCAGTGCAGATGAAGGTTCTGTTTTAGAGGAGGACATTGATGTGCCAATAGTGCAGCAACCTGGGGCTGAAAGGTTTCCCGTTAGAAGACCTGATGTCTGGGTTGCCCCAAACATGGAGCAGCCAGAGTTGCCTGCCTTTACTGGTCTCCCGGGGTGTAACGCCAATACAGAGAACTTTATGCCTATCAATTTCTTTGAGTTATTCATGGATGATGTGTTTTTGGAAGAGATTGTTGAGCAGACTAATTTGTATGCGGAGCAGCATTTGAGGGACAACGCTGCTAGACTTAGGCCACACTCTAGAGCTGCCCAGTGGATTCCCACAAATTTGGAGGAGCTAAAAAAGTTTTTGGGTTTGACTTTTTTGATGGGGTTGATAAGGAAGCCGTCACTGGCTTCTTATTGGTCTACTAGTCCCTTGATGGCAACAGCTATATTTCCAGCTACCATGAGTCGTAATCGGTATTTGCTTCTTCTTAGGATGCTGCATTTTGTTGACAATGCATTAGCCTTGCCACGAGATCACCCAGATTCTGACCGTCTTTTTAAGATTAGGCCTGTCCTTGATCATTTTGTAGATCGGTTTTCGGAGGTCTATGTTCCAGGCAAAGAGATAAGTGTGGACGAGTCTTTGGTCCTCTTCAAGGGTCGTTTGGTTTTTAGGCAGTACATTCCTAGCAAAAGGGCACGATATGGAATTAAATTGTATATGCTGTCTGAAAGTAGGACAGGATATGTGTATAGTTTCCGTGTGTACACTGGTAGGGATTCCAATATTGACCCCCCTGGTTGTCCTCCCACTTTTGGAGTTACTGAGAAAATAGTGTGGGATCTTGGTAGACGACTGTTCAACAAAGGTCACCATTTGTATGTAGATAACTTCTACACTGGTGTGCAGTTGTTCAAGGAATTGTTTAGAGTGGACACAGTTGCTTGTGGCACAATCCGTTCTAACCGGAAAGGCTATCCAAGGGAGCTTGTCTGTAAAAAACTTGAGAGAGGACAGTGCTGTGCCTTGCGGAACGAGGAGCTGCTAGCTTTGAAATTTTCAGACAAGAGGGATGTCTACATGCTAAGTACCATCCATGATGAGAGTAGTTCCCCTGTGACTGTTTGAGGCCAGGTTGCGGAAGTGCGCAAACCTGTGTGCATTTTAGATTATAATAAGCACATGGGAGGTGTAGATAGAGTTGACCAGAGGTTGGAACCTTATACTGCTATTCGTAAGTCTTACGTTTGGTATAAGAAGTTAGCACTTCACCTCTTCCACTTAGCAACCTTCAATGCTTTTATTGTGTTTAGGGATAGGTCTCCAGAGTCAAAGATGACATTTGTGAAATTTCAGGAGTAAGTGACAGAGAGCCTTATTGTGGTGGAACAGGCCAGAGTTCCGAGAGAAGCAGTGGTGGAGGATGTGGCTAGATTGAAAGATCGCCACTTTGCTGAGCACAGTCCTCCCACACCCAAAAAAGACTTTCCAGCTAAGAAATGTAGAGTGTGTTTTCGAAGAGGTATCCGGAGGGAGACTCGAATGTACTGCCCAGATTGTCCTTCAAAGCCTGGGCTGTGTGTCGGTGCTTGTTTTAAGAATTACCACACCCAGAAGAATTTCTGGGAACAACCATGAGTGTAAACTCATGTCTGTTTTGTATTTTCATGTGTTTAGTTTCATGGTTAGCATTTCTGTCATGTTGTTAGTTAGAGCTTTTGTGTTTGTTGTTTTGTAATTCTTTCTACTTAGTTAGGGGTTCCTCTGTTAAAAAAAAAAAATATATGATGCCATTGTGTGTGGAGTGGGGCTTGGCTGAGACTGTACATATTGACTTGATGTTGGCTACTGCAACACACTGCAAGCCAAACACCAGTCCACACACTCCCATCAGCTGGTGTGATTGTTGTATCAGGCATGTGGGCGTATGTAAGTGATGGGCCCTTGAGTGGCGCTGTCTGTCGATGTGAGTGTTGTAATGTGCTGGGCCCGTGGCTGGCGGTGTGAATGGCCTTGTGTGTGTCATGTATGAAAGTTGTGTGAATGGACTGTAAAGCGGTTGGTGCCTTGTCGCGGCTTTACAGCTCACGAGCTGTGAGTCATTGGTTCAGTTTTTTGCCTTTCAGTTACTAACAGTGCTTTTCATTTTTGTGAAAGCTCTTGTTAGTAAAATTTGATCCACTGAACCATCACTCACCCTCGTGCCAAATCCAACCAGTATGTGTGGTAAAAATGACCAAACCTGTTCCGCTGTAATCAGGCGTCGCAGCACACCTATGACACGCTAGGTGCCTCAGGTGGGACCCCGATGATGAAGCATGCCACCAACTTGGTTGGTGGGTGAGGGGTCTTTTTCACATAACCTAAGTGTGTTTCTTTTCAAAATTTTAGTGTTTGGCACATCACGGACGTATGTGGGCACATCAAAACGATATATTACAAAACTACCTGTGTTTGGGGGGGGAGAGGGCACCTATGTTTTTGGTCCTGTGTGCGGCCTTCATCTAGGGAAACCTACCAAACCCAGACATTTTTTAAAACTAGACACCCCAAGGAGTCTAGGGAGGAGTGGCTTGCGTGGATCCCCCAACATTTTCTTACCCAGACTCCTCTGTAAACCTCAAAATGTGCTTAAAAAAAAGCATATTTTCCTGACTTTTCTTCGTACGATCACCACTCCAGCACAAAATTCCTACTCCCCAGTGTTCCCCTCAGTCTCCCAAATAAAATGACACCTCACGTATGTGGGTCCCCAAAGCAGAGTCAGTCTAAAGATGTATAAAAGAATATGTCCTTATAAACTCGCAGTACTATCCCCTGTATCTCTACAAGTTTTGGGCCTTATTCTGTTGGAGGCACCTGGCCCACCCACACAACTGAGGTATCATTTTTATCGGGAGACTTGGGGGAACGCTGGGTGGAAGGAAATTTGTGGCTCCACTCAGATTCCAGAACTTTCTGTCACCGAAATGTGTGAAAAATGCGTTTTTTTAGCCAATATTTGAGGTTTGGAAAGGATTCTGGGTAACAGAACCTGGTCAGAGCCCCTCAAGTCACCCCATCTTGGATTCCCCTAGGTCTCTAGTTTTCAGAAATGCACAGGTTTGGTAGGTTTCCCTAGGTGCTGGCTGAGCTACAGGCCAAAAACTACAGGTAGGCACTGTTTTCAATGAAAAAATGTGATGTGTCCACGCTGCGCTTTGGGGCGTTTCCTGTCGCGGGCGCTAGGCCTACCCACACAAGTGAGGTATCATTTTTATCGGGAGACGTGGGGGAACGCTGGGTGGAAGGAAATTTGTGGCCCCTCTCAGATTCCAGAACTTTCTGCCACAGAAATGTGAGGAACATGTGTTTTTTTAGCCAAATTTTGAGCTTTGCAAAGGATTCTGGGTAACAGAACCTGGTCCAAGCCCCGCCAGTCACCCCTCCTTGGATTCCCCTAGGTCTCTAGTTTTCAGAAATGTACAGGTTTGGTAGGTTTCCCTAGGTGCCGGCTGAGCTAGAGGCCAAAATCTACAGGTAGTCACTTCGCAAAAAACAACACTGTTTTCTTCCAAAATTTTGGTGGTGTCCACGTTGCGCTTTGGGGCGTTTCCTGTCGCGGGCGCTAGGCCTACCCACGCAAGTGAGGTATCATTTTTATCGGGAGACTTGGGGGAACGCTGGGTGGAAGGAAATTTGTGGCTCCTCCCAGATTCCAGAACTTTCTGCCACAGAAATGTGAGGAACATGTGTTTTTTTAGCCAATTTTTGAGCTTTGCAAAGGATTCTGGGTAACAGAACCTGGTCCGAGCCCCGCCAGTCACCCCTCCTTGGATTCCCCTAGGTCTCTAGTTTTCAGAAATGCACAGGTTTGGTAGGTTTCCCTAGGTGGCGGCTGAGCTACAGGCCAAAATCTACAGGTAGGCACTTTGCTAAAAACAGGTCTGTTTTCTGTGATGTGTCCACGTTGCGCTTTGGGGCGTTTCCTGTCGCGGGCGCTAGGCCTACCCACACAAGTGAGGTATCATTTTTATCGGGAGACGTGGGGGAACGCTGGGTGGAAGGAAATTTGTGGCTCCTCTCAGATTCCAGAACTTTCTGCCACAGAAATGTGAGGAACATGTGTTTTTTTAGCCAATTTTTGAGCTTTGCAAAGGATTCTGGGTAACAGAACCTGGTCCGAGCCCCGCCAGTCACCCCTCCTTGGATTCCCCTAGGTCTCTAGTTTTCAGAAATGCACAGGTTTGGTAGGTTTCCCTAGGTGGCGGCTGAGCTACAGGCCAAAATCTACAGGTAGGCACTTCGCTAAAAACAGGTCTGTTTTCTTCCAAAATTTTGGTGCTGTCCACGTTGCGCTTTGGGGCGTTTCCTGTCGCGGGCGCTAGGCCTACCCACGCAAGTGAGGTATCATTTTTATCGGGAGACTTGGGGGAACGCTGGGTGGAAGGAAATTTGTGGCTCCTCCCAGATTCCAGAACTTTCTGCCACAGAAATGTGAGGAACATGTGTTTTTTTAGCCAATTTTTGAGCTTTGCAAAGGATTCTGGGTAACAGAACCTGGTCCGAGCCCCGCCAGTCACCCCTCCTTGGATTCCCCTAGGTCTCTAGTTTTCAGAAATGCACAGGTTTGGTAGGTTTCCCTAGGTGGCGGCTGAGCTACAGGCCAAAATCTACAGGTAGGCACTTTGCTAAAAACAGGTCTGTTTTCTGTGATGTGTCCACGTTGCGCTTTGGGGCGTTTCCTGTCGCGGGCGCTAGGCCTACCCACACAAGTGAGGTATCATTTTTATCGGGAGACGTGGGGGAACGCTGGGTGGAAGGAAATTTGTGGCTCCTCTCAGATTCCAGAACTTTCTGCCACAGAAATGTGAGGAACATGTGTTTTTTTAGCCAATTTTTGAGCTTTGCAAAGGATTCTGGGTAACAGAACCTGGTCCGAGCCCCGCCAGTCACCCCTCCTTGGATTCCCCTAGGTCTCTAGTTTTCAGAAATGCACAGGTTTGGTAGGTTTCCCTAGGTGGTGGCTGAGCTACAGGCCAAAATCTACAGGTAGTCACTTCGCAAAAAACAACACTGTTTTCTTCCAAAATTTTGGTGGTGTCCACGTTGCGCTTTGGGGCGTTTCCTGTCGCGGGCGCTAGGCCTACCCACGCAAGTGAGGTATCATTTTTATCGGGAGACTTGGGGGAACGCTGGGTGGAAGGAAATTTGTGGCTCCTCCCAGATTCCAGAACTTTCTGCCACAGAAATGTGAGGAACATGTGTTTTTTTAGCCAATTTTTGAGCTTTGCAAAGGATTCTGGGTAACAGAACCTGGTCCGAGCCCCGCCAGTCACCCCTCCTTGGATTCCCCTAGGTCTCTAGTTTTCAGAAATGCACAGGTTTGGTAGGTTTCCCTAGGTGGCGGCTGAGCTACAGGCCAAAATCTACAGGTAGGCACTTTGCTAAAAACAGGTCTGTTTTCTGTGATGTGTCCACGTTGCGCTTTGGGGCGTTTCCTGTCGCGGGCGCTAGGCCTACCCACACAAGTGAGGTATCATTTTTATCGGGAGACGTGGGGGAACGCTGGGTGGAAGGAAATTTGTGGCTCCTCTCAGATTCCAGAACTTTCTGCCACAGAAATGTGAGGAACATGTGTTTTTTTAGCCAATTTTTGAGCTTTGCAAAGGATTCTGGGTAACAGAACCTGGTCCGAGCCCCGCCAGTCACCCCTCCTTGGATTCCCCTAGGTCTCTAGTTTTCAGAAATGCACAGGTTTGGTAGGTTTCCCTAGGTGGCGGCTGAGCTACAGGCCAAAATCTACAGGTAGGCACTTCGCTAAAAACAGGTCTGTTTTCTTCCAAAATTTTGGTGCTGTCCACGTTGCGCTTTGGGGCGTTTCCTGTCGCGGGCGCTAGGCCTACCCACACAAGTGAGGTATCATTTTTATCGGGAGACGTGGGGGAACGCTGGGTGGAAGGAAATTTGTGGCTCCTCTCAGATTCCAGAACTTTCTGCCACAGAAATGTGAGGAACATGTGTTTTTTTAGCCAATTTTTGAGCTTTGCAAAGGATTCTGGGTAACAGAACCTGGTCCGAGCCCCGCCAGTCACCCCTCCTTGGATTCCCCTAGGTCTCTAGTTTTCAGAAATGCACAGGTTTGGTAGGTTTCCCTAGGTGGCGGCTGAGCTACAGGCCAAAATCTACAGGTAGGCACTTCGCTAAAAACAGGTCTGTTTTCTTCCAAAATTTTGGTGCTGTCCACGTTGCGCTTTGGGGCGTTTCCTGTCGCGGGCGCTAGGCCTACCCACGCAAGTGAGGTATCATTTTTATCGGGAGACTTGGGGGAACGCTGGGTGGAAGGAAATTTGTGGCTCCTCCCAGATTCCAGAACTTTCTGCCACAGAAATGTGAGGAACATGTGTTTTTTTAGCCAATTTTTGAGCTTTGCAAAGGATTCTGGGTAACAGAACCTGGTCCGAGCCCCGCCAGTCACCCCTCCTTGGATTCCCCTAGGTCTCTAGTTTTCAGAAATGCACAGGTTTGGTAGGTTTCCCTAGGTGGCGGCTGAGCTACAGGCCAAAATCTACAGGTAGGCACTTTGCTAAAAACAGGTCTGTTTTCTGTGATGTGTCCACGTTGCGCTTTGGGGCGTTTCCTGTCGCGGGCGCTAGGCCTACCCACACAAGTGAGGTATCATTTTTATCGGGAGACGTGGGGGAACGCTGGGTGGAAGGAAATTTGTGGCTCCTCTCAGATTCCAGAACTTTCTGCCACAGAAATGTGAGGAACATGTGTTTTTTTAGCCAATTTTTGAGCTTTGCAAAGGATTCTGGGTAACAGAACCTGGTCCGAGCCCCGCCAGTCACCCCTCCTTGGATTCCCCTAGGTCTCTAGTTTTCAGAAATGCACAGGTTTGGTAGGTTTCCCTAGGTGGCGGCTGAGCTACAGGCCAAAATCTACAGGTAGGCACTTCGCTAAAAACAGGTCTGTTTTCTTCCAAAATTTTGGTGCTGTCCACGTTGCGCTTTGGGGCGTTTCCTGTCGCGGGCGCTAGGCCTACCCACGCAAGTGAGGTATCATTTTTATCGGGAGACTTGGGGGAACGCTGGGTGGAAGGAAATTTGTGGCTCCTCCCAGATTCCAGAACTTTCTGCCACAGAAATGTGAGGAACATGTGTTTTTTTAGCCAATTTTTGAGCTTTGCAAAGGATTCTGGGTAACAGAACCTGGTCCGAGCCCCGCCAGTCACCCCTCCTTGGATTCCCCTAGGTCTCTAGTTTTCAGAAATGCACAGGTTTGGTAGGTTTCCCTAGGTGGCGGCTGAGCTACAGGCCAAAATCTACAGGTAGGCACTTTGCTAAAAACAGGTCTGTTTTCTGTGATGTGTCCACGTTGCGCTTTGGGGCGTTTCCTGTCGCGGGCGCTAGGCCTACCCACACAAGTGAGGTATCATTTTTATCGGGAGACGTGGGGGAACGCTGGGTGGAAGGAAATTTGTGGCTCCTCTCAGATTCCAGAACTTTCTGCCACAGAAATGTGAGGAACATGTGTTTTTTTAGCCAATTTTTGAGCTTTGCAAAGGATTCTGGGTAACAGAACCTGGTCCGAGCCCCGCCAGTCACCCCTCCTTGGATTCCCCTAGGTCTCTAGTTTTCAGAAATGCACAGGTTTGGTAGGTTTCCCTAGGTGGCGGCTGAGCTACAGGCCAAAATCTACAGGTAGGCACTTCGCTAAAAACAGGTCTGTTTTCTTCCAAAATTTTGGTGGTGTCCACGTTGCCCTTTGGGGCGTTTCCTGTCGCGGGCGCTAGGCCTACCCACGCAAGTGAGGTATCATTTTTATCGGGAGACTTGGGGGAACGCTGGGTGGAAGGAAATTTGTGGCTCCTCCCAGATTCCAGAACTTTCTGCCACAGAAATGTGAGGAACATGTGTTTTTTTAGCCAATTTTTGAGCTTTGCAAAGGATTCTGGGTAACAGAACCTGGTCCGAGCCCCGCCAGTCACCCCTCCTTGGATTCCCCTAGGTCTCTAGTTTTCAGAAATGCACAGGTTTGGTAGGTTTCCCTAGGTGGCGGCTGAGCTACAGGCCAAAATCTACAGGTAGGCACTTTGCTAAAAACAGGTCTGTTTTCTGTGATGTGTCCACGTTGCGCTTTGGGGCGTTTCCTGTCGCGGGCGCTAGGCCTACCCACACAAGTGAGGTATCATTTTTATCGGGAGACGTGGGGGAACGCTGGGTGGAAGGAAATTTGGGGCTCCTCTCAGATTCCAGAACTTTCTGCCACAGAAATGTGAGGAACATGTGTTTTTTTAGCCAATTTTTGAGCTTTGCAAAGGATTCTGGGTAACAGAACCTGGTCCGAGCCCCGCCAGTCACCCCTCCTTGGATTCCCCTAGGTCTCTAGTTTTCAGAAATGCACAGGTTTGGTAGGTTTCCCTAGGTGGCGGCTGAGCTACAGGCCAAAATCTACAGGTAGGCACTTCGCTAAAAACAGGTCTGTTTTCTTCCAAAATTTTGGTGGTGTCCACGTTGCGCTTTGGGGCGTTTCCTGTCGCGGGCGCTAGGCCTACCCACGCAAGTGAGGTATCATTTTTATCGGGAGACTTGGGGGAACGCTGGGTGGAAGGAAATTTGTGGCTCCTCCCAGATTCCAGAACTTTCTGCCACAGAAATGTGAGGAACATGTGTTTTTTTAGCCAATTTCTGAGCTTTGCAAAGGATTCTGGGTAACAGAACCTGGTCCGAGCCCCGCCAGTCACCCCTCCTTGGATTCCCCTAGGTCTCTAGTTTTCAGAAATGCACAGGTTTGGTAGGTTTCCCTAGGTGGCGGCTGAGCTACAGGCCAAAATCTACAGATAGGCACTTTGCTAAAAACAGGTCTGTTTTCTGTGATGTGTCCACGTTGCGCTTTGGGGCGTTTCCTGTCGCGGGCGCTAGGCCTACCCACACAAGTGAGGTATCATTTTTATCGGGAGACGTGGGGGAACGCTGGGTGGAAGGAAATTTGTGGCTCCTCTCAGATTCCAGAACTTTCTGCCACAGAAATGTGAGGAACATGTGTTTTTTTAGCAAATTTTTGAGCTTTGCAAAGGATTCTGGGTAACAGAACCTGGTCCGAGCCCCGCCAGTCACCCCTCCTTGGATTCCCCTAGGTCTCTAGTTTTCAGAAATGCACAGGTTTGGTAGGTTTCCCTAGGTGGCGGCTGAGCTACAGGCCAAAATCTACAGGTAGGCACTTTGCTAAAAACAGGTCTGTTTTCTTCCAAAATTTTGGTGGTGTCCACGTTGCGCTTTGGGGCGTTTCCTGTCGCGGGCGCTAGGCCTACCCACGCAAGTGAGGTATCATTTTTATCGGGAGACTTGGGGGAACGCTGGGTGGAAGGAAATTTGTGGCTCCTCCCAGATTCCAGAACTTTCTGCCACAGAAATGTGAGGAACATGTGTTTTTTTAGCCAATTTTTTAGCTTTGCAAAGGATTCTGGGTAACAGAACCTGGTCCGAGCCCCGCCAGTCACCCCTCCTTGGATTCCCCTAGGTCTCTAGTTTTCAGAAATGCACAGGTTTGGTAGGTTTCCCTAGGTGGCGGCTGAGCTACAGGCCAAAATCTACAGGTAGGCACTTTGCTAAAAACAGGTCTGTTTTCTGTGATGTGTCCACGTTGCGCTTTGGGGCGTTTCCTGTCGCGGGCGCTAGGCCTACCCACACAAGTGAGGTATCATTTTTATCGGGAGACGTGGGGGAACGCTGGGTCGAAGGAAATTTGTGGCTCCTCTCAGATTCCAGAACTTTCTGCCACAGAAATGTGAGGAACATGTGTTTTTTTAGCCAATTTTTGAGCTTTGCAAAGGATTCTGGGTAACAGAACATGGTCCGAGCCCCGCCAGTCACCCCTCCTTGGATTCCCCTAGGTTTCTAGTTTTCAGAAATGCACAGGTTTGGTAGGTTTCCCTAGGTGGCGGCTGAGCTACAGGCCAAAATCTACAGGTAGGCACTTCGCTAAAAACAGGTCTGTTTTCTTCCAAAATTTTGGTGGTGTCCACGTTGCGCTTTGGGGCGTTTCCTGTCGCGGGCGCTAGGCCTACCCACGCAAGTGAGGTATCATTTTTATCGGGAGACTTGGGGGAACGCTGGGTGGAAGGAAATTTGTGGCTCCTCCCAGATTCCAGAACTTTCTGCCACAGAAATGTGAGGAACATGTGTTTTTTTAGCCAATTTTTGAGCTTTGCAAAGGATTCTGGGTAACAGAACCTGGTCCGAGCCCCGCCAGTCACCCCTCCTTGGATTCCCCTAGGTCTCTCGTTTTCAGAAATGCACAGGTTTGGTAGGTTTCCCTAGGTGGCGGCTGAGCTACAGGCCAAAATCTACAGGTAGGCACTTTGCTAAAAACAGGTCTGTTTTCTGTGATGTGTCCACGTTGCGCTTTGGGGCGTTTCCTGTCGCGGGCGCTAGGCCTACCCACACAAGTGAGGTATCATTTTTATCGGGAGACGCGGGGGAACGCTGGGTGGAAGGAAATTTGTGGCTCCTCTCAGATTCCAGAACTTTCTGCCACAGAAATGTGAGGAACATGTGTTTTTTTAGCCAATTTTTGAGCTTTGCTAAGGATTCTGGGTAACAGAACCTGGTCCGAGCCCCGCCAGTCACCCCTCCTTGGATTCCCCTAGGTCTCTAGTTTTCAGAAATGTACAGGTTTGGTAGGTTTCCCTAGGTGCCGGCTGAGCTAGAGGCCAAAATCTGCAGGTAGTCACTTCGCAAAAAACACCTCTGTTTTCTTCCAAAATTTTGGTGGTGTCCACGTTGCGCTTTGGGGCGTTTCCTGTCGCGGGCGCTAGGCCTACCCACGCAAGTGAGGTATAATTTTTATCGGGAGACTTGGGGGAACGCTGGGTGGAAGGAAATTTGTGGCTCCTCTCAGATTCCAGAACTTTCTGTCACTCAAATGTGAGGAAAATGCGTTTTTTTAGCCAAAATATGAGGTTTGCAAAGGATTCTGGGTAACAGAACCTGGTCCGAGCCCCGCCAGTCACCCCTCCTTGGATTCCCCTAGGTCTCTAGTTTTCAGAAATGCACAGGTTTGGTAGGTTTCCCTAGGTGGCGGCTGAGCTAGAGGCCAAAATCTACAGGTAGGCACTTTGCTAAAAACAGGTCTGTTTTCTGTGATGTGTCCACGTTGCGCTTTGGGGCGTTTCCTGTCGCGGGCGCTAGGCCTACCCATACAAGTGAGGTATCATTTTTATCGGGAGACGTGGGGGAACGCTGGGTGGAAGGAAATTTGTGGCTCCTCTCAGATTCCAGAACTTTCTGCCACAGAAATGTGAGGAACATGTGTTTTTTTAGCCAATTTTTGAGCTTTGCAAAGGATTCTGGGTAACAGAACCTGGTCCGAGCCACACAAATCACCCCATCTTGGATTCCCCTAGGTCTCTAGTTTTCAGAAATGCACAGGTTTGGTAGGTTTCCCTAGGTGGCGGCTGAGCTAGAGGCCAAAATCTACAGGTAGGCACTTTGCTAAAAACAGGTCTGTTTTCTGTGATGTGTCCACGTTGCGCTTTGGGGCGTTTCCTGTCGCGGGCGCTAGGCCTACCCACACAAGTGAGGTATCATTTTTATCGGGAGACGTGGGGGAACGCTGGGTGGAAGGACATTTGTGGCTCCTCTCAGATTCCAGCACTTTCTGCCACAGAAATGTGAGGAACATGTGTTTTTTTAGCCAATTTTTGAGCTTTGCAAAGGATTCTGGGTAACAGAACCTGGTCCGAGCCACACAAATCACCCCATCTTGGATTCCCCTAGGTCTCTAGTTTTCAGAAATGCACAGGTTTGGTAGGTTTCCCTAGGTGGCGGCTGAGCTAGAGGCCAAAATCTACAGGTAGGCACTTTGCTAAAAACAGGTCTGTTTTCTGTGATGTGTCCCCATTGCGCTTTGGGGTGTTTCCTGTCGCGGGCGCTAGGCCTACCCACACAAGTGAGGTATCATTTTTATCGGGAGACGTGGGGGAACGCTGGGTGGAAGGAAATTTGTGGCTCCTCTCAGATTCCAGAACTTTCTGCCACAGAAATGTGAGGAACATGTGTTTTTTTAGCCCAATTTTGAGGTTTGCAAAGGATTCTGGGTAACAGAACCTGGTCCGAGCCACACAAATCACCCCATCTTGGATTCCCCTAGGTCTCTAGTTTTCAGAAATGCACAGGTTTGGTAGGTTTCCCTAGGTGGCGGCTGAGCTAGAGGCCAAAATCTACAGGTAGGCACTTTGCTAAAAACAGGTCTGTTTTCTGTGATGTGTCCACGTTGCGCTTTGGTGCGTTTCCTGTCGCGGGCGCTAGGCCTACCCACACAAGTGAGGTATCATTTTTATCGGGAGACTTGGGGGAAAATAGAATAGCAAAACAAGTGTTATTGCCCCTTGTCTTTCTCTACATTTTTCCCTTCCAAATGTAAGACAGTGTGTAAAAAAGACGTCTATTTGAGAAATGCCCGGTAATTCACATGCTAGTATGGGCAGCCCGGAATTCAGAGATGTGCAAATAACCACTGCTTCTCAACACCTTATCTTGTGCCCATTTTGGAAATACAAAGGTTTTCTTGATAGCTATTTTTTACTCTTTATATTTCAGCAAATGAATTGCTGTATACCCGGCATAGAATGAAAACCCACTGCAGGGTGCAGGTCATTTATTGGCTCTGGGTACCTAGAGTTCTTGATGAACCTACAAGCCCTATATATCCCCGCAACCAGAAGAGTCCAGCAGACGTAACGGTATATTGCTTTCGAAAATCTGACATTGCAGGAAAAAGTTACAGAGTAAAACTTAGAGAAAAATTGATGTTTTTTTCACCTCAATTTCAATATTTTTCTTTTTCAGTTGCTATTTTCTGTAGGAAACCCTTGTAGGATCTACACAAATTACCCCTTGCTGAATTCAGAATTTTGTCTACTTTTCAGAAATGTTGCGGTTAATGGGATCCAGCGTTGGTTTCATGCCCATTTCTGTCACTGACTGGAAGGAGGCTGAAAGCACAAAAAATCGTAAAAATGGGGTATGTCCCAGTAAAATGCCAAAATTGGGTTGAAAAATTGGGTTTTCTGATTCAAGTCTGCCTGTTCCTGAAAGCTGGGAAGCTGGTGATTTTATCACCGCAAACCCTTTGTTGATGCCCTTTTCAGGGAAAAAACCACAAGCCTTCTTCTGCAGCCCATTTTTCCAATTTTTAAAAAAAAAATGAAATTTTCACTGTTTTTTGGCTAATTTCTTGGCCTCCTTCTGGGGAACCCACAAAGTCTGGGTACCTCTAGAATCCCTAGGATGTTGGAAAAAAAGGACGCAAATTTGGCATGGGTAGCTTATGTGAACAAAAAGTTATGAGGGCCTAAGCGCGAACTGCTCCAAATAGCCAAAAAAAGGCTCGGCACAGGAGGGGGAAAAGGCCTGGCAGCGAAGGGGTTAATGTATTTTATTTATTTATTTATTTAATTAGATAACACAATTGTGGACATTTGTGGACTACTTGAATAGGCCTTGTGGACACCCAGGGGTCCTCAGATCACAAGTTAAGAACCACTGGTGTAGAGTAGAGTGCTGTGGAGTAGAGTATAGTGGAGTACAGTGGTGCAGATTAGATTGGCGTAGAGTGCAGTGGCGTAGAATAGAGTGGTGTGGAGGGTAGAGTGTCGTGGAGTAGAGTGCAATGGTGTAAAGTAGACTGTTTCAGAGTAGAGTGTGGTGGCGTAGAGTGCAGTGGCATAGAGTGCAGCAGAGTAAAGTGTAGTGCTGCAGAGTAAATTAGAGTGCTTAGGGTGGATTGGCGTAGAGTGGAGTGGAGCGATACAGAGTATAGTGCTGTGGCGTAGAGTGCAGTAGAGTGGTGTAGAACAGAGTAGTGCAGGGTGGAGTGCAGTGGCAAAGAGTGCAGTGATGCAGAAAAGAATGGCATCGAGTTCTGTGGCACAGAGTGTAGTTTTGCCGAGGAGAGTAGAGTGAGGTGGCATAGAGTAGAGTGGTGCAGAATCGAGTGGAGTGGTGCAGGATATAAAGAAGTGGCAAAGTGTAGTGGCATGGAGTGCATTGGTGCAGAGAGTGGTGCAGATTAGAGTGACATAGAGAGCAGTGCCATTGAGTACTGTGGTGCAGAATGGAATAAAGTGTAATAGAGTGTAGTGAGGTAGAGTACAGTGGAATAGAGTGCAGTGGTGTATAGTGCAGTGGTGTAAAGTAATATCTTGTTTGAAAGGTATTGCAGGTAAGTACATTAGGAACTTTGAATCATTTCAATTGCATGTATACTTTTCAAGTTATTCACAAATAGCTATTTCAAAAGTGGACACTTAGTGCAATTTTCACAGTTCCTGGGGGAGGTAAGTTTTTGTTAGTTTTACCAGGTAAGTAAGACACTTACAGGGTTCAGTTCTTGGTCCAAGGTAGCCCACCGTTGGGGGTTCAGAGCAACCCCAAAGTCACCACACCAGCATCTCAGGGCCGGTCAGGTGCAGAGTTCAAAGTGGTGCCCAAAACGCATAGGCTAGAATGGAGAGAAGGGGGTGCCCCGGTTCCGGTCTGCTTGCAGGTAAGTACCCGCGTCTTCGGAGGGCAGACCAGGGGGGTTTTGTAGGGCACCGGGGGGGACACAAGCCCACACAGAAATTTCACCCTCAGCGGCGCGGGGGCGGCCGGGTGCAGTGTAGAAACAAGCGTCGGGTTCGCAATGTTAGTCTATGAGAGATCTCGGGATCTCTTCAGCGCTGCAGGCAGGCAAGGGGGGGTTCCTCGGGGAAACCTCCACTTGGGCAAGGGAGAGGGACTCCTGGGGGTCACTTCTCCAGTGAAAGTCCGGTCCTTCAGGTCCTGGGGGCTGCGGGTGCAGGGTCTCTCCCAGGCGTCGGGACTTAGGATTCAAAGAGTCGCGGTCAGGGGAAGCCTCGGGATTCCCTCTGCAGGCGGCGCTGTGGGGGCTCAGGGGGGACAGGTTTTGGTACTCACAGTCTTAGAGTAGTCCTGGGGTCCCTCCTGAGGTGTTGGATCTCCACCAGCCGAGTCGGGGTCGCCGGGTGCAGTGTTGCAAGTCTCACGCTTCTTGCGGGGAGCTTGCAGGGTTCTTTCAAAGCTGCTGGAAACAAAGTTGCAGCTTTTCTTGGAGCAGGTCCGCTGTCCTCGGGAGTTTCTTGTCTTTTCGAAGCAGGGGCAGTCCTCAGAGGATGTCGAGGTCGCTGGTCCCTTTGGAAGGCGTCGCTGGAGCAGGATCTTTGGAAGGCAGGAGACAGGCCGGTGAATTTCTGGAGCCAAGGCAGTTGTCGTCTTCTGGTCTTCCTCTGCAGGGGTTTTCAGCTAGGCAGTCCTTCTTCTTGTAGTTGCAGGAATCTAATTTTCTAGGGTTCAGGGTAGCCCTTAAATACTAAATTTAAGGGCGTGCTTAGGTCTGGGGGGTTAGTAGCCAATGGCTACTAGCCCTGAGGGTGGGTACACCCTCTTTGTGCCTCCTCCCAAGGGGAGGGGGTCACAATCCTAACCCTATTGGGGGAATCCTCCATCTGCAAGATGGAGGATTTCTAAAAGTTAGAGTCACTTCAGCTCAGGACACCTTAGGGGCTGTCCTGACTGCCCAGTGACTCCTCCTTGTTGCTTTCTTTGTTCCCTCCAGCCTTGCCGCCAAAAGTGGGGGCCGTGGCCGGAGGGGGCGGGCAACTCCACTAAGCTGGAGTGCCCTGCTGGGCTGTGACAAAGGGGTGAGCCTTTGAGGCTCACCGCCAGGTGTCACAGCTCCTGCCTGGGGGAGGTGTTAGCATCTCCACCCAGTGCAGGCTTTGTTACTGGCCTCAGAGTGACAAAGGCACTCTCCCCATGGGGCCAGCAACATGTCTCTAGTGTGGCAGGCTGCTGGAACCAGTCAGCCTACACAGATAGTTGGTTAAGTTTCAGGGGGCACCTCTAAGGTGCCCTCTGTGGTGTATTTTACAATAAAATGTACACTGGCATCAGTGTGCATTTATTGTGCTGAGAAGTTTGATACCAAACTTCCCAGTTTTCAGTGTAGCCATTATGGTGCTGTGGAGTTCGTGTAAAACAGACTCCCAGACCATATACTCTTATGGCTACCCTGCACTTACAATGTCTAAGGTTTTGCTTAGACACTGTAGGGGCACAGTGCTCATGCACTGGTACCCTCACCTATGGTATAGTGCACCCTGCCTTAGGGCTGTAAGGCCTGCTAGAGGGGTGTCTTACCTATACTGCATAGGCAGTGAGAGGATGGCATGGCACCCTGAGGGGAGTGCCATGTCGACTTACTCATTTTGTTCTCACTAGCACACACAGGCTTGTAAGCAGTGTGTCTGTGCTGAGTGAGGGGTCTCTAGGGTGGCATAATACATGCTGCAGCCCTTAGAGACCTTCCCTGGCATCAGGGCCCTTGGTACCAGAGGTACCAGTTACAAGGGACTTATCTGGATGCCAGGGTGTGCCAATTGTGGGATCAATGGTACATTTTAGGTGAAAGAACACTGGTGCTGGGGCCTGGTTAGCAGGGTCCCAGCACACTTCTCAGTCAAGTCAGCATCAGTATCAGGCAAAAAGTGGGGGGTAACTGCAACAGGGAGCCATTTCTTTACAGGAGGTCTCTTAGGTGGTTGGAGATACGTTTGCGGTGGGGAATGTCCAGGATTAGTCTGGCAAAGGCGTTTTGGATGTGCTGTAATTTCTTCAGGTTCTTCTGGGGGGTACCAAAGTAGAGGACGTTGCAATAATCGAGTCTGCTGGTTGTAACCAGGGCATGGGTTATGGTTATGCGGCAGTTCTTTGGGATCCATTTGTAGATCTTCCGGAGGAGTCAGAGTGTGTGAAAGCAGGACGATGCGACTGAGTTGACTTGGTAGGTCATGGTGAACAATGAGTCCAGGGCGAAGCTGAGGTTGCGTGCATGGTTTGTTCAGGTGGGGGGTGCTGAGGGTCGATGGCCACCAGAATTCGTTCCAGGCTGATGTGGATGTTCCCCAGATGAGGATCTCGGTCTTGTCGGAGTAAAGCTTGAGGCAGCTGTCCTTCATCCAGGGGGTGACGGCTTCCATCCTGTTGCAGAAATTCTTCTTGGCAGTAGTGGGGTTTTCAGGTAGTGAGATGATCAGCTGGGTTTCGTCGACGTAGGAGACGATGTTCAGCCCGTGTTCCACGACGATGGATACGAGCGGGGCCATGAAGATGTTGAAGAGTGTGGGGCTCAGGTAGGAGCCTTGTGGAACTCTGCTGCTGATCTCCGTAGGTACTGAAAGGTAAAGGCTGGAGACTGACTCTCTGTGCTCTTCCAGACAAGAAAGAATGTATTCATTGTAGGGCCTTTCCGTGGATGCTGGCTGCGTGGAGCCTGGAGCAAAGGGTATGAGCCGTGTCAAAGGCGGCTGATAAGTCTAGTAGGATGAGGGCTGCTGTATGGCTGCAGGTCGAGGAGCGAGTGTAGGAAGTTGGCTCTGTATGTGCTATTTCAAAGTAAGGAATAGCATGCACAGAGTCCAAGGGTTCCCCTTAGAGGTAAAATAGTGGTAAAAATAGATAATACTAATGCTCTATTTTGTGGTAGTGTGGTCGAGCAGTAGGCTTATCCAAGGAGTAGTGTTAAGCATTTGTTGTACATACACATAGACAATAAATGAGGTACACACACTCAGAGACAAATCCAGCCAATAGGTTTTTGTATAGAAAAATATCTTTTCTTAGTTTATTTTAAGAACCACAGGTTCAAATTCTACATGTAATATCTCATTTGAAAGGTATTGCAGGTAAGTACTTTAGGAACTTTAAATCATAAAAATTGCATGTACACTTTTCAAGTTATTGACAAATAGCTGTTTTAAAAGTGGACACTTAGTGCAATTTTCACAGTTCCTAGGGGAGGTAATTTTTGGTTAGTTTTACCAGGTAAGTAAGACACTTACAGGGTTCAGTTCTTGGTCCAAGGTAGCCCACCGTTGGGGGTTCAGAGCAACCCCAAAGTCACCACACCAGCAGCTCAGGGCCGGTCAGGTGCAGAGTTCAAAGTGGTGCCCAAAACACATAGGCTAGAATGGAGAGAAGGGGGTGCCCCGGTTCCGGTCTGCTTGCAGGTAAGTACCCGTGTCTTCGGAGGGCAGACCAGGGGGGTTTTGTAGGGCACCGGGGGGGACACAAGCCCACACAGAAATTTCACCCTCAGCAGCGCGGGGGCGGCCGGGTGCAGTGTAGAAACAAGCGTCGGGTTGGTAATGGAAGTCAATGGGAGATCTAGGGATCTCTTCAGCGCTGCAGGCAGGCAAGGGGGGGGTTCCTCGGGGAAACCTCCACTTGGTCAAGGGAGAGGGACTCCTGGGGGTCACTCCTCCAGTGAAAGTCCGGTCCTTCAGGTCCTGGGGGCTGCGGGTGCAGGGTCTCTCCCAGGTGTCGGGACTTAGGATTCAAAGAGTCGCGGTCAGGGGAAGCCTCGGGATTCCCTCTGCAGGCGGCGCTGTGGGGGCTCAGGGGGGACAGGTTTTTGTACTCACAGTCTTAGAGTAGTCCTGGGGTCCCTCCTGAGGTGTTGGATCGCCACCAGCCGAGTCGGGGTCGCCGGGTGCAGTGTTGCAAGTCTCACGCTTCTTGCGGGGAGTTTGCAGGGTTCTTTAAAGCTGCTGGAAACAAAGTTGCAGCTTTTCTTGGAGCAGGTCCGCTGTCCTCGGGAGTTTCTTGTCTTTTCGAAGCAGGGGCAGTCCTCAGAGGATGTCGAGGTCGCTGGTCCCTTTGGAAGGCGTCGCTGGAGCAGGATCTTTGGAAGGCAGGAGACAGGCCGGTGAGTTTCTGGAGCCAAGGCAGTTGTCGTCTTCTGGTCTTCCTCTGCAGGGGTTTTCAGCTAGGCAGTCCTTCTTCTTGTAGTTGCAGGAATCTAATTTTCTAGGGTTCAGGGTAGCCCTTAAATACTAAATTTAAGGGCGTGTTTAGGTCTGGGGGGTTAGTAGCCAATGGCTACTAGCCCTGAGGGTGGGTACACCCTCTTTGTGCCTCCTCCCAAGGGGAGGGGGTCACAATCCTAACCCTATTGGGGGAATCCTCCATCTGCAAGATGGAGGATTTCTAAAAGTTAGAGTCACCTCAGCTCAGGACACCTTAGGGGCTGTCCTGACTGGCCAGTGACTCCTCCTTGTTGCTTTCTTTGTTCCCTCCAGCCTTGCCGCCAAAAGTGGGGGCCGTGGCCGGAGGGGGCGGGCAACTCCACTAAGCTGGAGTGCCCTGCTGGGCTGTGACAAAGGGGTGAGCCTTTGAGGCTCACCGCCAGGTGTCACAGCTCCTGCCTGGGGGAGGTGTTAGCATCTCCACCCAGTGCAGGCTTTGTTACTGGCCTCAGAGTGACAAAGGCACTCTCCCCATGGGGCCAGCAACATGTCTCTAGTGTGGCAGGCTGCTGGAACTAGTCAGCCTACACAGACAGTCGGTTAAGTTTCAGGGGGTACCTCTAAGGTGCCCTCTGGGGTGTATTTTGCAATAAAATGTACACTGGCATCAGTGTGCATTTATTGTGCTGAGAAGTTTGATACCAAACTTCCCAGTTTTCAGTGTAGCCATTATGGTGCTGTGGAGTTCGTGTTTGACAGACTCCCAGACCATATACTCTTATGGCTACCCTGCACTTACAATGTCTAAGGTTTTGTTTAGACACTGTAGGGGTACCATGCTCATGCACTGGTACCCTCACCTATGGTATAGTGCACCCTGCCTTAGGGCTGTAAGGCCTGCTAGAGGGGTGTCTTACCTATACTGCATAGGCAGTGAGAGGCTGGCATGGCACCCTGAGGGGAGTGCCATGTCGACTTACTCGTTTTGTCCTCACTAGCACACACAAGCTGGCAAGCAGTGTGTCTGTGCTGAGTGAGAGGTCTCCAGGGTGGCATAAGACATGCTGCAGCCCTTAGAGACCTTCCTTGGCATCAGGGCCCTTGGTACTAGAAGTACCAGTTACAAGGGACTTATCTGGATGCCAGGGTCTGCCAATTGTGGATACAAAAGTACAGGTTAGGGAAAGAACACTGGTGCTGGGGCCTGGTTAGCAGGCCTCAGCACACTTTCAATTGTAAACATAGCATCAGCAAAGGCAAAAAGTCAGGGGGCAACCATGCCAAGGAGGCATTTCCTTACACAACCCGCCCCCAAACGAAAGAGGATGAGACTAACCTTTCCCAAGAGAGTCTTCATTTTCTAAGTGGAAGAACCTGGAAAGGCCATCTGCATTGGCATGGGCAGTCCCAGGTCTGTGTTCCACTATAAAGTCCATTCCCTGTAGGGAGATGGACCACCTCAACAGTTTAGGATTTTCACCTTTCATTTGCATCAGCCATTTGAGAGGTCTGTGGTCAGTTTGAACTAGGAAGTGAGTCCCAAAGAGGTATGGTCTCAGCTTCTTCAGGGACCAAACCACAGCAAAGGCCTCCCTCTCAATGGCACTCCAACGCTGCTCCCTGGGGAGTAACCTCCTGCTAATGAAAGCAACAGGCTGGTCAAGGCCATCATCATTTGTTTGGGACAAAACTGCCCCTATCCCATGTTCAGAGGCATCAGTCTGCACAATGAACTGCTTAGAATAATCTGGAGCTTTTAGAACTGGTGCTGAGCACATTGCCTGTTTCAGGGTGTCAAAGGCCTGTTGGCATTCCACAGTCCAGTTCACTTTCTTGGGCATTTTCTTGGAGGTGAGTTCAGTGAGGGCTGTCACAATGGATCCATATCCCTTCACAAACCTCCTGTAATACCCAGTCAAGCCAAGGAATGCCCTGACTTGAGTCTGGGTTTTTGGAGCTACCCAGTCCAGAATAGTCTGGATCTTGGGTTGGAGTGGCTGAACTTGGCCTCCACCTACAAGGTGTCCCAAGTAAACCACAGTTCCCTGCCCTATCTGGCATTTGGATGCCTTGATAGAGAGGCCTGCAGATTGCAGAGCCTTCAAAACCTTCTTCAGGTGGACCAGGTGATCCTGCCAGGTGGAGCTAAAGACAGCAATATCATCAAGATAAGCTGTGCTAAAGGACTCCAAACCAGCAAGGACTTGATTCACCAACCTTTGGAAGGTGGCAGGGGCATTCTTTAAACCAAAGGGCATAACAGTAAACTGATAATGCCCATCAGGTGTGGAGAATGCTGTTTTCTCTTTTGCTCCAGGTGCCATTTTTATTTGCCAGTACCCTGCTGTCAAGTCAAAGGTACTTAAGAATTTGGCAGCACCTAATTTATCTATGAGCTCATCAGCTCTTGGAATTGGATGAGCATCTGTCTTGGTGACAGAATTGAGCCCTCTGTAGTCCACACAAAACCTCATCTCTTTCTTTCCATCTTTGGTGTGAGGTTTGGGGACTAAGACCACTGGGCTAGCCCAGGGGCTGTCAGAGCGCTCAATTACTCCCAATTCCAGCATCTTGTGGACTTCCACCTTGATGCTTTCCTTAACATGGTCAGACTGTCTAAAGATTTTGTTTTTGACAGGCATGCTGTCTCCTGTGTCCACATCATGGGTACACAGGTGTGTCTGACCAGGGGTTAAGGAGAAGAGTTCAGGAAACTGTTGTAGGACTCTCCTACAATCAGCTTGCTGTTGGCCAGAGAGGGTGTCTGAGTAGATCACTCCATCTACTGTGCCATCTTTTGGGTCTGATGACAGAAGATCAGGGAGAGGTTCACTCTCTGCCTCCTGATCCTCATCTGTTACCATCAACAGATTCACATCAGCCCTGTCATGGAAGAGCTTAAGGCGGTTCACATGGATCACCCTCTTGGGGCTCCTGCTTGTGCCCAGGTCCACCAGGTAGGTGACCGGACTCTTCCTTTCTAGCACTGGGTAAGGGCCACTCCATTTGTCCTGGAGTGCCCTGGGAGCCACAGGCTCCAGAACCCAGACTTTCTGCCCTGGTTGGAACTCAACCAGTGCAGCCTTTTGGTCATACCAAAACTTCTGGAGCTGTTGGCTGGCCTCAAGGTTTTTGGTTGCCTTTTCCATGTACTCTGCCATTCTAGAGCGAAGGCCAAGTACATAGTCCACTATGTCCTGTTTAGGCTCATGGAGAGGTCTCTCCCAGCCTTCTTTAACAAGGGCAAGTGGTCCCCTTACAGGATGACCAAACAGAAGTTCAAAGGGTGAGAATCCTACTCCCTTCTGTGGCACCTCTCTGTAAGCGAAAAGCAGACATGGCAAGAGGACATCCCATCTCCTTTTGAGTTTTTCTGGGAGCCCCATGATCATGCCTTTTAATGTCTTGTTGAATCTCTCAACCAAGCCATTAGTTTGTGGATGGTATGGTGTAGTGAATTTATAAGTCACTCCACACTCATTCCACATGTGCTTTAGGTATGCTGACATGAAGTTGGTACCTCTGTCAGACACCACCTCCTTAGGGAAACCCACTCTGGTAAAGATACCAATGAGGGCCTTGGCTACTGCAGGGGCAGTAGTCGACCTAAGGGGAATAGCTTCAGGATACCTGGTAGCATGATCCACTACTACCAGGATATACATATTTCCTGAGGCTGTGGGAGGTTCTAGTGGACCAACTATGTCCACACCCACTCTTTCAAAGGGAACCCCCACCACTGGAAGTGGAATGAGGGGGGCCTTTGGATGCCCACCTGTCTTACCACTGGCTTGACAGGTGGGGCAGGAGAGGCAAAACTCCTTAACCATGTTGGACATATTGGGCCAGTAGAAGTGGTTGACTAACCTCTCCCACGTCTTGGTTTGTCCCAAATGTCCAGCAAGGGGAATGTCATGGGCCAATGTTAGGATGAACTTCCTGAACAGCTGAGGCACTACCACTCTCCTAGTGGCACCAGGTTTGGGGTCTCTGGCCTCAGTGTACAGGAGTCCATCTTCCCAATAGACCCTATGTGTTCCATTTTTCTTGCCTTTGGACTCTTCAGCAGCTTGCTGCCTAAGGCCTTCAAGAGAGGGACAGGTTTCTTGTCCCTTACACAGCTCCTCCCTTGAGGGTCCCCCTGGGTCTAAGAGCTCAACCTGGTAAGGTTCAAGCTCCAAAGGCTCAGTTCCCTCAGAGGGCAGAACTTCTTCCTGAGAAGAGAGGTTCCCTTTCTTTTGCTGTGTTGTAGTTGGTTTCCCAACTGATTTTCCTGTTCTCTTGGTAGGCTGGGCCATTCTTCCAGACTCCAGCTCTACTTGTTCACCCTGTGCCTTGCATTGTGCTCTTGTTTTCACACACACCAGTTCAGGGATACCCAGCATTGCTGCATGGGTTTTTAGTTCTACCTCAGCCCATGCTGAGGACTCCAGGTCATTTCCAAGCAGACAGTCCACTGGGATATTTGAGGAGACCACCACCTGTTTCAGGCCATTGACCCCTCCCCATTCTAAAGTAACCATTGCCATGGGATGTACTTTTCTCTGATTGTCAGCGTTGGTGACTGTGTAAGTTTTTCCAGTCAGGTATTGGCCAGGGGAAACCAGTTTCTCTGTCACCATGGTGACACTGGCACCTGTATCCCTCAGGCCCTCTATTCTAGTCCCATTAATTAAGAGTTGCTGTCTGTATTTTTGCATGTTAGGCGGCCAGACAGCTAGTGTGGCTAAATCCACCCCACCCTCAGAAACTAGAGTAGCTTCAGTGTGGACCCTGATTTGCTCTGGGCACACTGTTGATCCCACTTGGAGACTAGCCATACCAGTGTTACCTGGATGGGAGTTTGGAGTGGAACCTTTCTTGGGACAGGCCTTGTCTCCAGTTTGGTGTCCATGCTGTTTACAGCTATGACACCAGGCCTTTTTGGGATCAAAGTTTTTACCCTTGTACCCATTGTTTTGTGAAGAGGCTCTGGGCCCACCCTCCTGTGCAGGTTTTTGGGGGCCTGTAGAAGACTCTTTACTATTTTTAGTTTTGGTTGTCTCATCACCCTTCCCCTGGGGAGTCTTTGTGACCCCTTTCTTTTGGTCACCCCCTGTTGAAGTCTTGGACACCCTTGTCTTGACCCAATGGTCCGCCTTCTTTCCCAATTCTTGGGGAGAAATTGGTCCTAGGTCTACCAGATGCTGATGCAGTTTATCATTGAAACAATTACTCAATAGGTGTTCTTTCACAAATAAATTGTACAGCCCATCATAATTACTTACACCACTGCCTTGAATCCAACCATCTAGTGTTTTCACTGAGTAGTCAACAAAGTCAACCCAGGTCTGGCTCGAGGATTTTTGAGCCCCCCTGAACCTAATCCTGTACTCCTCAGTGGAGAATCCAAAGCCCTCAATCAGGGTACCCTTCATGAGGTCATAAGATTCTGCATCTTTTCCAGAGAGTGTGAGGAGTCTATCCCTACACTTTCCAGTGAACATTACCCAAAGGAGAGCACCCCAGTGAGACCTGTTCACTTTTCTGGTTACACAAGCCCTCTCAAAAGCTGTGAACCATTTGGTGATGTCATCACCATCTTCATATTTTGTCACAATCCCTTTGGGGATTTTTAACATGTCAGGAGAATCTCTGACCCTATTTATATTGCTGCCACCATTGATGGGTCCTAGGCCCATCTCTTGTCTTTCCCTTTCTATGGCTAGGAGCTGTCTCTCTAAAGCCAATCTTTTGGCCATCCTGGCTAACAGGAGGTCATCTTCACTGAGAGCATCCTCAGTGATTTCAGAAATGTGGGACCCTCCTGTGAGGGACTCACTATTTCTGACTAACACAGTTGGAGACAGGACTTGAGGGGTCCTGTTCTCCCTATTTAGGACTGGAGGAGGGACATTGGCCTCCAAGTCACTAATTTCTTCCTCTGTGAGGTCATCATCAGAGGGGTTGGCTTTTTCAAACTCTGCCAACAGCTCCTGGAGCTGAATTTTGGTAGGTCTGGAGCCAATGGTTATTTTTCTGATATTACAGAGAGACCTTAGCTCCCTCATCTTAAGATGGAGGTAAGGTGTGGTGTTGAGTTCCACCACATTCATCTCTGTATCAGACATTATTTTGCTAAGAGTTGGAAGACTTTTTAAAGAATCTAAAACTGTTTCTAGAATCTAATTTCAAACTTTTAACAAACTTTTAAACTCTAAAAGACAATGCTAAACAGGGACTTAACACACAAGGCCCTAGCAGGACTTTTAAGAATTTAGAAAAATTTCAAATTGCAAAAATGAATTTCTAATGACAATTTTGGAATTTGTCGTGTGATCAGGTATTGGCTGAGTAGTCCAGCAAATGCAAAGTCTTGTACCCCACCGCTGATCCACCAATGTAGGAAGTTGGCTCTGTATGTGCTATTTCAAAGTAAGGAATAGCATGCACAGAGTCCAAGGGTTCCCCTTAGAGGTAAAATAGTGGTAAAAATAGATAATACTAATGCTCTATTTTGTGGTAGTGTGGTCGAGCAGTAGGCTTATCCAAGGAGTAGTGTTAAGCATTTGTTGTACATACACATAGACAATAAATGAGGTACACACACTCAGAGACAAATCCAGCCAATAGGTTTTTGTATAGAAAAATATCTTTTCTTAGTTTATTTTAAGAACCACAGGTTCAAATTCTACATGTAATATCTCATTTGAAAGGTATTGCAGGTAAGTACTTTAGGAACTTTAAATCATAAAAATTGCATGTACACTTTTCAAGTTATTGACAAATAGCTGTTTTAAAAGTGGACACTTAGTGCAATTTTCACTGTTCCTAGGGGAGGTAAGTTTTGGTTAGTTTTACCAGGTAAGTAAGACACTTACAGGGTTCAGTTCTTGGTCCAAGGTAGCCCACCGTTGGGGGTTCAGAGCAAAGTGTGGCTCAATGGTTAGAGTGGCAGACCCTGAAGCAGAGATCTGGCTCAAGACCAGGGTTCAAGTCCCGCTTCGGCAGGTCTTGGGCTCAATTCCCCTTGACCAGATAATTCTCGCCTCGGTGCCTAATCTAATTCATGGGTCCCACTCTGCAACTCTGGGCAATAGCTTGCTTAATCTCCACAACGGCCCCAACAGCGCTTGGATGCCTGGCTTCACCCTGGGGGTGCTCAGGAGTGGGCGCCTCACAGGGAAAAGCCAGGAGGGGTTCCATAGCGGTATGAGTACAGCGCCTTGAGACCCTAACGGGTGAGTAGTGCGCTATACAAGTGCTAATTTACATTTACATTTACCCCAAAGTCACCACACCAGCAGCTCAGGGCCGGTCAGGTGCAGAGTTCAAAGTGGTGCCCAAAACACATAGGCTAGAATGGAGAGAAGGGGGTGCCCCGGTTCCGGTCTGCTTGCAGGTAAGTACCCGCGTCTTCGGAGGGCAGACCAGGGGGGTTTTGTAGGGCACCGGGGGGGACACAAGCCCACACAGAAATTTCACCCTCAGCAGCGCGGGGGCGGCCGGGTGCAGTGTAGAAACAAGCGTCGGGTTGGTAATGGAAGTCAATGGGAGATCTAGGGATCTCTTCAGCGCTGCAGGCAGGCAAGGGGGGGGTTCCTCGGGGAAACCTCCACTTGGTCAAGGGAGAGGGACTCCTGGGGGTCACTCCTCCAGTGAAAGTCCGGTCCTTCAGGTCCTGGGGGCTGCGGGTGCAGGGTCTCTCCCAGGTGTCGGGACTTAGGATTCAAAGAGTCGCGGTCAGGGGAAGCCTCGGGATTCCCTCTGCAGGCGGCGCTGTGGGGGCTCAGGGGGGACAGGTTTTTGTACTCACAGTCTTAGAGTAGTCCTGGGGTCCCTCCTGAGGTGTTGGATCGCCACCAGCCGAGTCGGGGTCGCCAGGTGCAGTGTTGCAAGTCTCACGCTTCTTGCGGGGAGTTTGCAGGGTTCTTTAAAGCTGCTGGAAACAAAGTTGCAGCTTTTCTTGGAGCAGGTCCGCTGTCCTCGGGAGTTTCTTGTCTTTTCGAAGCAGGGGCAGTCCTCAGAGGATGTCGAGGTCGCTGGTCCCTTTGGAAGGCGTCGCTGGAGCAGGATCTTTGGAAGGCAGGAGACAGGCCGGTGAGTTTCTGGAGCCAAGGCAGTTGTCGTCTTCTGGTCTTCCTCTGCAGGGGTTTTCAGCTAGGCAGTCCTTCTTCTTGTAGTTGCAGGAATCTAATTTTCTAGGGTTCAGGGTAGCCCTTAAATACTAAATTTAAGGGCGTGTTTAGGTCTGGGGGGTTAGTAGCCAATGGCTACTAGCCCTGAGGGTGGGTACACCCTCTTTGTGCCTCCTCCCAAGGGGAGGGGGTCACAATCCTAACCCTATTGGGGGAATCCTCCATCTGCAAGATGGAGGATTTCTAAAAGTTAGAGTCACCTCAGCTCAGGACACCTTAGGGGCTGTCCTGACTGGCCAGTGACTCCTCCTTGTTGCTTTCTTTGTTCCCTCCAGCCTTGCCGCCAAAAGTGGGGGCCGTGGCCGGAGGGGGCGGGCAACTCCACTAAGCTGGAGTGCCCTGCTGGGCTGTGACAAAGGGGTGAGCCTTTGAGGCTCACCGCCAGGTGTCACAGCTCCTGCCTGGGGGAGGTGTTAGCATCTCCACCCAGTGCAGGCTTTGTTACTGGCCTCAGAGTGACAAAGGCACTCTCCCCATGGGGCCAGCAACATGTCTCTAGTGTGGCAGGCTGCTGGAACTAGTCAGCCTACACAGACAGTCGGCTAAGTTTCAGGGGGCACCTCTAAGGTGCCCTCTGGGGTGTATTTTGCAATAAAATGTACACTGGCATCAGTGTGCATTTATTGTGCTGAGAAGTTTGATACCAAACTTCCCAGTTTTCAGTGTAGCCATTATGGTGCTGTGGAGTTCGTGTTTGACAGACTCCCAGACCATATACTCTTATGGCTACCCTGCACTTACAATGTCTAAGGTTTTGTTTAGACACTGTAGGGGTACCATGCTCATGCACTGGTACCCTCACCTATGGTATAGTGCACCCTGCCTTAGGGCTGAAAGGCCTGCTAGAGGGGTGTCTTACCTATACTGCATAGGCAGTGAGAGGCTGGCATGGCACCCTGAGGGGAGTGCCATGTCGACTTACTCGTTTTGTCCTCACTAGCACACACAAGCTGGCAAGCAGTGTGTCTGTGCTGAGTGAGAGGTCTCCAGGGTGGCATAAGACATGCTGCAGCCCTTAGAGACCTTCCTTGGCATCAGGGCCCTTGGTACTAGAAGTACCAGTTACAAGGGACTTATCTGGATGCCAGGGTCTGCCAATTGTGGATACAAAAGTACAGGTTAGGGAAAGAACACTGGTGCTGGGGCCTGGTTAGCAGGCCTCAGCACACTTTCAATTGTAAACATAGCATCAGCAAAGGCAAAAAGTCAGGGGGCAACCATGCCAAGGAGGCATTTCCTTACAGCGAGCAAATGTCATCTGTGGCGGGCAGGAGGGCAGTCTCCTTGCTGTGATTGCTCCTGAAGCCTGAATAGGAGGTGTCCTGGATGTTGTTGTCCTCAATGTGCTTACAGAGCTGAGTGTTGATGGCCTTTTTGATGACTTTGGCTGGGAACTGCAGCAAAGAGATGGGGTGGTAATTCTTGAGGTCCTGGGGGTCGGACGTGAGTTTCTGCAAGTGCGGGCGGATCTCAATGTGCTTCCAGTTCTCTGGGAAGGTGGCTGTCTCTATGGACCAGTTGAGGGTGTGTCGGAACTAGGTGCGATGGATGTGTTGGCCTTGTTGAAAATGTGGTGAGGACAGTGGTACGTGGGTGGTCCAGAGTGGATGCTAGTCATGATGTTGCAGGTCTAGTCTATTGTAAGGTGGTCCAGCGATGCAGGGTCTGTGGTAGTTTGATGGGTCGGATCTGGGTGATTGTTGGAGGGCTTGAAGGGTCTTGGGATCCGAAGCTGTTGTATATGTCTTTGATTTTCCGGTGGAAGAATTTGGCTAGCCTGTCGCAGAGATCTTGAGATGGAAGTATGCTTGCCGCTTCTGAGTGGGGATTGGCAAACTCTTTGACCATGGCAAAGAGTTCTTTGGTGTTGTGAGCGGTGGTGCTGATATGGTCCTGCAGGGTGGCTTTCCTTGTGATTCTGATGAGGTGGTGGTGGGATTTGGTGGCAGCTTTGAAAGCCTAGAAATCTTCCAGGGACTTGCTGTTCCTCCATCTTTCCTCTAGCCATCTGCCAGTGCACCTGGAGTCCTGGAGTGCGGGGGCGAACCAGCTGGCCTTCTTTTGGTGGTGTTTTGCTATGGTTTCACGGAGAGGTGCTAGGGAGTTGGTGCATTCGGAGATCCATTGGTGGAAGTTCCATGCTGAGATGTTGGCATCTGCGGTGGGGGGCGGAGGGGATTTGCTAAGGGTGTTGGAGAGCTGTTCCTCAGTGATCAGGTCCCATTTTTTGCTTGGAGTTCGGAGAATGTGGAGGAGGATGGTCGGTGAGGTGATGGTGAAATGGATGCAGTGGTGGTCAGTCCAGTGAAGTCTGGAGGTGTTGTCGATGGTGATGTTGTTGCTGGTGGAGAAGATGGCGTTGAGTGTGTGTCTAGCGGTGTGTGCTGATGAGGTGACTAGTTGCTTTAGTCTTATTGTGGTGAGGTTGTCGAGCAGGGAGGCGGTGTTGTTGCAGTTGTCAATATGGTAGTTTAGGTCACTGAGGAGGAAGTAGTTCAAGGAGGCGAGAGCGTGAGGAGAGATGATATGGACGATGGAGCCACTGAAGGCTGGACAGGGTCCGGGAGGCCTGTGGATGAGAGTGCCACGAAAGGTTGACTTGGATGTGGATTGTATCTGGAAGTGGAGGTGCTTCATGAGGGGGGAGTGTTCTTCTTCATTGGATGTCAAGTGGAGGGAGGATTTGTGTACGATAGCCAGGCTGCCACCTGGGCGAGAAGGTCAGTCTTTTCAGGGCAGTTTGTAGTCACTGGTGATGGTGATGGCGATGTTCAGTGAAGTTGCTGGGTTTGTCCAAGTTTCAGTGAGGAAGGAGATGTCCTGGCAGGTGGAGTCCAGTAGGTCCCAGAGTTCGGTGGTGTGTTTGTGGAGGGAACAACTGTTGAGGAGGATGCAGCTAAGACGCTCCGTGTTGGTGTTTGATGGCTCAGTGACGGGAGGGTCCAATGCTTGCTGCAGGGTGAGGGTGTGGTGGCAGTGGAGGCAGGAGAATGGTCATGGGATTTTATGGGTGATGTGTGATGGCACGCGATGTATCGTCTTGTGTTCAGCGCATGGAGAGACTCCTCGTTGTAGCGATGGAAGGTCATAAGACCAGGGTTCGTGGCACGAGGCACAGTCCAGGCGTGGTCCACCCAGACGGACAGCCTTTAGCACGCCAGCAGTGCAACCGCCATTAAGAAGCAGAGTGAGGTGGGGGTTCAGTCAGCTGGGAGGTGGGAGGGTGGGAACGCGCTTCACACAGAGGGGGTGAGGGGGGAGGGAAGCAGGGGCAGCAGCGGCACGGGAAGCATGGGGAGAGTGAAAGCCTGAAGAAGAGAGAAAGAGACAAGAAAGAAAGAAAAGAATAAATAAAGATGACAGAAAATTTCAAAAAGTGAAAGAGACAGCAAGATACTTACATGCAGATGTCCACCAGGTCACCAGGGATGAGGCGTAGGTGGGAGCATGCGGGTGTAGGTGGGCCTCAAACTGAGAGTGAGGCAGGCTCTCAGTTTGAAATGGCAGCAGCAACAGGTGGAGCTAGCAGAGGAGAGCGAGCAGACGCTGACCAGGAGGTCAAAGAAGTCGCTATTGTACTCAATGTAACAGCACTCTGTGCCACTTTACTCTACTCTGCACCACTAAGCTCTATGTCACTTTACTCTGCACCACTCTATGCCACTGCACTCCACTCCAAGCCACTGCACTCTATGCCACTCTACTAAATATCACAGCACTCTATGATGGTCTACTCTGCAACTCTGCACTGTCTGCTGCTAAACTCTATGTAACTGCACTCTACGCTTTGGCACTGTATGCCACTCTACTTTATTCTGCACCACTCCATGTCGCTCTACTCTAAATCACTACACTCTACTACAGTGCACTAAACACCACTTTACTCACAACCAATGTAATCTATGCCTCTCCTCACTATACTCTACAACTCTCTATGCCGCTGCAAGCAATGTCACTGCACGCTAAGCCACTCTATTCTACTCTGCACTACTGTACCCCATGCACCTGATCTCTGAATCACTGTACTCTGTACCTGTCTACTTTGTGCCATGCTACTCTACGCCACTGCATTCTGCAACACTGTACTTTGCAAGACTGCACTGTCCGATACTGAACTCAATGCCGCTCTACTCTGCATCCCTCCACTCTAAGTTACTGCATGTTATGCCGCTCTACACTATTGCGCTCTGTCACTGCACAATACACCACCCTATTTTACTCTGCAACACTGAACTCTAAGCCACTGCCCAGTGCACTGCTCTACGCTGCACTACTTTACTCTGCGCCAATTTATTCTGTGCCACTTTACTCTGCGACACTGCACTGCATTTTACAACCCTCTACTCTCCAAGACTGCACTATGTCACTGAACTCAATCCCATTCTACTCTGTACCACTGTACTCTATGCCACTGCACACTATGCCACTCTACACCATTGTGCACTGTCATGCCACTCTATTCTAGTTTGCACCACTGTACTCTACGCCACTGTTCTCTGCAGCACTCTGTGCAACTGCACGCTGTGCCCCTGCACTTTCTGCCATTGCATTATACACCACTGCAATCTTCTCTGCACCATTCTTCTGGACACTGCTCCACACCACTCTTCTCTACGTCACTGCATCCTATGCCAATGCACTCTACACTACTTTACTCAAAACCAATGCACTTTGCCACTACACTCCATGCCAATCTACTCTGCACCACTGTACTTTATACCACTTCACTTTAGGCATTCTAGACCACTTTAAAACATTTCACTCTATGATACTCCACTCTCTGCTGCTCTACTCGGTTAAACTCTACTCCACTTCATGACACTCTATGCCACTTCAAGCTACCACATACCACTCCACTCTATGCCATTCTACAACACCACTTTACTTTATTATGCTCTTTGCAACTCCCTCTATGCCAACCCATGCCATTTTACTCTATTCTATGACACATTACTTCACTCCACTCCAATCATGACACTCTATGCACACTCAACTATACTCAATGCTGCTTCACTCTACAACTCTTTACTTCACTTTGCCATTACACTCTTCTACACTACTCCACTCTATGGCACTCCACTCTGTGACAATCTACTCCGCTCTACACCACTCTACTCTACAACACATTACTTAACTCTAAGCAACACCCTCTACGCCACTCCACAATAGTCTATGCCACTCCACTCTACGCCACTCAACTTCACTCTATGGCCATTGACTCTATGACACTTTATTCCTGTCACACCACTCCAAAACACTCCATGCCAATCTATATCAATCCACTCTACTCCACTGTACGACACTCACTCCACGCCACTATATAAGCTGGTGTGCGACATGGCTAAAACATTGATAAAGCCAATAGCGCTTGCATAGGTGCAACCTATTGGTTTTGCCAATGCTTGCTTTTTTTGAGGAAGCAGAGGGTGTATTAGGATGAGTTGCCATGTTACAATGTGGCAAGGAATTTGGCTTGAGACAAAGGACTAGTTTGCAGATTTGATTCATTTGGAGGCACTAGTTATAAGGAATAAGAATTCTCAATTGGTTCTTGCAGGGCATGCTGATAAGAAGGTCTTGAAAAGTAGGGCAAAGATGGGCTTTTGGCTGCTGGGTGTTGCACAAGTGTTTTGCAAAAGAGGTGAGAGATTGTGTAGGCTGAGGACTGAGTGACCAGTGCAAAAGGGCAATGGGTTACCCAGTGAGTGATAAAAATTTCAGAAAAGCTATGGGAGATTATTGCATTGGATAGTTTACGACATTTAGACCTAATATGGCTTTGTAAACATAGATTATTGCTCAGAATCGCCTGATGTGAAATTTGAGATCTGGGTCAGACCTTGCATAATGATTGACTTAATAAGAGGAAGAGCTTGTTTATACATGTGGGATAGTCGGTAGCTATAGTCACGGGCGATGGGTGCAATTGGTATCTAGTGAAATGAAAGAGCAAAGAAATTTGAAGGAAGTATTTTTATTTCATTTCGTACAAGGGAGGCCACTGAAAAAGGTTGCTTGTAATTTGTAAAGGTCGTAATGCAATACCCAACATAGTTGCAATGGAAGATTGTCATTTAAGGTGAAGTACAGTAGGATAGCTTTCCAAAAGTTGAACCGCTGAGTAAAGATGAATCAAAACATGCAGTAGAATAGGTGTGATATAGACAATAACAGGTTTCTAAATGTCTTATCCTGTAGAAGTATTAGCGGGTGTGAGGCATTACTGTAGTCGAGTGATGGTAATTTTTGGAATGTGCCAAACTGGGTAAAAACTTTCGAAATTAAAAAAAATTGTAACGCAATCGTTTTTTGAAAGTCCACTTGTGAAATGCTGAATCTAGGCAGCAATTTAACATTCAACGCTAAAGGGCTTTATTTTAAATTGAAATCCCCTGCAATCACAATTAAATTTCCTGGAAATAATCACATAACTTTAGTTAAATCGCTTTCGAAGAGTAATAGCTTTTGTTACATTAGCCACAATGATCGAATTTACTTTGGCCAGTGCTTAATTTGTGCTTGTTGTTTCCCGTGCTGAGCACCGGCACTTATTTTTGAGGGACGGCGCTTATTTTTCTACCTCAAGCATTTACTGCGAGCAAAATACACATATGGGAAAGATGGAGGAAAGGAAAAACGAAAAAACGTCACAAAGGGAGAAAGCAGAAAGCTGCAAGAGTGAGCGGAATGGGCAGAGAGTGGCTTCAAATGGATTGAAGAGGCCCGAGATGGCTTCTGGATTACGCTGCCTCACTACTCCGTGCTCGCACATTTAATTGCAGCAGCCGCGTGTTTAAGAGGAGGGCTTTGAGCACCGGCACGTCTTTATTTACAAATTAGGCACTGCTTTGGCCTTATTTTCGTACAGTTGAATATGTCTATTTAAAATTCAGTTGCACTTTGAAGGCAAAATGGTTTTATCTCCTGCTGTTCTTGCTGAGGCTGCGGTTAATTATTCCTCAGAGACACGACCTGAAGGGTTACAGATGCGGACTTTCGAGCCTGTAAAAATCCTTTTAATACCATGATTTCTCTGCACTAGCAGTCTCCAAAAAATAAGGCAACGAGGGTACATGCGGGTAGACTCGTCTATCCATTATTTTCAAAGCCCATGAGGTTGGCCCACCACAGAAAAATGTTAAACTTGTCCCGGTGTGATTTTCAGGCACTGGGGCACATTCGGTAGCGCCGGCATTTTGTCTGCTTTCCTTTCAAGCAGCAGCGTGCAGGGGGGAGGGGAGCTATCCGGTTACAGCTGTGCCCATAACAAAGGCCGAAGTCAAGGGGCCATCAAGCTGGGAGCTATCTGGAGCTCACGCCAAGCAGCAAATGCAATGGAGGGAAAGAAAAGGCTCAGCTTGGTATTATTTCACAACTATTTAAGAGAAGCACGCTTTTGATGCTTTTGACTTTGCACAGTCCCTGTATAAACGAGATATGCATGCATTGTAAAAATGTCGTGCCAGAGCACTTTACATCACGCACACATTCTACGTTAACAATAAAGCATATAAATGTGGAAAACGATGTACAGAATTTGTTACATAAAACAGTAAGAATCTCAAGGTGTAGGAGCCACAAGTCCTTCATAGCTCACTGTGCTTATGAGAAGGATTATAATTTATGAACTGCAGATAACAAAGGGATCTCTGTGTTAAGGAAAGTAACTCTTTCACCCAGCTACATAACATAAAAATCTGTCATCTGCATGGTACATGATATGCTTTGCAGAAGACACATTAACCCTCTGTGCTTCTTTGATTCAAAACTGGCTCTAGACCAAACATAGATCTCTCCAGCAAATACATTAACCTCCAGAGTTATGTTACCATTGTTATTATTCTGTGAAATTTAGTTGGTACACAAAGATCTCTTCAGCCAGTTGCCTTAACCCCATAAGACATTTTAAAATGCAGAATTTGTAACCAATTAAGCAGAAGAGATTTACTGCCACATTTTTTCTTTCTGGCAGAGTGTTACCACATAAATGTATTGAGGTAGGCCTACATTTTGAGTCACTTTTTTTGCATAACCCAACACAAAATCTAATTTGTTAAATATTATAATGCTCTCAAATGTATTCATGATAAACCTGATAAACATATGTATGAGGTCTTAGGATCTGATGTCACCTCGTGTGATGTCACTTCCTGTGAGGTCATGGGTTTGTGATGCCACTTCGTGTGATTCCATTGTGCGATGTCACATGCTGTGATGTCACGCAAGGCGATGTCACACGCCATGATGTTATTTGCATGCTGCCTAACTTGGCAAGCTCCCACACTTATTTTTTAGGACTTTTGCCCTGCCTATAAACATATAATTCTATTATCATACAAAACCTTTTTAAGGCTGTTTGACTATAACATTCTTTTTCGACCCTGGATAGTCCAACAAATCGTTATGACATTTTGCGGGGAAACCGTGCCCTAGTCTGCCTTGCTTGATAACGAACTAACTCTAAGAGGTTCGTTGTTTCCCAGACACGGAAAGCGCTTCTCACTCAAGAATACAACAATCTGGGGGCATGGCTTTTACAGAGAACGTACTGGCTGGCAGCTTAGAAGCGGGGCTGGGCCCTCTGGGCCCTCCCCTTCCCCCCTCCCATTGATTTTCCACAATTATATCAGCGGAACTACTGAAAAAGTCTCTCTCAAAACTAGGACTACGATACGTGAATAACGTCCAACTGCTCCAGTGGGCTCTTTCCGATGAAAGAAACACTTTTACTGTCTGAATCTAGTACCATCGTTGCTTGGAAATGCCCCAGAGACCGAATCCATCCAAAATGATGGTGCGGATACACACAACAGCCTATATCCAGACTCTACAACAACTGTACAACCCTGTCATTGCAACCATCCATGCACCGTCAAAGACCAGACCAAAACAGCAAGATGCTTTCTGGCTATTGTGACCAGACGTCCCGGATTTCCCCGGACAGTCCCGGTTTTTAGAGGACTGTCCCGGTGTCCCGAAGCTTCTCTTAATTTTAAATAAATGTCCCGGTTTTGGGGACAACGATCAGATCATCTGGGGAAGCATAAGTTAAAGAGGGCTACAAAGTATGAAATAATTAAAGTATTTTATCCCCTGTGACAGGTGGGTGGAGGCGGGTTGAGGGTGCAGGGTGGGAGGTCAAGACATAGCTAATTTTATATATGTAGTCTTGTAAATGTGTGTGCGTATATGTGTGTGTGTCTGTGTGTGTGTGTGTATATATATGTATACACACCCACACACACACACACGTATAGGCACACATTCTCAAAGCTACGAAAAGAAGTGACAGTCCAGATATAAAAGTGACAGTAATGTCTTTAGTCCTTCTTTTATGTCTGACCTGTCCCGGATTTTGCTCCTCAAAATCTGGTCACCCTATTTCTGGCCCCTGATGTGAAATGAGTAACACTGTTGCTTACGTTCATTGCATGCCACAACAAGAATCTGAAGCTTTGCACAGCACTGCTCACAGGAACAGGAAATAAAGACATTGATACTTCCCAGCCTCATGTCCACAATTAAATTACAAGCATTGGCAAATCCAATAGGTCTTACCTGTTCAAGAGCTATAGGTTTTGGCAATGTGTTTTGCCATGTTGTACACCAGTGAGGCCGCTGTTCAGCATGGGTACAATTTAGTGGTGTAGAGTGTTGTAGTCGATTTGTTTGAATGTCTTAGAGTGGAGTAGAAGGAGTAGAGTGTCAGAGTTTAGTAGAGCGGAGCAGAGTTCAGTGGTTCAGTGGCAGAGAGTGTCGTAGAGTGGAGTGGGATAGGTTGGAGTGGATTGAGGTAGTGGGCTGGATTGGGTTGGAGTAGAATGGGGTGGTTTTGATTGGGATGGGATGGGGTGGATTAGATTGGACTGGAGTGCGGTGAATTGTATTTGAACTGGGTGCACTGGGTTGGGCTGGGCTGGATGGACTGGAGTGGGGAAGACTAAACGGGGTGGGTGAATAGAATTGGGATAGAGTGGGTGGATTGGAGCGAGTGGGCTGTATTGAAGTGGGGTGGATTGGATTGGGGTGGGGTGGGCTGGATTGGATTGAGGTGGGGTGTGTTGGATTGGTCTGGGGTGGATTAAATTGGGGAGTATTGGAGTGGGGCGGATTGCATGGAGGTGGGGTGGATTAGAGTGCGGTGGGGAGGATAGATTGGATTGGTATGGGGTGGACTGAATTGGAATGGGTGGGGTGGATTGGATTGGGCTGAGTGGATTGTAGTGGGGTGGACTGGAGTTGAGTGGATTGAATTTGATTGAGGCAGATTTGAGTGGTGTAGGCTGGATGGATTGGATTGGAGTGTGATGGATTGAACTGGGATGGGGTGGGGTACAGTGGGTTGAATTGGAGTGGAGTGAGGTGGATTGGAGTGGGGTCAAGTGAAGTGTAGTGAAATGGGGTTGGGTGGATTGGGGTGGCGTGGACTGGAGGGGTGGTTTGAGGTGGGATGGATTGGGGTGGGGTGGGGTGGCATGGGGTGAATTGCATTGAGGTGAAGGTGGATTGGATTGATGTGAGGTGAACCGGACTGCAGTGGGGTGGACTTGAGTGGGGTGTATCAGATTGGGGTGGAGTGGAGTTAACTGGCATGATGAGGATTGGATTAAGTGGGGTGGATTGGTTTGAGTAAGGTGGATTAGGGTGTGGTGGGCTGGTTTGGATTGAGTGTGGAGGATTGGATTGAGGTGGCCTGGGGTGGGTTGGACTGGACTGGATTGGGGTGGGTGGATTGGGTTGGAGTGGATTGGATTGAATTGGGTTGGATTGGAGTGGATTGGATTGGACTGGACTGGGTGGATTGGATCGGAGTGGGGTGGGATGGACTGGATTGGCATGGGGAGGATTGGATTGGTGTGGGGTGGATTGATTGGACAGGGGTGAACTCAGTAGATTAAAGTGGTCTGTAGTGAGATGAATTGGACTGGAATAGGGTGAATTCATGTGGACTGGAATGGACTGGAGTAGGGTGGATTAAAGTGGATTGTATTGGAGTAGGTGGATTGTATTGGAGTGAGGTGGATTGGGTAGTGGTGGACTTGAGTGGGGTGGGGTGGATTGGACTGTATTTGCGTGGGGTGGGCTGGGTTGTATTGGAGTGGGGTGGATTGGATTGGAGTGGGGTGGATTGGACTGAGTGGGGTGGATTGGATTGGGGTGAGGTGTATTGAACTGGAGTGGGGTAGATTGGAATGGGCTGGATTGGGGTGATTTGGATTGGTGGGGGTGAATTGGATTGGTGTGAGGTGGGCAGGATCATAGTGGGGCGGATTGTGGTGGATTCGAGTGGGGTGAATTGGGATGGAGTGGGATGGATTGGATTGGTGTGAGTTTAGGTGAGGTGGATTGGACTGGGGTCAAGTGAAGTGTAGTGAAATGGGGATGGGTGGATTGGGGTGGAGTGGACTGGAGAGGTGGTTTGAGGTGGGACAGATTGGGGTGGGGTGAGTTGGCGTGGGGTGGCATGGGGTGGATTGCATTGAGGTGAAGGTGGATTAGATTGATGTGAGGTGAACTGGGCTGCAGTGGGGTGGACGTGAGTGGGGTGTATCAGATTGGGGTGTATCAGATTGGGGTGGATTGGAGTTAACTGGCATGAGGAGGATTGGATTAAGTGGGGTGGATTGGTTTGAGTAAGGTGGATTAGGGTGTGATGGGCTGGTTTGGATTGAGTGTGAAGGATTGGACTGAGGTGGCCTGGGGTGGGATGGACTGGATTGGGGTGGGTGGATTGGGTTGGAGTGGATTGGATTGAATTGGGTTGGATTGGAGTGGATTGGATTGGACTGGACTGGGTGGATTGGATTGGATTGGAGTGGGGTGGGGTGGACTCGACTGGCGTGGGGAGGATTGGATTGGTGTGGGGTGGATTGATTGGACAGGGATGAACTCAGTAGATTAAAGTGGTCTGTAGTGGGATGAATTGGACTGGAATAGGGTGAATTCATGTGGACTGGAATGGACTGGAGAAGGGTGGAATAAAGTGGATTGGAGTAGGTGGATTGGATTGGAGTGAGGTGTATTGGGTAGTGGTGGACTTGATTGGGGTGGGGTGGATTGGACTGGATTTGAGTGGGGTGGGCTGGGTTGTATTGGAGAGGGGTGGATTGGAGTGGGGTGGATTGGATTGGAGTGGGGTGGGGTGGATTGGAATGGAGTGGGGTGGATTGGATTAGGGTGAGGTGTATTGAACTGGAGTGGGGTAGATTGGAATGGGCTGGATTGGGGTGAATTGGATTGGTGGGGGTGAATTGGATTGGTGTGGGGTGGGCAGGATCATAGTGGGGCGGATTGTGGTGGATTGGAGTGGTGTGAATTGGGATGGAGTGGGATGGATTGGATTGGGGTGAGTTAAAGTGAGGTGGATTGGATTGGATTAGATTGGAGTAGGGAGGATTGTTTTGGATTTAAGTGGGTTGTTTGGGATTGTAGTGGTGCAGGTTGGAGTGGGGCACTGGATTGAGTGGGGTGGATTGGATTGAGTAGGGTAGGGTAGATTAGGGTGTAGTTGGCTGGACTGGAATGAGCGTGGTGGATTGAATTGGGGTGGATAGGGGGTGGGGTGGGGTGGGGTTGATTGGAGTGGGGAGGATTGGATTGGTGTGGGGTGGGGTGGATTGATTGGACAGGGGTGTACTGAGTAGATTAAGGTGGTCAGTAGTGGGATGGATTGGACTGGAGTAGGTTGGATTAATGTGGACTGGACTGGAATGGGGTGGATTACAGTGGATTGTATTGGAGTGGGTGGATTGGAGTGAGGTGAATTGGTTAGTGGTGGACCTGATTGGAGTGTGGTGGATTGGATTGTTTTGGATTGGAGAAGGGTGGATTGGATTGAGGGGGGTGGGGTGGGGTCGGTTGGGTTGGGCTGGATTGGAGTAGGGTGGGATGGGTTGGATTGGAGTGGGGTAAAGTGGATTGGACTGGAGAGGAGTGAATTGGACTGGAGTATCCTGGAGTGGTGTGGGGTGAACTGGATAAGGGTGAGGTGTATTGGACTGGACTAGGCAGATTGAAATGGACTGAAAAGGGGTGGATTGGATTGGTTGGGGTGTATTGTTTTGGATTGGAATTGGTTGTTTGGGATTCTAGTGGGGTTTTGTTGGAGTGGGACAGGTTGTTTTGGATTAAAGTGGGGCAGATTGAAGTGGGGCACATTGAAATGGACTGGTGTGGGGCAGGTTGTTTTGGACTGAAGTGGGGCATACTGAACCAGGGCAGATTGTTTTGGATTGGAGTGGTGCAGACTCCTTTGGACTGGAGCAGATTAGAGTGGGGCATATTGTTTTGGACTGGAGTGGGGCAGATTGTGTTGTATTGGAGTTGGGCATATTGTTTTGGATTGGAGTAGTGCAGATCGTTTTTGACTAGAGTAGGGCAAATTGGTGTGGGGCAGATTAGAATGGGGTGGGTTGGGAGGATTGGAGTGGGGTGGGTTGGAGTGGATTAGATTGGGGTGAGTGGTTTGGGCTGGAGTGGGGTGGATTGTTGTGGAATAAAATGGGGTGGATTGGGGTGGATTGTAGTGGGACGAATTGGAGGGGGTGGATTGAGGTGTACTGCACGACTATGTTAAAGTATCAACTCAGAAATTACACATAATAAAGAAACAATGTCGCCTTCCAATATTTAGAACAAGTTAATCATAATCTTTTGAAAAGAGCGCCCACAAGCAAAAACAAAAGAAAACATGACTGAAACGTGAGAAAAGACAACTTGGCAAAATAAAAGTAAGGTAGCTTTAATAAATACAACTTTGCAATTTTATTTGTTCTCTTGTGCATGTTTTTGCCAGCCACAAGCCTTCTGTTTGCAGGGCACTAGAATTTAAAAAGAACAAAATAGTACCTCGATCACGTCGGGAACAGCGGGCAGGCACTAATCAACTTGAATCAATCAGTACTTGGTTCCTGCTCAACAGAGAAACACGCAAATGATGCTAGGCATGCCTTGACGAATTGCGAGGCTGTAAAGAAGAGTGCCATGTAAACCAGCAATAGTGAGCGATAGACGGGCTCTAAGCCCTTTATTGTACACAACAGAGTCTCGCAAGCGACACGCATGTACTAGCACACACACTCCCAGGCTCCACCTTAAAAAGCGTTGAACATTTATCCACTTCACCTTACAGCGAAAAATTACCTATACACCTTCAAACTTATCCATTAGACATATCAGACCCAACCATTTTAACCCACTGAAGTGCCAAATGGTGACACCACCAAGGACGCTTACTTTATGCTCCCCGAAGAATGTCTCAAATCGCTATTCCTAGGCAGAGAATCGCACACCTGTGGCCCAAGTGCGGCCTGCAGCAAATTACATCACTCCTCAGGCTAAAATTAAACCATTAACTGCACTGGAATGCTGGTCAGCCTCACATGGTTTTTTGATCACTTAACAGACTTCAGTGCACTCCAAATCTCCATTGACTACAAAAATTAGAGTATTTGGAAATCAACGAAGAAAGACTATTAGCATATCAGTTCTTACTGCTGTAGGCACGCCCAAGTGATAGAATTCAAAGTCACCAAAGCACAAAATGGCAACCTGTCCAAGTCCATACATTTGCCATGCAACATGGCTGAAACTAAAGGAATAAAATACTGACACAGCCAGCATTGACCGAGTAATATTGTTTTTTTTTCTCCATTAAGCCATGCTGCACAGCAACCTGTGTTGCTGTGCAATATGTCTAAAAAAATTACGCCAAATAGGTCTTGAGTATGCAAGTGGTATTTGGCTTTGTTAATGTTTTTGTGGTAGATGGAAGGGTTGGATGGGGCAGCAGGAAGTGTGGTGAGGGGACAGTACCATAGCAGACAGTGGGAGGAGGGCAAGCAACATGGGGGAGGTGCAGGAAAGGAGGGAGAAAGCAGCAACACAATGGACTGTGGGAGGAGGACAAGGGGACAAGCAACACAAAGGAGTTGGGGAGGGAGGGGACAGCAACAGAACAAACAGTGGGAGAAGCACAGGGGGCAAGCAACTTGAGGGAGGTGCGGAGAAAGAGGAGCAACAATACAACTGAGAGCGGGAAGAGGGTCAGGGTCAAGCAACATGAAGGAAGGGTGGGTGAGTGAGTGTAGGAAAATAGCTCCATTTTGCAGTTACCCCGCCCTTTTTGCCTGATACTGATGCTGACTTGACTGAGAAGTGTGCTGGGACCCTGCTAACCAGGCCCCAGCACCAGTGTTGTTTCACTACAAATGTACCATTGTTCCACAATTGGCACACCCCTGGCACACAGATAAGTCCCTTGTAAAAGGTACCAGTGGTACCAAGGGCCCTGTGACCCGAGAAGGTCCTTAAGGGCTGCAGCATGTGTCGTGCCACCCTAAGGGACCCTTCACCTAACACATGCACACTGCCATTGCAGATTGTGTGTGTTGGTGGGGAGAAAAAGGCAAAGTCGACATGGCATCCCTCTCAGGATGCCATGCACACAAAATACTGCCTGTGGCATAGGTAAGTCACCCCACTAGCAGGCCTTACAGCCCTAAGGCAGGGTTCACTATACCACAGGTGAGGGCATAGCTGCATGAGCAATATGCCCCTACAGAGTCTAAGTCTATTCTTAGACATTGTAAGTACAGTGTGGCCATATTGAGTATATGGTCTGGGAAGTTGTCAAAACGAACTCCACAGCTATATAATGGCTACACTGAATACTGGGAAGTTTGGTATCTAACTTCTCAGAATAATAAACCCACACTGATGCCAGTGTTGGGTTTATTACAAAATGCACACAGAAGGCATCTTAGAAGATGTCCCCTGTATTTTACCCAATCCTTCAGTGCAGGACTGACAGGTCTGTGCCAGCCTGCCACTGAGACAAGTTTCTGCCCCCCTGGGGTGAGAGCCTTTGTGCTCTCTGAGGACAGAAACAAAGCCTGCACTGGGTGGAGGTGCTTCTCACCTCCCCCTGCAGGAACTGTAACACATGGCGGTGGGCCTCAAAGGCTCATGCCTTTTTTTACAGCGCCCCAGGGCATCCGAGCTAGTGGAGATGCCAGCCCCTCCGGCCACTGCCCCCACTTTTGGTGGCAAGGCTGGAGGAGATAATGAGAAAAACAAGGAGGAGCCACCCACCAGTCAGGACAGCCCCTAAGGTGCCCTGAGCTGACGTGACTCCTCCCTTTAGAAATCCTCCATATTGGTTTTGGAGGATTCCCCCAATAGGAATAGGGATGTGCCCCCCTCCCCTCAGGGAGGAGGCACAAGGAGGGTGTAACCACCCTCAAGGACAGTAGCCATTGGCTACTGCCCCCAGACCTAAACACACCCCTCAATTTAGTATTTAAGGGCGACCCAGAACCCAGGAAATCAGATTCCTGCAACCTACAATAAGAAGAAGGACTGCTGACCTTAAAGCCCCGCAGATGCGACGGACACACCAACTGACTTGGCCCCAGCCCTACCGGCCTGTCTCTAGACTCAAAGAACCTGCACAGCAACGCATCCGACAGGGACCAACGACCTCTGAACCCTTAGAGGACTGCCCTGAACCGAAGGACCAAGAAACTCCAGAGAACAGAGGCACTGTTCAAGAACAGCAACAACTTTGCAACGTTTTAGCAACTTTCAAAGACCTCACTCTTCCCGCCGGAAGCGTGAGACTTCACCCTCTGCACCCGATGCCCCTGGCTCGAGTTCCAGAGAACTAACACCGCAGAGAGGACTCCCAGGTGACTGCAACTCCGTGAGTAACCTGAGACGACCCCCCTGCACCCCCACAGCGACGCATGCAGAGAGGATCCAGAGGCTCCACCTGACCGTGACTGCCTGGAACAACGAACCCGATGCCTGGACCAAGCACTGCACCCGCAGCCCCCAGGATCAAAAGGAACCGAACTCCAGCGCAGGAGCGACCTTCAGGCGACCCTCTGCCTAGCCCAGTTGGTGGCTGGCCCGAGAAGCCCCCTGTGCCCTGTCTGCACCGCTAGAGTGACCCCCAGGTCCCTCCATGGACTTCTATTGAAAACCCGACACCTGCTAAGAACACTGCACCCAGCCGCCCCTGTGCCGCTGAGGGGGTGTTTTGTGTGCCTACTTGTGTGTCCCCCAGTACTTTACAAAACCCCGTGGTCTGCCCTCTGAAGACGCAGGTACTTACCTGTTGGCAGACTGGAACCGGAGCACCCCTGTCCTCCATAGTCCTCTATGTGTTTTGGGCCCTCCTTTGACCTCTGCACCTGACCGGCCCTGTGTTGATGGTGTGGTGACTTTGGGGTTGCCTTGAACCCCCAATGGTAGGCTTCCTATGCCCAGGAAACTGAACTTATAAGTGCCTTACTTACCTGAAAAACTAACCAATACTTCCCTCCCACAGGAACTGTTGGTTTTTGCACTGTGTCCACTTTTAAAATATCTTATTGCCATTTTAACTAAAACTGTATATGTCACTGCTCTAATTCAAAGTTCCTTACTTACCTGTGTGGAGTACCTTGCATTTTATGTATTTACTTCAAATCTTGAATCTTGTGGTTCTAAAATAAATTAAGAAAATATATTTTTCTATATAAAAACTATTGGCCTGGAGTTAAGTCTTTGAGTATGTGTGCCTCATTTATTGCCTGTGTGTGTACAACAAATGCTTAACACTACCCTCTGATAAGCCTACTGCTCGACCACACTACCACAAAATAGAGCATTAGTATTATCTAATTTTGCCACCATCAACCTCTAAGGGGAACCCTTGGACTCTGTGCACACTATCTCTCACTTTGAGATAGTATATACAGAGCCAACTTCCTACAGTAAGGAAGTTAAGGGCAAGAGCACAGTTGGTCGGAAAGGGGAGGGGTATGGAAGGGAGGGGGACAGACACATGCACTCTAGTGGAATGCACTCTAGTAAAGTGCATTAAAAAACGTAAAAGAACAAGGACCTGCAGGACCGCATGGCCAGTGTAAGGATACTGGCCGCAGACAAGAAGCTGAGCAAGGTACATGCTCCACGACAGGGACAAACACTGGAAGAACCTAGAGGAAGCAGGAGGCACTGACCAATAAGGAGTAAGGGAATGAGAGTGATGTCAAAGCTAGCCAGTGGTAAGTAACGGGTGGGGTCTAACCTTGTTGTCAGTTATTTTAACATTTTACACTGGCAGTGCATGCACAGTCTGAGTTGAATCATACTGTGTCTGCTATTAACTTCTCCAAATAATTTGAACTAGAAGGCGCCAACTGAGTCCTCGCCACAGAATTCTAGGCACAATTACAGCTAGAGTGATTATATAGATTGTATGTAAGCCTTTATGATTTCAACTGACCAAAAGAATATTGGATGTTTTAAGGAAGAACAACCACATTACCTGGAATTGTACAATGATCTACATATTCCAGGATTACTCTAAAAAGACAGTGGAAAAGGCTTCTGAGCTTTACAATTAAAATTCAAAGTAATTAATCTACAGTTTCCGTTTGAAAGTCCAACATGATTTTGCCTCACCACAGGTGACGAAACTCACCTGTTTTCTGACCATGTGTAAACATGTGATTCGAGGAAAGGATAGAGTCAGAGATTGACACTTCCTCAATTAAAACTCCAGCTAAATGCACAACAACCCAAAAAACATCTCTAGTCACATGGCTCATGCCCTGTAAACTTTTCATACCTTTGCTTAAATCGGCATCAGGCCGTTTGCGACCAGGAAAAGGCTTTTCCCCATGAAACAATCCTATTCTGCGATTCGGTAACCTGTTACCAACTCACAGAATAGGTCTGCGAGTCACTATTAGGAAAGGGTGTACCAAGGGTGTCCCTATCTCATAGCTAGTCGCAGGGAGGTGTAAGAATTGTTTTGCAAGCGTGAATGCACTGCAAAACAATCGCAGTTACCACCAACCTCAAGTTGGTGGTAACCCATTCGCAAATGGGAAGGGGTCCCCAGGGACTCCTTCCCCTTTGTGAAATGAAGATTAAATATTTTTTCAGAGCAGGTGGTGGTCCTATGGACCATTGCCTACTCTGAAAAAATGAAAAGAAAACTTTAATTTTTTTTGTTTGAAATGCATCCTGTTTCCCTTTATGGGAAACGGGCTGAATTAAAAAAAGACTGCTTAATTTAAAAGCAGTCACAGACATGCTCGTCTGCTGTCCCCAACAGCCCACCATCCCTGTGAGTGTGGCTATTTCCAACGGGGTCGCGACCTACCTCATGAATATTGATGAGGTAGGTCTTTGCGCCCCTATTGGGAATCGCTAAATGTGTCTAAGACACATTTGTACATTTGACTTTGTGAGTCTCTAATTGTGACTCGCAAAAAGTTGCAATCAGAGACTGGCAAAAGGAAATGGACATACATCTTGCCCATTGCCCCTCAAAAACAACTGAATAAGGGAGAAGACCGTGCTCTCCTTCAAATAAACAAAAAAACAGTTTGCTCAAATTGTAAAAAAAGCTAACTTCAGCGTAGTTGACCACATCACTAACGAAAAAGTGCATTTGATTATCTCTAAGTTCAACAAGGGCGGAAAATTACTTTTATACAGCAAACATATGTGGTCCAAATGGTGATGATCCTGCGTTTTGGCATAACCTTTCACATAGGCTTCAAGAAATACCGAGTACAACCATGCTCTTACTGGGGTATGATTTCAATCTCTCAATGGATACCTTGTTACACAGAAACTCCTTATACCACATCCCAAAAAAACAATTACATTTAACCTCAAGGATGTTTGAAGAGTGCAAAGCCCAGACACATGATTCCTTTTCAAGAATTGACTACATCCTTATATCAGGCAACTATATAAAACAGTTGACCAAACATCAGTTCTAACAAAATGTTTATCTGATCATTCATGTATTATCACTAACTGGATTTCCCCTGAAAACTGAGCGCAAACAATGGAGACTTAACGACAAAATCATATCACATTCTGACAATGTTGAGATAATAAAACTATCCACCTTGAACTATTTTAACGAAAACTCTAACCCGGGTCTCTCCCCCATTACTAGATGGGAAGCCTGCAAGGGAAATATTAGAGGACTACTAATAAGTATCAGATCTAAAACTAACAAAAAAATAAAATAACGATCTTTCAAAGTTAGGGAAAGAAATTAAAAGCCTTGAAACCCAAAATATGAAATTTAAGATACCACTACTTTAAATTCACTCACAAATAGAAAACGATGAATACAACTTTGAGTTGCTATGAGGGGCCAGGGCTACTATGCCCACAAACCCTTTTCTGCAAGCGGATGAGTACTGTAGCCCCTGCCCTACATAGCACACTGTTTTATCATGCGGCAATGGACTCTGAGTTTCTATGAGCCAACAACTGCCAGGCCCACAAATCCTTTGCTGCAGGAGGGACAGGAGGAGGGGCACTGTAGCCCCATCACTAAATAGCACAGTGTGTTATCCCATGGCACAGGACACTGAGTTGCTGTGAAGGGCCAGGAACTACTGGGCCCACAAAGCCTTTGCTGGAGGAGGAGGAGCACTGTAGCCCCAATGCTACATAGCGTTCTGCTTTCTCCTGTGTTGCGGGACACGCTCGGGTGAAGAGCGTGCCCATCCGCAACTGTTCGAGACTGGGCTACCCGTCTTGGCCCAAGGTCTTTTGCGTCACTGAGAGTCCCTATAGCAAGGAGGTAGCCCATTAAAGAATTGCTTTTGGTGTGACTATGGGAAAAGGAAAGGCTTTGTCATCCAAAAGTAATGAACAATTTCTGCTTAAAGATGGAAGCCAAGATTACTGATATAGTAAATCAGTCACTCACTAACATAAACCTACCTTTTATATGAGCCAAGTGTAATGAGGATGTAGGCAGACCTAACCACCCTGAGGCATTGCCCTTTGTCCCACCGGTTATGCAAGATCCTGTCATTGAAAATGTGGAGAGAAGTCCAATACATGAGGCCCTTGTGAATTCACCAAAACCTGTTTCCAAGAGGGTTCAGCATACTTTTTCACCGTATGATTGTCACCCCTCTAACTTCTCGAGAGATGTAAAAGGAAAACTTAAATTATCTATATTGTAAAGACGCCCTGCACCTGCCGCTAGAATGCATGCCCTATGTTGTTGTTCTGGAGGGTGTTCCCCTGGTTTGTGCAGGATCAAAGGAGGATGGGCCGACACTAAAACGTAAGGTAGTGCATTTGCTAGGGTCAAAATTGAGAGGTTGTGATGATCTTTATGAAGAAATTCTTCTAGTCAGAAGGGTGGGCTGGATTGGCCTAAATAAGAAGGGAATTAAGGGGGGTTGTGCTGTTATTTTTAAAGATCAGATGCTCATAAGGCACGTACTACATCGTTTCAGCCATTTGATCTTGAATCAGTATAGGATCCAGGCCCTTCCACTGGGGTACTATTATAGGCCAAACCCCTGATAAATACCATTCTCACACTTTCTGAGAGGGGGAAAAATATACAGATGGGAACGCAAAGCTGTTTTAAGGTGCCTGAAGGAACTGTTTTGAGCCTTCGAACGAGTATAATGCTAATGAGTGACTTATGTCTCTTTATCGATTCCTTTCTCAGACTCAGAGGTTAAAGTGGGTGGGATCGGAGGGGCACGATGTGACCCTATTTTTTTAATTTATGAAAAAACGTTCACCCTACTTTTTATGAAAAGACAACCATCCCGGGACAGTAAACTTCAATTGTGCAAATGCTTCAGCTTAAGTTTCAATCAGGGAGTTTTCTGTGCTATGAGATCGAGGGAAGGGGTAAAAGCTTAACAAGGAAAATGCCTTTTTGCCAGTGTGCCCCCTCGCCTGAAAGAAATGTAAATTAGCACAACTGGTTAATCTGCAAATGTAAAGGGAGTTCGGGAGCAGGTACTGGTTGAATTGATTGAATCACATGAGCTTTGTGATGACAAAGGTTTATTCTTTCGGACTGTCAGTGCAAAGGAGTTACCAGCTGAGCTGTGCAGTGTGTGCTTTTCAGGGCAGTTATGTAAAAATAAATCATTATGTACTGTCTGGGTGTTAGAAATGGGGTCTCTAGTTGGCAGAGGTATACACCCTTGTCCAAGTATGGACCTCAATCCTAGTCAGGGTAAATCACATACAATCCAAATTATCCTGTGCTTTTCTCTGGTAGCTTGGCACTTGGCACTGAGCAGTCAGGCTTAACTTAGAAGGCAATGTGTAAAGTAGTTGTGCAATAAATCATGCAATAACACAGTGAAAAAACCACAAAAATACACCACACAGGTTTAGAAAAATATAAGATATTTATCTGAGCAAACTAAGATAAAAAAGAACAAGATTTGATAAGCACAATTTGAAATATCACTTTTGCAAAGATAAGAAGAGACTTAAGTCTTTAGAAATCAACAAATGCCTCTTGTGAGCACAAAGTAACCGGTATGCGTCAAAATTACACGCACGAAGACCCCAGTGGAGGAGATGTGTGGAAAAAGGAAGGTGTGCGTCAGATTTTCCGATGCGGCAGAGAAGATGCGTCGATTCTTCCCACGCTGCAAGGGCTTTGCGTCAATTTCTGGCATGCATTCTTGGATTCTCACTGTGATGTGGGGTCTTTTGACACCCAGCGATGATGCATGGAAATCCTAGGGGTACAGGACGAAGTCACAGGAGCTGCGTTGATCCAGTGTGGCGATACAACAGAGTTTCTGTCGCATGGCAGACTCTGTGTCGATTCCTCAAGCAGGAAGTCAGGCTGCATAGTTCCAGTTCGGCGATGCGATGATTCTTTCATAACTGGGCTGGCTTTGCATTGATTCCGGCAGGCTGTGCATCGATTTTCACCACACAAGGAGTTTCCTTGAAGAGTAGAAGTCTTTTTGGCCCCGAGGAACAGGAACAGGATACAAACTCAATCCAAGCCCTTGGAGAGCACGTCTCAGCAGAGTCAGAGGCCAGCAAGGCAGCAGGGCAACATCAAGGCAGCCGTCCTTCACAGCAAAGCAGTCCAGGTGAGTCCTTTGGGCAGCCAGGTAGCTCCTCTTTGTAGGTTGCAGGATCTGTTTCACAGTGTCTGTCCCAGTGTCTGAGTTGAGTTGGCAGCGTCAGGACCCCCGTTATATACCCAAAAGTGACTTTGAAGTGGGGGAGACTTCAAAGAGTGGTTTTGAAGTGCACAAGGACCCCTTTCAGTACAGGTCTGACTGTCAGGGTCCCAGTAGGAGGTTTTCAGGCCATTGTGTAAGGGCAGGCCACTAGCCTTGTGTCAGGCCCCTCCACCCTTCCAGCCCACGAAGACCCATTCAGTATGCAGATGAGTGCAGATGTGGCTGAGTATCCTGTGTTTGTGGTTGTCTGGGTGAAATGCACAAGGGAGCTGTCAACCAGCCCAGATGTGGATTGGAGACAGGCTATAAGGCATTGATGGATTTTAAGTGCAGAGAAATGCTCACTTTCTAAAAGTGGCATTTCTAAAATAGTAATATAAAATCCAACCTCACCAATAATCAGGATTTTGTATTACCATTCTGGCCATATTAAACATGACCTGTTTACCCTCTTCTAATCAGAATATACCACTCAAACAGTATATGAGCGTAGCCTTAATGTTAGCCTTTGAAAGGAGCAGGCCTCACAGTAGTGGAAAACAAATTTAGGAGTTTTCCACTACCAGAGCATATAAAACACACATGTACATGTCCTGCCTTTCACCTACACAGTACCCTGCCCTATGGGTTACCTAGGACCTATCTTAGGTGTAACTTATATGTAGAAAAAGGGGAGTTGAAGGCTTGGCAAGTACTTTTAAATGCCAGATCGAAGTGGCAGTGAAACTGCACACACAGGCCTTGCAAGGGCAGGTCTGAGTCATGGTTAAGGGGCTAATTATGTAGGTGGCACAATCAGTGCTGCAGGCCCATTAGTAGCATTAATTTACAGACCCTTGGCACATGTAGTGCATTTTACTAGGGACTTACAAGTAGATTAAATATGCGAATTGGGTATGAGCCAATGTTACCATGGTTTGGGGAGAAAGCATTTGCCCTTTAGCACTGATTATCAGTGGTAAAGTGGGCAGAGTTCTAAAGCCAGCAAAAATGAGGTCAGAAAAAGAGAAGGATGAAGGCAAAACGTTTGGGGGTGACCCTGTAGAGAGGCCACTTCCAACACTGGACATTACTAAAACCTATATTTTGGAAGCACCATTTTATCTGAAACCTTTTTGCACATTTAGTAGCAGTCTGTCCTTATCCATGTGTAATGCAAGTTTAACAAAATGACTTACACATTCTCAGTGCTTTCTGTCACAGGCTGGGCCCTCGTAGCACTAACAATACACAAGCCAGTATTCTTCATTGCACCAACCAAGATTTTATTCTGTCGCTTTCTGTTTACACACAGACCTCTCAGTGCATTAACTAATAGAGGTTTCATAATACAAAATAGTGCACTTACCACTTATTAACTTAACTTTTTGAAATGTATTTTTCATTTAAGCCGTGACTTATTTTATATGTAGCTACCTGAAGGAGAATATTTAGGTTGTTTTTTTTGCCACACCATTGACCCCGCCCCCACACTCATTGACCCCGCCCCATTGCATGCAACATCACAGTTCCCATACCTTTTTTAGGTTGAGCATAGCAGCGCGCAAGTGCTGCTGTCCGGTGTCTTGGTATCTATGTGGGCTTTTAACCACACCCACCTCACTCCCATTACTTTCACTCGTTTGCGGCCTTGCCTTTCAAAAATCTTTAGCTATTATTGGTAAATGCTTTACGTTTGTCCCTCCTTTGGGCGGTTTTGTTACCGCCTTGGGGGCCGACCCTGTTACATGGATAATTGCATGTTTGCCGATATGTTTAACTGCAAGCGAATTCCTTTTTCTTTTTGTGTCTCTCCTTCGCGCTCACGCTCATGGTGGCTGTGGTGCTTTCAATCGGCTCACTTATGTCAACTGTTTTACTTTTCATTTTCAATCTATGTGGCAAGAAAAGTCCATTTAGGAATTTACAACACCAATAGCTCTAACTCAAGCAAACGCAAGACCCGTTATAAATGCTTGTTTTAATGCACTTTGACTGCTGCTCAGGCTGACATGGAGACTGGCGTCCCGCCCACAAGTGTTCATCCAGCCAAGAACATGGTGGACTTACCCCGTGCCGCTCAATTCCCATATCCGATAAGGAATTGAGTCTTGTTACGTGAAACATTGCAGGTGCCCACTCAAAAATCTCAAATACAGATTGGTTATCCTTTGTTAGCAATTACAATATCATTTGCGGCCAAGAAACGTGGATGAGGCAGAACTTTTATAATGATAGATTAAACCTTTTTTCAACACACTATTCCTTCCAATACTGGCAGGGCAAGGGGATTCTTGGCAACATTTGTTTCTGAAAAATCCAACCAATTAGAAGAGAGGAAGTCTGTACTTGGCTTCATTGACCAGAAAAACAATGACCTAGCTCATTTTAAACACTCTGCATATGGAGATGCTTTAAATAGACTGATATTGAGTACAACCTAATTTTTTACAAATTGAATAATTGAAAGGGAGGGAAATCAAATTCTACATTTTATAGAAACTCCAAATGGAGTGCAATTGATTTAAGTTTGGTTTCAAGTGACCTTTCCCTTTTGCTCACTGAGTTTAAAATTATTAGCAAATTAATTAGTGACCTTAATCCCTTTGTTGCTTCTTAGAAGGTAAATGTAAGACTACTGATTCCCCAAGAAATTTCGGTTTGTGTGATTGGGGATTCTATGAATAAGAGCCTAAGGATAAAATGGGATAAATTTTCACCCAGATGGTTTTACTCGAAAATGAAGCATTGCTGTAGGAAGTTGGCTCTGTATATACTATTTCAAAGTAAGAAATAGCGTGCACAGAGTCCAAGGGTTCCCCTTAGAGGTAAGATAGTGGCAAAAGTATTTAATTCTAATGCTCTATTTTGTGGTAGTGTGGCCGAGCAGTAGGCTTATCAGAGGGTAGTGTTAAGCATTTGTTGTACACACACAGGCAATAAATGAGGAACACACACTCAAAGACTTACTCCAGGCCAATAGGTTTTTATATTGAAAAATATATTTTCTTAATTTATTTTAAGAACCACAGGTTCAAGATTTACAGTTAATACTTTAAATGTAAGGTACTTCACTTAGATACTTTAGGAACTTTGAATGAAAACAATATCATGTACAGTCTTTGTAAAAATGGCAATAAGCTATTTTCAAAGTGGACACAGTGCAAAAATCCACAGTGCCGGGGGAGGTAAGTAAAGGTTAGATTAGGAGGTAAGTAAAACACTTACAAGTCTCAGTCCTGGGGCATAGGCAGCCCACCGTTGGGGGTTCAAGGCAACCCCAAAGTTACCACACCAGCAGCTCAGTGCTGGTCAGGTGCAGAGGTCAAAGAGGTGCCCAAAACACATAGGCGCCTATGGAGAACAGGGGTGCTCCGGTTCCAGTCTGCCAGCAGGTAAGTACTTGCGTCCTCAGGGGCAGACCAGGGGGGTTTTGTAGAGCACTGGGGGGACACAAGTAGGCACACAAGACACACCCTCAGCGGCACAGGAGCGGCCGGGTGCAGTGTGCAAAGCAGGCGTCGGGTTTCAGGTAGGAAACAATGGAGGGACCCGGGGTCACTCTAGCGGTGCAGGCAGGCACAGAGAGGGCTTCTTGGGACAGCCACCACCTGGGCTAGGCAGAGGGTCACCTGGGGCTCACTCCTGCATCGAAGTTCGGTTCCTTCAGGTCCTGGGGGCTGCGGGTGCAGTGCTTGTTCCAGGCGTCGGGTCCCTTGTTACAGGCAGTCGCGGTCAGGGGGAGCCTCTGGATTCTCTCTGCAAGCGTTGCTGTGGGGGCTCAGGAGGGTCGTCTCCAGTTACTCACGGGCTCGCAGTCGCCGGGGAGTCCTTCCTGAGGTGTTTGTTCTCTGGATCTCGAGCCAGGGATGTCGGGTGCAGAGTGGGAAGTCTCACGCTTTCGGCGGGAAACGTGCAGTCTTTGAAAGTTGCTTCTTTGTTGCAAAGAAGTAGCTGGTTTTGAACAGGGCCGCTGTTCACAGGAGTTTCTTGGTCCTTTAGGCCAGGGAAGTCCTCTGAGGCTTCAGAGGTCGCTGCTCCCTGTCGGATGCATCGCTGGAGCAGGTTTTCGAAGTTGGAGATAGGCCAGTAGGGCTGGGGCCAAAGCAGTTGTCGTCTTCCTCCTTCTCTGCAGGCTTGTAGGTCAGCAGTCCTTCTTGTTTCTTCAGGTTGCAGGAATCTGATTTCCTGGGATCTGGGGAGCCCCTAAATACTGAATTTAGGGATGTGTTTTAGGTCTGGGAGGGCAGTAGCCAATGGCTAATGTCCTTGAGGGTGGCAACACCCTCTTTGTGCCTCCTCCCTGTGGGGAGGCGGGCACATCCCTAATCCTATTGAGGGAATCCTCCAAACTCAAGATGGAGGATTTCTCAAGGCAGTGGTCACCTCAGCTCAGGACATCTTCGGGGCTGTCCTGACTGGTGGGTTACTCCTCCTTGTTTTTCTCATTATCTCCTCCAGCCTTGCCGCCAAAAGTGGGGGCAGTGGCGGGAGGGGCGGGCATCTCCACTAGCTGGGAAGCCCTGGGGCGCTGTAAAAAAAGGGGTGAGCCTTTGAGGCTCACTGCCAGGTGTTACAGTTCCTGCAGGGGGAGGTGAGAAGCACGTCCACCCAGACAGGCTTTGTTTCTGGCCACAGAGTGACAAAGGCACTCTCCCCATGTGGCCAGCAACATGTCTGGTGTGTGGCAGGCTGGCAGAAACTGGTCAGCCTACACTAGAGGTCGGGTAGGTATTCAGGGGGCATCTTTAAGATGCCCTCTGTGTGTATGTTACAATAAATTGCACACTGGCATCAGTGTGCATTTATTGTGCTGATACCAAACTTCCCAGTTTTCAGTTTTCAGTGTAGCCATTATGGAACTGTGGCGTTCGTGTTTGACAAACTCTCAGACCATATACTCTTATGGCTACCCTGCACTTACAATGTCTAAGGTTTTGCTTAGACACTGTAGGGGCATAGTTCTCATGCACATATGCCATCACCTGTGGTATAGTGCACCCTGCCTTAGGGCTGTAAGGCCTGCTAGAGGGCTGACTTACCTATGCCACAGGCAGTGTGAGGTTGGCTTGGCACTCTGAGGGGAGTGCCATGTCGACTTAGTCATTTTCTCCCCACCAGCACACAAAAGCTGTGAAGCAGTGTGCATGTGCTGAGTGAGGGGTCACCAGGGTGGCATAAGACATGCTGCAGCCCTTAGAGACCTTCCCTGGCATCAGGGCCCTTGGTACCAGGGGTACCAGTTACAAGGGACTTACCTGAGTGCCAGGGTTGTGCCAATTGTGGAGACAAAGGTACAGTTTAGGAAAAGAACACTGGTGCTGGGGCCTGGTTAGCAGGGTCCCAGCACACTTTCAAATCATAACTTAGCATCAGCAAAGGCCAAAAGTTAGGGGATAACCATGCCAAGGAGGCATTTCCTTACAATTGCAAATTTGGAATCTTTGTTATCTTGTGTCAACGGCGGTCAGTAATTTTACCAGGGAGTGTGTGTGTGTGTGTGTGTGGGGGGGGGGGGGTGGGGGGGGGCGGGCGGGGGACATGCACACAAACACACTCACTCACACCCATGCATTCACACACACAGACACATTCACGCCACTCACTCGCCAATACATTCATACAAACAGGCAAGCATGCATGCACCAAAAATACATAAAACTTACCTTCACAGCAGCTCTCCAGGAGGGAAGCCTTGAAGGTCCTAGGAGGGATGGGACTGCTGCCTTACCTCACTAGATGACATAAGGTCAGCTAGTGAGGAAAGGCAGCAGTCCCTAACTTGTCACAGAGTGTGATAAGGTCAGTCAGACTGCTGACCACACCCCACTCTGTGACGGGGTGCACTGATTCACACTTCACCCTGGGCACTTCAGGGCTTAAAATTGAAGCACCCAAGTCTGAGGCAATCAGTGACGCTCCACCTCATCACGAAGGGGAGGGTCTCGAGACACTTTTATCAGGCTGAAGAGGTGACACCCACAGGGCTCTGAAATCCTCAGCCTGACAGAGTTCAGCTCAGGCGCCAGTAGCATGCACATTTAGCACATGCGTAGCTTCTGGTTGCCTGACCTGAACAAGAAGGTCTATCTGGCTGACCACTGTTCAGCCTGACAGACACTCTTCTTGCCGGGAAAAAGGTGGGGGCCGTGAATCCTCAGTCCATATGGACGTGCCACGGTTGTCTTTTTTATCTCTTGAGACTTACCCATGCTGTATACGAGATGGTTTTAAATCATTATGTTCCCAGTTTCTGACATGTTAGGTTCCTATCTAGTGCCATTCAAGGTTCAGCCATGTTGATGGCTTAATGCAGCATGTTCAGCGGCCATCATCACCTATGCTAACGCATACAACAGCAGCTAGAGAACCAATATGGGCACCCACCAACTATGCTACGTCAGGCAACACAGCACCCATCACAGTTTTGTACATGCATAGGCTTGAGATAAGGAAACATAAACTATAACTAATAACAAAAAAAATAATTGTGACCAGTGACAGATGCCCAGTGAACCTTGTATATCTGCTAATGCGCATCTGTGCAGGTATGGGCAGGTAAGGGAGAGTCCCTAGATCCCCAAAGCATAGGGGACATTAAGGCCCATATTTATACTTTTTTAGTGCTACATTTGCGCCGCTTTTTGATGCAAAAGCGGTGCAAACTTACAAAATACAACTGTATTTTGTAAGTTTGTGCCGATTTTGCGTCAAAAAGCGGCGCAAATGCGGTGCTAAAAAAGTATAAATATGGGCCTAAATTCTACCCCATACGCTCTTTACTATAACTAACTTTATTCCAACATTGGAAATATCATCCTTAAAGTCTGCTAAGAATATTTGAGCAATTCACATCTCCCCACTATATCAAATGAAGACAGACTTACCTTCAACACGTCATTCACACAAGATCAAATCTAGGTCACAATCCAAAATTTTTAATTGGGTAAAACTCCAGGTCTTGATGGGTTTTTGAACAATTTTGTAAAACATTTAGAACTATGTTAAATAACATCTTCACCACGTACATATGCAGTGCACTGAAACTGGTATTACTAATGCCACCCCAAATGGGGTATTGATAGCTGTGATCCCTAAAGAGGGCAAAGATCTGTTGTAGGCAAAAAACATCAGGCCAATATCTTTTATAAACATCGATTGTAAAATCTATGAAAAAATGTTGGTAACCAGACTTGATTCTATCATTCCAAAACTAATAAGCCAATCCCAGGTGGGCTTTGTGAAGAACTGGGCCTGAACTGACAGTGCTAGAATTCTGTGTCACGCTATTGATAAGGCTAGACTTTGCTCTTTTCCTACACGCGTTATTATATTGGATGTGGACAAAGCATTCAACAAAGTTTCATGGATAGTTTAAGAGCCGCCCGTCTCTGATTTAATCTCGGTGATAGCTTCATTAAAATGCTAATACCCCTATACTCTGATACAAAGCCAGTGTCAGAACATGCAGAACCATGCAGATCCCTTCAGCCTTAAAGAAGGCACAAGTCAGGGGGGTGCCGTCTAACCACTATTACTATACATTAACCACAATGACTAGATCCATGATATAAGCTTCAATAATACCATGGGGAAGGTTGCAGCCTTTGCCAATGACATTATAAGTCACAGAAAATGCATCTCCTTCGATCAGTGCCTTTATGGATTCAATAGAATCATACTCCATTGTACTGGGGTGTAAATTAAACAGAGATAAATTAGAAGTCAAATAATTAAATAATCTAGGTTTCAAATGCAGGAACGTACACTCTTTTTGGCATGGTTACCCCCGCTTTTTGCCTGCTATAAGTGTCCTCACACTTCTAACCAGGACCCCAGTGATTGTGCTCTCTCCCTCTAAATGTGGTTCCCTAAGACCTTTGTGCACCCCACGATTGGCATACAGGTGTCCCCTTATAAGTCTTTAGTATATGGTACTTAGGGGTCTCCCATGGGCTGCAGCATGTATTATGCCACCCATAGGAGCCCATGCAAAATGTGTCCGCAGGCCTGCCATTGCAGCCCGCGTGAAAAGGTGCATGCAACCTTTCACCAAAGGTCACTACACCAGGTCACTATAAGTCACCCATTTGGTATGCCCTCCTAGCCCAGAAGGCAGGGTGCAGGTACTTGTGTGTGAGGGCACCCCTACATGAGCAGAGGTGCCCCTACGAACTCCAGTTCCATTACACTGGACTTTGCAAGTGCAGGAAAGCCATTTTACCAGTGTACTGGACACAGGTCCTGTGTCCAGCTACATAATGGTAACTCCAAACCTGGGCATGTTTGGTATCAAACATGTTGGAATCATACCCCAATGCTGTTGTCAGTATTGGTTGTATGTATAATTCTATGCACTCTGGGGGCTCCTTAGAGGACCCCCAGCATTGCTCCTACTAGTTTCTAGGGTTTTCTAGTCAGCCCACGCTACTGCCATCCATCAGAGAGTTGCCTGCCCTCCTGCTGCTTGACCAGCTCAGGCAGGGGAAGGCAGGACAAAGGTTTTCCTGTGGGAGAGGGAGGCGACACCCTCTCTCTTGGAAATAGGTTACAAAACTTGGGAGGGGTAGCCTCCCCAAGCCACCGGTTTGCTTTGAAGGGCACATTTGGTGCCCTCCTTCCATAAACCGGTTTGCACCAGTCCAGGGGCCCCTGAAACTGAACAAAAAAAGGGGAGTGGCCACTCTCCTGTCCATCACCACCCCAGAGGTGGTGCCCAGAGCTCCTCCAGGTGGCCATTTGATTCTACCATCTTGAAACCAAGATGTGCAGAACACCCTGGGAGCTTCTGAGTGGCCAGGTCTGGTAGGTGATGTCAGAGGGCCCTCCTGATAGGTGGTCACCTTTCAAGGTGGCCAAACCCCCTTTTAGGGCCATTTAGGGACTCCCTTGAGGGTGGGTCCCCAGATTCGACATGGAAAACTCCACCAGGACTCCTCAGGATCATTTGCTTCTACTTCTGGCCACTGTAACTGGATTCTTCAGGAACCGACAAGACTGCAACTCCGGTGACGACTTCACTTTGCAACATTCTTCCTCCGGTTCCTTCCAGCAACTGCAACATTTCCCCAGCTGTGCGTCCCCTGAGGTTGGCGAGACTTTAGCCTGCACCAAGAAGCAAAAAGGAATCTCCCTTGGAGTGAAGGAGTCACTCCCCTGCATCTCCAGGCACCTATAGCAATGATGTCCGGCTGCGTGGATCTGCATTCCTCTAGAACTGCGTGGATACTGCATCACAGCTGGTGGTCTGGAGTGGTCCCCTTGGTCCTTTCTGATAGCTGTCCAACATGGGAAATGGTGAGCCCTTGCCTCTCTTTGCAGGACAGTATCCCTGTGCACTGCAACTCTTGCAGCTACCAAGGCTTGTTGTCTCCTGCTCCAAGGGATCTTCAGGCTCCAAGTAGCTTCAGCCCCCAGCACCTCATCCTCCCAAGCACAGTCTCCTCTCTGCTGTTCCACCGACGTGGGATTCCTCTCAAGGTGTGCTGATTGAGCCTCACTGCTACTTACTGTTCCTGCTGCCAGTGGGTTGCCTGTGGGGGCTGCGACTGCTTCCGTTTGCTCTCCTACTGCTGAGGGTCAGCCAGGACACCCTTTCAAGTGTCGAGTCTCCCGGACCTTGATGGTCCTCTTCAGCCTTGCAACTCTTCTTTTGCTCCTCTTGCATTTGCTAAGGCTTGTTTGTGATTCTCTAACACCACTGACCATCTGCGACGCGACGACCAACGGGACTCCAGCTGCACAACTCCGAGGACTTCTCTACAGCTCTTGAGCTCCACAGCTGGTCTTCTTCCTCCCCGCCAACCTGGTTCTTCATCCACAGACCAGCCACTCCATCGTGGACTGGACTCTGGCCCATTCTTTTACAGGTCCTCTTGTTTCAGAATCCACCTGTGGTTTCTTCTAGACTGGTCCTGTTCTTGCACAGTCCCTTTTCTAAGTTCTCTTGTTAGTCCTTTGGAAGACCTGGTACTTACCTCTGCTCTCCTGGTCGATGGGGTCACTCAGGTACTCACCTCTTGGGGTTCCTATCTCTTCCAGCTCCCCTCTAACACCTCGATATCCTTGGGTGGTGGACTTCACTTTGCATTCCACTTTCTTAGCATATGGTTTGGATGTCCCCTAGGGCCCTAAGTATGTTCTACAGTTTTGCCAGTGCTTGTTGTTTTCTATGCTAATCTCTGATTGCTATTGAGTATATATATATATATATATATATATATATATATATATATATATATATATATACAGTGTATACTTACCTCCAGTTGTGGGGACTGCTTATAAGTAATCTAGTGTTGTGTTACTGTAATAAAGTACCTTTACTTTTGTAACACTGTGTGGTTCTTTCATTTGTGATAAAGTTGCTGTGTGACTATTGTGGTATTGCATACGCTTTGCATGTACCCATGTATTGAATTTACAGACAGTCTTGTAGACACAATCAGATATAATGAAAACATAACACTCCAATCAGATGTATTGGAGGCATGGTTCCAAAAATTCCTGTCTTGTTGGGGTAGGGTAGAAACTCTAAAAGCGATGGGCACGATGGGCATGAGCATGGGGGAGCCCTGGGCTGGCAAAATTGCTTTGGGTATGCCCGAGACACAAGGGCAGGTATAAAGAGCACAAGAAGAGAACAATCAGCAAGAGAAAGACCATGTGCACCATGCATCAAATGCCCAGAGCAGGAGAATCTGGACAGGGGCCCTGATGATAGCAACAGGCGACAGAAGGTAAAGTCATGAAAAGCTCATGGGAGAGCAAGCAGCAGTCCAGTTTATACCACATAGCTGCACTAATCCTACCCTACCTGGTCTGTAGCTTCTCTTGAGCCTCTCGAACCAGGGTGTGCGAGCCTCAGGGAACATGCAAAGGCAGACTGCTATCATTGCAACCAACCTGCAGTATTCAATAGCACCACAGCAACGTTGTGGGCTGTCATGGACTTTTGGCCAAACCCAAACCTCAAGATTTTTCTCTCTCAGTGAGGTTTCAGATTTCTATGTAGCTTACTGAGTGACTGTGACTGGAATGTTCCACAGCTCTGCCTCTGCCTACTGTGTGCTTGTCTGTTGGAAAAAATAAACATGAAAACTTATTGCCCCTGACATAAACCAACATGTCTCGGGTATTGGACAATATGATTTCCGCACACCAATACTCAGTTTTTGCTGTCACCTACAGAGTAGGGAAGAATAGAAGCTCCAGGTTTGACACAGTTAGGATTCTCAAACAAATGTGGAGTCTCCTCCCTCTTTTCCTCTGTCTCTCCCATGATATAAGCACATTTGCAATCCTGAAGAAAATCATGAAAATGGTGGAAAAGGTAATAGAGAGTCTATTAATAGCAGGCTGCGAATTAGGAACACTGGGTGGTCATGGCAACACGGCAGTTCTCACTGGTCATTAGTGTCTGTATCTATTTTACCCTAAATGGGCCCACGTGTGAAAGGAACAAAAATACAAAAAACTCTACATGGAAATATCCAGAATGAAAAAAAAATATGCTGTAGTAAATGTCTAGGTTCTACAAAACATTCCTCAGAAATTCTGAACAGCAAGGCCTTAAATTCTGAACAACATCTTAGTGGCTACAGTGCGCTTAAAGGTGTACAGAACTGCCTAAAATGGCTGCCTAATGCACTGGTCCACTGGAACCTAAACCTACTAAGAACAAGCACTGGCTAAGCCAATAGGTCTCAGCAATGCCCGAGCTGTGATCTATTGGTGTTGTCAGTGTGAATGTCTTTTAACCATATTTGGTCCCCTAACTGATGTGACTGTGTTAGCGTGTTAAAGATAGTGTGTTAGTGTTAATATAAGTGTGGCAGTGCTCACAAGCAAAAACAAAAGAAAACATGAGTGCAAAGTGAGAAAGGAAAACTTGGCAAATCTATAGAAAATAAATCAGTCATGCTGTCGGCAAGGGCTAAAAACAGGAAGTGGCATGATGCATACATGCCATGGACAAATGGGGCGAAAGAATAGGAGAGCAACAATGGAACCAGCAAATGGGAAGCCTGTATGCGGATGATGCCCACAAAGTCTATACAACATCTCTTTCCTGGCACATAAACAATGATCACTGTTATACACTTTCAGAACATTTTAAGCTGACAAAATTCCTCTTGCCATATGATTCTGTATGGACATTTACTCAGTGAGACACACTGGCTCAAATTTTGATGCATGTTCAGTGGGGCAACTCTTTTAGCATTTGACTCTCAGTTTCTACATTGGTACATGCATTAATTTCTGTTTTCGAGAAATAATATAAATACTGTAAATTATAGCAGACCCTGACGTACTGCAATATGTATTTATTGCATTATTTATTTGTTTGTTTATTAAATCCTATCTCTTTTAACCAATATATTTGCTAAATGTGTTGTTATAAACTCTATTTGGACCACTTAAAAATTATTTTCTTTGGCAGTAGAGTGCAGCAGCCCATACAACCGAAGGAAGACAGTCTTGCTCACTATGCTTGGCCACATGGAGCAACAATTCATTAAATGTTTTTCCACAAGGGCAAAATGTTGTTCCTAGTACAGGCAGGTGTGTACACAAGGGTAGAAAGATGCCAGCACAATCTTACATTTGTGCAAAGCAGGAATGAGTCTTTTGTGTCTCTATTTTACAGATCAGTATTTTGTAATTTTCCTCTGCCACCAAAATAACAACTGTAGCATCTCGATTAGTACCACAATAATACCATATCACTCAGCCCGAAGCCTTCCCTGCAACCAAGTTTACTATTGCATCATTATAGCGGCATGAGAAAAATATCACCATCAGAACACCTGCCATTAGTGTGATAATGCCTCCGACAACCCCTGCTTGTTTCTTTTACTCAGAGAAAGGAGTAGGACGTCCGCCAGAATGATTGCATATTTGGATTTTTTGTTGCATGATAATTGATAGTTTATATTGGCCTGTTCATCTAAAGATAGCGTGAAGACTGAAATGGTATACTTTTAATGGGTGCTGGCTAATAATGCAGTCAACAGTCCTACTCTCCAGCTGATTGAGAGGCTGGACAGAGCCAGAGGGCCTGAAACGCACAGATCAATGGAGTGGTAATGAACTGCGTATTTCAACTTACAAACCAACAGCGTCAATCTAGTGTCCTGAAGCTAAGAAAAAGGAAGCAATGGGAGCCTTTCAGACAAGTCAAAATCCTTTGTGGCAACTTTCAGTAACATCAATGCATAGCGGCAAAGGCCCCAAAGCTCTTGTGTCAGCTACTGGTATTGCAAAAAACCTGTTGACACTGCAGAGGCCAAGCACACCCTTCCATTGACACAAAAACATAAACCCTTTGTGGCAACTTTCAGTAACATCTATACACAGCAGCAAAGGCCTCAAAACACTCATTTCAAATACTGGTACTGCAAGAAACTCGTCAACACCGCAGGGGCTAGGCATGCACTTCCATTGACACAGAAACACAATTTAAAACAAGCAGAGCTCAAAGCTAAAACATGAGCACTCATGTAAAGTCCTCTTAACCAAATAAACAAGCTGCAAGGGTGGAGGGGGGCACGGAACAAGTGCCGCCTGAAAACAGCATCTGACATTTGATCTTGGTCTTTGAATGCTCAGCAGATGTGACCAGATAAGAACGAAATTTCCATGCCTGTTTACAGAAACGGAGTGGAGCTCAGAATGAGGGGAAACAGGACGGATCGTGTGAACTGCTTTTCAACAAAATAAAAGTGGTTCCTAAAACAGATGCTAAAATGTAAACAATGGCTTGATATAGTAATTGGTCCATGCGCTTGGTGAGGGCTAAATACAGGAAGAGGCATGGCGCATGCATGTCATGGACAACTGTGGAGAAAGAATGGGAGAACGACGATGGAGCCAGCAAATGGGAAGTCTTTGGGTGTGCTGAAGCCCACAAAATATGTACAACATGTCTTGAAGAGACAGCACAAGTGTTGATTAACCGAGACCTACAAAATGTTGATTGGCTGCTTTGAGATCCACCCCAGATCATGGAATCAGAGGGTCTTGAAACTGGGTCTATAGTAGAGGACTTTGGGGCTCGCTCTTGCATTCTTCAGTATTGTGGCTGCCCCCTCATCACAAGGAAGTAAGTGTAAATTTTAAAAAGTGAGCTAAAGTAGTTTGCTACCAGTGAACAGAGTTGTTTGCAAATGGGAGACTCAAAGTCTGGTTCAGAATTACACATCCTTTTGCCTCATTTTACTATGGTAGATGTTGCAGTTTCGCTCTTGAGATATTTTATTCAGTTCTGAAGACCACAACTAGAATATTGTGTTCAGTTCAGAAGACCATGCCTAAAGCATTGTGTCCATTTCTGCAGACCTCAGCTTGAGTAATATACAGTTTTAGGAGTCTACATCAGGAGTACGCAGTTTTGTGGGGGCTTTTTGAATACTGTATCTAGGACAGTTGGGAACGTCTGAGTACTCTATTAGGTTCTGAAGGCTTCATATATAGGTTTAGGACCAGTACTGGAGGTCACAATGCAAGGCATGTTAACCAGAAATTGTTTACCTTGAAATGCAAAGAATTTAGGTAGTCTGGAAGGAGGGGTGATAAAGACATTTGCAGACATAAGGGTCAAAAATTGAGTAAAGGAACAGAACATTTTCCAACAACAGGGTGGTTGTAGAACAAAGGGATATGAGATAGGAATTGTTGTTTGGGGTCAAAGGTTAGGCTCAAGAGGAGGTCAGTGCAGCTCTACCCAGGGAGCAGGATTAGTGCATGGAACAACCGCCAGCGGTGGGGTAAAGCCAGTAACAGACCTCATCCAAGCATGATGTAGTTGTTGTTGATACAGTGTACATTTGAGGCTAGATTGTGGATAGCTGCTTATGATACATCTGGGATTAGCAGTAGTTCCAGTAATGGGCAACAAGGAGCCTTGCAGCTTGGGGTTTTAATTAAGGAGCTTTGAGGGATAGGGTAGTAGTGTGGGATATATGGAATCTCTTTGTGAGATGGGGATAGGAGATTGCTTTCAGAGCTGGATAGGCTCAGTAATGCATAACTCACAGAGTCTTGAAATTAACCTTGAGGAAGCCACAAAGCTGTGGCAAAATGATGCTCACGGGTACTTTGAAAAACCCTGAAGTACTGCAATATTTCTTTAGAACTCCTTGTGAAACCTATGGTTTATTAATTGTGATGGCTGGGAAATCTTTGTTGAAAATATTGTGCCGCATTTCTCTCAAAACCCTCCAAGGAAGCATCAGGGCTTGACATTACGACTACACAGGCAGCAGCATTTAGCTCCTAGCCTGGCTGTAGATATGAGAGTTAAACTGGTCTGAGGATAAAGATTTGTCATGTTTAAAGTAATGCAGTGTTACCTTCCTCAGATATGTAATGGCCGTATGTTTTTTTCCTCACAGCTCTATTCTTTCCAATAACCAGAGCACAATCCAAGCTGGCAGAGGTGTAAGTAGAGGTTGGCTTTAGTCCACGAAATACAACATGCTGAAAATCCTCAGATATTCCAGCTGCTCATTCCGTAGCAAGACTAACCCCTGTTTAAGAGGGACCAAGGCCCAAGGTGACTCCTATGAGACGTTAGAGGAGGAAAGGCCCCTGAATCGCAAAAATGTTACTCACTGCACGTACAGTGACACTGACTGGAGTGCAGATGTAGATGGGCAGGCCCACTTCCTGCAGAGCCTGTGTGTGGAGACCAATCCCAAGGTTTGCCGGGAACAGAGATCTACCTCTTTACTGGGTGCTGTCTTTATTGTGGTGAATGCAGTCTTGGGGGCTTGACTGCTCAACTTTCCAGCTCGTTCTGTACCGCAGACGGTGTGGTGGCAGGCATCGCCCTGCAGATGGTGAGTAGAAGTCATTTGGGAAAAGTTGCATTACACCAGGATACATGCTGCTACTTAGCATAACTCTTGAAACAAAGTGGTTATATGATTGTGTTAGTTGGTTGAACTGGTATTACCTTTGGATGTTCTGCTACTGCTGAATGTTCTTCTTTAGGTCTCACCTACCACACACCATAAGCTGTCTGGTTGCAAAAGATCTATTGTGAATTTACAATGGGATTACATCCCGTCCATTGCTTACAATTGGTTGGCTTTATTTTCCCTCTCATTTGCTTACTTCTTATTCAATACCTTGCCTTTTTATGTTTAACCCTCACCACACCAGCCCCCACCTGGCCATAGTCTTGCTATCCTATATGGAGTGACCCCCTTCCACTTCTCTCATTAGGGGAACTACTTTTTTCCTTTCATTCAGCACTCCATGAGAGTGCATGTGCTGTTGCGTGCTGCTTCTCCCCAAATATATGCCCCCACTGTGCTGTGTTGTTTCCCACCCCTTCTAACATGCATTTAACAGTATAGAAACCGGGTTATTGTTTATGGGGTATGGCTGTGGAGCAGAGTTTAAAGGTTATTTTAGATTTATCTTCTACAATCAACATAGTGTATGAAAGCACAAGCTTTGGCACACAAAGGTGTTTATGGCACTTGGGAAAGGGACATCTGTTGCAGTCGGTGAGCTGGCATCTTTGGAGGCCCACACATCTTCTACCTGAGCTACTATTGAGGATCAAATGGCTGAATTCAGTGGAAAGTAAATTAGGTCTTGGCAAGTGTTTCTCTTCACATTCTGGTAGTTAGCTTATTCTTTTTAAATTCTGTTAAGAGTTTCCCGAGTGAAAAGTCTGGAAAATAAATTATGCCATTTATGAAGACTGAAAGCATTGAATTCAGTGTATGTTGTTGAGATATCATAAGAGATGTTTGCTTTTCCTCAAGCATTCTAGTCTTTTTAAACAATACTATACTTATTGGCTTTGTCAGTACCTGCTTTTATGTTCATCTTAATGGTTATTCCAATTATTTTCAAGAAGGAGCAACTCGGGTATGCTGTGGTGGAATATAGGCTTAGTGATCAGAGCCATAAAAAATGTATGCAAGTGTCACTGATAACAGACTTTAGTTGTTGTATCATGCAATGTGGCAGCTACTATTCAAATTGTTTGCTCTGATCACAAAAGGTCCTACCTTCACTGAAGGAATTTATTGGGTGTAAATAACTTTGTTGCCTCGCCAAAGTAAGTCAATAATTTTAAATAGATTCACTGAGTCAGATCTCCTTCATGACCCATTGGAACTTATTGTGCAAGACCCTCTAATTGCTTCAGTGTAATGTTAACATCAATATCGTAAAAGCCAGCATACAAGGAAGAAGAGATGGGAAAGGAATTAATGTTGATTTAAAAGTTGTTGTTTCATTGGGAAGTTTTTATTGTGTTGATGTTTGATATTTGGTATAATAATAGGGTTTGCGGGTGTACCTTTAACCTCACCTTCTGGGACTAAGAAAATAAACTTAGTTGCACCAATTCATGTATTTTGGTTTTCCAGCAGTTGATTGAGTTTTCACTGTGACACTAACAATTGGTTGAGATTTGTCCGTGCTACATTCTGTTTTTTTTTTTTGTTAAATTATGCAACGTTCACCATATAAAGGATAGATTCTAGTGAAACCTAAATCTTGTGCAGCAATGGATAGTATCTGAGCGGAACACCTACTTTTCATGTCAAAAACAGCAAAGCACACCGATATGCACACATATATGTTACCCATGACCCACATGTGAGGATAGACAAAGATACCAATCATAGGGGGGACTTTGAAGGACTTTTATTTATAATTTGCATAAACTTTTGTACTCTATAATTGAACTGCTTTATGTTACTGTTTTAATGTTTGACATGTCCCAGTTTGGACTTACAGTGCCCCACTCTGAAGTGTCCCAGGCCGGTTGAGCCATGTGCATTAGATGCTAGTATGCTGGACTTCCCTCCCAGGATCAGGCTCTTAAGATGGTCGCTGAGTTTTTCTTTGTTGCCCTGACAATGGGAGTTAGCATGATGCCGACCCAGTTGTTTAGGACGTGGAAGGATCTTTCAATCCTACACTTTCAATATGGGAGTTTTGTTCCTTTCTAGATGGCTGCTCCCTCAATTGAATAGCAGATGCGCACGCGGATACCCCTTAACATATTTCTGGACAGTTAGATGCTACGCGCCACTTGTGGATGGAAGGGTGTTTCCCTATCGGTGTTTTATAACCGAGCAAAGACGTATCAGTGATTGCCGACTGGTTGGGCACCCGTCAGTAGCATAAGGGAGGAGACAAAGTTCCTTGAGGAAGATGCAGAGGTTTCCTGCATCTTGTTAAATCACTGGCTATTTCGGTAAGAAATGAGCATGGCTCCACTAACGGCTCTTCACCTGAATTCAACTTAATATTTATCTTTCCATTGATATCTCTGAGTCATTCACAGGTTTTTGGCCCAACATTTACCTCTTGTTGAGTGAGTATTTTTGCATCATTTCAGTCTGGCTACTTTGAAGAGAGGAGTAGGTATTCTGTATTTGATATCTTGGCCTGTTTTTGTAGTCACTTCCTGAGTGTTTTTCGTGACACAGCATGGGTAGATAGCGCATAGTGTTTAGGCGGTCTGACCTGGGGCAATCCACTTCCAGTGGTGGCACTGTTTTCCCAAACATTTTCCCAAACGTTTTTTTTTCAAATTTGTCACCTGGGTGAGCACTAATGGAGTATTCTACGTTGTTTTTATTGCATATAATTGTGTTTTTAATCATTAGGTTCTCTTTCCCTATATATCCTGAGGAGGCCCTTAAGTATTTGTGCCAAAAGGCATAGACATCTGTTGGAGGAGTTGGAACATAAATTATAATGGAAAATAAGGATTGGTGGATGTGGTCATGCATTACACATCCTAGGAGTGATATTCCCTATGTTTCTTGTCACCATCCTCCAACTACAACTACCTCAACCCATTCGGACTGGCATCAATATTGTGAAATACAGCCTACAAGTAAAAAGAGATGGGAAAGGAACCAATGTTGATCTAAAAGTTGTTGCTTCAATGGGAAGTTTTTATTGTGTTGATGGTTGATATTTGGTATAATAATAATAGGGTTTGCGGGTGTACCTTTAACCTCACCTTCTGGGACGAAGAAAATAAACTTAATAAGCATTTGGTTGAGATTTGTCTCTGCTACATCCTGTTTTTCTTGTTATACGATGCAACGTTCACCATGGATAAAGGATAGATTCTAGTGAAACCTAACTCTTGTGCCGCTATGGATAGTATCCGAGCTGAACACCTACTTTCCCTGTCAAAAATAGCAAGGCACAAAGATATGCACACATATATGTTACCCATGGCCCGCATGTGAGGATAGGCAAAGATACCAATGATGGGGGGCCTGAACTTTACAGGGCACAAGTTCACCCAGAGACCTTGCTCTGCTATAGAAAATGGTGGGATGATATGCTGCGCTCACTTCACCGTCCTGTTGATGCCTCAGGCTAATACATACCAATTGTTTCTACTTCTTGAGCTCTTTATTAGCTTAGGAGTATATGCGAAAGAGGGTGCAAAATGTGGTTTTATGAATGTGGAGATGCGGCTGCATGTTGCAAAGATACCACCAGAGTGCCCTTGCTGACCAATTCACTTATTCACACATGAAAAATACCAAGACGATCACCTCATGACCACTTCTTCTGCAGGGCACAAAGCACTTCACTCATGGACAAAGTGATTATTTAGTGCCTCCACTACACATGGTAAACCTCATCAGCCCCTGGATGGGGAGCAGTCAGGACGCCTAAGCATGTAGCTCTCAGCAAAGTCAAAGTAACAGCCACCTTGTTGCCTGGTCTATTCATTCATAGCAAATAGCCCGACATCCATGGCACCAACGACTTCTTTCTAAGAAAGGAAGCTTTGTAAGGGGAGCATGCAGAGCCCTTACTGGGGGCACAGCTATATGGTGGGCTATCTCGTTATCTTGTAGCCAGGTCTTTTGGGGAAGACAAGGGCGTAATAAAGCTGGGACTTGCTCCACTATTGTGGACCAGGTCTGTAGTTCCGATGCTTGCATGAAGACACCTTTTACTTGCCTGTGTGCTGTCTTACAGCGTTTTTTGAAGGTGCTTATGGATGGATGGCTGGCTCTGCTTGAAAGAGCCATCACTCTGAAATATGATGGCCAGTAGGATGATTCAGTGAGTTAAGTGCTTTCTATTTGCATCTGTGCATGATGTGCATGTCATGAGTTTGACCAACTGTTCTAGACAGGTGTGCTCAGGTACCAGCACCTAACCCAGCATGTTCACATTTGCACACAGCATCAACTAAGCTAAGCTAACCCTTTCATGACATTGATATTCCTGTGTTGATTACATCCTGCATATTGCACCAACTATTTATATGAGTAACACTAACACCCATTATCTTCTGTTCCATTTTATGGTTCTTTCACCTTTGTCCCTTCATTCCTAATCTTTATAGATTGTTCCAGTGCTTTCCACTGCTTTGGGCAACAGCTGCGGATAGTAGCAGCTCCTTCAGGGTATTTGTTGTTTGGACGTCAGATACCTTTATCTTGTGCCAGAGTAATTGGGGCATTGACTTTCAAACTGTCTAAGGTCCGAAAGTCCTTGGCTAATGAAACCATTATTCATCTCAAACTTTTCATTGAAAAGCCTTCACCAAGGTAGAAGACCAGTGTGGAAAAAGTAATTGTATTTAAAATTAAGCATGTGGGTAAAATGGAATGGAATCGTCAATGATGGTCACTTGAGAGCCATGATTGAAACAGGCAGTTTTGACTGGTAACAAGTGCCACCAGCAGCCCTTGCTTCTAGCGGGAGGCAAGAATCTGGCAGAGCAGGCTAAGAACAAGGAGCCACTGTTGGGAAATGAAAGTGATGAGCAAGAGTCGATGACTAGGCTTCCAAAATTGCATTCTTCTTTTACAGTGCTTTGGGATATGCTTTAGCGTAGTCTGGAGGAAGTAGCTGTGTTGGGACGGAAAAGTGCCTTGCATGGTGATGGACGTGCATCGCTGCCCTGAGAGTCCCGACTACAATGATGTCTGGATCCCTGGTGCTGATTTCTTGTTTTCATGGCAAAGCAGTGATCATGCACATCTCAGGAAGAAGATGGGGATAATAAGAGAATAATAAAGAGTAGGGTTGGGGACCTTGGGTAACCTTTTGATGAGTATATAACTGTAGCTGACATCCAGGTGTAACCTCTAGTCACTCCCATGGCCTGTGTTGTGGGGCTTTCAGATTTGGATTTGTTCCTGCTGTGACAGACTGCGTTCTGGGAAGGGAAAACAGAGGAGTGGGCACTTTAAAAGGAAACCAACCCCCCAACACAAATTTTAAAGACTCAGACCCTAGATCACATTTGGTGCTTGAAAATGCATATAAGAAGGGGAGCTCAAGGCCACCAAAAGTGTCAACTGTCAAGCAGCCAGTCGGCCTGTATGTTGCGAAGGAGTGCTGAATAACCTCTGCCTGTGACCAGGAATGGGAACTAAGATCTGCTAGTCCCTCAGCTGGGTGAGGGAACATTACCCAGGGAAATGATTACAATTTGTGTATTTCCTTGCCGGGTGCCCACATGGGTGGTCACCGAGGTTTTGTGTTCAGGAGCAGATGATGTTGAGGCGGAGTGAAGCCTCTCCAGTCTTTGTGTGAAGTAGGGTGAACGTGCTATGGACGTTCTCTATGAGAAACCTCCCTCTTGAGTACTGCTGAACAAAAGACTAAAATACGGGCCTGCGGGAGCTATTGACTGATGACACTTGAATGACTACATTCCGAAATCCACATTCTCAAGCTACATTTCCTTAACTTTAGCATCACTTGCCATGTGCATTTGTAGACTATTGTTGATATAGTTTCAGGAATATGGCGTGTGCAAGGTGCATTTTTTAACAAATTGCTTTTGGTGCATTGAAACCAATCCAATGTATATCAAAACTAACAGAATAGTGTTTGCTTTTTATCTCTTTTTTAAAGTTTTTTATGATTAAAAACTCACAGTGAAGCACTTATATTTTGCTATAGAACCAATGTCCCTTCAATTAATACTTCTGTAGCTGCTTGCCCGTGGTCCTCCTGGCATACAATGAGATTAAACTAATGGAAATGTTTTCACAGTCTTTTGTCGTGTTTTTACCCGGAATCATTTTATATGGAGGCGTAGCATAGACTCAATATATTTTTGAACAGCTGTAATGTAAAATTTTTGCATTAGGACAAAAACATTGAATACTTGTTCCTTACTAATGTTATTAATCTTTGTGTTTTCATTGAATGTATGGACAAGTTTAACTATACACGTTTTAACACTTTTATTTGTAAGGATATTTGCTGCAAACCATTCATTAACCAAAGATCTTTACATTAAAAGGCCTTGAAGATGCTGTGACCCAAAAGCTTAAGAGTGAACCATAGCACACCTGATAAGTTCCCAGTAGTTCACCATTGACCGTAGTGATCAATGTTAAGTTAAAATCTAGCACTGAGGAGACCCAAACACGTTTGGGGTTGATTCTTAGGTCCAGAAACTGTCTGGCGCTTCAGATTTTCATTATGCCTCTCTATTCAGTGTGCACCACATTTTAGTTATGTGTTATGGAGACCTTTTCTTTTTTAAACAAAACAAAAAACTGTCTGGGCTTTCCAGTTAATATGTATTATATAAATTGTCACAGTTTCCCAGTGTCTTACCTGGCTCTGCATTCTTGAATAAGCTTAGGATGCTCAGTCCTGTTATTCTGAATGAGTCCAGACTTTAAAAGGTGTAGTTGATCATCCCGCTTGAGTGCGACAGTAATGTGGCGCTAGGCCAGTGATAAACAATATTAATTGTCAAAATATTTCCTAACTAACCTTCGACTGCTCTAGGATCCCAAGACGACCCTTTGGATCAGATAGCATCAATAGAAGAGGTATTCCTTGTGGACACTACTGCACTTACATTTCACATGCTTCAGAGACCAAGCTTTACCAATACACCTTCTTCTTCCCGCCTATCTCATCCCCACATATAAGGGCCCTCTTTTTGCTATCCCGCGTACACTCTGATTTCAGAGAAAGTACTTGTGTAAACAAGGAGACAGATCTGATCTTGGAATGACAGAGGATGAATTTACAGGGGATACAGTGATCTACAGATTCTAAGTTACCCGCCAAGATCTGAATTTACAAAGAAAACCAAAAGATTCTCAAAGAAGGATGTGGCTTATGCAAAAAAATAGTCAAGTTAATTTCCTCTTTGGCAATTTAAAGGTATGTTGATCACTTGAGGTAAAGAGATTACTTGACTGTGGTTCTCTAAGATACTATTGTACACAGTAACGTGTTTGCAAACTTTGATGACACTGTCTATCTACAGTAGCACCGAAGGCCTCTGGTGGTCACATAGTGCACAAACAGCCCTCTAGCTACAGCTATTCAATGCAGTACTCTAGGGAAGTGGAGCTGATATCACAAAGCAACACCATAGAGCCACAGGAGGATAAAGAATCGCCTAACATGGAAGCTAGTCATGTTCCTTTTTGGCCTCCAGTGTGCATTAGACAGGGGACTGTACTGGATATCTCTATTTCCTCCTAGAACAAGAAACACTAGGCACCAGGGGTGAGACATCAGGCTAACAAACTTTGTCCTTTTGCAGTGTATGTTGGTCTTCATCATCAGTGGCTTGATCTTACTGGTGTATTGCTCCCAGGCCAGCAATGAGCGCACCTATCAGGAGGTGGCGTGGGTGGTGTGCAGCAAGGTGGCTGGTGTCCTTAGCAAGATTGCTATTGCTGTCTACACCTTCGGCACCTGCATAACCTTTCTCATCATCGTAGGAGACCAGGAGGATAAGAGTAAGTAAGGGGGAGGAGCGGAATCTCAGGCACAGTCTATCTATTCAAACTTGGGGAAATTCACAGTGATGCTCCATGTAATTCCATAGCCGTCAAACGAGTTGGTGTTACTGTTTCTCAACGTTTCTCTTTTTCTCCGGTCATTGCAGCTTTTGCGAAGACTGAGACGGGATCCTCTGAAGGCAGTCATTGGTACACCCACCGCAAGTTCACCATCAGTGTTTCCGCCATCTTGGTAGTCTTGCCCTGGTCAATCCCTAAAGAGATTGGCTTCCAGAAGTATGCCAGGTGAGAGGATGACAAATATTCTTAGAGGATGTTGGTGATACGGTGAGCTGGTCAGATAGGGGTGTGCAGCCTTGCATTATCCTCTGTTACTTTGCTGGTGCTCTTCAGTCCCTTCTTGCAGGTTGCACTGGTACTTCAGTACACTGCCAGTGCGCGTGATTCCTCTGCAGCAGAATCCACTGACAATGCAGTCCTGATATATAAAACGCTTGTAGTTCCATCAGTGAGATCTTTTTATAACGCGCCCAGCGAGCATCAGCCTTTATTTGCAGTAGGTCTGATATTATTTTCTATTCCTGAGATACTCAGATGAATGTCAGTGCTTACCAGTCATAGCAGCATCACCTTCCATACTGACGTAAAATACAGCAATCCCCAAAGTGCTGCCAGTGCACTTCAGTACTGCCTTTGCTGCAACTGTGATGACATGTTTCAGTACTACGATCCCCAGAGCTCTGCCAGTATACCGTAGGTTTGACCTGCAGCACTCCAAATATTTTATTCCAGTACTGGGATCTGGAGATACCCGCCAATGCATGTGTCCTACTGTTAGTATGCATCTTACACATCAGAGAAGGGTTACCTGCAGAGCATACAGCCAAGTTTCATCAATGCACTTTAAATCTTAGCCTCTCTGGGCTTGGACGTTCTAGACTCATTGGCTCTTTCCTTCTGTCTCTTACTTACCGTGCCCTGAGGGTGATTGGCACCTGGTACGTCACCGTCATTATCATCATCAAATACTTCTGGCCCAATGAAGCCGTATCTCCAGGACTCATTCCTACAAGGTATTTGTGTGTGCCTGTGTCATCTCCTCAGGGCCTGCCCCTTTGTTGGCATATTTGTGCTTTTCTTTTGGCTTTTCACCGATGCATTTCTGCGCTGACATGAGCCTTGCTCACATTTTGTGCATTAGTCGGTCTTCCTTCACAAGTGCAACACAGCATGTAAGCAGTGAAAAGGGACTACATGTGAGTACAACATCAACAACATAGACTAAGAGAAGTAATAGTTCCTAAATCATAAGCAACGTGTTCTGAAAAAACGAACGTGGGTCCTCGTAAATGAATCACTCTAAAACATTAATATCTTATACCACAAATTTGTATGTCGGATGTTGCAATTATAATACATTAAAGCCACACATATATAGACCACAGTGTAATAATATTATTACAATCATAGAATGATATATAAAACACATTGGTGCTGTACCTTTTGAAATAAATGCACTTTGAAGTCACTGGATTACCTATGTCCCTTGAGTTTACTATTGGGAAATTAAGATAATGCAGCCTCCCGTACATGAGAACGTGGTACCCAACCAGTGGGGCACCAGCTTAATGCAGGCTCGGTATGATCATATTAAATGTGATTTACAGGAAGTAGGGATGATGGGGTATTAACTGCACATCGAGCCCCTTCCGTGTTGCTTATATTGTGTATTAGATTCAAATATTATAGGCTTAAACCACAAAGCTTCCCCATTACAAAAGGAGATTGGTAGATTCCAGATGCGAGGTACTGTGCCTGTCATTACCAACCTCTATGAAATATTATCACTATTAGGTTGGTAGCATTCCGTAAATAATGTATTACATGAACACATTAGTAACATCATCGACTAGATATAGGGTTTCATACAAAATGTATATTTGACCGAAATAAATCCACAAAATATCTATAATTGCAGGTTCCACATGAACAACTGTTTCAAGAATCCGAGCAAGTTATGCATAGGTTCACAAATCTAATTTCTCTTATTACAATCTTTATGATTCCCGATTGCTCTACAGGCTTCAAAGAGCTCTGAAGGAAACGAAACACGCCAGCTGTGTTTTTAGAAGCTGTGTTTGGAGAAACATCTCACTAATTTGTAGAAACTTTCCACTACGGCTAACAGTTAAATCAATTTGCGACCAGGAATAAAGACCTGTAATACAACCTTTTAAACTAATTATACATGGATTACTCTGCATAGCTTGATTGGATACTTCAAACAGTTCGTTTGGCACCTGTGCTTGTGCATGTATTTATTTCTCTCAAAAAGAAATGTGTTATCTTGTGTATGTCTGGACTGACATGTTTATATAATACACCATTTGGGCGCTAATGGATGCTGTTGAAAGCCCTCTGCTTGGAAATAACAGATGACTGGAAATGAGAGAAGGGTATTTGAGAAATCAGAGATCAAGCCCCTCACTTGGCTGATTGAGCATCGGGGGAAACTGAGGCGGGGGACCTTTGTAACAAAATGGGTTCTGTCCATTTAATCCACCCAGAATTTTCGCTTTTAGTTTACCTGGTTTTGGACTTTTTAAAATTGGGTGAGTCTCAACCGGTGTCTCTTCCACCGTTAACACACAGTGGATTGATTGCTCAAGTTTACCACCAATGTCCGCCTTTTAAGATAATGCTGCTGGGATACAGCAAGTGTTGGGCATGCCTGGCATGTGGACACAAGCGTGCTCCTGTGCTGCCACAGTCCTGCAGGGCTATGACCATTTTGGAGGCAGGGGCTGTACCGGCTATAAAACCGCTCGTGACCCAGGAGAAAGTTGCTTGTGGTTCTAGCTCTCTAGCAGGCTCTCAACGTCCTGTGACTCACCTTGGCATCTTCCTTACCTTTTGGTTCCTCGACATCCTGGAGTGTGCCGGCATCCTCTGCAGCATCTTCTCTGCGTAGCGGTGGCTCCATTGCTGTGGGGGTAGGTTATCTGTATTCTCAAACTTAGCAAACCTGTGAAAGACAAAAGGAGAAATGAGCAACTATTGGGTAACGCACTGCGCTGCACTCACGAGTAATTATGACATGTGATTTTCTGGAATTCCTGGAAACTTGCACTTCTCGTGGACTCTTCTACTCTAAGTTAAACCTGTGTTTGCATGACAAAAGGACATCATATTATGTGCACATATTGGTAATTACTACAAAAATAGGCAGACTAGTGTATGCAATTTTTGAGTGATAAAGACATGTTCAGTTATTACACAAGCATGATATAATGCTATTTTTTCTGATATGCTGGAAGGTTATTTTTCATGTTCTAATATTCTTTTCTCTCCATGTCTACTGCATATATACTTGCATATTGTGCCTACTTGCCTGTTGTTATTTTAGATTAGTTTCTTCAAGTCATTCTGTGACTACTCATAACGTAGGTAGGTGTGAGTGCTATTCAAGAACATTTACATGAAGAGTGAATAGTGATGGTGGAAATGTGATTACAGATATAATTTGTATCCCTTAGTGGGTGTAATCAATTCCAGAGATCTCTACTTTGGCTCCTAAAAGGTTCTTCTATCCAGGTGTAATGATATTTGTATTTTGACCACTGACTTCTGGTCGCACCACTTTGTACTTGACTTAGCTGTCCACAGTCACACTAGTGATCATCAGTTACAGACTCCATTTTGTATTCAGCTTAGCCTTAGCTTCACTGCTTCACTGCCATGTTAAGGGTACGAATAGTTTTCCGTACAAACATGTTATGCAAAGCGTTTTCTATTTCTGCGTGTTCTCTTTCTCACCGAAGAGCTAGGACATATTATCACAGAATTGCTAGAACATAATATGGAGGAGTAAGTCAGTCAGCACGATAAGGATGGTACAGCAGGGAACGGCTTAGGCTTGGGAAAGACACCTTGGGAACCTGGCCACTTCCAGCCTGTTTCTTCCAACACTGACCTAAAATAGCCAGCATTTTTTAATACTTCTTGAGCCAGCGGGGGTGGGGGGGTTTCCAGAAACCTCTTTCTTAGTTTTTTTAAGATATAAAAGAGACCCTGATTGACAGTAGGAGATTCAGAGACCTCAATCAGGATTTAGACGTTGAATGCCTGATATATATTTCCCGTGAGGGTAGAGATCTCTCTTTCTCACAGTCAAATGGGGTCATCGGCTTGCTGGCAGGAGAAAGATGAAGCACCAGACAGGCCCTACAGTGATGCATTTTTATTAATTATTTGCTTTGCATTGTGTATGAATATATATACATATATCAATATAAGTGTTTGTATCCTTGCATGTATATATTTGCTGTTTATAGATTGAAGATTCTTTATACTTGGTCTTACTTCATTGTTGCACATCTTAAAAGTACACTTTTTGCTATTTAAGCCTTCCTTCACGAGCCTTGCGAAAAGCTATGATAAATGTCTTCTTCAGATTAAGAAGTGCATTCCAGAGAATCTTTTCAACTCCTTTCAGTGTGTATATTTTGGCTCAGTCAAAAGTAAGGCAAAACACCAGGACATTTAACAGGTGGGAGAAAGGGGAACTTCAAGTAGAGTAGGTGCATTATAGGATTGAAGCATAATAGAGAAAACTTGACTTAATACTTGATTAAGGATCCCTATTTCATTTATTATTTATAATATAGGCACTGAATCGGAGACCACCAAGTTTGGCAGAAATACCCCTATAAATCTTCCGAAGACAGGAGCAGTGTTTGTTTCTCATCCATTCCCCTCTCCCCCATTGGACTGGCTTGGTAGCTTGGTAGTTGGGCTCTCCTCATCTACAGGGGAGTGTGGACTATACATTGCTTCTTCCTACCTCTCTTGGAGAAATTCAGGTGAGATCTTGACAGCAAGGGTAAGGGCCACTTGGTTGGTTACATGTGAGCACATGTGCACACATGTCAGGACTTGAACAATCTACTCGACCACTCACATTGGCGAGTCTTATTTGATCAAGTCGAGCTATTTTTAATACTTACTCATCCCTTATGGCGAGTTGACACTAAACAGGTGTTCTGTTCAGTTGAAAAGTGGAGGGGCAATAAAAGATGCCTTTAAATCTTGTTCTTATGTCACATTTACTTTTTGTTCACAGACAGAGGTCAAAAGTTAGTTTTTCTTACATTTAATTTTCCTTCTGACTGCAGAGTTCCAGGACTTTGTAAGGTGAACTATGTGACCTGCTGCTTAGAATGTGAAATAAAAGGATATAGGGTGTCAGGTTTTTCCTAACACACAATATTTAAATGACTAAGTCAACTGTGCAAACATTTCAAAATATATTTCAGTAGTTGTGAAAGTCCTTTTTTATATTTCTGTGTGATGAAAAAATATACTAGGATGAAAACAATCAGAATACTTAACATGTTAATGTGCAAAGGATATGTTTTCTGAAACCTAATTTTCACAGATTGTTAATACACTATATAGTTTTATCAGTAAAGCTGCAAGTTAGTGGAGAGGTTTTTGGACATTTCTTGGAAAGCTACTGTGTGTAGATGACAATATGTTACCACATCATTGTTTAGTAATATATTTATTATGATTGAGTGTTCAAACAAACTGAGAAACACTCCTGTCCTGATGGCTATGATGTTAGTAAACTAAAAGAAGTCCTAGGTTATGTGGGCTAGATTCTTGTGATGCATGAAGCAAACTTAATCTACTTAATCAAGCAAAAGAGGCTTTTTTTGTACTGCAGAAATGCTGAGCTCACATATTTGAAGGTGCAATCATATGTGAAAATTAAGAAAAAGGCGACTTTGTAAACTATTTGCCAAGGATCACACAATTTGAGACCCGTTTGCGGGTCAAGTACATTACAGTTAGGTCGAGTAGATTACTTAAGTGACTCAACCTGCAGGTCTAGTAACATTTTTATGATTTTTCGAGCCCTGCGTGTGTACATCTGTAAAGGCTGCACATGTGAGACTACCATTGTGCGCAGCCCTGTAATTACACACAGGTAGCCTGGCACAGAGGGGACTCTGCAGGGTTAGATATGGACCTGGGGTATGCCTTATATCAATTGACACTCATAGGGAAAGTAAGTATGGTTAAATGTTTTGTCTGAGATGACACTTCATTATCAGCATGGGGTAAATCTGCCTTAGTGTGCAGTTTCACTTTCCTTTGGCCTACAAAGTCCAGTGAGGTATCAAACTGGGGTAAAAGGTATGTGCCAAGTTCAAATCTACAAGTTCCATAGAGGGTATCCGTACACCTTATGTATCATCCAGAAGTGTCATATTTCTCTGGCTCAGGATCTGAGCCCAGGTCTTTTGTCACCATGCTGGGCCAGGTTAAATAAATTGCTCTTCAACAGAAGGAACAACGGCCTCCCCACACAAAGCAAATAACAGTGCTTCACTCAATTCCTGAGGAGGAAGGAGTGGGGAAGAAAATCATCACCTAATAATTTGCTGTCACGCTGTACCAGGGTTGCGGCAATCCTGGCCCACAGAACAAAAGAAGTAGCCCAGACGTCTGGAGCCAAGAAAGAAGGGAACTCCTCTTTGAAGTTGCGATGGGAAAGTCCCTGGCAGTGGTCAACGACAGATGTGACCAGTGACTCCTGTGTGGCGCTTTCATGAACTGTCCAATCATGCTGTGCAGGAGGATTGGGACAGGGGTGGAACGGTAATGTTGCACTCTGGGATGAGCCAGGGGTGCCTGGCTTCTATAACTTTCCACCTCCACTTAAAAAGTCTTGCACAAGAGGAAGAGGGTGTCTTTTATAGGAACTGGACACTGGGACTGGACAGCGACACACATGGACAACTGGAAGGAGGTATCCCCTGATGCCCTCTTGGACTAAGGACTCTTACTACGGTTGGACCCCAGGACCAGTGGGTCTCTCTCCAGGACCAGGAAATCTGGTCCCCCTAATCCCTCTAAGGACAAGTTGGGGGAAGAACTGGACATCTGCGCCCAGGAGGAGAGCTGCACCAGAGGACACAAAAAGGCTGGCACAGGGAGCCAGTGGAACCAGCTCCCTGCATAGTGTGGAGCCTTAGTGGCCTATGGAAAAGGCTCAAAGTGGCTAGGGCTCGCCACTAGGCGCAGAATGAGCCCAAGATCACGCAAAATGGGCAAGCATGGCCCAAGATATTCAAGGGAGAAGAAATTGACCTTTGACCCCCCCCCCCCCTCCCCAAGCTGGAATGGAGTGCATAGAGATTTGCTGCCCGAAGCCAACACATCCCCACTTTGGCCCCGGGCGGGGGGGTTGATGCAAGGAGCCTTTTTAAATTAATAACCCTAAAATGGGCATAGGGCTCCCCTCCCCAGAGTTCTGGAGGCCATTGATCCCACAGCCTCAGCTAGTTTATGGATATGGGGTCCCAAGACCCCATCTCCGGGCCCCAAGCCTCAAAGGAATCAGAGGAGAGCCATTGTGCCCTCACCCTCAAAAAAGAAGAAGGGCCGCAATGCCTTTGCCTGAGAGGAGAAGGACAGGCCCAGGACCTCATTTCCAGGCCCTAAGGATCTGCCAGATGTGGTGGGTCTGCCCCTACTCCTCATGCCTGTGTATGTGGGGAGCGGGACAGCCACCACGAAGGAAAACTCCCTGCCAGGGCTGTTTGGGGGGGCTGGCTGGGCCAACCAGAAGTCGGCTGCCCATGCTACCCCCCACAAATGAGGCATGTGGGGTGCCTGGTTGGGGCCGGGCACCCCTTAGGACCAAAAAAAAAAAAAGAAAGCTGCGCGGCAACACAAAGAAATGTGGCCGACGTAGTTCATTAGGGATTCCCTCTCCCTGTAAGGGAGCGCCCCATAATGTCCTGTAGCGGTGAAAGTGACGTTTTTTACTGCTTGCGGCGGACAGCGTGGAGGGGTCTGCAGGGGTGCTCAGCTCCTCCCAAGGAGAGTTAGAAAAGGCACTGACCCTAAGTTGACATGGTCAAACAACATTTTTAAGCTCTCCCCAGGTTGGAGCTTCAGTTGTGTATCCGGTAGGGCAGCACCATCTAGGGATTGAATCTATGGCTACATTCTATGTGGTCCAAAGTTGTTTAAAAAAGATACAGATACCTGCTTTATGTATGTACAGTGCTTTATTTACATATTTTATTCACAGTGCTTCAATTAAAGTGGTTATATTGATGACAGTAATGATTATTCCTGAAAGGTTGCAGTGTTTTATAAATTCTATTGCGTGCATATGGTTTCAATGCTTTATGATTTACACTGACTGCAGATGGATTATGGTTACTCAAGGCAGTGATAGAATGACTACACTAATGCTATAGTCATATTTCCCTATACTTAATCCACAACTAATACTTTTGGATCTCAAAGTAACTTGCTACTTGCCGAAAGCGCTTTGACGCCTCATTAGGGGTACTAAATGCTACATAAATGCAGCTACATTTACATATCATGACATGCTTCTCGTCTTCAAATGTGGTAATGTTCACCTGATTTAAAGTGATCCCCTCCTATATGTTTATGTGCTCTATTGTACAGGGAGGAGGGTGTTGTGGTGTTTGGGGTCACAACCCTTTAAGAATCAAATGTAATGTTACACAAAGGGATTTCCACCACCATATGTAAATATTTGTAAATTACTGCATAGTATTAAGTAGTGTGTGTAATAAATGTATTTTTCGGAAGCTCCCCCCACTCCTCAGGCCGTCTGGCTACACCTACCCCCTCATGACGACTAGCGTACTACTTAGCACAAGGCCCTCCCCTGCCCTCGGAGTAGATGCCCGACCCCTCCCCAGACCCTGCCCTAAACCTGCCGGCACACATCTCAGCTGTAGTTCGTAACCCCCACTGCAGTGACTCCCCGGCACCCCCACTCGCTACCACCATCTACTTGTAACCCTGTTCACTCACGCTTACACCATTGTACATACTTGACTCAGCCCCCATTCAATGTAGAAGAGTTATATCCACTAGATAACAACATGCTGGAACTGCACTCCCCTAAATGCATCTAGCACAAACTGCATGTGATCCTCCAAGAGACACAAAAAAGGGGTCCCTGGAAAATCAGAAGAAAAGAGATAAACATCTACCCAGACTATACGAATATGATACAGAAACAACAGGCAGCATTTGCCGCAGTCAAAAAAGTCCTCCGTCACAATGGCATAAAGTACACACTGCTATACCTGGCAAAACATTGGATCGAACATGAGAGAAAAACACACTTCGTGGGAACATCTCCAGAGGCCTGAGAATGGAAAGAGATGCAGGGTCTTCGCCATGCCAATGGACTTGGAAAAGAGAGTGCCAAGGCTTCAACTGCGGGCGGGTAAAAAGAAACGCAGAGGATCAGGGGCCCGGGCGGGACCTGCCACTGTGCCATTACAGGAAGAAATCAAGGCTGCGCAAATTAAGGCTGTCCGGGACCTCAGGGGGACAACCGAGATTCGGTTGAGTGACAGATGGAGGGAACTAGCGGTGGACACCAGAGGAACTGGAACAGAACAATCGGGGTTTGGAACGGAATCTGAGACGAATCTGCCGCCTCAGGAGACCCCAATGACAGCAGACCTGCTGGGCTAACAGATACTTTTTCAAAACACTAATCAGCAATACTACGACCATGCCCCAGTGGGAACGGGCAGAGAGGGGGCAGGGGAGGGCATCAGGGAGACCTCCGGGCCTCCTGTGTCTTGTCCTATCTCTCCCCTCATACACCCCTTGGAGATGGGATGGCAGAAAACGAACAATGGACAGCGAAAGACAAACTACGATGCTGGCAATGATCCACGCCTTGGAAAGACATACAATGAGGAACAAGGATCTCCAATTAGGAGTTTGGGTAAACACATACCGTGAATTGAGGGGGTGGTTAGTTCTACAATCACAGCACAGTAAGGTAGGATGGGGAGGTAGTTGGGAGGAAAGGTTTACAGTTCAATTCAAACTAAGGGGGAACACGAATTCGAGTCAGTACAAAGGATATGGGGAATAAACGGGAGGACAATCCCATAAATAAAAACAAACTACCCTCGATAACACCATTACCATGGATAACGAGAAACTATCCATCCACTCATGGAATGAAAATGGACTAGGAAATAAACATAAATAGAGCCTAGTACATAAAGCCGTACCTAGATACAAATCAGACATGATATTTATGCAAGAAACCCATCTTGTAGATACACAACATAAAGCTATGGAGAGGGGTAAATACAAATTAGTGGGACACACGCAATTTACATCCGGCTCCAGAGGGGCAATGATACTTATTAAAAAAGGCCTTCCATTTCACACCACACGCACGTGGGCAGACCCACACGGTTGTTACATAATAATACTAGGGACATATTAAAATATGCCTATACTATTAGTTAATGTATACCTACCCCTAGGTCTGCAAGGAGCGGTGCTGCAAAAATTGGTACAATACTCACAACCTCTCCACCGGCATCAAAACTAATGGGAGGTGATTTAACAATGGTGATGAATGCGGAACTGGACAGAGCTAGTAAATCGAGGACAGGATGTCCAACAAGAGGGAAATTTAAGGGCTTTACACATGCAATGGGCCTATGTGATGGGTGGAGATCTCTCCACGGACAGGAAAAGGGATACTCATATTATTCAGCTGTCCACGACACTCACTCTCGATTGAACTATTTTTTAATCACGGCAGACATGCTACCAAGAATTAAAATGGTGGAATATCAGGCTAGGGGGATTAGTGATCATGCCTCACTACAGATGACAGTGTCTCTGGGACCCGACCACCAGAAAAAGGATGGCGGATGCAAACGTGGCGACTACAAAATGTGAAGGTGGTCGAGGACCTAGAACAAGTCACTCAGCACTATTTCCTGAGAATGAGGGGTCAGTACAAAGCCCGGTAGTCCTATGGGAGGCCTATAAAGCCACTGTTAGAGGTGAGATTATAGCAGGAGAAGTCAGAGAAAGACAGCAAAGAGAGAAAAGAATGGTAACACTAGAAACTGAACTCATAACTCTGGAACGGAGATACGCAACACAACCAACACAAGATATTAAAAAACAGATGAAACAAAAAAGGGAGGAATACAATATAGTAACCCGACACAAAGTACGACAACAATACCTATTACAAAGTAAATGGCTATATGAGGCTGGGAACAAAGCAGGTAAACTGTTAGCATGGTTGGGAAAAAATGAACAAAGTGATTCCCTTATCGGGGAAATTTGGACAGCAAAAGGGGAGCCTACAAGGGATCCCAAAGAGATAATGGAGGAAATGGCAGCCCAAATGGAGGATTTTTATAAATCCCGCATAACTATTCCAGAGGCAGAAATAGATAGCTTTATAACTGATTGCCCCATGACACATCTATCCCTGCAGCAAACTGCGGATCTAGAAGAAGAGATCACCGAAGTTGGCAGCACTAGGTCAGCTACAGAAAGGGAAATCACCAGTGCCCAATGGTTTCCCAGTCAAGTTTTTTCAGAAGCTCGTAAAGAGGCAGATACCACACCTGCATGCGGCATTATATAAAGCTGTTGAAGTCGGTGAACTTCCACCCGATATGAGAACAGTGATGATTATCCTCCTACCTAAACCAAACAAACCCAGAGACCGGGGGATTCCTACCACCCGATCCCATTGTTAAATGTTGATGTCAAAATACTGGCAAAGACACTGGCAATCAGACTGAGTAAGGTGATGACGACCCTGATCCATCCGGATCAAACTGGGTTTATACCTGGCCGCTCTACAGCCCTGAATCTCTGAAGGCTTCATAACAACCTGGCCTTAATAACACATTCGACTAAAGGAAGAGCAATCCTCTCCCTAGATGCCAATAAGGCATTTGATTCAGTAGAATGGAGATATATGTTCGGCATACTGGCCAAGATGCGGTTCGGCCCGAAATTCGGGAGATGGGTTGCGTTATTATATAAAAGACCAACCACAAAAATGAGGGTAAATGGATACACATCGCAGGAGTTCGACCTTCACGGGGGGACCAGGCAGGGGAGCCCTCTGTCGCCGATGCTCCTTGTGTTGGCAATCAAGGGACTATCCAACTGGATAAGAATAGACCCACTGATTAGAGGATGGCCCACCAATAGCAATAGTAAATTTAACCCTGCATTCAGCCCAGCAACCAAAACGGTCATACAAACTTGGAAAAGACTCACCAGAGAAATGGGATGGACCACACGCTTGACCCACAAAACACCTCTGTGGGAAGGAACCAAACTACCCAAGATAAATACCGTAACAGGTTATAAGGTTGGGACAGTATTGGGATAACGTATTTAGCTGACATGTGGCACGCAAATGGGGTGGCACCCTTTTCGCACCTCAAAAAAGAATACCAAATGTCAGACACACAATGGTTACAAACAGGTGGTCCTGAAACGTAGCATCCCCGTAGAAGAAGAAACACAGGAAAACACCCCACTAGAATTGAGACTTCTAGAGGGGGAGAGACAAAAGAAGCTATTATCACAGACTTACGGTACAATTAGGAGACATACACAACCCTCACTATCTAATTTATGGGAGCGATGGAAAAGAGACTGTAAGGAATTGGAGGAGAAGGATTACATGGAGGCATTAATCTTCCCGTCTGAAGTGGCTATTCCAGCATCCCTCAAACTAATACAAATTAAAATACTACATAGGGTATATTATATGAGGTCTCTGCTCTTTAAGATAGGCAGGGTAGCAAATTATAAATGCCTACGGGGATGTGGGAGTGAGGGAGCATTTTACCACATGTTATGGACCTGTCCCGGATCGCTAGATTCTGGGAGGAAGGTGGGAGGACCCTGGAACATGTAACAGAGACTAACATCGAAATGGTGCCGGAGTCAATGACACTGGGGGTATGGGGCCACACCGATCACACAAGATATCAAAAACTACTTATCAATTTAGGTAGCATGATTGCAAAAAGAGACATAGCTAGGAGATGGGGATCCGGTATAGCACCAGGCCACGATGAATGGTGGGAGAGTATGGATAGATGCTGAATACTGGAAAGAGAAATATACAGAGATAGAGGCAATGAAAAAAAAACAAGAAGATATGGGGGAACTGGGAGATGGGATAGGCCATAGCAGACCCTGAGGGACAACTTGATATCAGAACTAGTGATGGAAGGTGAGAAGAGAGCTAGGACAACACCATGGAGATAAAAGGAGGCTCAGAAAGAATAGAGAGGGTACGACAGGAAAGTTATGTATTCCCAACAAAATACAGGTCAGAGAAGGGGAAATCTTATGATGAGAAATGTACCGTAAGAGGGGGGGGAGGGGAAGTTATCCAGTGAATATTACTATTATGTAGTCACTATAGTTGATATGTTGCTTGAGATGTAAGCAAAATATTATTGCAGTTCATTGTATTACACACGAAAATAGCAATAAAATGTGTTTTTTTTTTTTTATGAATAAATAAATGTACTTTTCCTTTTCTAAAGTAAAATCACAGAAAGGACAATCATTTATTGAGTGTTATTATTGCGTTCTGGTGAATGGTGATTACTAGCCAACACAACCTTAACTGAGTAGGCCTTGGACTGCTCTGCTTTGCTACCCTGAGAGAGTCAAGTGCCACCGTGGGATCTTTAGTTCCCAGTTAAGAGGATCATTCTGGAGCTATTCAGGCCTCACAAAGAAGTGTGGCACAATGGTTAGAGCAGCAGACCCTAAAGCAGAGAGCTGGCCCAGGACCAGGGTTCAATTCCCACCTCAGTGCATCTTGGGCTCAATTCCCTTGGACCAGATCATTCTTGCCTTGGTGCCTAGTCTAATTAACAGGTGTGACTCTGGGCAATAGCTTGCTTAATCTCCACAACAGCCCTCACAGCACTTAGATGCCTGGCTTCACCCTGGGGCTGTCCAGGAGTGGGTGCCTCACAGGGAAAAGCCAGGAGGGGTTTCACAGCGGTATGTGTACAGCGCCTTGAGACCCTAACGGGTGAGTAGTGCGCTATACAAGTGCAAAGTTTTACTGTTTTTTTGTTTTACAAATAATGGCCCATTTTCTTACAAACTTGAATACCAGACATGGTAAATGTGGAGTGTTTCAACTCTGTATCCTGGAACTATATTGTACTGATTAGATCAGGCAGCAGGGGCTTTGTAAACATGATACTTTTCTATTTGAAGCAGTGGTGCTGGAACAATACTCAGAGTGCTGGTTATCAATATTAGATCACTGAAGTCATAGGGATTGTGACTAAAACAAGGGACAAACAAAGAACACATATCACAAATAAGTCACTCCCATTCCTTAGGAGAGTGGGAAGGATGTGGTATATAGCCGGTGGTGCTTTTTGGAGCACAATGTTGAAAATATATTACTAAAGCAGTGGTATTGAATTCCTATTGCCCAACACCTTGGACATATTGTTTGGAGACAAGGACATCAGGATTTCATATATATTTTGTCCTTTTTAACAAGTAGGCACAACACCCTGCTGCACAAACCAATTGAATGCTAGTTCGAAGCGCCACATTATGGATCTGTGGAAGAGCATTGTTTGCAGTTGAAGTAAGGTTTGTATCCATATGTACATGCTGTTAGAACGTGTATTTATGGATCGTTAATGCTAAGTCTTTATTAATAGAATGAGAGCTGTGAGCTCAGCTTGCACTACCGACAGTGGTTAGAGTATACAAATGTGTAAACACTTTGCAGAATCTAACAATTTGAGGCTGCCTTTAATGCTCTCCGAATGCTCTTTGATTAAATGCAAATACAAACAGAAGCCTGAAAGTAAGATTGATTTTCTGCTTTCAGAATGACATGTACACAAAAATAGCAGAAGAAAAATGATTTGCTTAAGTATGCAATTTTAGGTAGCATTTCTTTGAGGCATCCTATAGTAAAATGTGTTTGATACATGCTGGTATTTCCAAACATGTTGATAATGGGAAATTAGTATAACAGCAGTTCTGGCAAGATTATGGGAAACATGAAAATAAACAAGCATTGGCAAAGACAACTGATCTGGTGGTGTTTGCCAGCCTTTTGGTTTTCATAAAAATGTTATTGTTGTGGGAGCTTCAGGCTAACAGCAAAAATGTTTTTTGGTCTCAAAAAGGACACAATGCCAAAGTAGTACCTGGAACTGAAGGAAACTATTTTGTTTGATGGTGTGCTCCTTGTGAAAGAGCAGAATGCTGTCACTCACAGTGAAGATACATACATATATTGGATGGGGAGCTTATATGGGGAAGCTCCAGATGTGAGGGGTGTTAAGACCAGAAGGAGACCGTACAACACATAAACTTACTTGAGCTAAAACAGTGTTCCTAGCCTTATAGGCTTCTTAGAAGCAGCTGTGGGGAGAAATCAGTACATATTCAGGTGGACAACACAGCAACAATGTTCTACCTCAGCAAACAAGGAATGTCAAAATCCATTGCCCTTTCGAGGCTACCACAAGAGATATGGTAACGGGCCATAAACAGAGAGATGACCATAATGATGATACATCTACCAGGAATAGAGAATGTAGAGGTGGACAAGCTTAGCAGACAGGCATCCACCTCACGTGACTAGGAGCTGAATAAGACATTAATTGAAAAGGTATTCAGAAGGTGAGGGACACCAGAAATAAACCTGTTCGCAACACCAGAAAACACAAAGTGCCACTCTTTTGTATCCTGACATCCACACTGACACCCCATAGGGAATATACCGCCAATAGATTGGTCAGGGAGGTTTGCTTACACTTTTCCCCGATCTCACTGCTACCAATAGCAATCAACAAATGCAAACAGTTGCAGGTGATTTTAATACTCATCTCTCCACAGTGTGCAAGACAGATCTGGTTTTCAGATCTAATAGAGATGGCACACATCAATGTGAGAGACTAGCAGCGTTACAAGACCTGCTCTCCATGCAAGAGGCGAAGGTTCTCCACCAGGAACCAGGCATACTGAATCTAGCAGCATGACTCCTGAAGACATAGTGTTTGGACACTTAGGACTTCCTCAGGGAAGAAAGACGACAGACAGGAAGTGCTACACAGCCAAGTGAGAAAGATACACAAAGTGGTGCCAGAGATCTGGCCACGTTCAGGACAGGAAACAAGACACTACAGTATTCAGAAACCTCACACACCTGCTAGACAGCAAGCTAACCTATGCGTGACTAAAGGTGCATCTGGTGGCGATGGCGGCCTATACAAGAGATACATAGAAAGAAGCTTCATAACTACACCAATGATCAAAAGATTTCTAGAAAGGGCCAAAAGAATAGCCCCACCAAGGAGTGCACCAACACCTACATGGAGCCTAAATGCGGTGCTGACTCAAGTGATGGAAGAACCATTTGAATCACTCCACAAGGCCACCCTAAAATTCATTACACTTAAACAGCCTTTCTAATTGCAATGACATCACTCCCTAAAGTAAAAGAGTTGAAAGGACTCACCATTCAGGAACCATATGTGCAAATATAGAAGGACATAGTAGTATTGAAGACCATCCATGCTTACTCCCAAAGGTCATATCCTACTTTAATATAAACCAGACAATCCAAATACAGAGTTTGTCCATGAGCCAAAGTCTTAGGCACAAAGAGCACTGCATACATGGATGCCTGATGACCGATAATGTATTATATGGAGAAAACAAAGTCAATAAGGAAAGGAAAAGAGCTCTTCATGTCACTCCATCCATCACAAGGTGGATTACTGAAACAATAGAGATGTGTCACAAGGGAGTCACCGTACAGCTAGAGACTTAGCCAAGAGCACGTTTGCCACAAAAGAAAGGGGGCGGCTACAATAGCCTTCTTGACAAATATTCAGTTAAACGACATATGAACGGCAGCCACATGGTCGTCAGTACACACGTTCACAAAGCACTACTTCATCAAGGTGCAGGTGAACAGAGAGGCAGAAGTGGGACAGAGTACTGAAACATTTGCTTAAAAAGCGCAACCTTGTTTCCAGCACAGTCTCTACAGTGGAAAGAAATGCTGCAAAATCAAAGCACAGCATTTGAATCCAGAAAACGTTGACTCTGCAAAACAAAATGGTTACTTACCTGTAGAGGTAGTTTTGCAGCTTGAACAATTTTCTGGATTCACATCCGACCCACCTGCTTCCCCAGGAAATGAGGCAAGCAAAGGTTAACAAGGGACATAAGGAATACACAGCAAAGAAGAAACCCACAAGACACCAAATAAACAGATGATCGCTGGGGTCGCTGGGGGCGGGGGAAGAATCTGAACATGGCAACCACGCATTGAGATGTCCAGGAGAGGCGTCTGACGTCAGGAGTGGTTGGACTAAGCACAAAATGCTGAGTTTTTGCCCAACCAAAAAAAAAAGGGCGAGATAAGGGAACAATATAGAAGAGGAGAGTTCCAGACCCAGCCACTGGATAGCGGAATAATGAACAGCACATGAAACCAGAAAATTCTTCAAGCTGAAAAACTACTCCTACAGGTAAGTAACCATTTCATTATTTGCTGTAGATGCATTTTTAACCCTCAAAGAGTTGTATTAACATAGCAAACTGGCATGAGCACTTCTGCTTTGTTACCATTCAATTGTTTTTTTTCTACATTTTTGTTGCATTCCCAAAGTTTATTTTTCCCTCAATCTGTTCAAAACTATACATACATTGCAGCCTGACAGGAAGTTGTGAAAAAACTGCAAACACAAGTAAAATCAGAGCATGCCTCTTCTGTGTTCCGTTTAGCCTGGTGGGCTAGTCTGCCTTTCAGAGCGGTCTGGTCGTCGTAGTGTTGTTGATCTCTCCTAGACCATCAATTTCCGCTCCCTTTCAAGTTCCTTGCTTCCTTCTCATACGTCTGGGCATTTTCCTGCCCAGCAACAAACTCACTTCACCTTGTCCACTTTAGCCTTGCAGTCTGGAAGCCATAGTACTCATTGTCCCGTATCTTTTTCAGTGTCAGCAGTTTTCAACTTACTCAGTGGAATGAAGTTCCACATTATCCGGGTCTATCGTAAGTAGGATGACCAGATCTCCTGGATTTCTGCCGATAGTCCCCATGTTTCAGGGTTTGTCCTCACAGTTTTAAAATGATAGTAATGCTTGTCCCAGTTTTGAAAGTGAGGGTTATAGGAGCCCGAACATGAGTTAAATGTGCATGCTCGCATTTCCCTCTCTTTACAGATTATATAACATATGTGCTACTGTGCTGCCTCGCCTGTCTCATGCAGCACAGTAGGTATTAAAGAGAGATGATCCATGTGGAAAGGCACGTCAGCCAAAGACCAGGCTCATGGCCATCCTTTGGACTTAATAACAGAATGGCTGAGGGAAAGGGGTTATTTCTAGGCCTTGGTGAAATGTTAATTACACCATAGTAATCGGAGTACTTTTGATAATTTTGTATTACTGTTGTGCCTCGAAATTACCAAATAATATATGATTACACCATCTGGCATAATTTAAAGTAATTTGGGGGGAAGTGCCCACCTCGAGCAGCGAGTGGCTGCTGCTGTTCATGCTTTGTTGCATTTAGTGCTATTTTCTTTGAACAATTATCCTTGGGTTCATTTTGTACACAAGTGTATGTTTATGCTAAGAAAACACAGCTACATTCTGGGTTATGCTCCTCACATAATTCTGCATAATCTTGTGTAATTTTGCATAATGTTCACCCTTAGTTATTTCATAAAACTTTATTTTGCAGTGTTTTCATCATTTAGCTTTTAACTAAACAGGGCTCAATTGTATTCTTAAATTAAGTCTGGACAAAAGGGCCTGGTAGTTTTCTTTTGGGCTCCTTGTAAAGAAAATGTGAACAATTCCAACTAGGATGCCATATGTATTTTCTTATCATCTTGACTTGCAGAAGCATAAACGAAACCTTAGCCAGTCCTGGTTTGATTATAATTTATTTTGGGTGCTTGGACTTTGGTTTATACCATTTCGAAAGCAGGACTACCTGTCCCAGAATGCATCCTAAAGAATACAGTGAGTGAGAGTGGAAATGTGTAACATCAAATTCCAATTATCTTGTTCTCTGGACTTCCAAAACCTTCCCAAATATGGCATAGTGTGTGTTGGGTCTTTATAGTTATGGTTAAAGCGTGGAATTGTGGGTTCTGGGGTTCCGTGGACAATGGAACCTGGAATGGAGAGAAGGAGTAAGTTGGGTTTTGCTGTGAAGAGGGTGAGGCGGCTACTTCTCTCGTCCTGCTGTGTTACAGAGACTGAAAAATACACTCATCAGACCTTGTCTGGGTTCTTTTTCTAGTGTAAAACCTCTGAATCACTGGTCTTTTTATTTACTTCCTATATCTAGCTTGGCTTATAAGACTGTGGATGTGCAGTATAGACCTTTGTGTTTGTGTTCTCTACCACAGTTGTCCTTCCATGTCCAGGGTCTGGCTAACTTTTCGTCCTACTTCTATGTCCAAGGGTTGTCTGGGTATTTAAGTCTTGCCTAGGCAGAGCTTGGGCTGTCTCTTTGTTGTATTAAGTCTATGGGCTTTGAACACGGCCAGCACTTTTGGTTGGTCGTTTAGCCTGCCCTTTGAAATTCCTTTGCTCTGGTTCATAAATAATGTACATCTGTCCCGCCTTTAGGTGCTTTGCTCCCTTCAGCGAATTTTACTCATTGATCCTTTTGGGTGGCCATCTCTGGTCATTGCTGCCTCCTTGCTCGTACCCTCTCCCTCCAGTCATTGCTGCTGTCCTTCCTGTGCTGATGCTTGTTTTGAAAGGGAGTTTCCTTGCACTGCTCTTTGTTGGTCATCTCTGGACATCTATTGCCTCCTTGCTCACACCCCCTCCATTCTGTCATTGCTGCTGTCCTTCCTGCAACGCTGCTTGTTTTGAAAGGGAGTGCAGATGTAAATATACTACTCGTAACTTATCTCTGTGAATACCTAAAAGTCGTAAACTTAGACTTTTGGTCTAAACTTAACATAAGTCTAAGATTACCCTTGTGAATCAGGTCCAAGGACTTAATAAACAGGTAATTTATTTGTGCTTCGCGTGTAGCCCCAATCCATAGCCTCAATCCACATAGAGTCTCAATCCTTGCGCTGCCTGTGGCTCGCACTGCCACCTTCACATTCAGTGCCAAAGATTTTTAATCCATCACATTAACACCTCACTTGCTGAAAACCATGACTTTAACAAATGGCTCTTACCCTCTCTTTCCGCCCATTTCCTTTATTTGTTCCCCTATGAAATAGATCCAAAAAAGAAACACTTTTGCCGCAAATGTATTTTTCTGACATTTTTCTATTCCAAAGTGCAGCCTCGGGACGGAGCGAAAAAAAAAGTTTCAGAATACGAACAATAAATAAAAAAACAAAATAAAGCAAGACAGAGTGGTCGCAAAGTGGCCAGATTGGTTTAATTCGCACCCACACACATTAGCGCCACTTTACAGAGTTTGCCAGTGAAGTGCTTCTTTTGTTTTCTTGTCTTTCTTTGAAAAACATTGTTTTCCCCGGGGGAGGAAGTGCACCATTCCTATAGGTACTCCAATACTTGGTTGATGCGTACACTGGAAAAAGTTTAATGTCATCCTTATCAGCTGTTTTCCTTTGCTGAGAGTTTAAATGCGTTACAACATCCTGCTTGCTTAATGTTACCTGCTTTTCTGCACATGCTTGAAATACTAAACACCTTCATGCTGCACACTCTAATGCTTTTGTTAACGCGTCCCTTTATGTTAATTTATACACATTAGGACTCGTTTTAGGCCGATGAATCTTTGGACCCAGTGGTGAGACTCCGTAAGACGAGATAACTGATCAATATACCAATCAATACATTGATAACATTTTCAACATATAACACCACGATATATTTCACTTTACACATTAGTTAAACCTTTTGACGCAACCATTACCTTTCAGTCATGAATAACCATACCTTATTGAAGTTTTGTGAATTTTATTCCCTATTGATTACAATCTAATAAATTAATCAAGAACAAAGACATAATCATAATTGCGACATTAATGCAAAGATCTCCAACGGAGGATAGTAACATGAAAGATTTAACAAATCTAATGCGTAAAGCCTCGCAAGTATTTAGTTCAGCATAACCTCAAGTCAGTCACGTCAATTTTGTCTGTCAAGATGAATGCCTCATCTACCCACTAATTAGCATCGGCATGTTGGGCTTCATGCAAAAACAATTTAGAACACCAATTTGGAAAACATCTAGCTAAGGTCTCTAATCAAAATTATACAGCAGTTGGTACCTAGAAAGAAAAGGCAAAATAGATTTCATTAATGATAGTTACCCTCCTCGAGATAGGTCAGCATACAGGATCAGTCTTCGTCTCCAGGACATCAGTTAGATCACCGTCAGTCTATCTAAGTTAAAGGCAAGGGACACTCTCCCCTTAAGGGGGAAAAGTGCAACGGGGCAGTCTATGGGCAAGGATGGTTCATTAAGTCTCAAGTCACCAAACAGAGTGACAGAGTTTCCGGATGCAATCGATATCATTCCCTACCTAGGTCTCTCGAGTCTCCTGTGTCATGGGTTTTTATCCCTTTTTGAGGATACCTTCCCCCAAAATTCTATTGGTCAGTCACTATACCCCACTATTGGTAACCAATTAAATTATACATTAAGTAATGCATTTGTCATTTCTCGATATTTCTCTAAAACCTAATTGGTCTTCATAATTGACGTTTTTCGTAGGTGGCATATCCGGGGTTACTTCATTTCCTTGGCACACACTTCGGGTCAAGAGTTCTCTTCTCCTCGCTTTATTGTCCTTGAAAGTGTCCATGTTTGTTGCAAAGCCTATAAAATTTATAATAAAGCTACTAGCATGCGGATGAGAGAGTTGGGCATTGTTGCGACTAAGTAAGAAGAAAGAACAATCGCTGGGTCATGGTCTTTTGCAAGTCAGCACACTGGAGAAACAGAAAAATATGCTTCAATATGAGAGTTACACAGCTAATTCTCGACTCACGCTAACTTAAGATATACGAGTTCTAATGAATGCGGTTTTATACGTGTTAATGTGCTCAGTTGTAAATGATTATTTCTTCTAGTTAACATTAGTTTACACAGGTGAACAATTCTCCACGTTTATTAATACATTTCAATTATTAATGCAGCATTGTTAAACATAAGCATTTCACGTCTATAACATGTAATATTTAAACTACGCTCTCTCAGTCCCTCCTCTGATGACGCTCGTCATCACACAATCTTTTGATCTTAATTTTTCACCTTGCGAATGATACGCATTTCAACATCTTGCCCTTTATGTGAGCTTTCCCATATTTCATTGAACATTTTCTCTCTTTCACTTTCTTCATTTCTTCTGGTTCTTTTAGTCCAATTTCTTTTTATTTTATCATTAATTTTACATGCCCCCCCATAATCCTAATAAACAAACTAAGACAATTAATAGACCCAACATGATTTTTGCAAGTACTCCATTCCAAATGTTGGTAAACCAGCTTCCCACTCGGGCAATTCCTTTTCCAAATTTCTCCCAAACACCAGGTTCTTTCAGATCCTTTAAATCTGTGCTATCTCTAGTAAGGTTAGTAAGCATGCTTCTAATTTTCTTACTGTTATCGGGTATATATGAACAACAATGTCGTTCATTAAGCATTTTGCAAACTCCTCCACTCTTTGTTAAAAGAATGTCTAAAGCAAGCCGATTTTGAAGAGTCATAGCTCTTTCTGCAGCAAGTTCAGTATCCATCAGAAGTATAGCTCCTGTAAAATTTGTCAGCATGTTATCCACAACAGTAGACAACTTTTGAATTTTCATAGAATTCAAGATAACCCCTACTGATGGGATTATAGCTCCAAATATGTCACCAATGACAGCCGCCACTGATTCTCGCTTTTGTCTAGTATGTAGTATTTCAGACGTTTTAGGTATTTGCTTTAAGTCATCAATCTGGTATATCTTTGGGAATACTATTCCCAAATAACATGTCCCATACCATCCCTTAGGGAGACGGTAATATGCATTTAACCCACAGATGTAATAGATTCCAGGAATCGCTGGGTCTTGTCCATTTACTCTGAAACAGAAACACATGTCTACATTCACTCGTACCTACAAATAGATTGTCTTGATCAGATTTTGGCCTATATATACATAGTCTACCTACATGTAATGCATCTATAGCTAATTTGCCTTGTGTTTTAATTGCCGTGTAAGCATAATCATTTGCATAAGTACGTTTTTCTAAGCCTCTTTCTAACCTTTCCTTCAATGCCTTGCGTCTATCATCTGTGTGATCTAAAAAGCTTTTCTCTACAGGAGACAATAAGCAAGTCAGATTAGTGCGATGTGCATAAGCAGTTCCAAATGTAAGTGTTGGCTCAAAGAATCCTCTAACTATTTTAATATCATCATATCATAATATTTAATATCATGCTCTTTAGCTAACTTATTTAAGAACTCAATCACAGGCACAAAAGAAAACACAACATCCAAGTTTGAATAAAAGTATTGCACATGCTCCTGATTATAGAATCTTGTTAATAGCAAGCTGCAACTAATTCCATAAGTAAGAGGGAGGCTATGATAAGTAACTCCCTCCTGCACACATGAAGGAATTTTAGTACATACATAACAATCTTTCGCATCCATAGTTTCCACATATTTGTTTAGTAAGCGATAGAAGACATTAGTAGAAAGTTCCCCTTTTGCGTTAGTTCCCTCATGCAAGTGTCTTGCGTCTTGCTCAAACCTCTCCCATGGTGATAGTTTAGAAGTGGTAGTTTCAGGTTTTGAAGTTGCGTTAATAGTCTCTTTCTCCCTCCATGGCATTCCCACAATCACTCCTACAATCATTATTGCACATACAACACCTATTATAAGACCTAACCAACCACACACTTTACTTCCTTTGCTACTATAAGCCATGTTTGTATAGAATCAGAATAGTAGATCAACAATCAACTCAAGAAGGTAAACTCTTTCTGCGTATTTTACAGCGTCTTCACTCACTCCAGGACCCTTTTCGTCAATTCAGGTTAGCAGCTTGTCGTAATCAGGTTTTCTTAAAGTCAAATCCGGTTTAATGTCATTTTCCAGTAGTTTTCTAAAGTCTCTTTCTCTTTTCAGCTTTCACGATTTCAATTCTATCCAAATTTTCTTGCAGACCACCTTCAGGTACCATAGTATTGGCCTGGCACCTCTCGATCAAAGCAGAATGCTAAGAATTCTTGTTGCCATTCGGAGGTTGTAGCATATGCCCATTCAGGACCTGTGTATCTTCGGTTTGCTATTCTCTTTCTTTTTAATTTTCGTTCACCTTGTTGTTCTCCTTCACTTAGATCATCTACCTGGAAAGTATCACTTTCTTCTATTATTGTCTCGTTTGCTATTTCCCTTATTCTGAGATGTGGCTTGTCTGGCCAATTATCACCTCTGTGTGTTTTGTTTCAGTGTTTTCTTTCAGGACGTTGAACAGCACCCTCCTCTTGTGATATGGTGTTTTCTCTTGACGGACTTGCAACTGGTTCAACTTCTCCATCTCTATCGTCTTCCGGTTCTACACTGTACTCAGGCTCTGAATTGTATTTGTCTGCTTCTGGGAGAACCTCTCCTTGTCTTAGTTCTCCTGCTGCCTCAACTGAGATAGGCTCTCTGTCACCTCTCTCGAACTCACTGTCAGCTTGAGGGACAAGGCTGTTCTCAGTGGGCTCTCCCGCAGTCTCAGATCTTTCTTGACTGATCTCTAACTCTGAGACTTCTCCTCCTGAAGTTGCCGTACCGGAATCTTCAAGTTCCTCTTCAACAGGACACGTTACCTTCTTTGTGTGACTGGCATGTATCCAGTTGGGAACCCCGGCACACTTCACAGCAGTAGTGGTTGTCAATATTACTTGATATGGCCCTTTCCAACGTGGCTCAATACACGATTTCCTCACGTGCTTCTTGACAACCACCCAATCTCCAGCTTGCAAAGAATGTCCTGGTTCGCCGATTGGTGGCAATGTGTTAGCTTCCACCTGGTGAGAGAAAGAGCGAATCACGTCAGCCAAGCCTTTGCAGTAGTCCAACACCATATCATCTGTAATATTCAGTAGTGCATTTGCAGGTACTGCTGGTAACCTCATTGCTCTACCCATGAGGATTTCATGGGGGGACAGTCCCATTTTCTTATCTGGCGTGTTTCTCATAGACATCAGTACTAGAGGTAATGCATCTGGCCATTTCATGTTTGTTGCTGCACACATTTTTGCTATTCTTGATTTTAAGGTATCATTCATCTGCTCAACCAGTCCTGATGCTTCAGGGCGATAGCTACAATGCAACTTCTGCTCAATGTTGAGTGCGGCACACAAGAGTTTAATCACCTCATTGTCGAAGTGTCTTCCCCTATCTGATTCTATAGAAACCGGAAACCCGAACCTTGGTATTAACTCTCTTAGTAGTAGTTTTGCAACTGTAAGACTGTCATTCCTACGTGTGGGGTATGCCTCAATCCAATGACTGAAAACACACACAATTACCAACACGTACTTCAATCCTCCACAAACAGGCATTTCAATGAAATCCATTTGCATTTTGTTAAATGGACCTCCAGCTCTTCCAATGTGGCTCAAAGTTACCACCTTTTCCAGTTCATCTGTTGACAGATGATGCACCTGTGACAAGTAATTTCTGCGGCATGTCTAAATTTTGGATTGAACCAATCAATTTTAAAAGATCTGATCATGGCATCTCTTCCCAAATGTGCCTGCCCATGATATAATCGGGCAAATTGTGACAATAGACTATTTGGCAGAACCAATTTTCCTTCCTCTGAAACCCACATATCATCTGCTCTTTGTACACACTGCATTTTCTGCCAGGAACGTTTTTCTTCTTTGCTAGCACGGCTTTGTAAAGTCTTTAATTCGTCTAGGGTATCAACCACTCGTAATGCTAGGCTTAAGGTTGTGTCGTTCTCAGGTTGTAACAATTCCCACTGCTCTTTAAATGATATACAGTTTAATGCACAAAATCTTGCAACTTGATCTGCGTAACCATTCCCCATTGACACAAAGTCTTGTGATCTGGTGTGAGCACTGCACTTCACCACGGCAATTTCAAGAGGTAACTGAATCGAATGTAACAAATCTCTTATTTGTTCTCCATTTTTTACTGGTGAACCAGAGGATGTCATGAAACCCCTCTGTGACCAGAGTTGGCCAAAATCATGCACAATTCCAAATCCATATCTGCTGTCAGTATAGATTGTGACTTTCAAATTCACAGCAGCGTGGCAGGCTTTTGTAAGAGCTATTAATTCTGCCACCTGTGCAGAAAACACTTTCTCGAGCCAAGAGGCCTCGACTATGCCAGATATGGTACATACTGCGTAACCAGCTCTCAATGTTCCTGTTGAATCTTTTAAACAGGACCCATCAACGAACATAATGCAGTCGTTTTCTTTTAACTGGGTATCCTGTATATCTGGGCGAGGTTTGGTACAGAGCTCAGTCACCTCAAGACAATCATGCTCAAATTCTTCCCCATCTTTGATTTCTGTATTCTCATTGGGAAGTAGAGTTGCCGGGTTCAGCACAGTGCATCTTTTTAGCGTAACATTTGGTGACCCCAGAATAATCGTCTCGTATTTGGTAAGTCGTGCATTTGTCATGTGTTGCGTCTTAGTTCGGGTCAACAGAATTTCGACAGAATGTGGAACCAATACTGTCAAAGGGTATCCCATGACTATGCCCTCACATTGTGAAAGGCTTTGACCAACTGATGCGACTGCTAGCAAACAACCCGGTAAGGCTGCTGCGACAGGGTCCAAAGTAGCTGAAAAATATGCTACAGGGCGATTTACATCTCCGTGGACCTGTGTTAAAACAGACAAAGAACAAGCATCACGTTCATGACAGAACAACAGAAAAGGTTTCTCATAATCAGGCATTCCTAGTGCTGGAGCCCTGCACATGTACTCCTTCAGCTCTAAGAATGACTCAAGCTCTTCTTTTGTCAAAATGATTGTGTATGGTTCATCCTTGACCTCTTTTCCTGTCAATTTTATTAAGGGTTTTGAAATGATCGAGAAATTGGGTATCCACTGGCGACAATAACCCACCATTCCCAGAAACATCCTGACATCTCTCTTTGTTGTTGGGGGGTTCATTTGTAAAACAGCTGTTATTCTTTCTTTTGATATTCTTCTGGACCCTTTCTCAATCAGATGCCCCAAATATTTCACTTTTTTTTTACAGTATTTCAACTTCTTAGGTGACACCTTATGTCCATTCTTCCCCAAGTGATTCAACAATGCAATGGTATCATATTTACAGCTGTCTCTGGTTCTGGATGCGATCAACAAATCATCAATGTACTGCACAAGAGTCGAATTAAAAGGCAGCACAAGAGGTTCCAAATCCTTCTTCAATATCTGATTGAAGATGGATGGTGACTCAGAAAACCCCTGAGGAATTCTGCACCAGCTGTACACCTTATCCAGGAATTTGAAACTGAACAAAAATTGGCTATCTTCGTGCAGAGGTATTAAGAAAAATGCTTGTGATAGGTCTACTACAGTAAACCATTCAGCATCACAAGGAACCTGGAACATTATTACCGCTGGGTTAGGTACCAAAGGGCAGCATTTTATCACAATTTCGTTTATTTTTCTCAAATCCTGCACAATTCGAACCTTTCCACAGGGCTTCTTTAAACCCATAATAGGTGAGTTACATGGGCTGCTCAGAACTTCTTTCAAAACTCCCTGTCTAAGAAAATCTGCAATTATCTGTGTCACTTCGATGAGGACATCCTGAGTCATGTGGTATTGTGGTACTTGTGGGAACACTGCATTCGGCTTTATTTGCACCTTGACTGGCCCTACTCCCTTGATTAATCCAACCTCTTTTCCAGTCAAATCCCACACTTTCTCTGTTACAGACCCTTGTAGGTCAGCAGGTAGATCGATCAAAGTAAACACTGGGAATAGAGTAATTAGAGGGTAATCTTCATTCATCTCTCCTCCTTCTATGAATTGACCCTCATCTCCTTCATCATCACTATTTGTCTGAACTTCTATTCCATCGTTGGAACAGGTAATCGAACATTTGGTCTTACATAGTAAGTCCCTTCCTAGTAAGGACACTGGACTTGAATCGCATACAACAAATCTATGCAGGCCTTGGAAATTTCCAATTTCAACCTGCACTGGGTCAGTAATTGGATTTGTCAGGTACTGGTTAGCCACACCAACCACTCGTATGGTGCGCCCTGAAAGAGGTAATCTCGGTACTTCTACACTGCGAACTGTAGAGCGTGTAGCTCCTGTGTCAACCAAAAATGAAACCTTATAGCCCATTACTTTTCCCTCTACATATGGGCCTCTTTGATCTACCTCTAAAGATGCTGCAAGCCTACATTCTTCACTGTCTGAGCTGTCGTCTGACCATTCTTCATTCATGTCACTTTCACCTTGTAATGGGAATTGTTGTACAGTGTTGTTTTGGTTTGTTACCTGGCCTGTGACCTGCTGAGGAAGCGTCACCTGTTGCTGTCCCATCGGAGCTAGGGGTAACTGCATTTGCTGTCTAGGCACCATAGGGATCTGCTGTTGCGTCGGTTGTACTGACACTGTTTGGAAACGCGGCATTTGCATTTGCTGCATAGGTTGTACCCCTGGCATTTGCACCAAATTATTCTGAAAATTCGGGTTCTGGTGTCTCATTCTTGGACCTCGTGGATTTTGTAGTGTACCGGCATTGATGCTCTGCTGAACTGTACCACCCTGCACCATATTCGGACAATCCCGTTTCCAATGCCCCATGCCCCCGCACGCATGACAATGTGACATCTTCTTCATTACCTGGCCGTCATTTTGAATAACAACATTATTCATGTCAGAATTACGGTTCACAAAACCTCGCTCTCTGCCTCTCGGTTGTGCCTGAAACACACCATTCATTTGCGGTTGTTGCTGTATCATTTGCTGAACACTATTTCCCTGAATTCCAGCTTGTGCAGCCCTTATCTGCATCACCATCACTTTCTCCTTCAACTTTTTCTGCTTCAACTCAATTTCATCACTACAGTATTTCGCATACTGCAACACTTCATCAATCGGTTTAGCTTGCCAACAAATCAAATGATTTTTAATCATCTGGCTGACCTCCGGTCTCAGCCATTCGACGAATCTAAACACAAGATGATTCATGTCCTTTGGTTCGATGGTCTCAGTACCACTGTAATGTTTGAACGCTTTCAACAATCTCTCATAATACGCATGTATTGATTCTTTAACCTCTTGAGAGGTCCGGTCAATTTTCTGCCAATCAGTCACCTTCGGCGACACCTTTTGTTTCAAATACTCAATCACTTTATGATAATATTTCATCACCTCTTCAGAAGGTGCTCCAGTCGCCTTATCCCTTGCCGGCTCTTTCGTGGGCCAATCTACCCCTCGCTTACACTCGAGCCACAAATCTGGCGGAACAATGATCTCAAATAAAGTATTCAAGTCTTCCCAAAGACACTTCGCAAGCTTCACGAATCTATCTGTCTGTTGATACCACTCGATCGGTTTTTCTCTTAACCTAGGATAATCATTTGTAAAGGACAAAATGTCTCCCCTGGACCAAGGCACATGGACTAAGACACCACCAGCTGTTTCTCTCATAGGTAGGATTTTTACCGCGTCTAAATTCGGTGTGGCTATTACTTCATTAGACCCTGGGCTATCTTTTTTCCCCTTATCTCTTTTCTTTGCCCACCGGCCTTCCCATTTCTCTAGTGCTCCCCAAATTTGCGCACTTTGCAACAACTCTTTCAAGTGTGTCTTCATGCCTGCAGATCTCATGTGTTCAAAATCTAATCTGTAACTTCTCTTTAGATGTTTAGTGTTTCCGATATCGATGTTATATTTGTCTGCCAGGTTTGCTAATCTCTGATGTATTTTTCCCACCTCCTTTGTGATCTTGGGACATAGGTATCTCAATTCTGCCTCAGTGTATGATTCCAACCTATTCACTCCCATAGGTCCTTCCACCAATTTAGCAGCTTCTGTCCCTAATCGTACGATATTCAGATATTCATCTTGTTTTTCCTTTTCAGGATCGATTGTGGTCACTGTAGTCTTTTGTGAAGCACAAGTTTTCTCTAACCACTCATTTAACTGTTGTACTGTAAACCCCTGCAGTGAAATGTTCCCTGCATGTATCATTGGAGTGTGGGAGGTATTCGTACTCATAGTTTGGGGAGTTAAAACTCCCAAACCTGCCTGATGCATCGCTTCAAGAGGTGCCCCGACTGGACTAAGATCCATCAGGGGTCTCGATAGCTCATTTACTTGTTCTCCAGGAGCCATTATCTGTGGAGTTCCCTTAGGCCCTCCTCTTATCGCTTCCTGTGTCATCACTCCTTGATCGCACACCCCTGTTTTACCTTGCGCATATAACGGTACTGGGGGACCAACAGTAATAGGTAGTGATATAGCAGCAGGTGTCTGGCCTGGACCCAGACTCCTTGGGGCAGCAACACCATAGGTCTGCTCCAGCGTACCCGGAACAGGTACTAACGGTGGTCCTGCTACAGGGTTATACCCCGGTATCAGCTGTGGTGGTTGAGACACCAGTTTCAGAGTTGACTCAATTTGTATTAACCTTGGCTTTGTGTATATCGGGTCTGGCGGCACCACCAAGTTTGTAGTAGTTTCAAGCACTGGGACATCAAGGTAAATTCTCTTTATCTGCGGTGGAGGCTGCAACTGTATCGGTAAGTCTGGTGCAGTGGGTTCACTGTCACCACTCTGTATCGAGGCTGTATCACTAGTCTGTAACGTATCAGTAACTCCCTTCTCTTGCGTCTGGTTCCCAGGATCCAAGCTAGTACTCGGAACACTGTCACTCACCGCATACGGTGGCGGTCGATCATGTAACAATCTATCCATAAATGCCTCATCATCCGAATCATCTTCTTCTTCCCAGGACCTTTTGCTCTCTTTAATTTTACCTGAATCTTTGTTGGTTTTACAAGAAGGTTTCCTTCCCTGTGTCTCTTCTCCCTGTGTTATGGCTGGAAACAGCTTTAACCCATCTACTATTCCTCGTCTCCACATTTTATTCTCATTGTCCCATCTAGCTTCTGCGTAGGATTTCTCTGCTCTTGTCAATCTTCTGTGAAATCTTTCTTGCCTATGTTTAAGAGCCATCAGGTCCCAAATCGCCAAAGCCTCGTATTGTGCCGGTCTCGGAGGTGGTTTCTGCGTACTTAACATCCACCTCAGATTTTCTAATACCTTTGGATTGAATGTCCTGTGCTCTGGAAACGCTAGACACCCCTCTTTCTCTGTTAATTTGCGCCATTGTTTCATCCATAAACAAGGTGCAACACCCTTCTCCTCCATAACTGTATAAGCTGGAGTACCCTCAGGTGGTGTAGGTTCCCCATCGGTTGCTACAATATATACATCTCCTTTCCAAGCGCTTTTGAATGCCTTAACAAAATTCATTTTTGCAATTCTTTTATTTCGTATTTAATCAGAAAACGGCTTAATTCCCAGGACACTCTTCACCTACCCTTTTCTCAACCTATTGCCTTTCACGGACGGCAGCCAATCCGTGCGCGACCCCTCTCGACATCTGACCTATCCCAGCGCGGCACCACTGACGTCACACTCACACACACTGCGGCTCACAAAGTCTTGCGGCTTGTCCACACCTCACTAACTCCTTACAATTCATACAAACTAATGCGAATTATTGCAAGCACCTTAAAATGACAACACAAATCTGCTGGTTTACTACAGGAACGATAACGCATTCTCTTCAGAACTTTACAGAGATTTCACTTGAAGCCTCGGCCGCTACTTTCTCCTTCTCAGTTCCCACATACGCAAGCAGAATTCGACCTGCAAATCCTACTCTCGACTTGTCAATGACTCCTTCTAGTGCACTTTAGAATTTGTCAAATCTCCATCGAAGGTTTCACACATGCATTATAACTCGAACTTGACTTGTCAACCACGCCCGATTGACCTATTAAACCGCACAGATTACAACATAAACCATATTTACCATCATACTCCGGAGTCTTAGACCTCAATAGGTCCGTATACAACAACCAACCACGTGGATAATTTTGAGCAATAAGCACTGCATTCACATGAAGTACTCTGACTTCCCTACTCTCATACTGTGGAGTACGCCCACTCCTTCTAATCAACACTTAATTTGTCCTAGACACATGCACATTTCCACAACCACCTGCAAGATGCATAAGATTTAATAAGCGCAAAGACCCTAACCACGCATACTATGGCGCCGAGAACATTCCCAACTCATTTAGGCAGGCTCCGAGATCCAGGGAAAGCCATGGCGAACCTAGCCACTCATCATCTCTCTAAATTGCATTATCGCAGAAAACAAATTAAACAATGAAAACTCCGTCCTAGGGCCCCCAAGGGCCAAACCGTCGCTCTGCTACCAGAACTGTTAACGAGTCCCTTTATGTTAATTTATACACATTAGGACTCGTTTTAGGCCGATTAATCTTTGGACGCAGTGGTGAGACACCGTAAGACGAGATAACTGATCAATATACCAATAAATACATTGATAACATTTTCAACATATAACACCACGATATATTTCACTTTATACATTAGTTAAACCTTTCGACGCAACCATGACCTTTCAGTCATGAATAACCACACCTTATTGAAGTTTTGTGAATTTTATTCCCTATTGATTACAATCTAATAAATTAATCAAGAACAAAGACATAATCATAATTGCGACATTAATGCAAAGATCTCCAACAGAGGATAGTAACATGAAAGATTTAACAAATCTAATGCGTAAAGCCTCGCAAGTATTTAGTTCAGCATAACCTCAAGTCAGTCACGTCAATTTTGTCAGTCAAGATGAATGCCTCATCTACACACTAATTAGCATCGGCATGTTGGGCTTCATGCAAAAACAATTTAGAACACCAATTTGGAAAACATCTAGCTAAGGTCTCTAATCAAAATTATACAGCAGTTGGTACCTAGAAAGAAAAGGCAAAATAGATTTCATTAATGATAGTTACCCTCCTCGAGATAGGTCAGCATACAGGATCAGTCTTCGTCTCCAGGACATCAGTTAGATCACCGTCAGTCTATCTAAGTTAAAGGCAAGGGACACTCTCCCCTTAAGGGGGAAAAGTGCAACGGGGCAGTCTATGGGCAAGGATGGTTCATTAAGTCTCAAGTCACCAAACAGAGTGACAGAGTTTCTGGATACAATCGATATCATTCCCTACCTAGGTCTCTCGAGTCTCCCGTGTCATGGGTTTTAATCCCTTTTTGAGGATACCTTCCCCCAAAATTCTATTGGTCAGTCACTATACCCCACTATTGGTAACCAATTAAATTATACATTAAGTAATGCATTTGTCATTTCTCGATATTTCTCTAAAACCTAATTGGTCTTCATAATTGACATTTTTCGTAGGTGGCATATCCGGGGTTACTTCATTTCCTTGGCACACACTTCGGGTCAAGAGTTCTCTTCTCCTCGCTTTATTGTCCTTGAAAGTGTCCATGTTTGTTGCAAAGCCTATAAAATTTATAATAAAGCTACTAGCATGCGGATGAGAGAGTTGGGCATTGTTGCGACTAAGTAAGAAGAAAGAACAATCGCTGGGTCATGGTCTTTTGCAAGTCAGCACACTGGAGAAACAGAAAAATATGCTTCAATATGAGAGTTACACAGCTAATTCTCGACTCACGCTAACTTAAGATATACGAGTTCTAATGAATGCGGTTTTATACGTGTTAATGTGCTCAGTTGTAAATGATTATTTCTTCTAGTTAACATTAGTTTACACAGGTGAACAATTCTCCACGTTTATTAATACATTTCAATTATTAATGCAGCATTGTTAAACATAAGCATTTCACGTCTATAACATGTAATATTTAAACTACGCTCTCTCACTTTAAAACACAAAGATAAGTTTTAGGCACTGATTCAACAATGCTGAAAAACTAAATAAAGCAAGAATGGTCGCAAAGTGTCCAGATTGATTTTAGTTACACCCACACACATTAGCGCCACTTTACAGAGTTTGCCCATAAAGCGCTACTTTCGATTTCCCATCTTTCTTTCAACATTGTTTTCCGCAGGTGGGGAATTACACTATTTCTGGAAGTACCATTCCTGGAAGTACTGCAGTATCTGCGCTTCATTTTCTTCATTTGGTGGATTTCAGTCCAGACCTCCCTGCCTCCAAATGACAGAGGGCTGCTGCTTTTTATTAAGATATTTCAGCACTTTCTTTCGGCTGACGGACGGAACACCGTGGAATGCGTATGACTTTTCGCACCTCCTCTTTGCTTTTTAATCCGAATTTGGCAGCAGCTATCTGGGCTTCCTTTCTTTCTGACCTCTGAATGACAGAGGGTTTTTGGCCGATGCATTTTGTTATTTTTACAAAAAAAATATTGCCTTATTTGAGCGATTTTGTTCAGCTGTTTCGTGTAAAAGGTGGATAGATACTATTCCTGCAAATCACACAGTGCATATGAAATATAACAGTGGCTGTCTGCGCTTTCTTTCTTGTCTGTTGTGAATTTCCTCTACACCTCTTTGCCTCTAAATGAGATAGGGCAGTGGTTCCCAACCTTTCAACTTCTGTGGACCCCCACTTTATAATTACTGGAATCCGGGGACCTCCACTGAATTATTATTGGAAACCAGAGACCCCTCACTGAGTCATTACTGAAAGCTGAGGACCTAATCTGTTAATAATAATTAATTTTCTAAGCAGTCGCGGACCCCCAGTGGTCCCCGGACCACAGGTTGGGAACCACTGAGATAGGGCTTTGGGCAAAGCGTTTTCTTGACATATACTTTTTGGGAAAATAATGTCATATTTATGCGCTTTTGACCTAATTAGTAACAGTTGTTTGAGTTTCCTTTACTCTCCTTGGCTCTGCATAGCGCTTTTACTAAACTAACAACTGGAACACCGCAGACAGTGTATGATTTCCGGCAGCTACGCTTTCCCTTTGGTTTTAAATTGAAATTGTATTACGCCTTGGCCATATATTACAAAAAGCTCCTGCCTTGGCATATCGCTTTTGTTAGGCTAATCCACGAAATACCGCAGATTAAATATGATCCCGTTGCATTCTTGGAACGGTGTAGACGTCTCTTTTTGTTGGTGCATTTAATGTGTTTCACAAATAAACCTGCATGAAATAGGTTGTTATGTTGTATGGACCTACTTTAGTGTTCTAGTTATATGCAGGGCCACTGGAATTATGTAGCACAGAGGACCAAATTATGAGGCAGGGTTGACCAATTTATGTGGCAAGAAAAGTCCAGTTATCCATTTACATTGCCAAAAGCTCTAATGCAAGCAAATGTGAGACCGAAAGCATGGCAAATGCTTGTTGATTTTGTAATTCTGGTCACTCTCTTAGTAACACACAAAGAAGTTTGTGTGCGTCAGTCCTTTTTCTATGTTCATTAAAAGGCCCAGGCATTTAGCATAGCGGAGACTTGTAAATTTCGAATTCCGAAGCATGTTTCCATCCCAGCGCCCAACGCTCTCACTTTCCATTTTGATCACAATTGTACATACATTGCGGTCCGAGGGGCCCGCTCAATTGGGAAGAGAAACAAACTGCAAACACACAATAAGAAAAGCAGGCCAAGCCTCTTCTTTTCATTACAAGCCGATGCACTGCCCCGGCCTTTTCTTCATACAGGTAGATAGATATTTGCTGTTAGGGGCCATTTATGCCTGGTTTGTTTTCTAGGAGAAACAATCTGGTGTGATGTCGACGTGTGTTCCAACACATTGCCTTTCAGTGAGAAAGCTATTGCCACCGCCTTTTTAGGTCGAGCGTGCAAACTCTCTGGGCTGTTTTAATCTCTAAGTGGGCTTTTAACCACGCCCACAACACGTTCATCACTATCACTGGTTCATGGGCTTGCCTTTCAAAAATCCTTTGTTATCATTGGCAAATTTACGTTTGTCCCTCCTTGGGGCAGTTTTGTGACCGGTTTGGCCACTGACCCTGTTATAAGGATAATTGCACTTTTGCCAATAGGTTTGACTGCAAGCAAACTTATTTTTCCTTTTGTGTCTCTCCTTCAGAGCTCATGCCAACTGTTTAACTTTTCATTTTCAATTTATGTGGCAAGAAAAAGACCAGTTAGGAATTTACAACGTTAATAGCTCTAACTTGTTCTCTTAATTTTCAGCAGGAGGTACAGGGGCTAGTTCTTTGGGAGAAACGGCTCAATGTTTTGCAACCGCAAGTTGAGGATACCTGTGCATGTTTTAACAGGAGCTGTTTCAGCAACCCGCGTTGAAGAGCAATGTGTTTTCAAGTATTTCCCCCTATTTGCTGGTGGCATCTCTTTGGAATAGTACCTACATTTGCTTCTCTATTAGAGAGTTGGGTATACATGAATGTGGTAGCAACACTGCTGCTCCATCGATGATAGTGTTTTTATAAAGGGGTAGTTATGATGATAAGGAATGAGACTTTTGAGAGCTTTTGTCACATACTATGTACTTCAGATGTGTCATCATCTCACTGATCTCACCCGTCTCTGCACCATGTCAATAGCTAAAGCAAGTATTGGTAAAGTCACTAGATTGCATCTTTGGGACCTATTGGCTTTGCCAGGGTCAAATTGGTAAGTTAGGGCGATGGGACAGTGCCTAAGGGTGACCTGTAGGATGTTATTTTTAGGGCCTTTGTCAACTGGCCCACAGCATGCCACTTGCTTTATTCCTCCCCTGCCAGGCAATCGCTCTTCAGGGTATGATGGGCAAGGGAGGGGTTGAGACTGAGATGCAGCCATGCTGGGAGCCAGGTGTTGCTCTGGCCTTTTGGCAATTCTCACCTCGCCCCCCTGTGAGAGAGGCCATGCCCAGATGTTGTCTCTTTTCTCTAACCTTCCCTCTTCGCTGGGCCATTACATTCAGGGCATGGTTGTATGTATGGCCTTGCTGAGGGAGAAATGGCAGGCAGGTGATTTCGTGACCATTGGGTCATTTTCACCTAGGCCCAAAGGAGAAGCAGCTATGTGCTTTTTTTAAGCCCTCCCCTGCCAGGCGACTGCCCTGAAGCTATGGTGTGCTGGAAAGAGATGACTTGGGCCAGGTGATTTTGTGGCCTTTGGTCCAGACCTTCCTGTTGCTGGAGCCATAGCAGCTCTGTGCTTCACCTGCCTCTCTCCCCTGTCACATTTCCCTAAAAATTAGTCCAATGAGACTAAGCAAATAGTATTTCAGGAAAGGACACTATCCAGGAAAGTTGGACACTTTTTCTTTGGGACTGCCTGGGCCTAATTATGATCCCAATCCGACCCTGGGCTTTGCCAATGGGTTTAGCTTTTCTGTATATCATCCCTGATAGTGGGTACCAAGGATAAAGAAGAGAAACAAAAAATGAAGGCACTACGATGCGGTGGCCACGCCGTTTTGTAGTCCCCGATTCAATTCCAGTGCCCAAAGATTTCACTTTTCCAGTTTGATCAGAATTGTACATATATTGTGTGTGCCTACAAAATTATGCCTGTTTTTATTATTTACAGACTTACGTTAGTCAGTAAAAAAAAAAGAAATTAAATGAGTTTTTTGGTTTGGGGGAAACACCACAAAGGATGTGGATGGAGAAACAACACAAAGGGTGCATGGACAAAAAAGGAGACGAGTATGTGGAAAGTAACTTGAAGGGTGGGAGGAACTGAAATCAACACACAGGACGAGGGTGTGGGGAGAAACAGTGGGCAAAAAGAGCAATGTGGAGTGGTCATGGAGAAGCACATGGGCGAGAACGAAACGCCAGGGGATGGGGCGGTGGAGTACTCAAGGGGAAGTAGACTGTAGAGGGGGTGGGGAAGAAGAACATGGGCAACAGAGCAACACGAATTGTGGCCAAGGGAAAAAAGTACACAAAGGAGACCGCTGGAAAACACATTCACTCTTATATTACTTAACCAAAAGAAAAAAAACGTTGTGTCTGAAAGGCAAGCACTGGAAAGAAACCAGTAATGCAGCCATGCTCCGGAGAAAGGGCAAGCACAAGAAGAGTAAGGAAAGCCTACACAAGCTAACCAATAAAAAGCTAGCGATTGAGAGTGACAGTAAATCCAACTAATGGTAAGCAGTGGGCGAGCTCTAAACCCACTGTACCAGGGGCGGCTCCTTCGCTATGGTGAAGGTGTGTTGCCCCACTGGTTGTGGCAGAAGGAGAAAAATAAAACAATTGTTTTCTATTGTTTTATTTTTCTGCTTCTGGCACAGCAGTGCAAGGAGGGGTGGGGAGGTGTGAGGGGGGAAGAGGAGAGAGTGCATAAGTGCACATGTGTGTTTGGCCGGCCGCTCAGTGACTGCCGCGCATAGTGACTGCCGCTCAGACCAATCCTGACGCTGCTTACTTGCTATGTATAACATGTAAGCAGCGTCAGGATTGCCAGGGAGCCTATGATGGTGTCCCAGCAGTGAATGCTGGGACACCAGAAGAGGATCGAGGCGGCAGGTAGCAGCGGCGGCAACGGAAAGAGGTAAGTTATTATTATTATTTTTTTAATTCCCTACCATGTACCGTCCGCCCCCTCACCCCTCCCCTTGAGATTTGCGGGGGCCGCTGCTGCACTGTATGCTGACAATAGAGCTTTCACCAAAAGATGGCTTGTTTATTCAGAGGGAATAATAACAGGTTTTCAGACTTCTTTTAAAAAAAAAATTATGTAAGCAGCACTTGTACTGCACCATGGTGTATGGTGGCAACTTTATGAAGTCATGTGCACTACGCAAAGCTCCGAGACTACATCTCCGGGCTAGAGTGACCTGGTTCTGGGCCAGCATGGGACATGTTCAACTACTAGATCGTGAACTTAACCTTCTGCTCCTTTGGGCTTTAGGGAGGCAGTCACCATGGCTACCAAACAGAGGCACTGAATGTCTTCACAACTCCCTCACACCAGTCTCTTGCACAACCTTGCACTGCATTGACAATGCTTTGATGATAGCTGCAGACTGTTTTACTGGTCGTAGTGACTAGATGAACCATTGAGTTTTACTATAGAAAGTATAGTGCTAACTCTTGTGGAACTTGGTTTACAGCTCCCTGAAATCTCAGTCATTTTTTGTGCGCAGGAGAATGAGGCTCTTTTCAAGCCTCTTGGAGAGGACTATTGCGTGAACAAGATCTCAGGAATTGTACATATCCGTTTGTTGAAAGAATCATTTTAAAATCCCAGTTGTAGCATCATTTGAAACAGCAATTCTTGTATTGTTCCAAATTAATGGCACTTCTGTCCTTGACACCACATTTTGCCATCTAACGGGATGTCTGCTGTAGAGACTGTACAAGCCTAAACAATTGATGACCCTGTCCTCACTTCTGAGATAAGACTGAGTGGTAGAGCTTTCATTCTGCAGAAAGATCATACAAGATCAGGCCCAAGCCTTGGTTAAAGTTTCAGGATAGAGCACTTCATCCAGGGACAAGGGAAAAGGGGACTATGTGTATTGTGCATGGTTCCACTTAAATATCCTGAAATTCAACCTTAAACACAGGTCTCTCCAGTAGTACATACCCCACTGTGTGCATCTCCCAACACAATTTTAGCTGCATGTACTCAACCATGCACACCATTTGGGCACTCATTCAATACAGTAGATTTGTTTTAGCTGATTTGTAGACAGTGGGGGCTGTCTGCACGTCGCTCTACCAGGTTTGTTTTTACCAGTTTGCTTGATACCAGATACGCACTGCACAAGGTACTGAACACCCGTTTGACCCTCTCTAGGACTCATTTTTACCTAGAGCTTGTGTGTCTGTATGTGACGTATGTTCCCCAGCCACTTCACCATCACCTCGGTATCGCTCCAGGGCACAGACTTAATGGTAATAAAGAAATAAAGATGCATTTATGTTGTCAGTGATGTCGCCAGTGGAAGAGACATGGCGGTGTGGCAGGTTTGAATTAAATCATACCAGAGATTATGGTTGTGTGTACTCTGTTACTTAATTTCCAGCTGCTCATATACCCGTGCAATGATTAAATTCAACTAACTATGGAATAAGAAGGTAACTCAGACAGCTGCTATGAAAAATCTGTCATTTGCTTCCTACAAAGAACTAGTGAGATCCTCCCACTTTTAACTTCAGGTTCTCCAGGCGACCTGTCCTTGCCTTTCTCAGGCAACTCACTGCCTAACCATGTAATCTCCAGGCTCAACTGCTGTGATAATTTATATCTAGGACTTCCAAAATCCTTGCTGCATCAGCCAACTACATGCCCAAGGGATATATCTGCTCGGGCCAGACTAACTTTTCAGCACTCCAGCACCTCTGAAACTTCAGTCCTCAGGCTAAGCTCTTCATGCTTGTTCCTTTCGCCAGGTATGGGCAGGTGATAGGACGTTTGAATACAGGCAGGGCATCTAAAGGCTGCTCACCTTTCCTTCTGGATAAAATTAAAAATCATGTTATTTTCAGACTCGCGACTGGATTTGCAGAACTGTGACTGTCGTATGTATCCTGTTCATCACCATTAAGCCTTCTCCTAAGTGCAATTTCTCGAAATAAAATAAACAGTATGAACTGTTACTGAATTTTTTTTTTCATTTTCACAGCCCGGCCTCCTGGATGTCTGTGTTTAACACCATGCTCACTATCTGCTTTGGATTCCAGGTACATCTCTTTCATCATTTATCACTTCACTCTGGTTGTTGATTGGTGGTGTGCTTTTGTTTGGGGGGTTTGAAATAGCATGTCTGTATGTCATTTAACTTTGTATTGCATGACTTTCCCATCTACTTCCTTTCTTATCTCTTTAGAGCTCCTTGTTTCTTCCTCTCCTCTTTCCCCTCAATTTGTCACTTACTCTCTACCTCTTACTCACTGCATTCACACATTTTCTCCAAATCTCAATGCTGGTCCTCTTTTCCTCTTGCCACTCTTTGTCTTGGCAGTGTCATGTGAGCAGTGTGCCGGTATTTAACAGCATGAAGCGCCCTGAGGTGAAGAGATGGAGCTGTGTCATGACCTCTGCCATGGTTATTGCACTGCTTGTACACACTGGAACATGTGAGATGCTCTCAGTACAATACTTGCGAGTTGTGTTTCATTATTCCCCAAAGTGCAAGTGTTTATGCATTTTCTCATAGCCGTCACCTTTACTTCAGTCTTAAAGTCAGCACTCCTATAACTTCCTTTGACTACCCATAAGCTTGTGTGCATCACCTTCTGCACTCTAGACTCCTGATAGCACATATCAATTGTAATTTGCCAGAATATCAGCATTTTGTCATTGTTAAGCGCAAGTCAACATTTTTGGTTGTAGACAAGAGCCATTTGACATCAAATTAAAAGCGGGTTTCCTCTGCTTCACAGTAGTTGGTCGTTTAGTCTGAAACAGTTGTGTCTCATTCCAGCAAGTGATCATTACTTCAACAGTAGGTTGAAGAAAACTTGCACAATGGTCATCTAGAGTTCAAATCCTATCTTTTACACATCGTAATCTCTGGTCTGTTGGTGGACCAAATATCTGTTGGTCTATGCTGCAGTGTTATCAGTGGAGTAGATCGCTAGGCGACGGCTTCTTAAACCCATAGATAGAGTCATTGGCAGAAGGCTGTGATGGGTTTGTCCGATGGAACAAGATTAATCTACTATAAGCTAAGCTTAGTAATGTGAATGGAGCTAAAAGGCTCACAGTGGTAACAACCTTGGGCAACAAAAACCAAATGGGGGGTGACGTCAATTAACAATTTGAGAAAAAGTGTCTTGTTATGTTGGGAGCTTGTACGGCACTTAAGCGACCCTTGGACCATTCAAGGAGCGCTGGAGGGAGAAGAAAAGTGAGGATGGGACAGTATATAGGCAAGACGAGTAGAGGAAAGGAATGAATATTATGCTATGTTATAGTGTTTGCTGGTGTATTGTTTAGGAAACCCTTAGGCTGCTTTGAGAGGAAAAGAGCAGACGCAAGAGAAGGCTGGAACTTAAGTGTAAGCACTTAGATGCATATAGAAAATGACCTATATGTGTTATTTTATGTGGATTCTGCCACCTTCTGGCTGGCACAGTTAATAAGAAAGATAAAATAAGGCGGGTGACATTTTCTGAGGGGGGATTAGACATAGTCAATGGTCTCTGGACCATAAACAGAGTAGAACAGATGTGTTTTCAATGTTCTCTTGAACTTCATATGGTCATTGCAGAAAAGGGATGGAAAGGGATTTCAGAATTTTGAACTAGGGTAGTGAAGTGAACTGGCCCAAAAATGCCTGCACTTCCTTTGACAAAGTTTGAAAGTCCAAACCTTCAGTGTCTTGCCATCAGTGTATGGTAGCAGAACACCTACCTACAGAAACCTTTATTTGTTCGTCATGAGGTGTTGAAATCAATTTGTTTATATAAAAGTTTGATGGTGAAGGAGACTTGAATAACTGTCTTTAAGCTGAAGGTAAAGTGGAAGCATGGGTTTGGCCACATTGCACTTTATTCACGCTTTGGCAGGGAGTCCTGGATTGATTATGTTGCAGACGGCAAACCTGTGACATGATTACAGTGAGAATAAGTTGAGTCGTTTGGGGTGTCGTTGAGAAGTAGAAAAAAACTAGGACAAACCTCACGTGGTCTAAAGTTTTAATTTTGGCGGGAAGGACCAGTCGTTGCAAAAATGTTTACTACCTTTCCACGCTCTTACATACTTTCCACAACCAGAAAAGAGCAATGTGAGAACTTAGGGCCAGATGTAGCAAAAAAGCAATTTGTGACTTGCAAATTGCGAGTCCCTGCGACTCGCAATTTGCATTCGCAAATTGCTATGCAGTACGGTGTCTCAGACACCGACTGCAACTCGCAATGGGGTCGCAATGACCCACCTCATGAATATTCATGAGGTGGGTCGCAAATTGCGGCCCCATTGCGAGTATAGGCACTCGCTAACATGGAGGCCTGCTTACGTCAGCAGACCTCCATGTTAGCGACCTGCTTTTAAATAAAGCAGTTTTTTTTTTTGAAGTGTAGCCCGTTTTCCTTAAGGGAAAACGAGCTGCACTTCAAAAAAAACCGAAACCTTTAGTTTCGTTTTTTTTTCAGGGCAGGGAGTGGTCCCTTGGACCACTCCCTGCCCTGAAAAAATATTTTGGGGTCCAGTCACAAACTGGAAGGGGTCCCATGGGGACCCCTTCCAATTTGCGATTGGGTTACCATCCACTTGAAGTGGATGGTAACTGCGATGCCATTTGCGACCGCATATGCGGTCGCAAATGGTATTGCATCCCAATGCGACTCGCAAATAGGAAGGGAACACCCCTTCCTATTTGCGAGTCGGAAATGCATATTGCGAGTCAGTAACGACTCGCAATATGCATTTCTGAATTGCAAACCCACGTTTGCGAGTCGCAAACGGGTTGCTACATCTGGCCCCTAGCTACTCTTTACCCCTCTTTTTACTTCTATGGAGAGGTCAGAGCAAAAGATTCCCTATCCTAATCGTGCTCCACAGCTCATTCAGATGACTGTGGTGTTTTTGTAGCTGGCCCTCTCTCAGATTGGTGTTAGCTTCTTCTTGGAAATATCTGCTAGACCAGGACTTTCTCCTTGTCTTTACTCGCTTCAGTTACCTTATAGTAGCAGTTGTCAGCAGGGTCAAGCTTGTGCCAAAGACCAAGAAGTACCTGGTTGAAACGTGTTGGCTTCTCTCTGCTACTGATTTATTTATAAATCACCAAACTCCTCACATGCAGAAAAGCAGCCTTTGGGGCAAGGAATATACATATAGACGTGTGTGTGCGCGTTTCAACAAGTATTAAATCAAACTTGCCAGTGAAATCTTCCGGAGTGCGTTTTTTTCTCTCCTTTGGCGAACAGTGAGTGAGTATCATTGTCTTAACCCTAACAATAGCACTAGCAGAGTGCTCCGCTTTTTAGACCGCATCGCTTTTGAACTATATTAAGGGGTAGCACCGGGTATTTGTGAGAATAAGGTGACAATTAACAACTGTCTGCAAGCTGGCGAGGAGATCGAATCCCCTGCGTTTGTACTATTACATGGAAGACGAAGAGACCGGAGGTCGTTGACTTCCAATGCGCCTTGCGCTACATTGCAATTGGAGGGCCAGCCTCATCAAGGAATCTGGTGAGCATATGCCCTCTCAACCTATAGTTCACAGTACCGATGCGGCCCTTAAATTCAGTACAGGGTCCGGAGATTTGGCAAATTAATGTAAATATTATTAGTGCATTGAGGCTAAGAAAAACATGTAATGGATTGCAGTGAGAAACATTGCAGGCATATAATTATATGCACAAACGCTTGACGCTGTACAATACAAATCATACAATGAACAATACTTACAGTGGCATCGTGAGGATTAACAATGCATAATATGAATTGATTAATCAAAGTTACCTCCAAGTGTTCAAACAGGATTCATGCTGCTTGCCATGTAATTATGTTCATAAGACAATTAAGTTCCCAGGTGTGGAACATGAAACTATAGATCCCAGAATGCCTTCGTGCACTTAAATGGCAGGCTACGGACAACAGCGTGGAGATGCAGACTGAAACCACTTGAAAAAGACGAGATGTCGAAACGCATCAACGCGTTGTGGTGTCTGGTTAATGTTGCCTTGTTATTGCTGCCTTATTATTAAATCAAACTTGCCAGTGAAATCTTCGGGAGCGCAGTGTTTTCTCTCCTTTGGCGAACATTGAATTAGGGTTGTGGTCTTAACCCTAACACTAGTACCAGCAGTCAGAGTGCTCTGCTTTTTAGACCGCATTGCTTATATATATATATATATATAACCTAGTGACGGTCACCACTAGATAGTTATAGTTAGGACCTAGTTTCTATAGAAAAAGTAATTTTTACTTGCCTATATCTTTGACGTCGGTTGACGAATCTTCACAAAATTTTCTAAAAGAATTTGTCATTCACGTGAGCTGCTGTCTGGAAAGATTCGGGGTGATCCATCAAACAGGGGCTGAGAAAAAGGGGGCGTCCCAAAACGCTTTTTCCCCCATTCATTTTTCCATAGGTATTCTGAACAATAGCGCCCGAACCACTAAATGGAATTACACCAAATTTGGCTTAAAGTTAGCTCTTAACTTTTTAGTTATTTGGTATAAATCAGTTCAGTAGTTGTTGAGAAATTAAAGAAAATCCAAATTTGTATATTTTGGGATGCAAAGTGTGAAAGTGAATCTTTTCTTTCTTAACCCAGGTACGCTTACAACAAGGAAGAACAGCAGTCGGAGGTAACTGAAATATAAAAAGATTTATTGCGCTCAAGCGGGTACACCACCTTACAGCTCTAATGTGGCTATGAGAGAAGTGGACAACTTACACAGTCACAGGTGGCATTATATATATGGTTGTGCTGGAACAAGAGTGGGTGGGAGTAGGTATGAAGGATTAGCAACTGCCAAAGATGATTAATGATCTCAGGACAGTATCATGAACTGGTCAGGGCCAGTTCCTCTGTAGATGTGTATACGTGGCATACAGAGCACAAATATAAGATTACTCACTAAATTCCATCAATCATCAGTATTTCTATGGAAAACACAATAAAGCAGAACTGAGTATAACTTGTGACAAATTATAAACATAGATATGCCTGTAGTTACAGAGTCAGGCGCTCACATCATTAATCATCTGGATATGGAACAAAAGGTCACATTTCTTGTGTCAACAATATTCTGTTACCATGAGCAGTCTTTTGTTAGGAAAGTTAAACAACTGAGTCATTGACCTTGTGTCAACGTGCCCTGCTCTAGTTGCACGCTATCAGGAAAAGAACAAACATATGCTCTGGGGTCATTTAATATATCAGCATTTCTTTGTGCGGATAGAGCAGATTTTATATGTGCTGAGGTGGCAAACTAGAAAAGGGCTAACACAAAATGGCGACTGGGAAACACAAAATGGAGGAGCTTTCGTCCATTCATAAACCGTATTTCCACAATTGACCCATTGGACGCAAGGTCCAACATTTTGGTGCATCTTCTAGTGCACATGCTCATAAATAGGCCGGCTGTTACTATAGTGGGCATCATTGCGCTCATTCACATAATCAGCATCAGCATCGGGACGCCCGGGACATCTGGTTTGGGGTCAAGGGCAACAAGTTTTTATGTTTACTTTGTCCTTGGGACAAGTAGGCCCAACCCCCTGCAGCACAAACCCTTTGGCTGCCTGTTTACAGAGAGTGGAACTCTCTGCAGTTGAGGTAATGTGTTTCCAAAAGAGAAAGCTGTTCGAACTTGTATTTATGGTTCATTATTTGAAAGCGTTCATTATTAGGGTGAGTGCTGTAAATAAATGTTTTAAGGTCACACTTCACTACGGACGTTGGTTCCAGTACAACAACAAAAAAAAACGTGTACACACATGTTTGAAAAGTTTAGACTAAGAGGCTAAGTATAATGCTCCCAGAATGCTGTCTGGTTATATGCAAATTGTCATTTAGTAAAATGTGCTGATGCATGCTAGTATTTCCCCAAAAATTTCTAATGGAAAATCAGTGTAACCATTTTCAACACGATTATGGGAAGCATGAAAAACAAACACTGACAAAGCCAACTGATCTGACATATTTTTATAAGTCTTTTAGTTTCATCAATGCGTGTCTTGTTTTGACATGGCTTTTGTAATACTTTATTGTTGTGGGAGCTACCAGGCCCTCAACATTGTAACAAACACTGGCAAAACCCCCTAAAAGGTTTTTGAACTCTAAAAGCACACGTTGCCACCAGCGGCATAACAAAGGCCCGCAGCCGACCTCCAGGGGGCCCCTTCAGCACAGCACCTGCCCTGAGTGAGTCTGGAGAGGGGGCTCCTCCATGTTCTTTGCAAAGGGGCACCCTCCAGTTTCGTTACGTCACTGATTGCCACTGTAGTTCCCGACACTGAACAAAACTACTTTGTGTGGCAATATGCTCCTTGTGGAAGAGCAGAATGCGATCACTCACAGTAAAGCCAGCCGAAAGAGAGAGAAATAGAAGTTTAATAAAAACAAAATGTCTTCGTTAACACCAGACCTAATTAGGGACCAAGACCCACATGTAGGTAGCTTTTTGCATGTCGCAAACAGCGACTTTCGCTGTTTGCGACGTGCAAAAAGCACATTGCGATGCACAAGCCCAGTTTTGCGATTCAGTTACCTGGTTACCGAATCACAAAACGGGTTTGCGACTCGCAATTAGTAAGGGGTGTTCCCTTCCTAATTGCGACTCGCAGTGCAATGTAGGATTGTTTTGTGACCGCGAACGCGGGCGCAAACCAATCGCAGTTTGCACCCATTTCAAATGGGTGCAAACACTTTCGCAAAAGGGAAGGGATCCCCATGGGACCACTTCCCCATTGTGAATGTCACTGCAAACATTTTCTCAGAGCAGGCAGTGGTCCTGCGGACCACTGCCCGCTCTGAAAAAATGAAACGAAAACGTTTCATTTTTCGTTTTTGTTATGTATCTCGTTTTCCTTTAAAGAAAACGGGCTGCATTACAAAAAAAAAAAAAACTGCTTTATTGAAAAGCAGTCACAGACATGGTGGTCTGCTGTCTCCAGCAGGCCACCACTCGCGAAGGGGTCGCAAATTGCGACCCACCTCATGATTATTCATGAGGTGGGCATTTGCGAAGCCCTTGCGAATCACAGATGGTGTCAAGGACACCATCCTACATTCGGATTTGCGACTCGCAATTTGCAGGTCACAAATCTGAACCTACCTACATGTGGCCCCAAATTCTTTAAGAAAGTCACAAAAGTGCACCCATGGTATATGTCGTACCCCTGTAAAATATTTGTGAACTGTATTTTAGCATGGGTAAATACGATGTGTAGATTTGCTCATGTGAAAATCTATTGAGCATTTGCAAGTTCATTTTCCCTCTAACCACTTTCTTCCCAACCCTGGAAGAAGTTCTAATTCTGCCATTGTCAGGAGTAAATGTCCAACCTTTCTTATTATGGGAAAATTTTAGAGAGAAGCTGGTAAAAATCTTTAAAACATGCAGGTTAGTAGGTTTGCAGACTCAAAGGCATTCCAGCCCTGGAACTATTGCTTACTGCTTCCTCCAGCCCCAGTATGCAGATCTGCAGAAAGGTGGCAAAATAAGGAAATTGCTACAGTAGGGATTGAAACTGCAAGTATTCAAGCCCTACTATGGTAGTAGCCCTGGCATAATCAGAGAGGCTATTAATTGCGGCCATAATTTGTCGCCACACTACATGGCACCAAAGGGACAAGTAGATCTTTTTACAGGACAAGTAGATTTGAGATGCAACCTGTCCCCTGGACAAGTAGATATTTTAATAAATTCCACACCCCTGCACTTGATGGGGCGTTATCCGAAATGTCGATATCCATCAATTGCTGCGTTATAACATCCCTCATAATAAGAGCATTAGTTAGAGTCACTGGGGGCATCGGGGGTGGTTTCAACAGACGCCCCAAACACTGACAACACATGGGTAGGCAATTAATGAGAATACAGCACCCAACCACGATAAGGAAGATAGTCACTAGGAACATCCCTATTTTCCAGCCCCATGCAGATAACGTGTCCCAAAAGGAGCCAGCAGGGTCCCATGAGCCCACCTCACTATGGGCCTGTGTTCCTATACCATACAGTCTTTTGACAGCTTCCCTCACTGATGTGGAGGAGTCAGGTATATATGTATCTATATAACAAAAGTATACTGTTCCAAAAGTGTCTGCCTACGCTAGTTATCTCAGGCGGGTGATGTCATTAGGAGTACCCTCAAGCATCAATTCCGACTCTAGGCATCATCATCGGGCTGACTCCTCGCCGGACCGGCACTGCAATATCCGACGGGCCACCACTCAAAAGGTGGTAGGCTCTTTGACCGAAAATGGTGTTACTGATCAAGTAGAATCAGTAAAATGTGATAATGTAAGGTGAAAAAAGGAGAGTAAGAGGTGTATTAAAATTGGCTCTGGACACCAAATGTCTTTAATACTATATGTAGGAGTCAGGCCAAGATTAAAAATGAATCAAGGAGTCCAAAGGGGAGTAATGTGCCCTATACTCCTTAACATAAAGTGAGGAAAGAAGGAGAAATACTCAATCCTAACACTAGGAGGTCATGTCTAGAACCATCCGGTTCTGAAGGGAAACTAATCTGACGGCCTTGAGTTCGACTGTGATGTTCTCAATAATCCCAGCTGTCTCCTCTATAGTTTCTTCTAAGAGACTGGATAATCTGCGAATATTCCTGGAATTTATGGCAGGGCCATATCATGGAACAAACGCCTTCAGCACATCACCAGCTATCTCAGACACCGTGTCTCCTTGGTCAACACTCCGCCTACCCCTTATAGTCTTAAACGCTCTATTTACTTCCTGGGTATTTTTGACAGACATAGCGGGTGTTACAAGTCCTAGATGACAACGACCACCCCAATTCACTGGTAACCAAGTATAGGCTCTGGAACCACAAATGAAATAAACTGAGTCACCGACATAAAGTGGGACAGATATTTCCTGAGAAATCACCTCAAAAGTCATATTGCAATTTGTACTATTCCCCATATTGGCAGTACCGTTGCTCCTAATACATATACTCCCAAGCACCTCAAGCTGCCTTATTTTTAGAAAGGGTATTTTCATGGTGTCCCTATCAAGCGGAGGTGTACTGTCATTATTTACCAAGAATAGTGGGGTAAATATATTAGAAAAGGGGAACGTTGCATTAGGCAAGATAACTTCAGTGCAATTCCCTGACTCAAGGATGTCACTATGATAACGGTTGTACAGGGAGACTGTCGATGTCTTAGTGCTAGAGCGGGATTTGACTAATTTACTGAAGACCCCTATTAGCTCTAATTTCAGCACGACAATGTGTAATGCATAGCAAGATGCTTCGAATGGCAGGGGTACTTGGAGAAGGGGTATTCCTTCATCTACATAGGCTGGAAATTGCATGCATATCCAGCAATTATTTTTATCTATTATTTTATGGGTCTGATGAAGTAGGGTAAGAAAAGAGTTATGACGCATTTCCTCCCTGTGATCCATATCCTCAGGTGCTACCGTAACTGAAAGGATAATATCTGAGGGAAACTTAGAGGGAAGTGGGGCTTCATTTTTTATAGGGAGGTAGAGCTCTAGAAGATATAACAGTCCGATAACCAAAGACATTACACAGAATAGAAAACATAATATGCCTATTTTGGAGTGCCAAGGCCCTTTCTTATTCAGTTTTAGGGTAGAATATGTATCCTCCATGTCTACCAAAGGAATGTGGTTTGTCGTTCTTCCAAATAGTAATACCATTCGATATATACAATTTCACATATGCAGCAGTTCAACAGTGTTCGTTATAGGCCTCACTGTTACAGGCTCTACAATTGGTATTCTTTGGCAAAATTCAACCTTGCGCCCTCTCCTCGTATGGGTCTTTGGGCTTGGGAGGTATTTCGTTTATGCTCCTTTTATATCTTCGCCGGCAGTGTCCTTATTTTACTAACCTCACTGCACAAGTTAGTCCTTTAAAGATGGCACTGTTCAGTGCGTGGCAGTTTGGTGCTTGCTCCGTCCTAAGCACTCTTCAATTTCCTTGGGCGTAAATTGTATCTTGATACTGTTTGTTTATTGTCAATCTTTGCAGGAGTGCAGTCACCAGTCCTTTGGTCAGAATGGTCCTCTTCCGGGGGCAACTCTTGCCAGAACTGTGGTGGTCTCTTCACATTTGACAAATGAATCCAATTTTTGTGTCCATCACATCGAACTGCTGTTTGTGTGACTAACAAAACTTGGGATGGCTTCTTCCATCTGGGCTGTAGGCTGTTCTTTCTCACAAAGTTTTTGGTCAGGACCCAGTCCCCAGGCTTGATGTCATGTACGTCTCCTTCCAAAGGTGGGGACCAAGTGTCTCTGACCTGTTGGCGAATGGTAGACAAGGCAGAAGTTAGTTCTTTACAATAATCCAGTAAAGCAGAATGCCTCAATTCTTGCAACTTTGGTGGAGAGGCAAACCCATACACATTTGCTGGTCTCCCCATAACAAGCTCATAGGGAGAGAGACGGTTTTTGGAAGTAACAGTTGTTCTCATGGAGAACAAAGCTAGGGGTAAAGCATCCACCCAACTGAGAGTGCTGGATGCACATATTTTTTGCACTTTATTTTTTAATGTAGCGTTGCAGTGCTCTACAAGTCCTGCTGCTTTTGGGTGATAAACTGAATGGAATTTTTGTTTAAGGCCCAGTCCGTGGCATACTAGGTCCATTATTTTATTTGAAAAATGTACTCCATTATCACTCCACAGACTTCTTGGCAAGCCGTAGCGGGGGAAGTACTCTTTTAACAACATCTTGTCTGTGCTTAATGCAGTGTTATCTTTCAAAGGGAATGCCTCCACCCAATTACTAAAACTACATATAATAACCAAAACATATCTTTTGCCATTGGAAGGGGGCATTTCTATGTAATCCATCTGAAGGCATTCAAAGGGGTATTCTGGTAATCTGAAATGGCCAGGTGGTACTTGTATCCCTTTCCCCACATTATGCAGAGCACATGTCATACAATGCTTTGAAAGTTTTACAGCTGTCTTTCTTAGGCTTTTGTTTTCCCATATCTTTTCAATTGTATTTGTCATCCCATCAGCCCCCAGATGTGCGGGACCGTGAACCATCTGAAGCATGGGTAGGAGGAAACTATCGGGCAAGATCCATTTTGTCCCAAGTGTATTAATCCAAGCCCCAAGGTGTGTGTTAAAGTAATGTCCTTCTTTTACCCATTCCTTTCTTTCATCTTCGCTTGCTAATCCCTGAATGTCCTTTATCTCTTTGTAAGGATCAATTTCATCTTTTTTCTCTTCATCTGCACTTGACACTGCATAAGTTAAGGTGTACTCTTTTAAAGCAGTGTGTCTTGCCGTTTCATCTGCAAAGGCATTTCCCTGACCTACATCATCTGTGATTTTCTTGTGTGCACTACACTTCATAATAGCCAACTTTGTTGGCAATGCAATAGAATTTAATAGTCTGGTAATCAAGGTGCCATGCTGTATTTTGGCACCACCAGATGTAATGAACCCTCTCTCGGCCCATAGTCTCCCGAAGTTGTGAGCCACCCCCAGGCATACTGGCTATCGGTGTAGATGTTTACTACTAATTTCTCTGAAAGCTCACATGCTCTAGTTAGAGCAATTAGCTCGGCTGCCTGTGCAGACATTTGTTGTATTTTACATGTCTCAACCACCGTTGCGTTGGTTGTGATTGCATAGGCTGCAGAGGTAGTTCCATCTGGTCTCTTTAGGCAAGAGCCATCCACAAATAGTGTACCATCAACTGTGGGCATAGGTTCATCTACCAAATCCACTCGACCTTTCGTTTCATTTTCAGTAACAATCACACAATCATGTTGTACTTCATCCTGCTCCGAAGGGAGAGGCATCAGAGTAGCTGGATTTATCGTATTACATCGTTGTAAGGTCACGTTAGTGGCCATTAGTATCAGCTCATAATGAGTCAACCTAGCATTAGTTAAATGCTGAGTTTTGGTTTTGTTTAATAGTATGTCCACTGAATGAGGTACGTGAACCATAACTGGATGTCCAAGGACAATAGAATCTGCCTGTTTTACTGCAGCAGCCGCAGCGGCAATATTTTTGAGGCAGTTTGGTAGGCCTCTTGCTACCGGATCCAATGTTGAGGAAAAATAGGCACATGGTCTATTCTTCTCTCCATTTTTCTGGGTTAGTACAGCCATTGCGTACCCTTCCTTTTCATACACAAACAATGCAAAGTCTTTGGTGTAGTCTGGTGTGCCCAAAGCAGGTGCGTTGCATAAGGCAGTCTTTAAAGCCATGAAGCTATTGTGATGCTCTTTCTCCCAAGGGACGGGATCTTTCACATCTTTGTGGGTTAAGGACAGTAATGGTTTGGCCAGGTAAGAAAAAGTTGGTACCCATTGTCTACAAAACGAGACCATTCCCAGAAATGCGCGCACATCTCTTTGAGTTCTAGGTCTGGGAATGCTCTGCACCGCTTGTATTCTGTCAGATGATAATCTCCTCCCTCCTTTCGACAGGAGATGACCTAAATACGTCACCTCCTGTCGACAATACTGCAATTTAGCTGGCGAAACCTTATGTCCATGCAGAGCGAGGAATGTTAAAACAGCATGCGAAGCCTGCTTACAGATGTCCTCCGTTTCAGCTGTTATTAGCAAGTCATCCACATATTGTAATAATACTGTACCAGGTGGCATTACACAATTATCTAATTGTCTTTTTAATGCTTCGCTATAGATGCTCAGACTTTCTGTATAGCCCTGAGGAACTCTGCAAAATTGGTACGATCTTCCTTGGAAACTGAAACTGAATAAGTATTGACTATCTTGGTGTATTGGAATGCTAAAGAAGGCGTTTTTTAGATCTATTACAGTGAACCACTGGGCTGAAGGTGGTACAGATGAAAACATAGCAGTAATGTCAGGTACAACTGGGTATTGGGGTTCCACTATTTTATTAATGGCTCGTAAATCAACAACCATTCTATATTTGACCCTTCCTGTTCCATCATCACGTTTAACCACAGGTAAAATGTGGCTATTACATAGGCTACTTTTCACTTCCTTTATTATCTGTCGTTGCAGCAAGTCTGATATGACAATTTTTAGTCCCTCCTCAACCTTCTTTTGAAATCTTATATTGGGGAATACGAGGCAATCTAGCATTTTTTTTTACTTGAATATGTACTGGGTCAATATCCATTTTTCCTACATCATTTGGTCCATGTGCCCATAGTTTTGGATCTATGTCATGAAGTTCAGGTGGCATGTTATTTTTGTCTAAAACCATGTATTGTCTAGATAGGCTTTTTTGCTTAGGTATTTTCTTACAAGTGAGGTAGACACCATCTGCTGTACAATATATAGTTGCATGCATCATTTTCAAAGCCTTCAGACCTAGTAAATTAAGTGAACATTTTTCAGTTAGTACAAATGGCATACTCCCTGTTAAGGGACCTATTGTGAAGTCCAATGGTCGTGAAATGGGGCTTGTGACAACAGCATTAGAAAATCCCACAGGAGCATGGGGGAGCAAGCGGTGGGAAATGGATGTATTAGTGGCACCAGTATCTAAAAGAAATACGCTTTTTTCACCTTCAACTACCATTTTTACATATGGCCCTGAAGAATCCACTGGTATCTGCACTCGCTCCCTGTCCTCTCCTGGGCATCCCTATTGTGTCCAATCGTGAAATTCATCATCTTGTGCGTAATCCTGTGAAAAATACGCATTATTTCTTTTATCAAAATAATTAAATTTTTCTGCGTAGTTGTAATTTCTCTGTTGTCCCCTACCTCTCCCTCTGTCTGCATGGCGTGTTGTATTCCCTCTGTAAGTATTTGTATTATTTCTCATAGCCTGACCTTGGCCCTGTAACAAAGGGCACTCGTTCTTCCAATGTCCCTCCTGATAGCAATTGGCACATGTATTGTATCCTAACCCTGCTCTCTGCTGCGTTAGAGCTGAAACAGCTCGACCAGCCCCTCTACTACGTCCACCTCACCTCTGAAAATTCGTACGTTCTAGTGACCTTCCTCTGTCAGGAAAAGCTTGCTGCATTAATGCTTTTGTCTTTAACTCTTTTATTTGCTTATCCGTTTTCCCTTTCTCAGCATTTCTCTTATTCTCATAATAGCAGGCCATTGTCAATAGTTCAGCTGGATCTTTAGCAGTCCATGTACTTTCGTATGTTTTTATACTATCTGATAAATCAGGCAACATATTATTCACAAATTGATTTGCAAAAATGCGCTTTCCTTGTACAGTTTGAATATCTTGTCCACTATATCCTTTGAAAACCCCCTCCATTCTACTAAAAAATCAGTCACTTCTTCTCCCTCCTTCTGTCGACATGCAGTCAATTTATCCCAATCCACCTTTTCTCTGGGCAATATTTCCTGCATTCGTGTTATAATAAGCCCTGGTGAATTCTTTAATGCTTGTGGCACAACCCCTCCTGGTTGTCTAGCAGCGTCCCGATTTACTATATTTTGCCAGTTAATGGCTGCACAATCTACATCTCTTACTTGACGCCATATATCTTGAGGTACCAAAAAATCAAACAAAAAATCAATGTCCTTTAATATCATAGGTGTTAAATTAATAGCGGATTCTAGTTGTTCGTAAAATAATCTTGGATTCTTCCTGGGATCAGGCAACTCTTTTTTCATAGCCAGCAAATCAGCTCTACTCCAAGGAGTATGAACATATTGGGGAATAGGTGGATGGGGTACACCCCTAGGATCTGGAATTGGATGTATCTCTCTCATAGGGAAGGCTGAGGTATTATCATTCATTTCTGGGCCATAATGCTGGTGGAGGTGTTTATTGGTGGCCTCACACGCAATATCATCTAGCTCCTTTTGATAAAGGTAACAATTATTAAATGCAGTGTCACATTGTGTGAGCGTTAATGTGGAATGGTCGCTATCTTTCCATAATTTATTCAACCTGTCCGTCATATCGAAACTGATGTTACCGACCTCTGATAAAATATTACAGTGATCAAACAGTCGTTCCACCATAGTATTAATGACAACATTTTTAACTCTTATTTCTTGCATTCCTTCAAACGTTTCCTTGGCTTCTCTTCTAGTTATATCTCCTAGGTCCATCCATTTTCTTGTCATTTTTTTAATGGTATATTTTCCTGAGTGACCTAGTCTGGTTTATCTGACATATTTATTTGGTGACGAACTATCCCTAGTTAGTGAGCAATAGTAAGGGGAATCCGTCCAGTGGTGTGTTCTTGGTGGATTTATTGCGGGGGAATTATATTGCGTGGTGCATTGTGTCATTGTGCTTAAAGATACTGGTAGGGGAGCGGAAGGTGTTGTTATGGTATAGCCTAGAGGTCCTAGAGTACCCTGTCTATTAGTGACCGGAGTGTTTATCTGTTGAATTTGTGTACCAGGAGTGGTTACCTGTTGAGTCGGTACAACAGGAGTCACTTATTGGGGAACCTGTACAACAGGAGGGATCACCTGCTGAGCTTGCTGAGCATTAACATTTGCTTGTTGACCCGCAGGTCCTGGACCTGGGGGTGCAGATATTTGAACAATATTATACGGAGGTGGTTTATCTAACAACTCCTCCAATACCTCATCGGCTGGCGGGCACTTTCTTTTCTCTACCGCAACAAAACATTTTTCTGTTTTCATCCTAAATTCTCTGTCGTGCTGTTCAATATTTTCATTTATCTGCATATTATTATATTCTGCTACCTTGGCCATAGGTGTTTTATTTTGTTCTCTTTCCCTATCTTTTTTTTGCTTCATATTCCGTGTTCTGGTGGATTTTTCCCATGTTTGAAATACCTCGAACATAGCAGGTCGAACTTTTCGTTCCATCATACATTGCTGTAGATACTGTAATTTAGCTAATTCGAAGGTACCATCAATAGGAAACTGTCATTCCTTATCCTTTTTTGTGTACTCATGCCATATTTTATTGTATAAGTTCACATTTACTCCTTTCTTTATCATTAATGTCCAACCAGGACTATCTTCAACAGGAGTGGGGACACTTTCGTCCAACCTATAACCTGAACGTATACAACAAAATGTTTTAGAAATGCATTTCTTCATTGTTCCTATTATTTCTAGTTATAACTATTCCTTTACCACAGTCTTTAACAGACTTAATTGACCAAAACCTGTAACAATAATATGCAACAGAACAATCTCACCAATCTGTGGTGTTCCTTGTGGTCCTTGGATCGTCTGACTGTTGGTCTTCGGACAACACGTCTGTTTCAGAAGGGATCAGCTCGTGGACCTCTGCCGGGGAATCCTGTGTCGAGAGGCCTGTCGGGACTTCAGATGGCAGCTGCTGCGGAGAAACGCTGTCTCCTTCGTGCAGGGGCCCCCACGATCATTCGGTCCTCAGTCGCACCTTCCAACCACGGACTTAACTAGCCGTTGGATGTCCCACGGAGAGGTCCCACCAGAGTCGCCAATTTGTGAAAGTGGATCTTTTCTTTCTTCACCCAGGTACGCTTACAACAAGGAAGACCAGCAGTCGGAGGTAACTAAAATATAAAAAGATTTATTGCGCTCAAGCGGGTACACCACCTCATAGCTCTAATGTGGCTATGAGAGAAGTGGACAACTTACACAGTCACAGGTGGCCTTATATATATGGTTGTGCTGGAACAAGAGTGGGTGGGAGTAGGTATGAAGGATTAGCAACTGCCAAAGATGATTAATGATCTCAGGACAGTATCATGAACTGGTCAGGGCCAGTTCCTCTGTAGATGTGTATACGTGGCATACAGAGCACAAATATAAGATTACTCACTAAATTCCATCAATCATCAGTATTTCTATGGAAAACACAATAAAGCAGAACTGAGAATAACTTGTGACAAATTATAAACATAGATATGCCTGTGGTTACAGAGTCCGGCGCTCACATCATTAATCATCTGGATATGGAACAAAAGGTCACATTTCTTGTGTCAACAATATTCTGTTACCATGAGCAGTCTTTTGTTAGGAAAGTTAAACAACTGAGTCATTGACCTTGTGTCAGCGTGCCCTGCTCTAGTTGCACGCTATCAGGAAAAGAACAAACATATGCTCTGGGGTCATTTAATATATCAGCATTTCTTTGTGCGGATGGAGCAGATTTTATATGTGCTGAGGTGGCAAACTAGAAAAGGGCTAACACAAAAATGGCGACTGGGAAACACAAAATGGAGGAGCTTTCGTCCATTCATAAACCGTATTTCCACAAAAGGCTCCGTGAACTCTTCCGATCTTGTGCTGATTGGCTGCCAACACCTCAACAAGGAAGTGTTGCCAGCCATCTTGGTACTCGGCTTTAGCCGAGTCCCAGAAAAAAAACATTAAAAAAAAGAAAAGGGGCCAGGGTAGGCCTTAGACCTGGTGCTGGGGTCCCAGAGGGACCCAACCAGAGCTAAAAAGCATTGAAATTATTATTTTTTTACCAGGAATCGCAGCAGATCCGGAGAAAATAAATAAATAAATAAAAAAGCAGAGGCTGAGGCCCTGGGTGGGCCAAGTCCGCTTCCCCTGCAGTCCCGGTGACCACCACCTTCCCAGGGCTTTTAACAAAGGAAACACAGGGGAGCAGCCCAGCACCCATCCTGCAGCCCCCGGGACCACCATCACCCAAGGACTTAATTCAAATTCAATGCGGTGGGGTCATGTACCCCCCTGCAGCCGAAGGTACCGCCCCCTGCCCAGGGCTTAAATCAAATGCAATGCAATGACCAACCTGCTGTCCTGGGGACCAGCATCTCCCTCTGTGTGCCAATGATGGCACTGGGGGCCGCTACCTCCCCCCCCCCCACCAGGGGCGGCTCCTGCTATGTCCCGGGTTACCCACATAGATTTCAGATGTCATCAGTGATGTAATATGTGAGGTTGCAAGCTTCCCAGTTTTTAAACAATAGTATTTTTCAGTAACATTCCTAGATTTTTTGCACGTAAGTGAAAACTTTACTACCTTCCTAACATATAACTGCAATTTCATTTTTGTTTTTTTAGTAAATGACATTTTTAGGTAAGCTATGGCCTCAGAACTACAACATCTAATTACCCTTTGTTATATTTAGTGAAAAAATATATATTTTGTATTTTTTCAGTAAAAAAAAACAAAGGTTAAAGTTATGTTCTAGTTAAGTTAGGTTGTAACTCCTCAGCTTACGTTAAAAAAAAACAGAAATTCACTTGAAAAAGATAAAAGTGATGCTATAGTTAAGTGTTGGAAGCAGACACTAGCTAACATTAAAAACTCAAAAAAACACTGAAAAACACCAGTTACAGTTTAGTAAAAAAAACTATAACTTGTATCTCTATCAGGCACTGCGTATGACCTGACATACTACATCACATGCAACATGTTAACCTTTTTTTTTTAAACAAAGGACCAGAATGTGGGTTGGATGTCTGTGCATGTATAAGTGCAGGGCCTGGCTGAAGGCCAGCACATAACAGAGACTCAGGTTATAGGTATTGTTACTAAATATAACTGGCGTATTTAGGTATTTTTCATTTAAAACAATATATGTATTTTCACTCAAAATACCAAAGGTTAAATTTACCTTATAGTTAGGTCTTGTATCATCATATTACTAAAGTTTGAAAAACAAACAAAAACACTGAAATTCATCAGTTATTATTTAGTGAACTAACTATAACTTGCACCTTGCCTTGCTCTGCTTATGACCTCACATATTACATCACTTATGAAATGATTAATGTCATCATTAATGACGTCATTGAGGGCCTAATGCAATCATTGTGACACCTTCTTATAGGTTTTGTGGCCTTGAAGTAATTCAACACACTACAGAGGTGGAAACACTTCTATTCATGTTATTGGGATTACCCACTTAAACACTTCACATGACAGCCCGTTTAAGTCAAGCGGTGGCATACGTTTGTCACAGAAAGGACACTTTCTTCCAAACCCTATTGACTACACTCCATAGTTTAGTAAGATGCACCACACACGTTCCTGTGATGGGCATTGTGGTATACTACCTTAGAGCCATGCTTACACACCAGTGAGAAATAAACCATCTCCAAGTGGGGTACTTCTACATCCTACATTATTCAACAATCTCCAATGCCTCAAAACCTTCAGTGAAGATCTGGAAATAAACATCCACACTTTATAAACCTCTGCTCTATACAGAATTTGTGCAGAGCACTAGCTTGCAAATATATAACATGGGCACGTACTCAGATATCTGCTGGTGGATAAAGTATTGTGAACAGAAGGTTTAGCCTTTCTCACACATTTTTCGAAATAGGCTAAACTGTAACTCGTGGATTGGATTTTTTTTTTAAAGTTAGGTTACAAATTACAAGACCTATCTTGGATCTATTACGTCACTTTTACTTTTGTTTTTTTTTCAGTGAATTGAAGAGTTTTTAAAAAAAAGTAAAGTAATGTCTTGTCTTATTACCCTACCAAACTTTAACTTTCGTTTTTTTTAAGTGAATTTCTGTTTTTTTTTTCATATTCACCCAACTCCATCAGTGAGAATAGCCTTTGGCCAAGCCTAGCAAGGGATTGACCGCAGGACTTGTGTCCTGGCCCTGCGCCCACACCTAGCCAAGTGACCAATCCCCAGCCGCTAACAACTTTGGGCACTTCAAGGTCCCATGGATCAGTGCAAGCTTCACCTTTTAACACTTGCACAGTCCTGCAGTACCCCTCTGTACACCCACCGGACCACACAGGAGGGCCATGGTGAGTCCCGCAGCACCTCACTGGTAGGCATCGTCGTTCGGCTCCAAGTGGCATTGTGGGCGGCATCCGCCCCAGCACGCTGACATCATTCCTTTCTTTCCGTGCCAGTCAGCACAGATCCGGGAAGAGCTGCCCCTTCATCATTTTTTAACTACACTTTTTTCGACCTTTGTACTTTTCCCTCCTCCTTTTTGTGGCAGGATGTCATCTAGGAAGGCCTGCAGCGCCTGTTACCAATCGATGTCAGTTGCAGGCCCACACCTTGTATGCTTCTGGTGGATCGAGCAGTCGTTGAGTCTGAGATCGTTGTCGCACTTGGGTAAGTCACATCACCACAGAAGAAGAAGAAGTCGAAGAGATCTTCAACTTCTCCATGTTCATTGGCCAACAAGATGAGGGAGCGTCCACATTCGAGGTCTAGCTGTACAGTACAGCCTGTGTCTGGGCCATCTCCGTGCCTTTCTGAGTTTCCAGGAGCTGGAGCGACCCTGCCCAATTAAAAGCGTTTCATGAGGCTATGCGCCTCATATTTGGGCAGCCCATCCCGTCTGGTGTGCCTTCAGGCCCTGAGGGATTGGCAGGGGACCCTTCTGATTCCGCACCTGCAGCTGCAGCCCCATCACCAGTCGGGCCCCTAGGATTGGGTCCTGATGTTTATGGTCCCGGCTCCGTCCCCATTCTAATCCCCGACTCTAACAGGGAGCTGGAGGGGCATCGCCGATGCCGACTCCAGCACCGACTGGAGCCATGTATTCCAGGCAGGAGCCTGAGCTCTATTCTTATGGTCTAGGACTCTGGGAGGAATGAGAGGGGTTGCTGGACCCTGACAAATACCAGCCTTTTGACACCTTGGACTGGTGTAACGATCTGAATGAAGCCAGTGGACTGCACACTTCTCCAGATACTGGCATGCTTTCTCCCCCTACCGTGGCTCTGGAGGTGGAAGTGTCCTCGTCCTTCACAATAGTACTGAGGAGGCGAGCTGAGATCCTGGACCTCATTTTGCCCTCAGTGGCAGCCAAGATGAATGTCGCGACAAAAGTGCTTCAACCAGGAGTGTCCCCATCAGAACGACTTCTCCATTTTAATGAGGCATTTACTGATGTTCTACCTGGGACTTGATCCAAGCCCAACACAGGCTCTCCTGTGAACAGGACAATTGCCAGCTGCCACCGCCCCACTCCAGGGTACCCAAACTTCCTCACACAACATCCCACCCCGGACAGCTTGGTGGTCCAAGCCTCTACCTCCCATGTAAATTTTGGCACAGTCCTAATCGCACCTCTGGATCTGGAATCCAAGAACCTGGAAACCTTAGGGAAGAAGTTGTTTTCTTCCACCACCCTGGCACTGAGGTGAGTGAATGCTGCATGCCTTTTGGGCCGCTATTCCAACACTCTGTGGAATATGGTTGCACAGGTGCTTCCAATGGTCCAGGAGGAGGCACGAGACGTGCTCTCCCAGGCTGTTGCCGATGGGAGGGATGCAGCTAAGTTCTCAATTCGATGTGGGCTTGACATGAACAACTTACTGGGCAGTGCGGTTTCCTCAGTGGGGGCCTTACAGTACCATGCGTGGTTGAAGATGACTGGCTTTTCTGTGGATGTGCTGGTATCGCTCATGGACATTTCCTTTGATGGCTCCCATCTCATCGAAGACAAGGTGGATTCAGCGCTGGAACACTTTAAAGATAGCAGGGCTACGGACAGATCCTTAGACCTTTCCATGGCCCCTCGCCACCCCCAACTGGCCTTTCGGTCCTTTCGTAACCACAGAAGGGGCCTCCAGCTGCATTTATACGGACCCAACCTCTGCACCGCGCATGCTTCCCAGCCTGTGCGTGGCCAAGGATGTGGAACCCACAGACCTCATAGGTCGGGCAGCTAGTGCACAGGTCAGTCAAACCCTCCTAATTTGCCTTCAAACCATCATGGGCATCCAGTGGGTGTCAGGATTCAACTTCATCTGCCCCACTGGTGGTTCATAACATCAGACTGGTGGGTTTTGCATATTGTCCAAATGGGCTACTCCCTCCCCTTCATGACTACCACTTCCCCATGACACTAACTTGTGACAGGCTGATGGAGGAATATCTGTCACTTCTCCACCAGGAAGTGTCGGCTCTCTTGGACAAGACAGCCATAGAGAGGGTGCTGAAGCCAGAAGTAGGTCCTAGTTGCTACTCCCATTTATGTCTGGTGCCCATTAAGAACGGAGGCTTTCATACTATACTAGACCTGTGCTCTTTCTATTTCTTCCTCAAGAAGGAGAAGTTCAAAATGCTCACACTAGCTCAGGTCTTGTCTGCCCTTGATCAGGGAGACTGGATGGTCGTATTAGACTTGCAGGATGCATACTTTCATATTCCTGTCCTGCCTGCCCACGGGCATTACTCGAAGTTCACGATGGGCCACGAGCACTTTTAATTTGCTGTGCTTCCCTTTAGCCTTACCAGCACCCCTCGAGTGTTCACTAAAGTGATGCTGGTGGTTGCAGCTCATCTGAGGAGATCGGGGTGTCAGCCTTTCCCTATCTCGAAGACTGGCTGTTGAATGCAGGTTCACTCCAGGCTGTGGTCTCCCACCTCCAGACTACAGTGGACCTCTTGAATTCACTTAGGTTCACTATAAACATGCCAAAGTCACACCTGAGTCCCTCTCACATACTCCCTTTCATCTGAGCTTTTCTGGACACGGTGCAGTTTCAGGCTTATCCTCTCGAACGGCAAGTCCAGGATATTCAAGCTATGATACTAATGTTTCAGCCTCTATCCTATTTCAGATAAACTGATTCTGAGGCTGCTGGGACTCATGGCCTCCGGTATCCTGATGGTGACACATGTCCACTGGCATATGCAGGCTCTGTAGTGGGACCTGAAGTTCCAGTGGGAGCAGCATCAGGAGAATCCCTCCAGATCTCAGAGAGAACTGCAAAATATCTGCAGTGATGATTAACGAACCACGAGTGAGTCAGCGGCAGACCCCTCTCCCTTCCCCAACTAGATCTGGCAGTAGTGACAGATGCATTACTCCTGGGATTTGGCAGCCAGCTGGGAGAGGTGGAGATTAAAAGACTCTGGTCTCTGATTGAATCCGTGCTCCATATCAACCTGTTGGAGCTTGCAGCAATCTGATTGGCATTGAAAGGCCTTTCTACTCTTCATCAAGAGAAGGCTAGTACAGGTGTTCACGGACAGCACCACCACCATGTGGTACTGCAACAAACAGGGCTACGTGGGGCTGTGGACTCTTTGTCAAGAGGCCCTTCATCTATGGACCTGGATGGATTGTCAGGGCATATCCCTGGTGGTTCAACACCTAGCGGGCTCTTGAATGCCAGAGCAGACAAACTTAGTTGAAGATGCTTAGTGGATCACAAATGGCGTCACCATCCGAAGGTGCTGGAAGGTCTCTTTCAGCAGTAGGAAGAGCCTTTGTTAGATCTGAAGGCAGCTCTCCCTCTGAGAAGCTTTTTGTCTCGAGTGGAGTTCAGGGTACGCTGTTCCACCCATACCACTCCCGCCTAGAGTTCTCAAGATAATCAGGAATGAATGGGCTCAAGACAGTCTTATGACTCCGGACTCGGCAAGGAGAGTTTGGTATTTCGAGCTGTTGAGCATGGCCATCGATCCTCTAATCAGACGGCCCCTTTGGAAGGATCTTGTGTTGCAGCAGCACAGGAAGATTCTCCACCCGAACCTGTCCACTCTGTTCCTTCTTGCGTGGAGATTGAGCGGTGACAGCTAACAGATTTCGACCTTCCTCCTGAGGTCTGTGACATTATCTTTGCAGCCAGGCGTCCCTCCACCAAGATGTTATACACTTGCCATTGGGAAAAATTTGTGGCATAGTGTACAGACATATAAATCAATCCCCTTTCTGCTCCCCTTTCTTAGGTTTTCCTTTTCATTCTTCCCCTTGCCTTGCAGGGATCTATTCTGGGCACTCTCAAGGGCTATCTCAGCTTTTTTGTGGTTGCCTGATAAGCCATCCCTCTTCAAATCCCCTATTGTAAATAGGTTCTTGAAAGGTTTGCAACATTTGTTTCCTTCTTCCCCTTTCATTATTCATCCAGTGGGACCCCAGTCTTTTCCTCACTTTTCTTATATGTGCTCCCTTTGAGTCTTTGCACAATTGTACACTCGGGCTCCTTACTATCAATACTGCATTTCTCATGGCTAAAACATCTGTCTGGAGGGTCAGTGAGCTTCACGTTGTGTCATCCAAGCCTCCCTACTGAAACATCTACTCAGATAAACTGGTGCATCATACAAGGGCCTCCTTTCTTCCAAAAGTGATCCCTCCCTTTCATGTAGGCCAATCAATCACCTTCCTACTTTTTATGCTCTGCCTCATCCCTCCAAGGAATAGGAGCAACTCCTTCGTCTCGACCAAAAAGGAGCATTGTTGTTCTACCCTGATTGCACACAAGAGTTCCGGGGGGGACGACCAACTGTTTGTGGGGTATGTCAGAGTGAAGAAACAAAGGACTCTGCAGAAGTCGACCATCTCCAGAAGGATCGTCCTCTGTATCAAGATCTGCTATGCATTGGCTAAATAGCAACCCTCTGAGGGCTTGCACGCTCATTCCATCAGACCACAGGCTGCAACCACTGCATTAGCACGTGGAGTTCCAGTCCTAGACATCTTCCAGGCAGCAACGTGGGCCTCATTGCACACAGCACTACTGCCTAGACAATGAGATCCGTCTAGATGGACGTTTTGCCTGTTTGGTCCTGCAGGACTTCCTCATCTCAAATTAGTCCACAGACCCACCTCTGAGGATGGTATTGCTAGGGTATCTATTCTAAGGTAAGGAATCTGCGGCTAGAAGCCTTTATTAGATGAACAAGCTACTTACTTATGGTAACATCTTATCTGGTAGAGATTCTATCTAGCCACAGATTCCTAACCAACCCACCCATCCTTCCCACTCTGCACACAGATTTCTAGGGACAGGGCTTTACTCTTTCGGGGTACTAGTTTTCCACACCTGTGGTCAGTGTTCTTCGTGGCCCCACTTCTGGCATGGAATGTCATGAAAAGAAACTGATGTCAGCAAGCTGGAGAGGCGCTCATATAGGCACCACGCACGTAACTTCTGGTGCAGAAGATTCCGACAACGCAATATGGAGCCAAACAATGCCACCTACCGCATGTAGGGGTAAGGCTCACTAAAAATCTCCAGATCCAGTCTGACACCTGGGGATAATTCTAAGGTAAGGAATCTGCGGATAGATAGAGTCTCTACCAGACAAGGCATTACCAAAGGTAAGTAAGTAACTTGCTTGTCTGTCCTCGATCATGCAGCACCAAATCCAACAAGAGGGGAAGGGACCGACCAATCTCAGGGGGCCTGGTCAAGGAAGCTATCACTATATTTCACTATAGTTAGAAGCTTACTTTCCCTAAAACGTTTGAAATTATATACACCAAATCATAAAAAGCAGGATTTCTGAGTAAAGATTTATTTTCTGTCCAATTTAATGTAATTTTGTTCAGTCGTTTTTTTTCTGTATCTCTTCCCAAAATTCCTGTGGGAAATATACTTTATGATCCCCGCACCCTTTTCTCAAACCACATCAGATGGATCCAGGGATGTGGAATTCCTATCGCCCGACGCCCGGGACATCTTGTTTGGGGTCAAGGGCAACAAGTTTTTATGTTTACTTTGTCCTTGGGACAAGTAGGCCCAACCCTCTGCAGCACAAAACTTTTAGCTACCTGTTTACAGAGAGTGGAACTCTCTGCAGTTGAGGTAATGTGTTTCCAAAAGGTAATGCTGTTCGAACTTGTATTTATGGTTCATTATTTGAAAACCTTCATTATTAGGGTGAGTGCTGTAAATAAATGTTTTAAGGTCACACTTCACTACTGGTTGGTTCCAGTACAAAAAAAAAAAAAACAAGTGTATACACATGTTTGAAAAGTTTAGGCTATGAGGCTAAGTATAATGCTCCCAGAATGCTCTCTGATTAGATGCAAATGAAGTGTCATTTAGTAAAATGTTTTGATGCATGCTAGTACCTTCTGGATCAAATGATGTTGAAGCACTTGCAGAGTTGTCTAGCTCCACATCACGAGCCAGCTCTGCCTGTGCAAGCCTTTGCTCAGGTGTCTCTACATGCCTGTTGTACTCAAGCTATATTGTTTCTTTCTGCTTTTCTGGCTAAACTATTCCCTGCAAACTTTACAATGATATACTCTACACAAACCTTCTTGGCAACTAGCCTCATTTAAAAAAATTGTCACACCAAGGATTCATTGGGTGGTTGAGCTGGTGCAGAAGCCCATGGCTGTTCATCTGAATCAGATGATGGAATTTTTCTCCTTAAAGCCAAACATGAATGGAGAGCAAGCCAAATATGTCTACTCTCACCAAAGTCCAATAGTGAAATAAACCAAAAAGGATTTAATCTACTTCTTCTAAATAAAGATATCCTTATGAACCAATCAGGATTCTTTCTTAGGATATGCTTCCTCTGCAGGACCTCTCGCCAGAGTGTCTCACTGGCGTCTCGCAGGACCGTAAGAAAATACTTCCTTTATATCTTAAACAACGTAAGTAATGTTCTATTTTGTTCACAATTATAGTAAAACACTGTCATTAACTTTATTCTAAATGTATAATGGTCTAAGTGGCTCGCGAGAACCAAATAGAAAGTACATTTCCCTTAGACCCCACACAGGGGATTGTGCATCTGGCTCTCACAAGCGTCTTGTGAGAACCATCACTTTTAAAAAACAAATTATATCCAGTCATGTTTTATGACCTAGTCTGCAGAGATCTGATTGGCTTTAACCATGAAGTGTTGGCAGCCATTTTACGATTCGGCTTCAGTCCAGTCCCAAAAACAAAATGCAACAAAAAAAAAGAAAAGGGGACAGCGCACGAATACCCTAACCCCCCCTAGTCTTGTTCCTGGGGTCCCCATTCGACCACCTCCAGGGCAAAAAAGCATTTTTTAATTCACAACATGTCACTGTGAATTAAATAAAAAAAACAAGCACAGTCTCCCATTCATGTTACAACTATAACCCCTGGCTGGGCCAGGCCCCAGGGGCATGTTGATTATATTTAGAAAAATGAAGGGGGGGTGCACTGGGCACACCTCCAAGGGCTTAAAAATGCCCCAGGGACCACAACCTCTCTGGGGATAAAACCATGATTAAGAGGTGGCCGCGCGGACCGCCAAGATCTGGGGACCACCACCTCCACAGGACTATAAACAAAAATTGTATGGGTGGCCGTAGCAGACTCCTCTGGGCCCCAGGAACTCCATCTTCCTGGGGCTAAAATAAACATTAAATAGGGGGCCCCGGGGACTACCACCTCCCCAGGGCCATTTACTTTTTAAAAAATAATTGAGGGGCTACATGGCCCCTCCCAAGTCATTTATAGCCCGGGGACCAGCCCCTCCCCAATGCAGGCCTATGCAGATTAAAGGAGGGGGCCACAAGACACCCCTCCTGGAGCCATTGTAGCCCTAGGGACTGCACTTCCCAGGGCCGGCTCCTGCTATCTCCCGAGGTGCCCACTCTCAGGAGATAGCTGTTTGCTTTTGCTTGGCAGGAGCTGTGACAGCTTCTGCCAAGCAAAAGCAAATAATCTGCTTCCAACAAGCAGGAGTTGTCAAAATGCTACAGTTTCCTGGAAGCTTAGTTTTCATCTCTTTCCCTGCTCGCAGACATGGGTCGTTATAGGGGGTTGGCTGCAGACCCTGTAGTCATCCCCAGCCGTTCACAGCCGAAGGCTATGTGTGGCGCAGGGTTGGGTAGTTATAGGGGGTTGGGCGCAGGGCATGGCCTGTTGCGGCCAGCCCCCCACTGCGCACGGCCTACAGCCGTGCACAGCGGTTGTTGGATTAACATAAGTAAAGTAACATAAAGTAAATAAAATGACTTTACATTAGAAACACATAGAAATTCACTGAAAAAACAAAAGTTACAGGGACGTTATAGTTAGGTTCACATTTTACTCACACAAAACCACAGAAATTCAGCTGTTACAGTTATTTCAAGTAACTAAAAGTCATGCTCTAAAGTAACTATCACTTGTGCCCTCACCATGCACTGCTAATCACCTCAGATATTACAGCACTCATGACATCTTTTATAACATCACTGATAATATCACTGTAACATTTGCAGCAACATTATTGATGAGAAAACTGTGCATTGTGGGGGTGCGAGTTATATATATATATATATATATATATATATATATATATATATATAATGCAATTACATAGATTTTTTAAAATATTTTTGTTATTTTGTGGGGAGGGGCACCGTGGATATATCAGCACAAGTTGCAACCATTTTTCTTTTTCATAGTATATTAGCTCACTGGTGGGCAATTAAAGAGTTATCATGTGGCTATAAAACATAATGCAATAAACATTCAAACAGTAAAACCATTGATTAACTTAACCCATGTTTCAAAAGAGTTGAACTGATTTGCACTTTGATACTCAGGTGCAGAGTAATGGATCATTACCACAAAACGTGTTTGACCAGGTTGAACAGTAGGTAATTTTTTAAACCAGCATTACAGAATAGTTTTTGTTTTGATTCTTGAATTTTCTTGAACATGAATAGCAACAAAATAAATAACTGTATTACTGGAATGCCTATAATTGTAGTGGCAAGCGATTGAGATATTACTTTTAAACCCACAAATGAGTACCAGTCAATCACATACGAGGATAATGCCTCGGGTATCCCACATCCTATCAGAAAAATATATAGATATTCGTTCTAGTGCAGTCCAACAGATAGCTTTATTAACTATCAAATGGTTTATGCAAATGCAATGGAAGAACTACATCTGATAGTACTAGATATACATTAAATAATGGCAAATGTGAAAGTAGAATTTAGTACGTTATGGGCATTGTGTCCAGATGGAATCTAGTGAGGGATATGATGGTTAAAGTGTGATCCGAAGGTGATCACAACTTCCTTGTCTTATACTTTAATCATAATGCTTTTGTGTCATTGGCTCCCTTTGAAAAGAGTTGTGACATTTTGAAAAGGTTGCTAATATGTGTTGTAGGCTAGAATGGAATTCTGTTGAAGATGAGGATTTTTTGCCAGTGATCACAGATTTTAACACGGACTGGTGGAACAAATGGGCCCCGCTGAGATGAATCCCTGCAACTGCATTATAATGCACAAAGCAGTCTTTCAGGAAATACCCTGGGCCCCAACTAAACCTATAACTAGTAGCAAGGGAGTGAGAGCAAGAGGTTATTTGTGTACAACAATGACTGTAGGTTTGTAAAGAGTTATCTTTTGAAGGCAACACAAAGCTGGAACCCTAAAGGTCATTGAGTCATTCGGAAGCCTATACAAAAGACTCCTAGAGGGAGCAAAGTGGGAGAATAAGGACATGTCCAATTGTCTGGTTTAATCGGTGCTGTTACAGCCAATGACTAAAGGCTTTTATGGAACATTGTGACACACAAAAGTAAGGTTGGATCCGTTAAACATGATGTACGTGTAACACAAGATCGATAGTTCCAACATTCCTGTGTTCAGTATTATGGTGAAGGTGACCTTAGTAATGAGGGTACAATTTGTGAGATACCTAGTCCTGGAAACATGCCTCTGCAGCCCTTCGCCTTTTGGGATATGATGTTGGTAATTAACAAAAAAAAGTGGAGAAGGCCCTCGTCCTGATAAGTGTCTAGTGGAACTATACAAGCAAGAAACAGTGTTTTGGGGGATTACATTTTTGTGTTAGTAACATAATCTTAAAAGGGGCTGTGATGCCATAATCATGATCCGGTGCAGAAATAGTGACATCATATGAAAAAGGATACAGAAAAACCCAGAAAATGACCATCCTATAAGCCCCCTTGGCAGCATTCTAGAAATATTTTAGGGGTCATCATGGCTAGCCTAGAATCTTGAGTTAAGGGGGAAAAATCTTGTTCTCAGAGTGAAGCGGGTTTTGGGAAAAAAGATTTGTACAGTGGACCAGGCATTTATTTTAAATTGTTTTTAGAACAATATACCATATTTAGGGCGACATCCGTAAATGTAGGTAATATTTTCTTTTGACAATATAACCATATTCCGCCTCTGGAATTTTTCAAGGAAGACTTACCACCATTCTATTATTTATGGATATGGTCCTGTCTTGTGTTGCAGCCGTAGCTAAAATTAGACCCCTTATATATTGGGTAAGAGTTTTGGAGACCTCAAATTTGATACACTATAGAGATTGCCTTTGTGAAGCATTGGGTCATTTGGGGGTCGATGCCATGCGTGATTTAAGCATGTTTAAGACTGAACTGAGGACATAGGTGTGGTGGGTGGTAGGCGGTACGGAGGACTCTGAGCCGTATTTTAGTAAGAGTGTTTATTTTATGAGGTTGAAAATAAGAAGTAACGGAAATAAATGGGGTAACGAAAGCTTGATAGCTGTACTCCAGCGTATTTCTTCTTTAACGTCTCTTTTCTTTGTCTTTGATAGGTTCCTGGTTGACGGCGCTGGTTCGCGTGAACTCCCAGATGGAACCGAAAAAAGGAAAAAGGAATGAAAACAAAGGTAAGTGGGTTGCGGGGATAATTGCGTGGGTCTAGAATTCAGACATACAGGGGAAAGAGATATAAAATCTGAGATAGAGAAAGAGAGGATATATAGAGATAGACCCGGCTGTGAGAGGGTGGGAGGATTTAGACGCACGTGTGGTAAAATAACTCTCTCTGTGCTTTCCCCAAGTGCTCTACTAGTTCCCAGACACAGTTTCTCTCCCTCTCTCTGGTGTCCCCTTTCTTAAATGCCCTCCTCGGTCCCCTCCCCTCGTCTCGGCCTGCTCTCCCCTGTGCCCTCGTATTTAAAAAGGCTTGTGGTGTCCTTGGAACAAGGACCGTACCTTGTGAAGCCACGACCCTCCAGGGCTGTGGCGGAAAATGCTCCTCTCTGGGACTCTGGTCTTCTTTGCTGACTCCCTGCCGGTTCCTGGAATCTCGTCTGGTTCGTCTTCCTCTTCTTCCGTCGGTGTACGCGGCGTCTTGCAGTCTTTCTCCGTAGGTGTAGTTCTCAGGGAAAACTCCTCCTCTCCGTACATGGAGTCCATCATTTCTTTTAACGCCGGGACCCGGAAATCCGGGTTCCAGGAGTCAGTCGGCGTTCCCATGTCTCCATGGGAACGCGAGATTCCTCCGGCCGAGGCGCGTGAAAGGCGCCAATCGGAGGAGCTGGAAGGCGAGGTCGAGGAGACCCGCCTACACTCCCCATCCCATGATCGGGACTGGTAGAGGACCGAAGACTCGGGAAACCGGGAAAGAAAATTGGCAGGACCCTGCTGGGCACCCGGAATGTGGCGGACCTGGAAAGTAAAAGGTTGAAGCTCCAGAAACCAACGTAATACCCTAGTATTCGTGTCTTTATGTGAGGCTAACCAGGTCAACGGGGCATGGTCGGTATATAGGATGAAAGGTCTGCCCAATAGATAATACTGTAAACTCTCCACGCCCCACTTAATAGCCAGACACTCCTTCTCAATAACGGGGTTGTGGCATTCTCTGGGAAGTAGTTTTCTACTGATACATACTATGGGATGTTCGTGACCCTCATTGTCGGGTTGAGTAAGGACAGCACCTAAACCGACGTTGGAAGCGTCCGTATATAAGTGAAAGGTCTTGGAAAAGTCTGGACACCTAAGAACGGGTTCGGTCGTGAGGGATCGTTTGAGGCGGTTAAAGCTGAGGAATTGAGAATCTGTGAATATGGGCAATTTGGTGGGATAGTGTTTTTTTAGGAGATCAGTGAGAGGGGTGGCAATCGTGGAGTACTAGGGAATAAACCTGCGATAGTATCCCACCAGACCTAAAAAGAATCGAAGTTCTTTCTTGGTTTTGGGTACTGGCACTTGCAATATAGCCTCAATCTTGTCTTTCTGGGGCTGTAGAATCCCGTTACCTATAAAGTAACCGAGATAGGCGATGTGTGTGTTTCCTAGGACACATTTTTTTGGGTTGTCCGTAAGGCCGGCCTCATATAAGGTGTAGAAAACCTTCTGGAGATGTTGTAGATGGTCAGTCCAGGTGTCACTGAAGATTACAATGTCATCTAAGTAAGCCACTGCAAACGCTTGGAACGGTTTTAAAAGCCGATCCATTAAGCGTTGAAATGCAGAGGGAGCCCCATGAAGACCAAAGGGAAGAACAGTAAAATGATAAAGGCCTGACTGTGTTGAAAAGGCTGTTTTCTCTTTGTCGGAAGGGGCGAGTGGGATCTGCCAGTAACCTTTCGTTAGGTCCAGGGTGGACATATATCGGGCATTTCCCAGTTTCTCCAGTAAATCATCCACTCGTGGAATGGGATATGTGTCAAAAAGAGATATGTTGTTTAGCTTACGGAAGTCGATACAAAACCGAACAGATCCATCCGGTTTAGGAACTAGAACCACCGGGGAGCACCAGGGGCTTGTGGATGGTTCGATAACTTTTAAGGCTAGCATTTTCTTTACTTCTTCTTCAATTAGATGCTTTCGTGCTTCGGGGATTCGGTAGGGTCGTAGGCGAATGGTTTGGCCCTCTGGTGTTCTAATACGGTTTTGGATTAATGTAGTTCTACCTGGTGTACCAGAAAAAAACTGTGAATGATTATGTATCAGGGTTGATAGTTGGGTTTTTTCTGCTTTGGTAAGAGAGCTGTTTATTCGTGGACCTTCCCGTTGTTCTTCGCTATTGGTGGGATAGAGGTCCATATCGAAAGCAGTGGTTGGGGTTATTAAAAACCCGGTAGCAGAGGGGTTGGGAGTGTCCTCTGGTTCCTCCCACTTCTTCAGTAAATTAACGTGGTATATTTGGGTCCTTTTTGGGTGCTGATTTAATTCGATCAGATATGTGACGGGGGAAACCACTTTTATCACTCTGTATGGCCCCTGCCATCTAGCTAACAGCTTGTTTTCGGAGGTGGGTCGCATTATTAGGACTTGGTCATTAGGTTGGAAGGACCGTAGTTTGGTCCCCTGATCATAATATGCCTTTTGGTTCGCCTGAGTCTTCTCTAGATGTTTCCGTACATCTTCCCATACTACCTGTAATTGTGATTTTAATTTACTGACGTACTCTAATAGGGGGTTTTCTTCATCTCCTTCTTCTTCCCACATTTCTGCGGCCATATCAAGTAAATTACGGGGTTGCCTCCCAAACACTAGTTCGAAGGGACTATGTCCCGTGGAGGCTTGTTCATGAGTCCGGATAGCATAGAGGACCAGCGGTAGTTTCTGGTCCCAGTCCTTTCCAGAGTCTTCAACTGTTTTCCTCAGCAGGGTTTTGATGGTGCAGTTATAGCGTTCCACTAAACCATCAGTTTGGGGGTGATGTACTGCGGTTTTTATCTGTGTGATCCCTAGGATTTTACAGATCTGTTTCATAAGGGCCGACATAAAAGGAGTGCCTTGGTCTGTTAGTATCTCCTGGGGAAGTCCTACCCTAGAGAAGAAGGTTATCATGGCTTGGGCTACCAATTTCGTGGTCATACGAGGTAAGGGAATTGCTTCCGGATATCTGGTAGCGTAGTCTACCAAGACTAGTATATAAGTGAGTCCCTTTGATGATGGCAAGAGTGGTCCGACTAGATCCATACCAACACGACAAAATGGAATCTCAATAATGGGCAGGGGTTGTAATGGGGCTTTTCTCAGAGCTCCTGGGTCTATTAACTGACACTGAGGACACTGTGTGCAGTATTTTCTGATTTGAGCGTAAACCCCTTGCCAATAGAATCACCTTAACAGATATTCCTCAGTCTTTTCCCGACCGTAATGTCCTCCCCCTGGCTGGTTATGGGCTAAGAATAGGACCCGATTCCGATAGGGTTCGGGTACCACCAGTTGTTTCTTCTCTCCGTTTGTGGACGTGGTGATTCTATAGAGAAGGTTCCTATGTATTGAAAAGTAAGGACCCACCTCATTTGTAGATCCAGTTTTGGCATTTTTCCATGCGTGACATAGAGTGGGATGCTCTCGCTGGCTAGCTCGGAAAGAGATAGTGGTGTTGACTGTACTGGCTACTAGTTTCTCTGGGTTTTGTCCGGACCTTGAGATTTGATATTTTTGCTTCTCTTGTTTTTTCTGCCTTATTGTCAGCTTTATGCGAGCTGGGGATTCTTCAATATGACTGCTAGAAAACGGTGCTTCTGACCACCAATCAGATGACGATACGGGGAACCTTGTTTTATCTAAGAGATCGGGGAACCTGATATAGTCTGTACCTATGACACAGTCTTCTACCAATCGGTCCATAATTCCTACTGGAAGAAAATCTTGGTGCTCTCCCCACTCTATTCTTACCATCCCCAGTGGATAATTCTCTTTATCCCCATGAATACAACAGATAGTAACCCACTGGTTCGGGGTCCTGTCCGTTTGACTCAACAAGTCTCTGCGTATTACTGACTGACTACAGCCCGAGTCGATCAGTGCTTCTATTGGGGTTCCGTTTACTTTTATAGTCTGTTTGAACTTAAGGTTTCATCTACCCGTACACAATACTCTACCCCTGGTGACCCCAATTTCCATGGGTTCTACCCTGTCGCCTTTTCTTGGGCACATCCTTGCAATGTGGCCACACTCCCCGCAGCTAAAACAATGGGGTTGTTGCATGGGGTTTGCCTCCCCGTTTCTATGGGTCCCTGGTTCTTCTGGAGGTCGTCGTGGAGAATATTTGAGGGATCCCACGGGAGGCTTGGTATTGTTCCTGGGGCCTAGAGTCTTAATGTCAATAGACCTGTGATAGGCGCAGGCCAGGTCTACCGCCAGTTCAGTATCTATTTTGGGGTGTTGTCTTATCCAACTCCTCGTGCTGCCTGGGAGGGAATCTAGGTATTGTTCTAGAATAACAGCTTTAATTACATCTTCTTGGTCTGTTCCTAACGGCCCCAGCCATTTCAGCCCAAGATCCTTAACCCTGAAGTAGAAGGTACGGGGGTCCTCGCTCTGTCCCCATTTCACCTTCCTGAACTTCGTCCTATAGTACTCTGCGTCATGTCCCACCCTTTCTAGTATACTACTCTTAATATCCTTGTAAGGGGTAGGACCCCCGGGATTAGCGACCTGGTGTGCTGTTTGGAGGATGCCTGTCAGGAGAGGAGCAATATATTGACCCCAGAGTTCTTCCGGCCATTGGGCCGAGGATGCCACACGTTCGAAGTTTGTGAAGAACGAGTCAGGGTCCTCACCTTCTTGGAACTTTTGTAGGACAGAGCTCGAGACATTAGGATGTACTTTGCTGGTTGCGATGGTATCAGTTAATTTCTGGAGCGCAGTCTCATGCACCAGCTAATTATTAGCCATGATGGTGGCTTGGCTCTTTAATGCCGTTTGTAGGTCCTCTAGGTCCTCTTTTGCTTCCCTTTGATGAGCCTCCCACACCAGTTGAAGGTGTTGCTGACCTTCCGCCAATTGCTTAATCATATCCTCCAGCGTAGGTTTCTCCCCAATCCCGTTTGCCTCTATGTACGACTCAATCCCACTTCAGACACCACTGTGGTGGGGTGGTAGGCGGTACGGAGGACTCTGAGCCGTATTTTAGTAAGAGTGTTTATTTTATGAGGTTGAAAATAAGTAACAGAAATAAATGGGGTAACGAAAGTTTGATAGTTGTACTCCAGCGTATTTCTTCTTTAACGTCTCTTTTCTTTGTCTTTGATAGGTTCCTGGTTGACGGCGCTGGTTCGCGTGAACTCCCAGATGGAACCGAAAAAAGGAAAAAGGAACGAAAACAAAGGTAAGTGGGTTGCGGGGATAATTGCGTAGGTCTAGAATTCAGACGTACAGGGGAAAGAGATATAAAATCCAAGATAGAGAAAGAGAGGATATATAGAGATAGACCCGGCTGTGAGAGGGTGGGAGGATTAGACGCACGTGTGGTAAAATAACTCTCTCCGTGCTTTCCCCAAGTGCTCTACTAGTTCCCAGACACAGTCTCTCTCTCTCTCTGGTGTCCCCTTTCTTAAATGCCCTCCTCGGTCCCCTCCCCTCTTGTCTCGGCCCCCTCTACCCTGTACCCTCATATTTAAAAAGGCTTGTGGTGTCCTTGGAACAAGGACCGTACGTTGTGAAGCCACGACCCTCCGGGCCGTGGCGGAAATTGATCCTCTCCAGCACTCTGGTCTTCTCTGCAGACTCCCTGCCGGTTCCTGGAATCTCGTCTGGTTCGTCTTCCTCTTATTCCGTCGGTGTATGCGGCGTCTTGCGGTCTTTCTCCATAGGTGTAGTTCTCAGAGAGAACTCCTCCTCCCCGTACATGGAGTCCGTTGTTTCTTTTAATGCCGGGACCCGGAAATCCAGGTTCTAGGCGTCAGTCGGCGTTCCCATGTCTCCATGGGAACGTGATTCCTCTGGCCGAGGCGCACGAAAGGCGCCAGTCGGAGGAGCTGGAAGGCGAGGTCGAGGAGAACCACCTACAATAGGTCTGCCTGAGCTTTGGTATAGTCCTTCCTCCATTTCTGCTGGTGTATAGATCCCGTCTAGTTGAAGACATTCACAAAAAAGTGCAAGAGAGGACATCTACACATTTTGATCAAGAAAGTATAGGCCCATATTTAAAGCCTATCTGGATGAACACGAACCTCTGATTGCAAAAACGGTGTATTTAAAGTTTCGGTTTGACAACTTACCCTTCAATGATATTGTGCATAACTGAAGTACTTAGGCTGAGAAGGGTAGGTTTTGACATGACTGCTCAAATCAGATTGATGATGACTATCAGTTTTAGATTTAGCTTAGCAGCACACAAGCGCTGCTTTTCAACATGTTGTAATCTATTCTGTGGACTTTAACCACGCCCATCTCAAGCCCATCACTTTCATTCGTTCTTGGGCCTGCCTTTCAAAAACCCTTTGATGTTGTTGGTAACTGCTTTATGTTTGGCCCACCTTCAGGCTGTTTTGTTACTGCCATGGAAACTGACCTTGTTACACGGATTAATGAATGATCGGCCATGTACCTTTGTCTGCTGCACTATTTTTTTTTCTTTTGCCTCGCACTTCATATTCATGGTGGTATGTTCTTTCTACCTTTTCCTTGTTTTCGAACACCTTGCTTTTTCTTTGCGATGTCTGAGGGGTCATTTTTTCATTTTTATATAGCGCAAACTCAATACAAAGGTATTACAGTGCTTTAAATTAGCACTGGTTACATTACACAAGAACACACTCATTTTTGGTAGCAAGGGAAGATTAAGTGATTTGCCCAGAATCACACGATGTTGTGCCAGCGCCAAGACTCAAAATATGTTCCCCAGCTTCAAAGTCAGAAGCTCTGGCCCTTATGCCACATCCTCCTCACTAGGGTTCTTTCTCTGGTGCGTGTTGGGACAGTCTGTGAATGACTCGTTTTTTAGGACAAGCGTAAGTGTATGACCTCTTGTATACTTTTAAGTATACTTCTTCTGTGGGCTTAAAGCCATTTCATTTGTTCATTTTAGTGTAATTTACAATTCCTTGCTTGCTAGTAGTTAGTCCTGCATTTTTGCCCCTCCTTGTTCCTCCCACGGACCAAATACTCTATCATTCCGCTTTGTCAATTTATCTGGTCTTCAGGGGGCTATTTTTTTAGTGTCAGTCAGTCAGTCAAAATAACTTTATTCGGCGATTAGCCATTAAAGTATAGATGCATACATAAAAATCATCATAAAATACAGTACTTATGACATTCATTAAAAGTAAGTCTATTAAATCTAAGCTTACCACCCAAGCCTACTAAAACAGTAAGATAATAAATACTTATAAAAACGTATATAATAATAAGACAATATAGTAATAGGACAATGCCTAATTTCTCTTAATAAATAGTCACATTACCAGTTCATATCGATTTCTAATGGTGATAGCGGATTTAATAAAACTAAGAATAGAAATGCAGATTTGTTTGGATGAGAGGCTTTGAATGCCAATCAATCCTTCTTTGTAGGAAGAAGTGCGCAAGTTGCGCAAAATGGGTAATAAAAAGGATTTGATTGGGACTGAATAAAGTTTACAACATAAGATAAAGTGGCAAGTGCTTTGTTTTAAAAAATTGTCACAAGGGCATGGGGGTAGTGTTTTTTCCCACACACATTTTATCGGGAACGCCACTCTAAAATGGATCAGATTAAATCTAAAAGATACGAGTAAAGAGTATAAAGAAGGGGTCGGGAACCAAACAAAATAAGGTTCTAACAAGCCTGATGATAGAATTTGTATATATGAATTAAAAGAGCTCAATTTCTCTGCCACTTGGTATCTAAGATTCATAGCATGCTCTTTATGTCGAAGTTTAACAATTTATTTCGCATTAGCTGGCAGGAGCTCTGGTTTAAAATACATATACTCCAAATCCAAGTTTCGGAAGCCATTGTGAACAAAATTTAGCCATGGAATTTTGTTACAGTTTGATAATGAGAAACAATCTTTTACACAATCGTGTGTTAAAGTAGCCGCCGGATTTGACCATACTTTTATCCATAGCAAAAGTGGGGCAATATCTATCAAATCTGTAATGTAGCGGATTCCCAGTTCCTCATGGCATAAAATGTTCGCTATGTTCTTAGGTACCATAAGTAACCGATGAAGGAATTTATTCTCTAAAAGCTGTAAAGTGCTTGGACTGGTATATCCCCAAAGGCCACCCCCATAAATCGCTGTCGAAACACATTTAGAGTTGTAGAGCATGAGGATCTGGTAGACCGGTCTATGCCCTAATCTGCGGGCAAAGCGAAAGATTGCCTCAACATTTCTTGCCAGTTGTTGAAGCTTAAAATTCAAATGGGATTTCCAAGACAGAGTGGAACTTAGATACAGACCTAGATAGCAAAAGTCTTTTACCTTTGTCAGGGTATTCCCCCCCATTCTAAAACATCTGGTACGAGTATTTTTAGGACCGCAGGTCATAACATGTGATTTTTTTAAATTAACTTTCAAATCCAGCTCTCGTGTGTGTGTTAAAAAAACAGATCCAAGAGAGTCTGTAGACCATTGGCCGTGCAGGCAATTAAAACAGCATCATCGGCATATAATAAAATTGGCAATTGTCTAAAACTCATCCTTGGGAAATCCTTACCATTTTGGACCAAACAATTATGCAAGCCATTTATGTACAGTAAAAACAGGAAAGGTGCCAGTGTGCAGCCCTGCCTAACACCTCGAGTGGAAACAAGGGGATTGGGACCTTTCACCGTGTTGTCCAAACTGAATTAAAATATGGAGGTCAGAGTATAAGCGTTTGATCAAAATTAACAAATCTTACTCAATCCCCATTGTATCCATTATATCCCACAGTTTTGCTCTGTTCACCATATCAAATGCACTAGACAGATCTATAAATGCTAAATGGATAGGTTCCCTTTTGGCAATTACATATTTACTGAGGATAAGATGTAAATTTAGGGCTTGGTCCACTGTGCCTAATCCAGGCCTAAACCCATATTGAATTGGCGATAAAATGTTTGACCTTACAAACCAATCCTTGAGCCGGGTCAGGATTACACTCCCCAGTATCTTTGCCGTGGAGTCTATTAAAGAAATGGGTCTATAGCAGAAGGGGTCAAGCCTGTTACCCTTTTTGAAAATCGGAACGATAATTGCCATTAACCATGAGGAGGGAATAGCGCTTTGAATAGCACTATTCAGAACGTTTGTGATTAATGGAACCCACAGATCAGGTAGAGATTTAAATAGATCCACCGGTATCCCATCAGGGCCAGGAGCTTTCCTTAGTTTCATTTTAGTTATTGCTGCACTGATCTTATGTGCCTCAAGTAAAATGCCGCTCTTAACTGGAATAGGAGTAGCCAAACGTGGGGGGCCACATACCTCCCCTCCGTCATTGGGATTATTTGCAGATTGAAATACAGATGAAAAATGGTCTACCCAAACCCCCTCTGGTATCAAACAGTCATCTTCCCTGTTTTCCTTTCCTGAAAAATATGGGTGATTAACCACCTTCCAAAATTGAGAGGGATCCCGTAGTTCCGTCGCTGCCATAAGGTCTTCCCAAGCGCTAGTGCGTATTTCATTCTTTTTCTCTTCTAGGACTGATTTATATCGGCCCCTGGCCTGTTTAATTAAATCCCGATTACATGGAATGGTTTTGATCGCTAACTTTAGATCTCTATGGGCAGCCGTACAAGCAGAGTTGAACCACCGTTGAGGTTTTACACCTTTGGGATGTTGGGCACACAACAATGCCTGAGAAATAGCACAGCTTAAAGATTCAAAGGCATTTATGAGGTGGAGTGGAGTGGGTTGCAGGGACAAGCAAGTGTTTATGTCAGCCTTGTTTTGAGTAATAAGGTTCGTATGGAAAGTGTTAGAGTTTACTCTCTCCCACCTTATGCGAGGGCCAGAATTTCTTTTGAACACCTCTTTCCCTTTATATGCAATCCTAGGTAAGATTACTCTAGTTTTAAAGGATCATTTTACACTCAAAGGGTTATGATCACTAGCACAGTGAGATTTAATTTTAAAATCCACTATTGAACGTGAAAGTGAGGAGTTAATCAGAATAAAATCAATAATGCTGCCGTTAATACTTCCAGTATAGGTGGGTGTTTCTCTTATCTGACTGTTTGACATATCCCTTGCAAAAGCAAGATCAAATTTATAAATAAGAGTGTTCAAGGCATTTCCTAAATTAGAGTGAATAAAATGAGTGAGTGACTCTCTGCCTTCTATAGCGGCACCACATAAATGAGGTAATTCATACTTGCATAACTGAACATTAAAATCTCCAACCCAGATCATATCAAATTCCCTGTCCTGAAGTTTCCCGGCTGAGTCTAGTTGGTCTGTAAGTTCTTCGAGACTTCCTGGCAGAGCAGCACTTGGAATATTATTATAAAAGTTTAAGAGTAAAATATATTTTCTTCCGGATATTGATAATAAAACTACCAAACAAAAAGCAGAGGACCAAATCAATGAAACCTCAATTTTTGGGAGTAATAATGACACAAGTACCAGAAGGCCGCCACTTGCTCTGCCTGCTCAAGATGGAGTAGCTGGCTGAGATACGGAGTAGTAGCCGTCTAAATGGAAGGGTGCCGTAAGCCAAGTTTCTTGAAAACAAATGATGTCAAATGTGGATATAAATTCCAGCCATTCCAAATTTTCAACTTTAGAACGCAACCCAGCAATATTCCAACTAATTAAGGATAACAATGTGTTACTTTGCTGGGGCTTTTTCCCAGACTCCTCGATTATAGCCGTGTCTGTTGTAAGATGTGGGAAGCTAACTGACTCGTCAGGCCCTATGGGTGATTTCAAAAGTGTATGCACTCCCATCAGCTCTAGTTCCTGTAAATATTCATTTGGGAGCCCCAAACCCTCCAATTGTCAATCAATTGCGTCAAGGGAAGAGTGATTTTGAGTAACCCCAGAGTCAAGAGTGGGGTTCTGTACAGGTGCCTTTGTTAGAATATTTTTACTATGGGAAGCCCTCATAGGAGGAAGTGGTAAAGTGGGCGGCCTGTAGAAAAAGCTTAATGGATAGACTTCCACCTTCCCCTTTTAGACTCGATGGTAGAGACGCCAACAAATGATTAACACAATGAGAATTTGCAAAATTAATCACTATGCAATCGCCTTCATATGCTTTTTTAGACAAGCCTAACCACTTCACCCTTCTAGCCATAATTATTCTATTATTTAAGTCATCTTGATGTCTACGTTTTTGGCTCATCCACTGTGCACATTTCCTTATTAGCGCATGAGTATCTTCTTTCTGAGTGCAATGGAGAGGTGGAACGTTTGCTAAAACTAAAACATATAGCAAGCTATCCGGAGGAAGCTGTAGAACCTCCTTTGTGCTAGTGGAAGATCTAGGTTTAGAAGCAGTTTCAGGCCTCGGTAAGTCAAACGCGCCACCAACCAGAGTAGACAGGGAATCAGTTAATAAGTCATCATGGGGATTGCGGGTAGGTATGCGATGGGACGGGAGTTGGTTGCAGTTCATTAGACGGTTCGCCTGCTGAAAAGCATTGAGATCAGACACCAATTTCGGAGTAGAGGGAGGGGAGTTTGAACTAGATTTTAGAGTGGGCTGCTGAGGCAGATATTTAAAAATTGTTTCTTGTAACTGCTCAAATTTGGAATCAATAAGTAATGTTAGCTTCTCCTCTAAAGCCAAAAAAAAAGGTTTTAGGATTGAGTGTAAGTTGGTCGAATGATTATCTCTTAGAATCCTGCGGTCTGAGCATAGATCGCCCAATATTGAGGTTTCCTTTGGGAAAGGGTCGGCCGGGATATCCGTTGGTGTGGAAATACGTTCCTTAATCTTCATTGGGTGTTTGAGTAACTTATTACACTTACGGAATCCTCCAGCTTTCCTTTTTTGGGGGGGAGGGGGAGTGTCAGCTAAATGTTCGTTGTTAGCTATATTAAAGGGCTGTAAAGAATGCGAAGCATTAACGTCATCTTCAGGCAGAGGCAAAATAAACTCACGGGGAGCAATTGGAGAGACTGCGGACTGTGTATAGGTCGTAGATTCTAAAGAGGTTCTTTGGGTCAAATTATTTGCCACCCCGATTCTTTCTTCCACTTGGACAATTTCAGTTTCAATGGCCCCAATAACTGAAGATAAGAAGCTAGTTATTGATGATTGGACGGGCATAGCGTGTGCTCCATCGGCCCCAGGTGTGGTGGTCTTTCTTTTACCCATCGTCTTGCAAGTAATAGTGGGGCAAAACGCCAATATAAGCCGATATGAGTAAAATACAGGAAAGTAGTGGCAGTGTGAAAATAGTAAATAGATCAGTGGAACTGCTCTCTTAGCGGATCTTGCTTAGATGCCAGTTACTTAGGACCTCCTGAGCCGTGGAACCCAAATAAGGGGGGTTATGGAAGAGCAATCACAGGAGAGAAAAATGCAGTACCTCTTAAGAGTCCGATGAGCCTGATCCAGAAGTCCCAAGTGAGTTCTTAGGGGGTGGCCCAGCCCAGCCTCTTCCGGGCGCTGACGGGCAAAGAACGGGCCCGCCTGGGCGCGTCCCGCGACAGCGGGAGTGCGATCCAAGTTTAAAGGGCTCCTGCCCTATGGTCCGCCTCCTGCCTCCTTCCGAAAACGCGCTTCCCGCGACAGCGGGAGCGCGATCCAAGTTTCAAGGGCTCCTGCCCTATGGTCCGCCTCCTGCCTCCTTCACACACTCATTTTTGGTAGCAAGGGAAGATTAAGTGATTTGCCCAGAATCACACGATGTTGTGCCAGCACCAAGACTCAAAACATGTTCCCCAGCTCCAAAGTCAGAAGCTCTGGCCCTTATGCCACATCCTCCTCACTAGGGTTCTTTCTCTGGTGCGTGTTGGGACAGTCTGTGAATAACTCGTTTTTTAGGACAAGCGTAAGTGTATGACCTCTTGTATACTTTTAAGTATACTTCTTCTGTGGGCTTAAAGCCATTTCATTTGTTCATTTTAGTGTCATTTAAAAATCCTTGCTTGCTAGTAGTTAGTCCTGCATTTTTGCCCCTCCTTGTTCCTCCCACGGACCAAATACTCTATCATTCCGCTTTGTCAATTTATCTGGTCTTCAGGGGGCTATTATTTTAGTGGTTTCAGCTCCTGTTACTGTTGCCTGTGTTTAGTTTTGATGCCTTAGCTGCTTACATTTTTACATAGGATTCCTCCCTCCAACCCCCTCTTAATGCCACAGTTGTTTGTGAGCACGGCGTGGTGGTAGCCTTCTTTCTCAGCAAGCTCACTTGACTCACGTTTACTTGCCACCTTGGCCTCGCACCGCCCTACCTCCCCTCCTGTTAAATGCATGCTCAGTCTACTGCTGAGGGACTTGAAATCCTACCACTGGTTTGTTATTTCTCCTGTGCTGACTGCAAGGGTTAACATACCCCGCCCACAGCACCCTTTTCTTTAGATGCCTTCTTGGGGGCAATGTGGCTTTCCTGCCCATGTGATCCATGAACCGAGGCTTGCTCATGCAATTAATGCATTAACGGTATGCCTTCGGGTCACTAGTCACTTTTCTGTTTCCACTAGCTGTACCACCCCGCCAACTCTTTCCTTGTTTGTGAACATGGCCCCTTGCTTCCTCACTCTAAGGGAACCATATTAAGGTATCATGACCGCATGGAGGGGGAACACTCTCTGACTCCGGAGATGCAGTTCAGGGATTTTGTGGTGCTGCATGAACCGGCGTTGCACACTGCAGGGATCCCCTACCTCTACTGGGAGAGCTTACACCACAAGCGGGCGAACGAGGTGGGTAAGAGTTACATATATTTTGTATTACTGAACAAGGAGAACAGGAAAATGTCCCCTGTAGAAGGTTCTTGACATTCCATTTCAGCATCTAATGAAATAATTACTTGCTAGTGTCATCGATTGACCCGTCAGTGGCAGTGTAAGCATGCGCATGTTCTAAGCTATGAAAGGTGAATGTTCTTCTTGGAAAATGACGTACATTTGTGCCTCCATATTTTACGGACATTTATGGATATGATAAACTAGAACTTGCTTTACCTACTGTATATTCATAACATGGACAACGTAAGTCGCCAAAAACCTGAGGGTGTTTGTTTCCAGGGTTTGCTTGTCTTTATTTTTACTTAGTGATATTTAGGATACATGACTTGTTATGTTTACTCCAATCTTACAAACATATGTTTAATGTATGGAAGTGTTTTAAGGTGGTAATACTATTTGTCAGCTCCAAAAAACGTCTTTATACTGAAAAAGGGCGTTCATCAAGTTATTGTTTGTCATTAAGTCACAGACTTTCAGCATTTCTTCTGATGAAAAATGTGCTCTGTGAAACAATTACATTTCCTTTTAGAAACTGAAATTTCCCCTCCGCCGCGGCACATTCCTGCTGAGACAGTTAAATAACAATAGCACTTCATCTTCAGTTCGAGGCGGCTCGCACTCTACTATCCCTCAAGAGGTCTGCCCTTTACAACCAAGCTGGGTTTAGCGAGATGTAGTCTGGCGTACACACTGTTTTACATTTTAAATAGTGACACTTTTCAAAAAACAAGTTGTGTCCTTTTTTATTTTGCCTGTAACTTCTCTGTGGTTGTCTTGTGTCCTTTTTTGGGGGGAATTGTGTTAGTCAGCAAGCAACATTGATGGTGTGGCAGTGAAAGTGGTATTCTATTGTAATTAGCATGGCACATTTAAATTAGGATGCTAAATGGCAACATTTTCATTTTTGGCTGCAGATAGAGGAAGAAGGTAAATGGAAGTGCTTTAGTTATATGCAGGGCCACTGAAATTATGTGGCAGGAAAGGACAAAATTATACGGTATGGTTGACCATTTTCTGTGGCAAGAAAAGTCCAATTATGCATTTACAACATCAACTGCTCTAACTTTTGCAAACGTGAGACCTATTGCACTGCAAATGCTTGTATTTATATAGCGCTTGGTTATACAGGTTCTACCATTGCATAGCGCTGCCAAGGTGGTACCATTCTTAACAAAATCTCTATAATTAATTTACATCAACCTTGCACGGATGAAGAGATAAAAAAGCTATGACAGGATCGTAATCTGTGAGATTCTCGTTCTGTCAAAACCTCTGCATTGGGTGCATTAACCAACTGACTTGAGTAGAGCTTAACACTAGGCGAGAGCATGTGCTCTTGATAACCTCCGGAGGGTCACCAACCAAGCACATAGGTTAGTTCTAGGGAAGAATATGGTGAAAGGTGTTGTCTCCAAAATGGTGGAAAAAGAGTCATGACTCCAGACCCAAGCACTTCACAGCCTCAAGCTTGATAGCAAAAAACCTTTGGATGTAAACTGGGCAACTTCAAATAGAGTTCAATTAGTAGAGGCGGCTATTTACGTATCCCTGTAGCGCAAAGAAGCTAACACAAGAGTGCCACAGTGAGAGGAGAAGTGTATCATAGTGCACAAAAGTGGACTAAACTCAATCACTTTCTGCTCTCAGAATCCACTGGTGTCTTGGCTCTGATGACAGTCCCCTCACAGCTACTGTGATCCTGCAGATGCCACTTCCGGGAGTGCTGTCTAAAACAGTGCTCGAATAGCTCTGCTTCCTGTTTGAGGAGGCCCCACTTCAAATACACCCCACAGTAGCTGTCACAGGGCAGAGTGCTTCCCCATCACCCTCTTCTGGACTCCTGTGTATAATGGTCCATTCATCATCTGTCACAGTCTAGTAATGTTTAGCCTGCTCTCCTCTCTTCCAGCCCCAGGCTTCATGTAACCACTTCACTAAGTTCCCATACTTCATTTGCTTATTTCTGATTGCCGTGGTTACCAAGTACATGGAAAATCAATGTCAAGAAAATATCTATCTCACCCTATCAAGTGGCCCTTTTCTCACTCCTGCTTCTACTGGTATTCGTATCGGTGCTTCACCACGCCTTCCTCTGTCTCTAGGAAAATACGTGTGTTTGTTTAAATGGGTACACACCCCAAGGACTACATCTGAAAGTCAATCCTGGACAGTAACAGTAAAGACTCCATGGGCAGGAAATGTTTTAAACAGGAGAACTGTTGTTTCGCACTCTGTGGCCACGAGGACCAGCCACTGCTTGTACTTTTGCAACCCAAATGTGTTGCTGTGACTTAAGTTTTTTTTATATAAGATAACAAAGAAAGACTACCAACAGATGTTATGACGAGTCCAGATTTCTTGCTGGAACAACATTGATAGGTTATTATAATATGGTCCGCACAGGGCCATGGTGGAAAGACCCTAGAAAAGGGTTCTGCAAAGTCGGTCCAGGAGTGCCGGGTCCATGCCAGATTTTTTGCATATCCACATTTAGAAAAATGTAGATTTCTGAAATATCTTTTTTCTAAATGTGGATATGCTAAAAACCTGGCATGGACCCAGCTCTCCAGGACCGACCTTGCAGAACCCTGAGTGGTACATCAAGTGGGTTTTTTACATAATTGCATCATGCATTTTGTTCACATTACAAATATTTTAAATTTGAGGTCCCAGCATTTAAGTGAAGGTAGTCTGAATATGGGCTAAGGTAGCCCACTGGCATAAGAAGTAACCAGCAAAGATCTGTGTAGAAAAGGATTAAATGTTTGCTTCCCAGAGAGGCTAACTCGGCCTTTCATCATCCAGGGTGATATCACCTGAGCCTTTGAATGGTTTATCACACTATCACTGCATGGAAGGGACCGGCTGTCACTGAACTAACACACTGATCCCAAACCACCACTATCCCAGTTAGTAAGAAGTTTCAGAACACCGTGGAAGGGTGCCACAGCTTCAGATGACGCCATACAGAAGGCAAAAGTGTAAAAAAATAACGGTGGGAAGATAATATATATGTTTTATCTTGTGCCTGTCCCTTGGTCCTTTCCTTTTGCTGGAGCCACGTCTTGTCATGGTTTTGTGTGTGATGCCATGCGATTCCTCAGGTTTTTGTATGTCAGCTGGAAACAGGAGAAGCTACTCAGGGAATGAGATGATAAAATCACACTGTTGGTGGGACAGGGCCACATACATGACTGATCACCTTTCTCCTGTAGTGATTTACATGGTAATACATGCTTCAACATGTGTATTTGCCTGCCTCCTGTGCAGTGCATCTGTGTCTTCTCTTCAGATCACCTATTATCAGGGCCACTGGAATTATGCAGCAAATGGCGGGCAAAAGTATGTGACAGAGGTGCCTGAATGATATGGCTTAAAAGTATAAATTATGCTGCTTAATGCTGCACATTCAGTGGTAACGTTATTTTGCTATTTTGTTATTTAACACATTAATACGGTCTGAGTAAATATTTTTCCTTATTAGTACGAGTTTAATGCAAGACCACAGCTACTAAAAAGTGACCAGATGGCCTCTGCAAAGGATCTCCCTCTCTGCAGAATATTCCAGAGTGACTGAACTGCATCATTCCGGTGGCCATTCCTCTTACTAACATGCACCAAGAGGAGACACTGCATGATTAATGTGGGCTACATAAATGATCGCTATAATTTTATTTTATTATTGTTGTTGCATTAGTTGTGTGATGGGGTTATGGAGAGGAATGCATCTTTGCGAGTGCACTAGGTATGCATGATGCAGTTTAGGTTTCCAACACAGTAGCTAATCTCTCTAAAATAATACTGGATTCCTTTTTATGACTTGTGAGGCACTGAGAATGTGTGGTTGGTGCAACATCCATTGATGCTTTACATACTTGGACACCACCACTCTCAGCATCACCACAACATTGTTCTAATTCAGAGCAGCGGTTCACAGCATCTTCAATACACACTAATATCCTTGTCACATGACCAGACTATTTCTGGGCATCTTCTCTGACTTTAAGAGAGGTCACAGCTGAGTCACTGCCTGAGAGGGACATCACTGTCTGAGCTTATTTTCATTGTATGTTCTGCGACTACACACAAGAAGTACACTAATGCTGTGTGTTTTATATTTGTTGCATTTGCGGATGCACAAGTTTCCTTTCAGATGGTATACGGTCTAACCAAGCCATTTGGTGTAATGAAGGTGCCTTATGAAGTCACCTAGTGGTTAGTTGAAATTATTGCCACTCTACCTTAAACACCTATATGGGGACTGCACCTTGGGCACAGTTTTGTTTTGCCCGAGGAGCTGAAATTTGCACCACTCCCTGGCCCAGCTATTCCAACAGAATGTCCATAAAATGGCTGAGCCAAATTAATTCTCACATGGTTTGTCCCAACCTGTAATGGCACAGACAAGCTAAAAATGATGGAGCAGAATGTGCCTCACCATGTCTCAGAACATATTACAATTCACACGGAGCTGCTTGCCAGCTGAAAAAGGTCTGTGTGATTTTTCATTTATGACTGTGCCACACAACCAAACTGTGTCAAAACCAAAAAGGGGACCAAGCATCAGTGTGATATAACACAAGGCACCACCACTGCAGTATTTAGTGCACGACAACTGACATGGACAGAGGCCACCCTTGTCTGGATCAATGCCCCAATCCTGGTCTGCAGGTATATTTTGAATGTAAACATTTTCCCAGCACCTAATTGGGCACCATGAGATTTACTTGTCAAATTATTAACTGGCAAGTAGGAAGTTGGGCTTATGTGCCCCACAGTACTCATTGTTGGATTCAAAGTCATTTGCATGTATAGGCTCAACTTACTTGTGTAAAAGGCTTGATTTACAAAAGTGGAATATGAATTTGAGCTTATAACTCAATGTACTTTTACACATACATAATACAACACCTGTATTATGTAACATTAGGTTGGAGTAAGTCTGCTCTAAGGGATGTGGAGTGTGCATTCCAAGGAGGGGGTGCCAAAAGAGTTTGTGCACAATGACAAATGTATGAATTTGTAACTACTCACAAACATTCTCAACCTGGAAAAGTTTAGAGACTTATTGTAGTTACACACCAGATTAAATCATTTCTCAGGAACAGAATGAGGGGGAACATCCCTAGAATTTATGGTTGTAGGAGATGTGGCTACCCCAGTGGAAAATGGGAGAAAAGGTTAGAAAAGATAAATGTCCTAGTAATCATTTTTTTCTCATATGAAATTGTTTTCCATGAGAAGTTATGTATGTGTAGCTGCTTACGATTGTGAGTACCTCTGTTTTTGACTGTTGAAGGCTCCCAGGATTACTCCTGGAATTCAGTGAGAATTCCAATATCAGAATCAAATATCTACCCCTTAATGAAGGAGTAAACTTACAACTGTAGGTTTTCTTAGTGAAGGTGGGCCCTTGTGACTGAAAACACCCACAAGTGTAAAACATAACTGGTGTGTAATAGTATTGCAGTAGGTCTGAAAATGTGTAAGGCACTATGCTCTCTAGGGGTTACACATGTGGCTGCACTGCATTACTTTTTGTCATTTTGTTTTCATCTTATTATGCCTTCTAAGGGCTGACTATATAGTTACATGGCCATTTTCTTACATATGGTATTTGTATCATGGTGTCCTCTACGGGCTGGTCTGAGCATTACAGTCAAGATACTACAATATTTGCAGCACTCTGAAACTTGCCCCATAATGCTTTGCAGGGCATTTCTTTTTTAAAACATTTTTACCCTTAATTCAGCCTGTGGTGGTCCTACGACAATTGGACCACCACCCAATCATTCACAAAAACACGATCTTTCTGTCTAAGACATCACTAGGTCCCCACACTAGGCGTGGGGAGACCAAAATAATAACCCCTCCCACCAGTCAGTGTCTTTTTAAGTTCTCTCATGGCTGGAACTTTGGTTTTACAGCTGGGAGTAGTTTGTGTTTTAAGAGCCTTGTTTGTAATATTATTCTATTAGGCCCCCAGGCCTGAAAATGTGTAATGCACTATGCTCTCTAGGGGCTAAATATATGGTTACACTGCATTATGTTCTGCCATTCTGTTTTCATGTAGTTATCCTCTCTAGAGACTAACTATATGGTTACATGACCATGTTTCTTACAAATGTTATTTTTATTGTGTTGCCCTCCAGTGACTATTCTGAGCATTACAGTCAAGGTACTACAATATTCGCTGCACTCTGAAACTCGCTCCATAAAGCTTTGTGAGGCACTACTTTTACAAAGCATTTTTGCCCATAACTCACCGCACTTACAATATGGCGCACCATGGCAGTCATGTCTACAATAGCATAATAATTTATGGCACTAATGTGTCACTTTGCTAAATTAGTGGCACAAATGATGGCGCTAATGCAACAAAGCACAGGGAGGTCCATTGTCTTCAATGTGAGAGTCATCTTAACGCCTGCCTCAGGCAGGCGTTAATAAGTACGCTAAAAATGGGGAAGTGAAATCTAGTCAATTTCACTGCGCTATTTTTCTGGGCCTCCCTACGAGGGAACGGCCCTACCTTGCATACATTATGCCTGGCGCATGCATAATGTGGCACAAGGGTTTACAAAGTGGCGCAATGCTTGCATTGCACCACTTTGTAAATATGGTGTGTGGGAAAAGCCACCTTAACGCCACATTCGCGTTGAAAAAAATACGCAAATGTGGCGCAAGGTGGCTCTAGGGGCATCATAAACATGCTATTTGGTGTTTGATGTTACCTGTTATTTACCAGCTGCATGGCAGAATAGACGAGGGCATAACAAATTTGAGTCATTTTTAACATTTGTAATGTTTATTTATATTTAAATAGCCTTTTTAAAACTTTGTTATGGTGTAGGAAAGATTTGTTGGAATCTTATTTTATGTATTTTAATTCTTAATTGTTTTACTGCCTTATAGTTTTATGGGTTACACCCGAAATACATGTGAATGAGCTGCAAAATAACATTATTACTTCTATATTAATTTCCAGCTGACATGGACTGTAACAGTTCTGAAAGACTGCAAAAAAAGTTTATATCTAAGAGTGTGGGGGCGTGCTGCTAGGAGGCTAAGCATAACCTAATAGGGTGGTACTCTGACTTGTTCACCTCTTTTTTTGTAAAATAAACATCCTTCACCACCTCATCTTAGCTGATGACCTTTATTTCATGGTGTTGAACTTAACAGCCTTTGTGCCAGTTAAAGCTTGTTTTAGCAGTGTAATGATGATCTATGCTATGGTGAAATGCAGATGAGTTTTACGCCTTCAGACATATGCTGCTGTATTACTGATTTTTCCTAGCTTACACTCTCATACCAGTATGCCTAAAGCATGTGGTCCAACAAGGTAAGAAATATGTGAAACCCCGACTCTTCGCATACTGCCTTTCTATTATGTTTTCGGCTTGAGTTAGGCAGGGTAGGTTCTGTGGTAACTGCTTGTACTGACTCATGTACACTAGCTGTGGGCCTCAGCAGCACTGTACCGAGCCTGCTTCTTTCCAGTCTCCTTACCAAGGGGTTGGTGATGTTCCAATGAGGGCTCCCCGGGACGGCACTTCTAGGTGTCCATCCCCGGGCAGCTTCGGGCGGTTGGTGAAGTCCAGGCCTGCAGTGCTTCCTGATTGGTTGCTCATATCTGTTTAGACTGTGAATATAACGGTAGTTTATATCCGTTATATTGAAGTGCGTCATTACAATGCTGTGACCAGATAGAGTAGGGTAAGAATAATTTTGGCCCCTTTGTTCTGTGGAGATATTTATTTATTTATTTTATGGCGGAGAAGGCAGCGGCTGTCAGGGAAGCCCTCAGGGTAATTTGTGATGCCAGAAGGGATGACCTTACCCAACCAGGCATTTTGTCGCAAGCCTGGGTTGGATTTGAGCGTCCCAGGCGAGCTGCAGCTGAGAGGGTTGGCAGTGGCAGTTTCAGCCTGCTCACCACCTCAGCAACGATTAAATAAAAATACAAATGCTAGGTGTCTAGGGAAATATAAACGAAAAGTCAAAAAAGAAACTGCACTTACATTGCCGATCGCCATGTCTTTTGTTGACTCCCATGACATTGTGGCTAAATGAAGCCGCGCGTGTGTGCTAGCTTCTTCAGAGGAGAAGGCTATTAAAAGAAGGCGGGCCTCGGAGGAAGGCGAGGGCGAAATGGGCGGTGGCTCCCAGCTTTCTGGAACAGTCCCACCCGTTGAAACAGAGCAGAACGAAAGGCGGCCGGAGAAGCATAGGTTGCCAAGCAATCTGTCTGAACACATGGGCAAGTGAAAATACCTATTTTAGGACTTTAATAAAACGCTCTGAAGAAGTTATGACTGGGGCTGGTATAGAAAGGGAATTACTTCCCATGAAGTCAGTATGGGTGGAAAATGATTTACACAGCCTCAACAATGTGTCAGAGGACCTCTCAGAAAGGGTTTCTGTTTTAGCACCTAAGAAGGTGCATAGTAAATCATTTAAGAAAAGTGTATTTTCAACAAATAACATTGAAGATGAGGTGGAGGGAAGCCCCGTCAGAACTGCCACACAGTTGGAGGGGGGGCAGGCGTTTTGATGTACTGGAACACGACTTAGTATATAAAGAGAGCTTAGAGAGAGGCACAACAAAGGTCACAGTTCCTGTAGGTTTTTGTGGCTTACAGGATGTCAGTGGGAGCATGCTGCATAAGGTTGGCGGATGTAGCGGGGACCAGCCGGCCAAGTTTGGAGTGACGTGGGAGAACCGGCAAAAAGTGAGGGAGAGGTTCAGGGCAACCGTCCCGACAGCGGGGGAGCAAAAAACAACTTCTGAGGTACAAAAGAAAAATGTTGACTGGAAGAATTTCGATGGGGAACGTCCAGGGACAAGTTTTGGGTATGATGATACTGAGATATGTGAATTGGACTATGATGAAGAAAGTGAGGATCTGGAAGAAGGGGAGATACCAGATGAGCGCAACAAGGGGGATCGTCAAGACCGTTTTGAACAAAAAGGGGACAGAGGGGATGCCAAATACCTGTCCACAGGTTGTATTTTGCAGGTTTCTTAAGGAGGCTGAGCAATCAGGAATAGGTTGGGGTCTTAAGAAAGCACGAGGGAGTAATGATGGGTGCAATTTGGCGATGGACGCAAAGAATACATTTAAATACCGGTGAGACACAATGGTGGTGCAGTTGGGGGGGAGTGGAATAAATAACAAGGTTGGGCGTCATAATAAACAAAGTTTCAAAGGCTCTGTTGATGAAAGTGTGGGTACTGAACCAGAGGTAGTAGTAGAAACAGCGAGTACGCAGATTTCAGATATAAAGAATAAAGGGGTAACCAAAGACAAGAGTGAGGATGTAGGCGAGGTTCAAGCTGGGGAGAATAAAAAAGATAAAACAGATGAAGAAGTACCAAAGAGTAGATATGAAGGCTTAAAAAGATTGCCCTACATGGAGTTGTCCATGCCTTTGGGAGCGCATTTGAGCACAGGGAAAAAAGAGAAGATTTGGAAAGGAGAATTTATAGATGTGTATAAACTTTTACATAGAGAGATACAATCAAAAGAGGGTTCTAAAGAAGAAGCCTGGGAATTGGCAAGGAGAACTAGATTTCCCACTACTATTGAGACATGGACGTCAGCATTTTTGATATTCGCAAGTGTTTATTGCGAAACATTTCCTGAACGGGCGGTAGCTATATTCAAATACATTGATACAATCAGGAAAGCTAGCATAGAATTTGGCGGTTTTGCATGGATACACTATGATGAAGAATTCCGAGCACGGATGGTTTTATTGCCTGATAACCCATGGGGAGAGGTGGATAATGGGTTATGGGTCCAGTGGATGTATCCACAGAGGCTACCATCTGCAATGCATACTGCCAGTGGTCTGGCGGTGCAGTCTCGGCCTTTTCTTGGGAAACCCACCCCGGGAGGGGTGGGCGCGTGGGGACGGGGCCAAAATGTCAATTCCGGAGCATGCTGGGGTTTTAATAGGGGATACTGTCCGAGGAATCCATGCAGGTACAAACATGAATGCTCAAAGTGCGGAGGCAAACACGCGGTTTTGCAATGTTTTGGGGAGCAGGGAGGTTTTAATGCAGGTGGGCAAGGCAGGATTAGCTCAATTTGGACAGAAAGGCTTTTACTCCTATTAAGGTAGATGTTTTGAGTTACCGGTTAGAATTTTATCCCAACAGAGAAGAGGCAGTGAAGCTGGAATTGGGGTTTAGAGAAGGTTTTCGGTTAGGCTACCAGGGCCCAAGAACTAGGAGGTTTGCAGATAACCTGAACTCAGCAAAGCAGCATCACTGCATCATAAAAGAAAAACTGAACAATGAAGTTTCAGAGGGTAGAATGGCAGGTCCTTTACCTTATTGGCCTCTAGAGAGTTTGATCATATCCCCTTTAGGTGTTGTACCAAAAAAGAGCAAAGGAGAATTCAGGATGATTCATCATCTTTCATGGCCAGAAGGTTCATCTGTTAATGATTATATAGCAAGGAAGGATACAGCTGTCCGATTTGCATCAGTAGACATAGCTATGGAACTTGTGCGAACAGTAGGTCCTGGGTCGGAATTGGCAAAATGAGATGTTAAATCAGCTTTTCATTTATTGCCAGTACATCCTTTTGATTTTGCACTATTGGGTATTCAGTCTGAGAATCAGATTTATGTGGATAAGGTGCTACCAATGGGTTGTGCTATTTTTTGTAACCTCTTTGAATCCTTTAATACTTTTTTACAGTAGTGTTTTATTTATTCCACTGGAAGAGAGCTGATTACACACTATTTGGATAATTGTTTATTAGTTGGAGCAGCTGGAAGTGGGGAATGTGCAATAGCATTGGAACAGTTCCAAGAGATGGAAGGTGAACTGGATGTTCCTATAGCCCCAGAGAAAACGAAGGTCCAAGTACTTGCTTGGTTTATCTGGGTATTGAATTGGATACCGTAAAGATGGAGGCTAGACTTCCAAAGGCCAAAGTTCAGGAGATTTCAAAGGCTTTAGAAGAAGCGGTTGAGGCTAACAAATTGCAGTGCATCAGGTTCAACGTTTGCTAGGCCTTCTTAACTTCGCTTGTAAAGTGGTAAGAGCTGGTAGGTCTTTCTGCAGAAGACGTGGTTTTGCAATGTCAGGAGTTAGTATGCCACACCACAGAGTACGGATCACAGCCGGCTTAAGAGCAGACTTTGGAGTATGGTTGGCCTTTTTGAGGTGTTTTAATGGAAGAACGATGTGGTTACCAGACGAAGACTTTATTTGGACAGTCCAAATTCTTTCAGGTGCATCGGCTGCTAATGGTTTTGGAGTTTTTGGGGAGGGGAGGTGGTGTACGGAAGAGTGACCGGAAGCATGGTTACAAGACAAAAGAAGCATTGCCTTTTTTGAGTTTTTCCCTTTGTTAGTAGCCCTAGCAGTGTGGGGAAAAGATCTAGAGAACAAGACAGTTACTTTCAAGATGGATAACAAGACAGTAGTAGACTTGGTAAACGGACAAAGGGTCAAAGATAGGTTACTCTTAAAAATGCTGCAAAGATTCATGCTGGGTTGTTTGATGTTCAATATTGTATTCAGAGCAAAACATGTGCCAGGTGTGAACAATAATATAGTGGACACATTATCTCATTCACAGTGGCGGAGATTCGTGGTTTGGCGGCCGGAGACGATTTACTGAAAACACAGGTTCCAAAGGAGGTATGGGAACTTTCAAACTGAGGATACTAAGATTAGTGGAGAAATCATTAGCCGAAAGCACTAAAAGGGCTTATAGGAAAGCATGGGAGGAGTTTTTGAGCACAGGAGCAACTTTTCGGCCTAGTAATGAGCAAGGCTGGATTCAAAGGAGAGATGATGTGATATCTTTCATAATGAGTAATATTGACAGACAAATTTCAGCCACAACTATTGCTGGCAAAATGGCCGGAGTGAATTTCTATGGAAAGTTTTTCTGGGGTTACGAGCCTTCTGCTGGGGAAATGAGTAGGAGATTATTGCAGGGCTGGTCAAAAGAGAAGCAGTCTAATCATCCAGCCAGGGATCCTATATCCTTGAAGATTTTGGTAAAGATGGTAAGCATCTTGGGGCAAGTATGTTTTTCACACTTTGAGCAAACTTTATTTAGGCTATGCATGTCATGGTTATTTTTTGGCGCATTCAGAATACCCGAGCTGTTGGGAAAGAATCAGGAGGCAGGGCTGAAGGAGGAACACGTCACAGTGTCGGGTGAATATGTACGAATATTTCTTGAACAATCTAAGACAGATCAGAAAAAGAAAGGCACCACAGAATCATTGAAGAGGATTGGAGGTATGGTATGTCCAGTAGATAGTTGGTTCAGTTTTAAGGCACTGAGGTGTAATGAGTTTGCTTTTATTTTTACCCATCAAGATGGTTCAAGGCTAACTTCTGTGCAAGTATTTGGGGTGTTGAGGAAAGCGCTTTATTATATAGGATTGGACCCTTTACGTTTTGGCACACATTCTTTCCGTATAGGAGCAGCATCCGAAGCAGCCAGATTAGGTTTTTCAATCAGAGATGTGAAGAAGATGGGTCGTTGGTCATCTGATTGCTGTTTTCGTTATATTAGAGATCTTGAGGACGCTTAGTTCTTACAGGATATATAACAATGTTCTCTCATTTCAGGTTGTGTGGCCGGCCCGGCTGTTTCAGTCCTGTCTATTTGGATAGTGGGACATTCATTTGTGAAATGGGCTGCAAAACAAGCGGACAACAGACCATTTGGAAGAAATCTAGGTTTCCGGAGTAATGAAGTTAAAATCGAATGGTGGGGTAGAGGAGGCATGAGATGGGGACAGTTGCTTCCTTACTAATCAAATTTGTTATCTGTTAGGATTTGTCCGGATGTTCTTATCGTACATTTAGGTGAAAATGATTTAGTACAATTGTCAGGTTTAGGCCTGATGAAAGAGATGAAAAACGATCTGGACATCATCGGGAGGTCTTGGGCTGGTACGAAAGTTATAGTGACAGCTCTAGTACCTAGAAGGGTTTGGAGAGGGGCAGTAAAATATACTGCGGTGGAGAGGGCTAGGTGGAAAGTAAACAGAGAGATGTCTCATTTTTGCAAAGGAAGGGGTTCGGGGTGGTTGGAACACCATGACATTAAAAAAGATTTCCAATGTTATCGACAAGATATATTCATTTATGGGGACGGAATTATATCTTTTGGAATTGTGAGAAAAATTGGCATCCATTTTGGGTATTCAAAGATGGTGCGGGTAATAGCATGGCGTTTTTCGTTCATTTAATTGAAATTTCAGCTTGGCATTTTGGTGATGTCTCAGCTGCTGTTACAGCAGTTTTTTCCTTTTCCAATAAAAAAAAAAAAATAGAGGGGGGCAGGAAATAACTTGTTGTCAGGGTTTTTCCTGGTGGCGCAGTAAACAGGAAAAATTGGGGTCATTACAGAGTAGGGGTTGGCAGAGGGGGACACCGTGGGGCGATGGGGGAGTCACAGGGAAGGTCATTGGAAGAAAGAGAAGGAATGGGGAAGATTGAAGCCTGGAAGACAGCTCTGAAGTTTTGGGTTGTTTGGGGGGGGGCGAGGGGGGGGTTAAGGGTAGGGTGATATTATGTTATGTATTAGTGAGGCCATTGGTTTATAATTGTAAAATGTGTTAAAAGTTTCAGAACTGTTCGCCTGTCCAATAAAGCGGCCTTTTACTCTCTTGAAATGAGATCTAGTTAATTCACCATCTCGCCCGATGAGGGCTTCCGGGGATGGCACCTCTAGGTGTCCACCCCCGGGCAGCTTTGGGTGTTTGGTGAAGTCCAGGCCCGCAGGGCTTCCTGATTGGTTGCTCGGGTCTGTTTAGACTGTGAATATAACTGTAGTTTATATCCGTTATATTGAAGTGCGTCATTACAACGCTGTGACCAGACAGAGTAGGGTAAGAATAACTTTGGCCCCACCCTCCCTCCCTCTTTCAACGCATTATTTTCGGTTACCGTGCCTGTGTTTTGCTTTTATAGGCTCAGGCTTGCAGTTTTGAATCGCTATATTGTCGCTGGACAGGTGGCAGTGCAGAAGGGCGCAGTAAACAGGAAAGATTGGGGTCATTACAGAGTACGGGTTGGCAGAGGGAACACCGAGGGGCGCTGGGGAAGTCACAGGGAAGAAAGAAAAGGAGTGGGGAAGATTGAAGCCTGGAAGACTGCTCTGAAGTTTTGGGTTGTTTTGGGGGGAAGGTTTAAAGGTGGGGTGATAGTATGTTATGTATTAGTGAGGCCATTGGTTTATAATTTGTAAAATGTGTTAAAAGTTTCAGAACTGCTTGCTTGTCCAATAAAGTGGCCTTTTACTCTCTTGATTTGAGGTCTGGTTAACCCCTTCTGTGCCGCGGACGTAGTGGTTACGTCCTGCGGCACAGTGCTGCTGTGCCGAGGACGTAACCACTACGTCCTCGGCACACAGCCCAGAGGGAGCGCTCTCGCTCCCTCTGTGTGCTTCCCCCCACCCCCCAAAGTCAGGGATGGAAGTGGAAGCCCTTCCCCCCCGACCCCCCCCCCCCCACCCCCCCATAATGACGTCAGTGCGCTGACTTCATTATGGGGATCTCACCGCACAGGAAGCCATTTGCTTCCTGTGCGGCGAGGAGTAAAGAGGTGAGTTCCTCTTCCCGGTGGGTGGGGGGTTTTGCTGAAAGAGGCACCGGGGGAAAGGAAAGGCTTTTCCTTTCCCCCGGTGTCTCTTTGAGCATTCCTGCTGCCCGATCGCATTGCGATCGGGCAGCAGGAATGCCCACTAGACACCAGGGATTGGTTTTTTTTTGTATGTATTTGCCGATTTCGGCTTGCAGGGAGTGGCCCCTTGGGCAAGGGTCGTTCCCCTTTAGGGGGCAATTTCTTAGGCCATTTCTGCCCCCCTTGGGGGCAGATTGGCTACTTTTTAGCCAGATCTGCCCCCAAGGGGGGCAGAAAACACTAGATCACCAGGGATTTATAATTTTATGTGCATTTATGTGTTGGGGGTGCCCCCTTGGGCAAGAGGCGCCCCCCCCAAGGGGGCAGAGAACTGTTGGCCTTTTCTGCCCCCCTTGGGGGAAGATCGGCCTATTTTTTTTAGGTCCATCTGCCTCCAAGGGGGGCAGAAGCCACTTAGGCACCAGGGATTGTGTGTGTAGTGGATGGGGGGGCGCCCCCTTGGGCAAGGGTCGCTCCCCTTTGGGGGGCATGTATTTTAGGGCCATTTCTGCCCCCCTTGAGGGCAGATTGGCTACTTTTTAGCCAGATCTGCCCCCAAGGGGGGCAGAAAACACTAGATCACCAGGTTTTTTATTTTTATGTGTATTTATGTGGGGGGGGTGCCCCCTTGGGCAAGGGGCGCCCCCCCCCCCAGGGGGCAGAGAACTGTTGGCCTTTCCTGCCCCCCTTGGGGGCAAATCAGACAATTTTTTTTAGGTCCATCTGCCCCCAAGGGGGGCAGAAGCCACTTAGGCACCAGGGATTGTGTGTGTAGTGGATGGGGGGGGGCGCCCCCTTGGGCAAGGGTCACTCCCCTTTGGGGGGCATGTCTTTTAGGGCCATTTCTGCCCCCCTTGAGGGCAGATCAGCCTATTATTTTTAGGCTGATCTGCCCCAAGGGGGCAGAAACCACTAGAACGCCAGGGATTTTTTTTTATGTGTTTATTTTTGTGGGGGGGGCGTCCCCTTGGTCACGGGGCGCCCCCCCAAGGGGGGCATTGACCTGTTGCCCATTTCTGCCCCCCCTGGGGGCAGATGGGCCTATTTTTGTAGGCCCACCTGCCCCAAAGGGGGGCAGAAGCCACTTAGACACCAGGGATAGCGTGTGTGTGTGTTAGTGGATGGGGGGGGCCTTGGGCAAGGGTCGCCCCCCACTTTGGGGGCACATGTACCCAGGCCATTTCTGCACCCCTTGGAGACAGATCAGCCTATTATTTTTAGGCTGGTCTGCCCCCAAGGGGGGCAGAAACCAATAGAATGCCAGGGATTTTTTTTTATTTGTTTATTTTTGTGGGGGGGGCGTCCCCTTGGTCACGGGCGCCCCCCCCAAGGGGCATTGACCTGTTGGCCATTTCTACACCCCCTGGGGGCAGATGGGCCTATTTTCTTAGGCCCACCTGCCCCCAAGGGGGCAGAAGCCACTTAGGCACCAGGGATAGTGTTGTGTGTGTTTTTTTTTTTAGGGCTGTCCCCTTTGGCAAGGGTCGCTCTCCATGGGGACACACTACTAAAGGTATTTTCTGGCTTCCTTGGGGCAGACAGGCCTATTTTTGTAGTAGGCCCATCTGCCCCTATCGCAGAATCCACTTAGGCACCAATTTCTAAATGTTTGATGGTGGGTTGTTTGTCAACTGAAGAAGTCTTTGCATTTGTGATAAAAAATGTTTTCCTCCTTTTTGTTCTAGTTCAAAGCTTTTGCTTTATTTGCTTTGGCTCCTTGCGGTTTTGGCGGTGGTTGACCTGCAGTTTGCACAGTTGCATGTTTTAGGTAAGTAAAAACAATGTACTCCAAAGGAGTATTGTTGCCATGCATGAATGACATGTTTGCAGGGGGTGTACTAAATGCAGGATTGTGTGTGAAATTGTCCTTAGGTTTGTGCACAATGATATTTGTTTTGTCTTATTTCTAATTTGCCTTTCTTTATTTATTTTTAGTGGGATATCATTGGTGATTGCTGTGTAGTTGCTGGTGAATCAAGCTTTTTCAGGCAAGTGAGCGGTATAGTTTTTGAGTTTATAACTCTTACTAACAAAGCTACACTTTGTTACTTGTCTTACACAGTGCTGGTTGTTGGTGGTGAATTTGTCCAGTTAATGTTAGCAGGAGAGATCATGGCTAGCCGCAGGATGACCGCTCAGCAGGTGGTTGGTATGCTTTTTGAGTCACAGTCTGATCATGACTATGAGACGGACTCTGCATCTGAGGCAGAGGAGGAAGTCAGAGATTCTGGCAGTGATGTTTCTGTTGGAGGGGAATCTTCTGATGATGAAGCCACACTCAGTGCAGATGAAGGGTCTGTTTTAGAGGAGGACATTGATGTGCCAATAGTGCAGCAACCTGGGGCTGAAAGGTTTCCCGTTATAAGACCTGATGTCTGGGTTGCCCCAAACATGGAGCAGCCAGAATTGCCTGCCTTTACTGGTCTCCCGGGGTGTAACGCCAATACAGAGAACTTTATGCCTATCAATTTCTTTGAGTTATTCATGGATGATATGTTTTTGGAAGAGATTGTTGAGCAGACTAATTTGTATGCGGAGCAGCATTTGAGGGACAACGCTGCTAGACTTAGGCCACACTCTAGAGCTGCCCAGTGGATTCCCACAAATTTGGAGGAGTTAAAAAAGTTTTTGGGTTTGACTTTTTTGATGGGGTTGATAAGGAAGCCGTCACTGGCTTCTTATTGGTCTACTAGTCCCTTGATGGCAACAGCTATATTTCCAGCGACCATGAGTCGTAATCGGTATTTGCTTCTTCTTAGGATGCTGCATTTTGTTGACAATGCATTAGCCTTGCCACGAGATCACCCAGATTCTGACTGTCTTCTTAAGATTAGGCCTGTCCTTGATCGGTTTTCGGAGGTCTATGTTCCAGGCAAAGAGTTAAGTGTGGACGAGTCTTTGGTCCTCTTCAAGGGTCGTTTGGTTTTTAGGCAGTACATTCCTAGCAAAAGGGCACGATATGGAATTAAATTGTATATGCTGTCTGAAAGTAGGACAGGATATGTGTATAGTTTCCGTGTGTACACTGGTAGGGATTCTAATATTGATCCCCCTGGTTGTCCTCCCACTTTTGGAGTTACTGAGAAAATTGTGTGGGATCTTGGTAGACGACTGTTCAACAAAGGTCACCATTTGTATGTAGATAACTTCTACACTGGTGTGCAGTTGTTCAAGGAATTGTTTAGAGTGGACACAGTTGCTTGTGGCACAATCCGTTCTAACCGGAAAGGCTATCCAAGGGAGCTTGTCTGTAAAAAACTTGAGAGAGGACAGTGCTGTGCCTTGCGGAACGAGGAGCTGCTAGCTTTGAAATTTTCAGACAAGAGGGATGTCTACATGCTAAGTACCATCCATGATGAGAGTACTTCCCCTGTGACTGTTTGAGGCCAGGTTGCGGAAGTGTGCAAACCTGTGTGCATTTTAGATTATAATAAGCACATGGGAGGTGTAGATAGAGTTGACCAGAGGTTGGAACCTTATACTGCTATTCGTAAGTCTTACGTTTGGTATAAGAAGTTAGCACTTCACCTCTTCCACTTAGCAACCTTCAATGCTTTTATTGTGTTTAGGGATAGGTCTCCAGAGTCAAAGATGACATTTGTGAAATTTCAGGAGTAAGTGACAGAGAGCCTTATTGTGGTGGAACAGGCCAGAGTTCCGAGAGAAGCAGTGGTGGAGGATGTGGCTAGATTGAAAGATCGCCACTTTGCTGAGCACATTCCTCCCACACCCAAAAAAGACTTTCCAGCTAAGAAATGTAGAGTGTGTTTTCGAAGAGGTATCCGGAGGGAGACTCGAATGTACTGCCCAGATTGTCCTTCAAAGCCTGGGCTGTGTGTCGGTGCTTGTTTTAAGAATTACCACACCCAGAAGAATTTCTGGGAACAACCATGAGTGTAAACTCATGTCTGTTTTGTATTTTCATGTGTTTAGTTTCATGGTTAGTGTAGGAAGTTGGCTCTGTATGCACTATTTCAAAGTAAGGAATAGTATGCACAGAGTCCAAGGGTTCCCCTTAGAGGTAAGATAGTGGCAAAAAGAGATAATACTAATGCTCTATTTTGTGGTAGTGTGGTCGAGCAGTAGGCTTATCCAAGGAGTAGTGTTAAGCATTTGTTGTACATACACACAGGCAATAAATGAGGAACACACACTCAGAGACAAATCCAGCCAATAGGTTTTGTTATGGAAAAATATATTTTCTTAGTTTATTTTAAGAACCACAGGTTCAAATTCTACATGTAATATCTCATTTGAAAGGTATTGCAGGTAAGTACTTTAGGAACTTTGAATCATTACATTAACATGTATACTTTTTACATAAAACACAATAAGTTGTTTTAAAAGTGGACACTGCAATTTTCACAGTTCCTGGGGGAGGTAAAGTAATGTTAGTTTTAACAGGTAAGTAAGTCACTTACAGGTTTCAGTTTTTGGTACAAGGTAGCCCACCGTTGGGGGTTCAGAGCAACCCCAACGTTATCACACCAGCAGCTCAGGGCCGGTCAGGTGCAAAGGTCAAAGAGGTGCCCAAAACACATAGGCTATAATGGAGAGAAGGGGGTGCCCCGGTTCCAGTCTGCCAGCAGGTAAGTACCCGCGTCTTCGGAGGGCAGACCAGGGGGGTTTTGTAGGGCACCGGGGGGGACACAGGTCAGCACAAAAAGTACACCCTCAGCAGCGCGGGGGCAGCCGGGTGCAGTGTGCAAACATGCGTCGGGTTTTCAATGGTTTCCTATGAGAGATCAAGGGATCTCTTCAGCGTTGCAGGCAGGCAAGGGGGGGGCTCCTCAGGGTAGCCACCACCTGGGCAAGGGAGAGGGCCTCCTGGGGGTCACTCCTGCACAGGAGTTCTGTTTCTTTAGGTGCTGGGGGCTGCGGGTGCAGGGTCTTTTCCAGCCGTCGGGAAATGGAGTTCAGGCAGTCGCGGTCAGGGGGAGCCTCGGGATTCCCTCTGCAGGCGTCGCTGTGGGGGCTCAGGGGGGACAACTTTGGTTACTCACAGTCTTGGAGTCGCCGGAGGGTCCTCCCTGAGGTGTTGGTTCTCCACCAGTCGAGTCGGGGTCGCCGGGTGCAGTGTTGCAAGTCTCACGCTTCTTGCGGGGAGTTGCAGGGGTCTTTAAATCTGCTACTTGAAACAAAGTTGCAGTTCTTTTGGAGCAGGGCCGTTGTCCTCAGGAGTTTCTTGTCTTTCTCGAAGCAGGGCAGTCCTCAGAGGATTCAGAGGTCGCTGGTCCCTTGGAAAGCGTCGCCGGAGCAGGTTTCTTTGGAAGGCAGGAGACAGGCCGGTAAGTCTGGAGCCAAAGCAGTTGGTGTCTTCTGTTCTTCCTCTGCAGGGGTTTTTCAGCTCAGCAGTCCTCTTCTTCTTGTAGTTTCAGGAATCTAAATTCTTAGGTTCAGGGAAGCCCTTAAATACTAAATTTAAGGGCGTGTTTAGGTCTGGGGGGTTAGTAGCCAATGGCTACTAGCCCTGAGGGTGAGTACACCCTCTTTGTGCCTCCTCCCAAGGGGAGGGGGTCACATCCCTAATCCTATTGGGGGAATCCTCCATCTGCAAGATGGAGGATTTCTAAAAGTTAGAGTCACCTCAGCTCAGGACACCTTTGGGGCTGTCCTGACTGGCCAGTGCCTCCTCCTTGTTGTTTTCTTTGTTTCCTCCGGCCTTGCCGCCAAAAGTGGGGGCCGTGGCCAGAGGGGGCGGGCAACTCCACTAGCTGGAGTGTCCTGCGGTGCTGTGACAAAGGGGTGAGCCTTTGAGGCTCACCGCCAGGTGTTACAGCTCCTGCCTGGGGGAGGTGTTAGCATCTCCACCCAGTGCAGGCTTTGTTACTGGCCTCAGAGTGACAAAGGCACTCTCCCATGGGGCCAGCAACATGTCTCTAGTGTGGCAGGCTGCTGGAACCAGTCAGCCTACACAGGTAGTCGGTTAAGGTTTCAGGGGGCACCTCTAAGGTGCCCTCTGGGGTGTAGTTTACAATAAAATGTACACTGGCATCAGTGTGCATTTATTGTGCTGAGAAGTTTGATACCAAACTTCCCAGTTTTCAGTGTAGCCATTATGGTGCTGTGGAGTTTGTGTAAAACAGACTCCCAGACCATATACTCTTATGGCTACCCTGCACTTACAATGTCTAAGGTATTGCTTAGACACTGTAGGGGCACAGTGCTCATGCACTGGTGCCCTCACCTATGGTATAGTGCACCCTGCCTTAGGGCTGTAAGGCCTACTAGAGGGGTGACTTATCTATACCTGCATAGGCAGTGAGAGGCTGGCATGGCACCCTGAGGGGAGTGCCATGTCGACTTACTCGTTTTGTTCTCACCAGCACACACAAGCTGGCAAGCAGTGTGTCTGTGCTGAGTGAGGGGTCTCCAGGGTGGCATAAGAAATGCTGCAGCCCTTAGAGACCTTCCCTGGCATCAGGGCCCTTGGTACCAGGGGTACCACTTACAAGGGACTTATCTGGATGCCAGGGTGTGCCAATTGTGGAATCAAAAGTACAGGTTAGGGAAAGAACACTGGTGCTGGGGCCTGGTTAGCAGGCCTCAGCACACTTTCAATTCAAAACATAGCATCAGCAAAGGCAAAAAGTCAGGGGGTAACCATGCCAAGGAGGCATTTCCTTACAGTTAGCATTTCTGTCATGTTCTTAGTTAGAGCTTTTGTGTTTGTAGTTTTGTAATTCTTTCTACTTAGTTAGGGGTTCCTCTGTTAAAAAAAAAAAAAAAAGATGCCATTGTGTGTGGAGTGGGGCTTGGCTGAGAGTGTACATATTGACTTGCTGTTGGCTACTGCAACACACTGCCAGCCAAACACCAGTCCACACACTCCCATCAGCTGGTGTGATTGTTGTATCAGGCATGTGGGCGTATGTAAGTGATGGGCCCTTGAGTGGCGCTGTCTGTCGATGTGAGTGTTGTAATGTGCTGGGCCCGTGGCTGGCGGTGTGAATGGCCTTGTGTGTGTCATGTATGAAAGTTGTGTGAATGGACTGTAAAGCGGTTGGTGCCTTGTCGCGGCTTTACAGCTCACGAGCTGTGAGTCATTGGTTCAGTTTTTTGCCTTTCAGTTACTAACAGTGCATTTCATTTTTGTGAAAGCTCTTGTTAGTAAAATTTGATCCACTGAACCATCACTCACCCTCGTGCCAAATCCAACCAGTATGTGTGGTAAAAATGACAAAACCTGCTCCGCTGTAATCAGGCGTCGCAGCACACCTGTGACACGCTAGGTGCCTCAGGTGGGACCCCGATGATGAAGCATGCCACCAACTTGGTTGGTGGGTGAGGGGTCTTTTTCACATAACCTAAGTGTGTTTCTTTTCAAAATGTTAGTGTTTGGCACATCACGGACGTATGTGGGCACATCAAAACGATATATTACAAAACTACCTGTGTTTGGTGGGGAGAGGGCACCTATGTTTTTGGTCCTGTGTGCGGCCATCATCTAGGGAAACCTACCAAACCCAGACATTTTTTAAAACTAGACACCCCAAGGAGTCCAGGGAGGTGTGGCTTGCGTGGATCCCCCAACATTTTCTTACCCAGACTCCTCTGTAAACCTCAAAATGTGCTTAAAAAAGCATATTTTCCTTACTTTTCTTCGTAGGATCACCACTCCAGCACAAAATTCCTACTCCCCAGTGTTCCCCTCAGTCTCCCAAGTAAAATAACACCTCACTTATGTGGGTCCCCAAAGCAGAGTCAGTCTAAAGATGTATAAAAGAATATGTCCTTATAAACTTGCTGTGCTATCCCCTCTATCTCTACAAGTTTTGGGCCTTATTCTGTTGCAGGCACCTGGCCCACCCACACAAGTGAGGTATCATTTTTATCGGGAGACTTGGGGGAACGCTGGGTGGAAGGAAATTTGTGGCTCCACTCAGATTCCAGAACTTTCTGTCACCGAAATGTGTGGAAAATGCGTTTTTTTAGACAGAATTCGAGGTTTGCAAAGGATTCTGGGTAACAGAACCTGGTCAGAGCCCCGCAAGTCACCCCATCTTGGATTCCCCTAGGTCTCTAGTTTACAAAAATGCACAGGTTTGGTAGGTTTCCCTAGGTGCCGGCTGAGCTAGAGGCCAAAATCTATAGGTAGGCACTGTTTTCAATGAAAAAATGTGATGTGTCCACGTTGCGTTTTGGGGTGTCTCCTGTCGTGGGCGCTAGGCCTACCCACACAAGTGAGGTATAATTTTTATCGGGAGACGTGGGGGAACGCTGGGTGGAAGGAAATTTGTGTCTCCTCTCAGATTCCAGAACTTTCTGCCACAGAAATGTGAGGAACATGTGTTTTTTTAGCCAAATTTTGAGGTTTGCAAAGGATTCTGGGTAAGAGAACCTGGTCCCAGCCACACAAGTCACCCCATCTTGGATTCCCCTAGGTCTCTAGTTTTCAGAAATGCACAGGTTTGGTAGGTTTCCCTAGGTGGCGGCTGAGCTACAGGCCAAAATCCACAGGTAGGCACTTTGCAAAAAACACCTCTGTTTTACTTTAAAAATTTCGCTGTGTCCACGTTGCGCTTTGGGGCGTTTCCTGTCGCGGGCGCTAGGCCTACCCACACAAGTGAGGTATCATTTTTATCGGGAGACGTGGGGGAACGCTGGGTGGAAGGAAATTTGTGGCTCCTCTCAGATTCCAGAACTTTCTGCCACAGAAATGTGAGGAACATGTGTTTTTTTAGCCAAATTTTGAGGTTTGCAAAGGATTCTGGGTAACCGAACCTGGTCCCAGCCACACAAGTCACCCCATCTTGGATTCCCCTAGGTCTCTAGTTTTCAGAAATGCACAGGTTTGGTAGGTTTCCCTAGGTGGCGGCTGAGCTACAGGCCAAAATCTACAGGTAGGCACTTTGCAAAAAACACCTCTGTTTTCCTTCAAAAATTTGGCTGTGTCCACGTTGCGCTTTGGGCCGTTTCCTGTCGCGGGCGCTAGGCCTACCCACACAAGTGAGGTATCATTTTTATCAGGAGACGTGGGGGAACGCTGGGTGGAAGGAAATTTGTGGCTCCTCTCAGATTCCAGAACTTTCTGCCACAGAAATGTGAGGAACATGTGTTTTTTTAGCCATATTTTGAGGTTTGCAAAGGATTCTGGGTAACAGAACCTGGTCCCAGCCACACAAGTCACCCCATCCTGGATTCCCCTAGGTCTCTAGTTTTCAGAAATGCACAGGTTTGGTAGGTTTCCCTAGGTGGCGGCTGAGCTACAGGCCAAAATCTACAGGTAGGCACTTTGCAAAAAACACCTCTGTTTTACTTCAAAAATTTGTCTGTGTCCACGTTGTGCTTTGGGTCGTTTCCTGTCGCGGGCGCTAGGCCTACCCACACAAGTGAGGTATCATTTTTATCGGGAGACGTGGGGGAACGCTGGGTGGAAGGAAATTTGTGGCTCCTCTCAGATTCTAGAACTTTCTGCCACAGAAATGTGAGGAACATGTATTTTTTTAGCCAAATTTTGAAGTTTGGAAAGGATTCTGGGTAACAGAACCTGGTCCGAGCCACACAAGTCACCCCATCTTGGATTCCCCTAGGTCTCTACAGGGAGTGCAGAATTATTAGGCAAATTAGTATTTTGACCACATCATCCTCTTTATGCATGTTGTCTTACTCCAAGCTGTATAGGCTCGAAAGCCTACTACCAATTAAGCATATTAGGTGATGTGCATCTCTGTAATGAGAAGGGCTGTGGTCTAATGACATCAACACCCTATATCAGGTGTGCATAATTATTAGGCAACTTCCTTTCCTTTGGCAAAATGGGTCAAAAGAAGGACTTGACAGGCTCAGAAAAGTCAAAAATAGTGAGATATCTTGCAGAGGGATGCAGCACTCTTAAAATTGCAAAGCTTCTGAAGCGTGATCATCGAAGAATCAAGCGTTTCATTCAAAATAGTCAACAGGGTCGCAAGAAGCGTGTGGAAAAACCAAGGCGCAAAATAACTGCCCATGAACTGAGAAAAGTCAAGCGTGCAGCTGCCACGATGCCACTTGCCACCAGTTTGGCCATATTTCAGAGCTGCAACATCACTGGAGTGCCCAAAAGCACAAGGTGTGCAATACTCAGAGACATGGCCAAGGTAAGAAAGGCTGAAAGACGACCACCACTGAACAAGACACACAAGCTGAAACGTCAAGACTGGGCCAAGAAATATCTCAAGACTGATTTTTCTAAGGTTTAATGGACTGATGAAATGAGAGTGAGTCTTGATGGGCCAGATGGATGGGCCCGTGGCTGTATTGGTAAAGGGCAGAGAGCTCCAGTCCGACTCAGACGCCAGCAAGGTGGAGGTGGAGTACTGGTTTGGGCTGGTATCATCAAAGATGAGCTTGTGGGGCCTTTTCGGGTTGAGGATGGAGTCAAGCTCAACTCCCAGTCCTACTGCCAGTTCCTGGAAGACACCTTCTTCAAGCAGTGGTACAGGAAGAAGTCTGCATCCTTCAAGAAAAACATGGTTTTCATGCAGGACAATGCTCCATCACACGCGTCCAAGTACTCCACAGCGTGGCTGGCAAGAAAGGGTATAAAAGAAGGAAATCTAATGACATGGCCTCCTTGTTCACCTGATCTGAACCCCATTGAGAACCTGTGGTCCATCATCAAATGTGAGATTTACAAGGAGGGAAAACAGTACACCTCTCTGAACAGTGTCTGGGAGGCTGTGGTTGCTGCTGCACGCAATGTTGATGGTGAACAGATCAAAACACTGACAGAATCCATGGATGGCAGGCTTTTGAGTGTCCTTGCAAAGAAAGGTGGCTATATTGGTCACTGATTTGTTTTTGTTTTGTTTTTGAATGTCAGAAATGTATATTTGTGAATGTTGAGATGTTATATTGGTTTCACTGGTAATAATAAATAATTGAAATGGGTATATATTTTTTTTTGTTAAGTTGCCTAATAATTATGCACAGTAATAGTCACCTGCACACACAGATATCCCCCTAACATAGCTAAAACTAAAAACAAACTAAAAACTACTTCCAAAAATATTCAGCTTTGATATTAATGAGTTTTTTGGGTTCATTGAGAACATGGTTGTTGTTCAATAATAAAATTAATCCTCAAAAATACAACTTGCCTAATAATTCTGCACTCCCTGTAGTTTTCAGAAATGCACAGGTTTGGTAGGTTTCCTGAGGTGGCGGCTGAGCTACAAGCCAAAATCTACAGGTAGGCACTTTGCAAAAAACACCTCTGTTTTCCTTCAAAAATTTGGCTGTGTCCACATTGCGCTTTGGGGCATTTCCTGTCACGGGCGCTAGGCCTACCCACACAAGTGAGGTATCATTTTTATCGGGAGACGTGGGGGAACGTTGGGTGGAAGGAAATTTGTGGCTCCTCTAAGATTCCAGAACTTTCTGCCACAGAAATATGAGGAACATGTTTTGTTAGCCAAATTTTGAGGTTTGCAAAGGATTCTGGGTAACAGAACCTGGTCCAAGCCACACAAGTAACCCCATCTTGGATTCCCCTAGGTCTCTAGTTTTCAGAAATGCATAGGTTTGGTAGGTTTCCCTAGGTGGCGGCTGAGCTAGAGGCCAAAATCTACAGGTAGGCACTTTGCTAAAAACAGCTCTGTTTTCTGTGATGTGTCCACGTTGTGTTTTGGGGCATATCCTGTCGCGGGCGCTAGGCCTACCCACACAAGTGAGGTATCATTTTTATCGGGAGACTTGGGGGAACATAGAATAGCAAAACAAGTGTTATTGCCCCTTGTCTTTCTCTACATTTTTACCTTCCAAATGTTAGACAGTGTGTAAAAAAGACGTCTATTTGAGAAATGCCCTGTAATTCACATGCTAGTATGGGCACCCCGGAATTCACAGCTGTGCAAATAACCACTGCTTCTCAACACCTTATCTTGTGCCCATTTTGGAAATACAAAGGTTTTCTTGATAGCTATTTTTTACTCTTTATATTTCAGCAAATGAATTGCTGTATACCCGGCATAGATTGAAAACCCACTGCAGGGTGCAGGTCATTTATTGGCTCTGGGTACCTAGAGTTCTTGATGAACCTATAAGCCCTATATATCCCCGCAACCAGAAAAGTCCAGCAGACGTAACGGTATATTGCTTTCGAAAATCTGACATTGCTGGAAAAAGTTACAGAGTAAAACGTAGAGAAAAATTGATGTTTTTTTCACCTCAATTTCAATATTTTTCTTTTTCAGTTGTTATTTTCTGTAGGAAACCCTTGTAGGATCTACGCAAATTACCCCTTGCTGAATTCAGATTTTTGTCTACTTTTCAAAAATGTAGCGGTTTCTGGGATCCAGCGTTGGTTTCATGCCCATTTCTGTCACTGACTGGAAGGAGGCTGAAAGCACAAAAAATCGTAAAAATGGGGTATGTCCCAGTAAAATGCCAAAGTTGTGTTGAAAAATTGGGTTTTCTGATTCAAGTCTGCCTGTTCCTGAAAGCTGGGAAGCTGGTGATTTTATCACCGCAAACCCTTTGTTGATGCCCTTTTCAGGTAAAAAACCACAAGCCTTCTTCTGCAGCCCATTTTTCCAATTTTTTTGAAAAACAATTAATTTTCACTGTTTTTTGGCTAATTTCTTGGCCTCCTTCTGGGGAACCCACAAAGTCTGGGTACCTCTAGAATCCCTAGGATGTTGGGAAAAAAGGACGCAAATTTCGCGTGGGTAGCTTATGTGAACAAAAAGTTATGAGGGCCTAAGAGCGAACTGCTCCAAATAGCCAAAAAAAGGCTCGGCACAGGAGGGGGAAAAGGCCTGGCAGCGAAGGGGTTAATTCACCATCTCGCCTGATGCATAGACGCCTATGAACTGTTTTTAACCCCTTCTGTGCCGCAGACGTAGTGGTTACGTCCTGCGGCACAGTGCTGCTGTGCCGAGGACGTAACCACTACGTCCTCGGCACACAGCCCAGAGGGAGCGCTCTCGCTCCCTCTGTGTGCTTCCCCCCACCCCCCCAAAGTCAGGGATTGGAGGGGAAGCCCTTCCCCTTCCACCCCGACCCCCCCACCCCCCCCCATAATGACGTCAGCGCGCGATCACGCGCTGACTTCATTATGGGGATTTCGCCGCACAGGAAGCCATTTGCTTCCTGTGCGGCGAACGGAGAAGAGGTGAGTTCCTCTTCCCGGTGGGTGGGGGGTTTGGGCTAAAGAGGCACCGGGGGAAAGGAAAGGCTTTTCCTTTCCCCCGGTGTCTCTTTGAGCATTCCTGCTGCCCGATCGCATTGCGATCGGGCAGCAGGAATGCCCACTAGACACCAGGGATTTTTTTTTTTTTTTGTTCTTCACTGTTTCTTGTTTGCGGGGAGCGGCCCCTTGGGCAAGGGTCGCTCCCCTTGTGGGGGCAATTAGTTACGGCCATTTCTGCCCCCCTTGGGGGCAGATTGGCCTACTTTTTAGGCGGATCTGCCCCCAAGGGGGGCAGAAACCACTGGATCACCAGGGATTTGTATTTTCTGTGCATTTATGTTGGGGGGGGTGCCCCCTTGGGCAAGGGGCGCCCCCCCCAAGGGGGCAGAGAACTGTTGGCCTTTTCTGCCCCCCTTGGGGGCAGATCGGCCTATTTTTTTTAGGTCGAAGCCACTTAGGCACCAGGGATTGTGTGTGTAGTGAATGGGGGGGCGCCCCCTTGGGCAAGGGTCGCTCCCCTGTGGGGGGCATGTCCTTTAGGGCCATTTCTGCCCCCCTTGAGGGCAGATTGGCTACTTTTTAGCCAGATCTGCCCCCAAGGGGGGCAGAAAACACTAGATCACCAGGGTTTTTTATTTTTATGTGTATTTATGTGGGTGGGTGCCCCCTTGGGCAAGGGGCGCCCCCCCCCCCCAAGGGGGCAGAGAACTGTTGGCCTTTTCTGCCCCCCTTGGGGGCAAATCGGCCTATTTTTTTTAGGTCCATCTGCCCCCAAGGGGGGCAGAAGCCACTTACGCACCAGGGATTGTGTGTGTAGTGGATGGGGGGGCGCCCCCTTGGGCAAGGGTCGCTCCCCTTTGGGGGGCATGTCTTTTAGGGCCATTTCTGCCCCCCTTGAGGGCAGATCAGCCTATTATTTTTAGGCTGATCTGCCCCCAAGGGGGGCAGAAACCACTAGAACGCCAGGGATGTTTTTTTATGTGTTTATTTTTGTGGGGGGGCGTCCCCTTGGGCACGGGGCGCCCCCCCAAGGGGGACATTGACCTGTTGGCCATTTCTGCCCCCCCTGGGGGCAGATGGGCCTATTTTTCTAGACCCACCTGCCCCCAAGGGGGGCAGAAGCCACGTAGACACCAGGGATAGTGTGTGTGTGTGTTAGTGGATGGGGGGGGGCTTGGGCAAGGGTCGCCCCCCACTTTGGGGGCACATGTACCCAGGCCATTTCTGCACCCCTTGGAGACAGATCAGCCTATTATTTTTAGGCTGATCTGCCCCCAAGGGGGGCAGAAACCACTAGAACGCCAGGGATTTTTTTTTATGTGTTTATTTTTGTGGGGAGGGCGTCCCCTTGGGCACGGGGCGCCCTCCCAAGGGGGGCATTGACCTGTTGGCCATTTCTGCCCCCCCTGGGGGCAGATGGGCCTATTTTTCTAGACCCACCTGCCCCCAAGGGGGGCAGAAGCCACGTAGACACCAGGGATAGTGTGTGTGTGTGTGTGTGTTAGTGGATGGGGGGGGCTTGGGCAAGGGTCGCCCCCAACTTTGGGGGCACATGTACCCAGGCCATTTCTGCACCCCTTGGAGACAGATCAGCCTATTATTTTTAGGCTGATCTGCCCCCAAGGGGGGCAGAAACCACTAGAACGCCAGGGATTTTTTTTATGTGTTTATTTTTGTGGGGGGGGGCGTCCCCTTGGGCACGGGGCGCCCCCACAAGGGGGGCATTGACCTGTTGGCCATTTCTGCCCCCCCTGGGGGCAGATGGGCCTATTTTTCTAGACCCACCTGCCCCCAAGGGGGGCAGAAGCCACGTAGACACCAGGGATAGTGTGTGTGTGTGTGTTAGTGGATGGGGGGGGGGCTTGGGCAAGGGTCGCCCCCCACTTTGGGGGCACATGTACCCAGGCCATTTCTGCACCCCTTGGAGACAGATCAGCCTATTATTATGCCCAAGGGGGGCAGAAACCACTAGAACGCCAGGGATTTTTTTTTATTTGTTTATTTTTGTGGGGGGGCGTCCCCTTGGTCACGGGGCGCCCCCCCAAGGGGGGCATTGACCTGTTGGCCATTTCTACACCCCCTGGGGGCAGATGGGCCTATTTTCTTAGGCCCACCTGCCTCCAAGGGGGCAGAAGCCACTTAGGCACCAGGGATAGTGTTGTGTGTGTTTTTTTTGTTTTTTTTTGTTTGAGGGCTGTCCCCTTTGGCAAGGGTCGCTCTCCATGGGGACACAGTACTAAAGGTATTTTTTGGCTTCCTTGGGGCAGACAGGCCTATTTTTTTAGTAGGCCCATCTGCCCCTATGGCAGAATCCACTTAGGCACCAATTTCTAAAATGTTTGATGGTGGGGTGTTTGTCAACTGAAGAAGTCTTTGCATTTGTGATAAAAAATGTTTTCCTCCTTTTTGTTCTAGTTCAAAGCTTTTGCTTTATTTGCTGTGGCTCCTTGCGGTTTTGGCGGTGGTTGACCTGCAGTTTGCACAGTTGCATGTTTTAGTTAAGTAAAAAAAATTTACTCCAAAGGAGTATTGTTGCCATGCATGAATGACATGTTTGTAGGGGGTGTACTAAATGCAGGATTGTGTGTGAAATTGTCCTTAGGTTTGTGCACAATGATATTTGTTTTGTCTTATTTCTAATTTGCCTTTCTTTCTTTCTTTTTAGTGGGATATCATTGGTGATTGCTGTGTAGTTGCTGGTGAATCAAGCTTTTTCAGGCAAGTGAGCGGTATAGTTTTTGAGTTTGTAACTCTTACTAACAAAGCTACACTTTGTTACTTGTCTTACACAGTGCTGGTTGTTGGTGGTGAATTTGTCCAGTTAATTTTAGCAGGAGAGATCATGGCTAGCCGCAGGATGACCGCTCAGCAGGTGGTTGGTATGCTTTTTGAGTCACAGTCTGATCATGACTATGAGACGGACTCTGCATCTGAGGCAGAGGAGGAAGTCAGAGATTCTGGCAGTGATGTTTCTGTTGGAGGGGAATCTTCTGATGATGAAGCCACACTCAGTGCAGATGAAGGTTCTGTTTTAGAGGAGGACATTGATGTGCCAATAGTGCAGCAACCTGGGGCTGAAAGGTTTCCCGTTAGAAGACCTGATGTCTGGGTTGCCCCAAACATGGAGCAGCCAGAGTTGCCTGCCTTTACTGGTCTCCCGGGGTGTAACGCCAATACAGAGAACTTTATGCCTATCAATTTCTTTGAGTTATTCATGGATGATGTGTTTTTGGAAGAGATTGTTGAGCAGACTAATTTGTATGCGGAGCAGCATTTGAGGGACAACGCTGCTAGACTTAGGCCACACTCTAGAGCTGCCCAGTGGATTCCCACAAATTTGGAGGAGATAAAAAAGTTTTTGGGTTTGACTTTTTTGATGGGGTTGATAAGGAAGCCGTCACTGGCTTCTTATTGGTCTACTAGTCCCTTGATGGCAACAGCTATATTTCCAGCTACCATGAGTCGTAATCGGTATTTGCTTCTTCTTAGGATGCTGCATTTTGTTGACAATGCATTAGCCTTGCCACGAGATCACCCAGATTCTGACCGTCTTTTTAAGATTAGGCCTGTCCTTGATCATTTTGTAGATCGGTTTTCGGAGGTCTATGTTCCAGGCAAAGAGATAAGTGTGGACGAGTCTTTGGTCCTCTTCAAGGGTCGTTTGGTTTTTAGGCAGTACATTCCTAGCAAAAGGGCACGATATGGAATTAAATTGTATATGCTGTCTGAAAGTAGGACAGGATATGTGTATAGTTTCCGTGTGTACACTGGTAGGGATTCCAATATTGACCCCCCTGGTTGTCCTCCCACTTTTGGAGTTACTGAGAAAATTGTGTGGGATCTTGGTAGACGACTGTTCAACAAAGGTCACCATTTGTATGTAGATAACTTCTACACTGGTGTGCAGTTGTTCAAGGAATTGTTTAGAGTGGACACAGTTGCTTGTGGCACAATCCGTTCTAACCGGAAAGGCTATCCAAGGGAGCTTGTCTGTAAAAAACTTGAGAGGGGACAGTGCTGTGCCTTGCGGAACGAGGAGCTGCTAGCTTTGAAATTTTCAGACAAGAGGGATGTCTACATGCTAAGTACCATCCATGATGAGAGTACTTCCCCTGTGACTGTTTGGGGCCAGTTTGCTGAAGTGCGCAAACCTGTGTGCATTTTAGATTATAATAAGCACATGGGAGGTGTAGATAGAGTTGACCAGAGGTTGGAACCTTATACTGCTATTCGTAAGACTTATGTTTGGTATAAGAAGTTAGCACTTCACCTCTTCCACTTAGCAACCTTCAATGCTTTTATTGTGTTTAGGGATAGGTCTCCAGACTCAAAGATGACATTTGTGAAATTTCAGGAGTCAGTGATAGAGAGCCTTATTGTGGTGGAACAGGCCAGAGTTCCTAGAGAAGCAGTGGTGGAGGATGTGGCTAGATTGAAAGATCGCCACTTTGCTGAGCACATTCCTCCCACACCCAAAAAAGACTTTCCAGCTAAGAAATGTAGAGTGTGTTTTCGAAGAGGTATCCGGAGGGAGTCTCGAATGTACTGCCCAGATTGTCCTTCAAAGCCTGGGCTGTGTGTCGGTGCTTGTTTTAAGAATTACCACACCCAGAAGAATTTCTGGGAACAACCATGAGTGTAAACTCATGTCTGTTTTGTATTTTCATGTGTTTAGTTTCATGGTTAGCATTTCTGTCATGTTCTTAGTTAGAGCTTTTGTGTTTGTTGTTTTGTAATTCTTTCTACTTAGTTAGGGGTTCCTCTGTTTAAAAAATATATATATATATGATGCCATTGTGTGTGGAGTGGGGCTTGGCTGAGACTGTACATATTGACTTGATGTTGGCTACTGCAACACACTGCCAGCCAAACACCAGTCCACACACTCCCATCAGCTGGTGTGATTGTTGTATCAGGCATGTGGGCGTATGTAAGTGATGGGCCCTTGAGTGGCGCTGTCTGTCGATGTGAGTGTTGTAATGTGCTGGGCCCGTGGCTGGCGGTGTGAATGGCCTTGTGTGTGTCATGTATGAAAGTTGTGTGAATGGACTGTAAAGCAGTTGGTGCCTTGTCGCGGCTTTACAGCTCACGAGCTGTGAGTCATTGGTTCCGTTTTTTGCCTTTCAGTTACTAACAGTGCTTTTCATTTTTGTGAAAGCTCTTGTTAGTAAAATTTGATCCACTGAACCATCACTCACCCTCGTGCCAAATCCAACCAGTATGTGTGGTAAAAATGACCAAACCTGCTCCGCTGTAATCAGGCGTCGCAGCACACCTATGACACGCTAGGTGCCTCAGGTGGGACCCCGATGATGAAGCATGCCACCAACTTGGTTGGTGGGTGAGGGGTCTTTTTCACATAACCTAAGTGTGTTTCTTTTCAAAATTTTAGTGTTTGGCACATCACGGACGTATGTGGGCACATCAAAACGATATATTACAAAACTACCTGTGTTTGGGGGGGGAGAGGGCACCTATGTTTTTGGTCCTGTGTGCGGCCTTCATCTAGGGAAACCTACCAAACCCAGACATTTTTTAAAACTAGACACCCCAAGGAGTCCAGGGAGGAGTGGCTTGCGTGGATCCCCCAACATTTTCTTACCCAGACTCCTCTGTAAACCTCAAAATGTGCTTAAAAAAAGCATATTTTCCTGACTTTTCTTCGTACGATCACCACTCCAGCACAAAATTCCTACTCCCCAGTGTTCCCCTCAGTCTCCCAAATAAAATGACACCTCACGTATGTGGGTCCCCAAAGCAGAGTCAGTCTAAAGATGTATAAAAGAATATGTCCTTATAAACTCGCAGTACTATCCCCTGTATCTCTACAAGTTTTGGGCCTTATTCTGTTGGAGGCACCTGGCCCACCCACACAAGTGAGGTATCATTTTTATCGGGAGACTTGGGGGAACGCTGGGTGGAAGGAAATTTGTGGCTCCACTCAGATTCCAGAACTTTCTGTCACCGAAATGTGTGAAAAATGCGTTTTTTTTAGCCAAAATTTGAGGTTTGGAAAGGATTCTGGGTATCAGAACCTGGTCAGAGCCCCTCAAGTCACCCCAACTTGGATTCCCCTCGGTCTCTAGTTTTCAGAAATGCACAGGTTTGGTAGGTTTCCCTAGGTGCTGGCTGAGCTACAGGCCAAAAACTACAGGTAGGCACTGTTTTCAATGAAAAAATGTGATGTGTCCACGCTGCGCTTTGGGGCGTTTCCTGTCGCGGGCGCTAGGCCTACCCACACAAGTGAGGTATCATTTTTATCGGGAGACGTGGGGGAACGCTGGGTGGAAGGAAATTTGTGGCCCCTCTCAGATTCCAGAACTTTCTGCCACAGAAATGTGAGGAACATGTGTTTTTTTAGCCAAATTTTGAGGTTTGCAAAGGATTCTGGGTAACAGAACCTGGTCCGAGCCACACAAATCACCCCATCTTGGATTCCCCTAGGTCTCTAGTTTTCAGAAATGCACAGGTTTGGTAGGTTTCCCTAGGTGGCAGCTGAGCTAGAGGCCAAAATCTACAGGTAGGCACTTTGCTAAAAACAGGTCTATTTTCTGTGATGTGTCCACGTTGCGCTTTGGGGCGTTTCCTGTCGCGGGCGCTAGGCCTACCCACACAAGTGAGGTATCATTTTTATCGGGAGACGTGGGGGAACGCTGGGTGGAAGGAAATTTGTGGCTCCTCTCAGATTCCAGAACTTTCTGCCACAGAAATGTGAGGAACATGTGTTTTTTTAGCCAAATTTTGAGCTTTGCAAAGGATTCTGGGTAACAGAACCTGGTCCGAGCCCCGCCAGTCACCCCTCCTTGGATTCCCCTAGGTCTCTAGTTTTCAGAAATGTACAGGTTTGGTAGGTTTCCCTAGGTGCCGGCTGAGCTAGAGGCCAAAATCTACAGGTAGTCACTTCGCAAAAAACACCTGTTTTCTTCCAAAATTTTGGTGGTCTCCACGTTGCGCTTTGGGGCGTTTCCTGTCGCGGGCGCTAGGCCTACCCACACAAGTGAGGTATCATTTTTATCGGGAGACGTGGGGGAACGCTGGGTGGAAGGAAATTTGTGGCCCCTCTCAGATTCCAGAACTTTCTGCCACAGAAATGTGAGGAACATGTGTTTTTTTAGCCAAATTTTGAGGTTTGCAAAGGATTCTGGGTAACAGAACCTGGTCCGAGCCACACAAATCTCCCCATCTTGGATTCCCCTAGGTCTCTAGTTTTCAGAAATGCACAGGTTTGGTAGGTTTCCCTAGGTGGCGGCTGAGCTAGAGGCCAAAATCTACAGGTAGGCACTTTGCTAAAAACAGGTCTATTTTCTGTGATGTGTCCACGTTGCGCTTTGGGGCGTTTCCTGTCGCGGGCGCTAGGCCTACCCACGCAAGTGAGGTATCATTTTTATCGGGAGACTTGGGGGAACGCTGGGTGGAAGGAAATTTGTGGCTCCTCCCAGATTCCAGAACTTTCTGCCACAGAAATGTGAGGAACATGTGTTTTTTTAGCCAATTTTTGAGCTTTGCAAAGGATTCTGGGTAACAGAACCTGGTCCGAGCCCCGCCAGTCACCCCTCCTTGGATTCCCCTAGGTCTCTAGTTTTCAGAAATGTACAGGTTTGGTAGGTTTCCCTAGGTGCCGGCTGAGCTAGAGGCCAAAATCTACAGGTAGTCACTTCGCAAAAAACACCTCTGTTTTCTTCCAAAATTTTGGTGGTGTCCACGTTGCGCTTTGGGGCGTTTCCTGTCGCGGGCGCTAGGCCTACCCACGCAAGTGAGGTATCATTTTTATCGGGAGACTTGGGGGAACGCTGGGTGCAAGGAAATTTGTGGCTCCTCCCAGATTCCAGAACTTTCTGCCACAGAAATGTGAGGAACATGTGTTTTTTTTTGCCAATTTTTGAGCTTTGCAAAGGATTCTGGGTAACAGAACCTGGTCCGAGCCCCGCCAGTCACCCCTCCTTGGATTCCCCTAGGTCTCTAGTTTTCAGAAATATACAGGTTTGGTAGGTTTCCCTAGGTGCCGGCTGAGCTAGAGGCCAAAATCTACAGGTAGTCACTTCACAAAAAACACCTCTGTTTTCTTCCAAAATTTTGGTGGTGTCCACGTTGCGCTTTGGGGCGTTTCCTGTCGCGGGCGCTAGGCCTACCCACGCAAGTGAGGTATAATTTTTATCGGGAGACTTGGGGGAACGCTGGGTGCAAGGAAATTTTTGGCTCCTCTCAGATTCCAGAACTTTCTGCCACAGAAATGTGAGGAACATGTGTTTTTTTAGCCAAATTTTGAGGTTTGCAAAGGATTCTGGGTAACAGAACCTGGTCCGAGCCACACAAATCACCCCATCTTGGATTCCCCTAGGTCTCTAGTTTTCAGAAATGCACAGGTTTGGTAGGTTTCCCTAGGTGGCGGCTGAGCTAGAGGCCAAAATCTACAGGTAGGCACTTTGCTAAAAACAGGTCTGTTTTCTGTGATGTGTCCACGTTGCGCTTTGGGGCGTTTCCTGTCGCGGGCGCTAGGCCTACCCACACAAGTGAGGTATCATTTTTATCGGGAGACGTGGGGGAACGCTGGGTGGAAGGAAATTTGTGGCTCCTCTCAGATTCCAGAACTTTCTGCCACAGAAATGTGAGGAACATGTGTTTTTTTAGCCAAATTTTGAGGTTTGCAAAGGATTCTGGGTAACAGAACCTGGTCCGAGCCACACAAATCACCCCATCTTGGATTCCCCTAGGTCTCTAGTTTTCAGAAATGCACAGGTTTGGTAGGTTTCCCTAGGTGGCGGCTGAGCTAGAGGCCAAAATCTACAGGTAGGCACTTTGCTAAACACAGGTCTGTTTTCTGTGATGTGTCCACGTTGCGCTTTGGGGCGTTTCCTGTCGCGGGCGCTAGGCCTACCCACACAAGTGAGGTATCATTTTTATCGGGAGACGTGGGGGAACGCTGGGTGGAAGGAAATTTGTGGCTCCTCTCAGATTCCAGAACTTTCTGCCACAGAAATATGAGGAACATGTGTTTTTTTAGCCAAATTTTGAGGTTTGCAAAGGATTCTGGGTAACAGAACCTGGTCCGAGCCACACAAATCACCCCATCTTGGATTCCCCTAGGTCTCTAGTTTTCAGAAATGCACAGGTTTGGTAGGTTTCCCTAGGTGGCGGCTGAGCTAGAGGCCAAAATCTACAGGTAGGCACTTTGCTAAAAACAGGTCTGTTTTCTGTGATGTGTCCACATTGCGCTTTGGGGCGTTTCCTGTCGCGGGCGCTAGGCCTACCCACACAAGTGAGGTATCATTTTTATCGGGAGACGTGGGGGAACGCTGGGTGGAAGGAAATTTGTGGCTCCTCTCAGATTCCAGAACTTTCTGCCACAGAAATGTGAGGAACGTGTTTTTTTAGCCAAATTTTGAGGTTTGCAAAGGATTCTGGGTAACAGAACCTGGTCCGAGCCACACAAATCACCCCATCTTGGATTCCCCTAGGTCTCTAGTTTTCAGAAATGCACAGGTTTGGTAGGTTTCCATAGGTGGCGGCTGAGCTAGAGGCCAAAATCTACAGGTAGGCACTTTGCTAACAACAGGTCTGTTTTCTGTGATGTGTCCACGTTGCGCTTTGGGGCGTTTCCTGTCGCGGGCGCTAGGCCTACCCACACAAGTGAGGTATCATTTTTATCGGGAGACTTGGGGGAACATAGAATAGCAAAACAAGTGTTATTGCCCCTTGTCTTTCTCTACATTTTTCCCTTCCAAATGTAAGACAGTGTGTAAAAAAAGACGTCTATTTGAGAAATGCCATGCTAGTATGGGCACCCCGGAATTCAGAGATGTGCAAATAACCACTGCTTCTCAACACCTTATCTTGTGCCCATTTTGGAAATACAAAGGTTTTCTTGATAGCTATTTTTTACTCTTTATATTTCAGCAAATGAATTGCTGTATACCCGGCATAGAATGAATACCCACTGCAGGGTGCAGGTCATTTATTGGCTCTGGGTACCTAGAGTTCTTCATGAACCTACAAGCCCTATATATCCCCGCAACCAGAAGAGTCCAGCAGACGTAACGGTATATTGCTTTCGAAAATCTGACATTGCAGGAAAAAGTTACAGAGTAAAACTTAGAGAAAAATTGATGTTTTTTTCACCTCAATTTCAATATTTTTCTTTTTCAGTTGTTATTTTCTGTAGGAAACCCTTGTAGGATCTACACAAATTACCCCTTGCTGAATTCAGAATTTTGTCTACTTTTCAGAAATGTTGCGGTTTATGGGATCCAGCGTTGGTTTCATGCCCATTTCTGTCACTGACTGGAAGGAGGCTGAAAGCACAAAAAATCGTAAAAAAATGGGGTATGTCCCAGTAAAATGCCAAAATTGGGTTGAAAAATTGGGTTTTCTGATTCAAGTCTGCCTGTTCCTGAAAGCTGGGAAGCTGGTGATTTTATCCCCGCAAACCCTTTGTTGATGCCCTTTTCAGGGAAAAAACCACAAGCCTTCTTCTGCAGCCCATTTTTCCAATTTTTTTAAAAAAAATGAAATTTTCACTGTTTTTTGGCTAATTTCTTGGCCTCCTTCTGGGGAACCCACAAAGTCTGGGTACCTCTAGAATCCCTAGGATGTTGGAAAAAAAGGACGCAAATTTGGCGTGGGTAGCTTACGTGAACAAAAAGTTATGAGGGCCTAAGCGCGAACTGCTCCAAATAGCCAAAAAAAGGCTCGGCACAGGAGGGGGAAAAGGCCTGGCAGCGAAGGGGTTAAAGCTGCTATGATTTGAGACACTTGTGTTTGGGTAAGCACGTGGTATTTTAGTCACTCACTCCTGCAAGCTGAGTTGTGGCACACGTTGCTCATCCTGAGATCCCTCTTCATCGTTGCAAACATCATCTGTCCCCATCTGGCTTTTACTATTTTCCTGTAACTATTCATTGTTTTATCTGGCGGGAGTTAGGTATTTCTTCAACCGCTTTTCCGTCCAGTTTTAGCTCAGAGACTGTATATGAAATAGAGTGGTACAACGGATAGCAATGGTGTCATCATCGGCAGAAGTAGACCTGCTACATTCTTTCCCAACCTCCAAAGGCTAAAGCTGTAGCCTCACGTGGAGGATTTGGAGTAACGTCCGGCTTTAGAGCTGGATACCCAGATTCAAGTCGCGGCGTCGACTCAACAACCTGTGATTCTGGGCAAATCACCTACTCCCCTCGTGCCTACCAAAAACGAATGTGTCCTTGTGTAACCTACTTGGAGCTCATGTCAAACGCTCAAATACCTTCGTGTCGAGTTCGCGCCAAATAAAATCACAAAATTGAAATTCACGGCTGTGCTGCATTTTTCATAGCTGATGCTTATTGTTCATTAACATCATTCTCATTTTACACTTACTTTCAGAATAATATAGTGAAGTTTTACCCTCTGAGTGATTTCGGACCTCGACAGTCTCCCTGTCGGGCAAATGAATTATGTCGGAGTACTGGGAAGTAGAATAACGCATTTCGATCCACGAGGCCCAGCCCTTTCTCAGAGTACCCCCCGCCCCCAACCCGTCCCTGTGTATCACAGGTCTGTGGCTGCGTCATGTCCTGTTCCCATCTTTCAAAATGGACGTTTTCAGTTCCGAAGGTCGCGAGAGCACCGGCGCCAGTGTTTCTTCAGCAAATTAAGAACTGTTCATAACTGTCTGCAAAGCAGACGTTAGCGATCTGCCAGTTTGCTTATACATCTCTTTCATACTTCGGGAGTATTTTCGATGTTGGAGCAAAGGCGAGCGTCCCGTTTCCGTGCACCCTCAGACTCAATCTCAGTGGAAAGGAAGTTTTAGAGCAATACTCTGTGCAACGCTTCCTAAATATGTCTCTCTTAACTTTATCATCAGCCGGAAACTTAATATCGGTCTTTCTGTGGTTTGAATTACTTTGATAATCTAAGCAGACATTATCTGTGTTCAAAAACTGCAGCCTACCCTTCTATCTCTCCACTGGCAGGATTCTTAGCCCAGACACACAATTGAACACACAAGATAGGATTTTAAACTCCCTCGTTTTTCAACCACGATTGGTCTTCGGAAACGAGAAGTGAGTACAGGGAGTAGGCTGAGTGGTTACCGAGGATTTCTAGGTTGTTAGTCATCATTCCCTATCTTGGTCTCGACAGGACAACCCCTTAGATTGTTTCCCCTTTCACTTGTGTTGAAACTGCGTCCCTGTCCTGGGCTGTGGTAAGTAAAATGGACGCCACTGTGTTTTCATCTCCAACATAGATTGGGGGATGGTAACCATTAGTCACCTGCTGGGGAGGCCGGTCAGCATTTTTTTAATTGTAGTGTAACTGCTCCTAACCCACTCTCCTACCGCCCCGTAGCCCTGAAATAACCATCTTGATATTGGGCTCTAATGTGGGATTAAGCAAGCATGCTGTATGCACTATGGTGGGGATCAATGTGTTGTTGAAAAATGTCAACTTCACAATAATTCTTTACTTCCGGTCTGATCTAATGAACCCAGTTGTAGCCTGTTCCCTGCGAGGGACCCCTAGAAGAGTCATGACACCCCAGGTTCCTCCCTTCTCTCTGCGGCAGGAAGGAGTTCCTGAGGTCAGGGAGTGGGGCAGCCTGACGCTTTGTTCAAATTCTACATGTGATAAATCTTTGTGTTAGATGAATTGAGATTGAGATGGTAGCACCCCATGTCCACAGTTCGGAGGTACCGGCCTAGGGCACTGGAGTCCTGATCTGTGAATTGTTCATGTTTTGGATAATATGGGTGTCATGCTCATATTTGTAGCAAAAAAAATCATTTCAGTCTCGGCTTCAGTGTAACATATGGCGATCTGGGGCAATTTACATTGTTTATGGCCCATTAGCTGTCAAGCACAGAATACGGTCTTTTCGCTGGAAAGAGGCAGCCACATTGTAACACAATTTAACAATCCTTGGTTTTCACTTCGATGGGTATAGCACATATTTATGACATCTATGGCAACTGGTTTTGGAGAGTTGGATACGTTTATAGGCACTTTTTATGAAAGTGTTTGTGTGTACATTTAGTTACACAGTAATGTATTTTGTCTACAACTGTGGCAGAAATCCAATTATGGCTATATTGTACTACTAATCAAGCAGTCACAAGTGCAGTTACCTTGCAGGCACTAGAGCCACGATTTGAGTGGTGCAGCTGGTGCTGTGGCACAGGGACCAAAAGTTCAAGGAAAACTACTGAACACCGATTGTTGCTATATTTTACTACTAAACAAGCAGTCAGAAGCGCAGTTACCTTGCAGCCATTAGGGCCATGAATGGAGTGGTTCTCCAGGTGCACTGGCACAGGGGCAAAACGCTCTAGAAAATCCACGGAGCACCGATTATGGCTATATTTTACTAGTACCTCCAACTCAGAACCAGCTATGGCTGATATCTCCCCACTTCCTAGTGACCGTCTGCCATTTCAGTGCTCCCTGCGGTGCAGTGCAAGGGTCGCCTCCTCCACCGCTGTGCTTCCAGGCTCTTCCTCTCTCCCCTCATGGGCTTCCTTCCTTGTAGGCTTCTTCTTCTCCTCACCTAGGACACTGGCACACCTTAAAAGTGTACGGATCAAATTTTTTCACAGTACTGGCAGCTTTTATGAAAAGCACTTAAAAGTTCTATAAAGTATTTCAGCGCTTTATAACAGCACCAGTTATATTGCACAAAGACACTTTTTATGGCACTGGTGAGATTACATGATTTGGCCAGCATCACAGGTTGTTGAGATGACGTCAAGACTCGGATCCTGTTTCCCAAATCAACAGTTCTTTCCATTACTTCACATCTTTATTATAGTCATCTGCAACATATGCAAAAAACATAGACACATTGACAAAGAATTGATTTTGCATAGACGAAACCTATTGGCTTTGCGAATACCTGTTCTTTATTATTACATATAATAAGATATTGAAGTACATACCTTCAGGATGTTCGCTGTACGAAAACCTCTCCAACAATTGATTTGTTGATAATAACTATAGCAATTTCTATCCATACAATGTTAAAATGTTGTTCATGTAGAATAGCAACCCAGGCCACTCGAACAGTGTACGTAACTGACTTGCCCCTTAGTTTACTATTGGCATTGTGAGGGTGGGTGGAAGCATGAATGTTTCAAAATTTGTGTTTCAAAACTATTCCTAAAAAATACTTGCACTGATTTAATCTGATGGACTACTACTACTAAGATGAAACAATTCTGCATAGGATAAAATACTTTTGGAATTTTTTAAGATAATTTTTCATATTTTACACTTTTGTTGTAGAATGTCTTTAAAAATGAAGGGGATCCAAAAGTTAACTGTGCAGGGCACCCTTGTTTCTTGCTTTCTTTCATGTCGATTAACGTGTAAATAAATGCTTGCCCGCTTTGAACAGGGACCGCTTGCACAGGTCAGGAGTGTGCTTGCAGCTCCCAGACTATAGATCTACAGGGATGTTATAGTATAGATTATACAGCAGTGCTGGCTTCAGTGCAGCATAGTTGCAAGTTACAAAAAATAATATAACACAGTCAACACTGGCTGTAAATAAAGCCTTTTATCTTTACTTTCAGTCATTTGCAACATGGCTAAAACAAAATATTGGCAAAACCAATAGCCCTTGCATAGGCAAGACCTGTTGGCTTGTTCTGTAATATTGTTCAGCGATGTGAAGTGTGGCATTGTATAACAATGCTTTTAAATGAATACTATTTGTTGACATTTTCTAAGCTAATACCTGGACTTTGTGGCCTGCAAAAAATTAACCCTTCAATGGAGTAAAAAGGTTAATATAGAGTATTTACAAATGTTAATCAAAAAGGCGGTGCTCCGGTACTAATTCTGAGCTGAGCTTTGGCATTCAGCTGTGTTACAAACGTCAGACACACACATAGTTTCCACTTGAGATTCTAGGTGACTACCCAGTATGTTAGGAAGGCAGATATACTGGTCACTTGACTCTCGATTAGCAGTTAAAGTGGGAATCTTTATCTTTACCTGTGTTTGAACATTCAGAACTAAGCCAGCCTGTCTAGGGTCCAGATGTTAGAAAGGGCATCCTGACTGTGTAAGCGATTTTAAAACATTCATAAGACATGAGTTTTCACAGATAGTTAGGGAATTCTTTCTGATTACAGGAAAAAATCACCTGGTTCATTGTTTGGAGGTACAGAAATGCCAGAGATATTAAATGTAAAGTCAAACTAAGTTAACCCGGAACAGTACATGGTCAATAAGTATTACTACAACTTGGGGAGCATTTTCTCAAATGTTTCTCTGGTAGTGATGGGCGATAACTTGTGCAGAATATGCTTTGCATTATTGAATGAGCAGTCTAGAATTTAATCTGATCTCCCGTTCATCTCATGTGGCAGTCTCACCATGGTTAAAAAAGAAGAAGCAAATATCCAAAGGTTAAATGCTGTGTTGACTTTCTTCTTTGTCTGAAGCAATATAGTATACAGTGGGGCAGTGTAGAATTTTACATGACAGTGGTGCTTTACATAGTGAGACATTTTGGAAACTGCCATGACATTGGTGCATACTTGAAGTGTGTGGAAACTGGCATGATATTTGTGCCGCACATTCACTGTTCAGGATTTTATTGTCGTATCATGTTCCATGTGTGTTCTGCATGGCGGGGGCAGTGATCACAATGGAAATGTGAAAAAATGCAATCCAGCAATGCTTTACACCCCTGGTTAAAGTGAAAGTTGAAATGACAGTGGCTCTTTTTATTTTAAAAAGGGTCACATGGATACTGGGATCATAGTGATGCTTCTAAACAGCTGATCATTTTTTGGTTTGAAATTTGAGTCTTTAAGATAAGGAATGTAGATTTTCCAAGTATTTTATGATGGAAAGTCTTAATTTTATTAAAGACACAGAGGCGAGTATTATGCTTTCCTTTCCTGCTTTATTAAAACAGCAGCCAAGAGAAACAGACCAATCCCAGTGGTTTGCGAACACGCAGCCAAAGGGACTTAAGAGAAATAACATTAACCAATCAGTACACTATAACACGTAAGATATACCAATCCTGACTGCAGGCAGCCCTCTTTTCAGATGCGAGACAGTCAAGAAAATGATTTAAATAAAGGTACAATACAACAAATTAAACAGATTGCCATGATTAGAGCAAAAAAGTCTTGAATTCTGTCCAGGTTAGGAGAAAAGGATGGTTTGATAGGCTGATGAAGGCAGAAGTCCGAGTTCAATGGAAATTGCGGTGAGTGGATACTGTAAGGAGAATCGGTCTTCGTTGAATTAGGTTGAAGCGGATGCTGGAGCGTTGTTAGTAACTAGATGGGGTGGGAAAGAACAACGTTAGTGTAAAAGCGGTGGAATAATACTCGCCTCCGTGTCTTTAATAAAATTAAGACTTTCCATCATAAAATACTTGGAAAATCTACATTTTATGACAAGACCGGAGGCTCCTATTATGCTTGTTTAAAGCATGTTAACTACTCCAGAAGTTGCTGTACTAACAGGTTTACAATAAAAAGTACGAAAGGTAGAATCATTTGACCAATCTGCTGATCTTAGAATATCTTCCAAGCGTGATCCAGCCCAAAAGGCTTTTGACGCCATGGCGCCTCTAGCAGAATGGGCACCAAATTTTGAAGTATCAATGCCCACTAGGGACATCACCTATTTGACCCAACGAGCTAAGGTGGGGGAAGATACAGGTTTATGGGGTTTTCTGAAGGAAATTAACAGGTGGGAAGCGGAAGATGTTCTAAGATCGGCCGTTTTTTGTTCATAAACTTTTAAATAGTTTCCCACACAAAGTTTCGGGTGATTTGGAAAGAAGGGATAGAAAACAGAAGTAATATTAGTTTTTGTACGACGAGAGACATTGAACATAACACCAGTAGGAGTGAAGTGACAAGCCGAAATATCTAGAGCTTTGACATGGTGGAGAAGTGTGGCTCAATGGTTAGAGCGGCAGACCCTGAAGCAGAGATGTGGCTAAAGACCAGGGTTCAAGTCCCGCTTCGGCAGTCTTGGGCTCAATTCCCCTTGACCAGATAATTCTCGCCTCGGTGCCTAATCTAATTCATGGGTCCCACTCTGCAACTCTGGGCAATAGCTTGCTTAATCTCCACAACGGCCCCAACAGCGCTTGGATGCCTGGCTTCACCCTGGGGGTGCTCAGGAGTGGGCGCCTCACAGGGAAAAGCCAGGAGGGGTTCCATAGCGGTATGAGTACAGCGCCTTGAGACCCTAACGGGTGAGTAGTGCGCTATACAAGTGCTAATTTACATTTACATTTTACATTTTACATCAGAAAGACGTTTGATAGACACAAGACAAAGTAATATTGTTAGTTTGGCTGAAAGCATTTTCAAAGATAAGGAGTCGTTATCCTGCCATGAAACAAACATTTGCAAAACGAGATTCACATCCCATAAAGTGGAATACTTGGGAATTGGGGGATTGGAGAATTTTACTCCTTTCAATAAACAACAAATAACAGGATGTTCTCCTACAGGTTTTCCGTTTATAAACGGATGGTGTAGGGATGTAGCTGATCTATAAAGATTGATGGTTCTGTATGATTTGCCGGCGCTAGCTTGGGAAGCAAGAAAGTTAGCTATTAGGATTAGATCTGCTGAAAAGGGATCACATGTTTTTCCCCAACACCAGCTAGACCAGATGGACCAAGCTGATTTGTAAACCTTGGAAGTGCCTGGAGCCCAGGAATTGTTGATATAGGTTGAAGCCTCGAGTGAAATTCCTGGGTAAGATGAGGAAGACCTGTAACCTTCCAGGCGGATAGGAGAAGGGTTTTGTTGAGAATGAGGTTGTGAGGGAGACCTTGTGGGTTCAGGAGGAGGGAGGGAAAGGAGGGTAGAAGTACCGGGAAGTCGATGGCTAATTCTAGGAGAGTGGGGTACCATACTTGGGCTTGCCACAATGGGACTACTAGAACTAGTGTGGCTCTTTGACGACGAAGCTGGTTGAGGACTCTGTTTATCATGATAAAAGGAGGGAATGCGAAGTTTATTGCATGATTCCATTGTTGGAGAAATGCATTGGTCGCCAAGGCGTGCGGATCCGGTCTCCACCTGAAGAAGCGAGGAAGTTGAGCATTCAAACGGGAAGCGAAGAGATCTATCTGAAATGGACCCCATTTGCGATGGATAGAGGTGAAAACAGAGGAGTGAAGCTTCCAGTCGCTGTAATCGGAAAGATGGCGAGAATACCAGTCTGCAACTGAGTTGAGAGAACCTGGTAAGTACTCTGCTTGAACTGACATTTTTTTGATGAAGGGAAAATTCCCAAAAGCTTTTTGCTAGATCTGCAAGGGGTTTGGACTTGGTACCGCCGAGATGATTGATGTATTTTACAGCTGTAAGATTGTCCATACGGAGAAGTACGGAAAAAGAGACTCTGTTTTTGGTGAAGGTTTTTATTGCAAAGGAGCCTGCAAGCATTTCTAAATAGTTGATGTGCAATAAAGACTCCTGTCGAGACCATGTGCCTCCAGTCGATATTTGTCCACACCTTGCGCCCCAGCCTGTTAGACTTGCGTTGGATTCTAATACAAGATCTGGGGCTGAGGCAAAGATGGTCCTGCCATTCCAGGCTTCTAGGTGATCGAGCCACCATTGGAGTTCTGTACGGGATTCGAGGTCGAGGGGGATGAAATCTGAATAAGCAAGACCTTTGCGCAAGTGTCGGATTTTTAATCTTTGGAGCGCTCGATAGTGTAGGGGACCTGGGAAGATTGCTTGAATCGAGGAAGAAAGAAGACCTACAATCCTTGCAAGAGACCTGAGGGAGAGAGAAGTCTGCTGTAAAGATAGGGTTATCTCGGATTTGATATTTTTTATTTTTGAGGCCGGGAGTTGTAGGAGGCCTTGAGAGGAATTGATTAGAAAACCTAGGAATTCCATTGTTTGTGACGGGATAAACATTGATTTCTCGTTGTTGATTAAGAAGCCTAGATTTGACAGAAGTGAGATTGTGAAAGAGAGTTGGGACTGGAGTGTAGAAACATCTTGGTGCATAAGAAGAATATCGTCCAGATAGATTATCAGTCGGAAACCCTGAGATCGGAGAAGAGCTACAATAGGTTTCATTAAATTAGTGAAACACCAAGGGGCAGAGGAAAGACCGAAGGGTAGGCAAGTGAGCTGATAGGTGTGATAGTTCCATTGGAATTGGAGAAACTTTCTGTGGGAATGATGTATGGGAACTGTTAGGTAAGCGTCTTGGAGATCTAGACGAACCATCCAGTCGTTGAGGAGAAGCGAATCTCTTAGATGGAGAATCGTTTCCATTTTGAAGTGTCTGTAGACAACAAACTGATTGAATTGCCTGAGGTTGATGACCGGTCTTATTTTCTTGTTTTTTCTGATTACTAGAAAGAGGGGGCTTATGAAGCCTGAGTGGAGAGGACGAGCTGGTTGGATAGCATTTTTTTGAAGCAGATCTTGGATTTCTGAATCAATAAGATTTGACATTTCTTCTGAAAATCTGAGGGGAAGAAGAGGGTACGGTTGGAAGGGAGTTTCGTAAAGTTCTATTAAGTAGCCTTTGATAGGGTTGAGAACCCAGGGATCTGATGTAATTTCTTTCCATTTGTGGAGATTTTTTTTTAAACGACCCCCCTATAGAAAGATGGCCAGAATGTTGGCTTACCTGAGTTATTGTAGGACCTGTGAAAGTTCCTTCCTCTGTACCCTCTGGAACGCTGGGGGTAAAATTGTGGACGAAAGTCCTGTTGCTGTTGTTGTTGTTGGTAATTATAGGAGCCTCTGAAGCCTTGGTTCCTGAAGGACCGGCCGGTGGAGCAGCTTCTTCCTCTACCAGCCCTGGCAAAAACCCGTGGGTTAAAAACTTTTTTGATTGACTGTTGGGCTTTGTCTAATGAAGCAAAGGTTGTGATGTATTTGCTGAGTTCTTTGATAAAATTATCTCCGAAGAGTAAACCATCGGCTTTAGCTCCTGGATCCATAGCTGCTAGGTTTGCAAGTTTACGATCCAGTTTGAGCAGTAGACCTTTACGACGCTCGTGCGTCATGGCTGAGTTTGCGTTACCCAGCAAACAAAAGGCTCTCTGGATCCACAGGGAGAGTTCTTCGGGGTCGATAGATTCATCATTTATTCTAGCGGATTCAGCAAGGTCGAAAATACGGGATAAGGGACCGACCAAATCAAGGACTTTATCCTGGCACAGGGCCCAGGCTCTGTCCACCCCTTTACGGGGATCTTTCCCAAATTTGGAGAAAAAAGTTAGAAGGGACGGATCTATAGACGCAGTAATGTGTAAGGGAAGGGAGGGTCTGGGACATTCTGAGCGAAGTTTGGCTCGTACTTGTTTGTCTAGAGGAAGACGTAGTTTTGCAAGAATGTAACTTGCAACGTGGTCGGAAGGTAGCCATTCGGTTGAGTTTGGGTGGTGAATTAGACCGGGGTCGAACATGGGGTTACCATCTGAATCTAGCAGAGGGGCGTAGGATTGATCAGATTGTATTGACTTGGTTTTTTTGAAGGGGGGAGGGCCAATCTAAAAGTTTGAGGTGTTGTCGTCCTCGTTATCAGAGGAAGAGTCATTGATTCCATCATCATCATCAGTGTCTCTAATGTCCGCAATCACAATTTTTTGGGTCTTAGACACGTTTTTTACTTTAGATTTACTTTTAGTACCCATAATTTTGTTCCCCTCCGTACTAGGAGGCCTTTGAGGAACTTCGTCCTCCATCCTGTGTGAGCTTGGCTCACCCTCCATTAGCGCAGATGAGGCGTTAGCCTGATTAGAAGAAGCCTCCGAGGCTTTGCGCTTTCTGCTTTCCCCCGCAGAATGGGCCACTTGTGATTGGGACAAACAGGATGAAACTGTAGATTGAATTTGTTTGGAAATCTTTCCCATTGAAGCAGAAACTGCTTTTTTGACTGATGATTGAATAAAGTTATTTAGGTTATAGGAAAAATTCTCATCAGAATCATCATTTTCTGTGAAGAAGTTTGAACATTCCATGTTGCTAAGAGGAAGAGGCAAAAAACTGGTAAGTGAGGGTTAAATAATAAGGGCAGACTCTGAGAATAAAAGTTGTGTGACTCACCAGAACACCGGAGAAAACGGTATAGAATAAGGCCAAGATTTACTGTAGCTGAAGAGAATAAACGGCGAGGAACAGAGGAGCTCCGTGGCAGTGTGAAAATCTGGTAAACACTGCAGGCGTCTGCGATAGAAGGAGCGCTTCAGAAAGAATGCGCTCAGGAATGAGGGGAATGCGTGTTTGGTGCTCGTGTCAGCCGACGTTCACAATAGAATGTTCACGGCGACGCGAGCAGGCTGAGAGAGGAGACGATGCGGGCGGCCGTTCTCTTCACATATGGAAGAGAAACGGCAAAAAATTGCCTACGAGCTGCGGAAAGGCGCATACGAGTTTTAAACCTTAATGAAGATAATAAAATACACGCTAAATGTTAAAACAACATATTGAAACAAACTAAATACAATAAAGTTATCTAAATGTATAGAGCAACGAAAGATATACTTATCTTGACTGCGAGCAGCAAGAAAAGAGGGCTGCCTGCAGTCAGGATTGGTATATCTTACGCGTTATAGTGTACTGATTGGTTAATGTTAGTTCTCTTAAGTCCCATTGGCTGCGTGTTCGCAAACCACTGGGATTGGTCTGTTTCTCTTGGCTGCTGTTTTAATAAAGCAGGAAAAGAAAGCATAATAGGAGCCTCCGGTCTTGTCATAAAATTAAGTTTAATAAGTAACATGAACCTACCTCAGCATCCTCAAAAAGAGCCCTGGCACAATGAGTAGCTTTTTGATGTTCAAAGAGGCCATGGTTGTACATCTTGCCAGTGATGGTCCTTCTATGTTAGTATGTAAAGCAACACTACATATTTGAGCAGCAGCACTGGAATCATAGTAGAATGGCCATCATTTTGTAAAAGTGACTTTGGAATAGGTATGAAGCATCCTAAAAACAAATGATCTACCCCTGAGTATTTGAGCAACTTTCCAATATTTAATGAGCATTTCCTGATGTGTGACTTCAGCACCCAGACATACAGTATCATCAGCAATGATGGTATCTATTTTTCTGCCACATGAGTTGTGATCAGCTCTTAACTGGTACAGAAGCAGTGAAGAGCATAATGTCTTGGCGCCTTATTTAAAATGGGCGTTCTTTTTTCAAAAGTCATGTGTACAGATATTTTCAAGGACTGATTAAGCAAATAGAAAACTCCCTTAATTACCTTTTCTTTTGCATAGCAGCAAGAATGCTCCTGGATCAAGACATTTGGAAGAAAGAGGCATAATGCTCCTTTAATTCAAAGACCTAATTCACATCAAGAATATCTGATTTAGATGTAAGGGCAACAGGCCGAACTATCATTTTGTTGTGCACAGTGGAGTCCATGGGGCAAAACCACTAACCAATTGACTCTCTCCAATAGAATCGATCAGGAATTTTTTTCTCAGTTTGCAGTCCCAATGGTAATTTGAAGGACATCATTGCCCTCTTGTTGTTTGAATACAAAGGCCAATAAGAAATACCAGGGGCATAATCACATTTGGTAAGGATCTTGTCATAGATATTCCAGAGCAGGATACTATCCTCACGTGGTAATGGCATTTCCTATACGCCACCAAAAGGTATCCAAAATACCTAAACTAACCTACCCTCTCAATGTTCTTTTTTATTGTTTAGTTAATATAAATGATAGCAATTTATAACCATACAGTGTTAAAATATCCATCCATGCTAACATTGCTAAAATTAGAGCCTTTATTTAACTATCACATTGAAATTATTGTTGAGAGAACAGGGTCTACTGCACAAAGAAAGGAGAAGGTAAAAAATAATTTTTGTGGACCTCTTGGGCTAAGAGTGGATAAACAGGAGGAGAAGCAAAGTGCAAAGTGCACAATATAATGAAAAAAGTGCATTGTGTGAAAGATTGGTGTATTCAGAAGAAAGAGGGCAAGGTTGCTAAGTCTGAGGAGAATTTATCATAGAATAGTCCCTTTACCTGGCAGCTCTCCCTAGAATAAAGGGTGTCCCCTAGACTAAAGTGCATAAGTAGCAAAAGCAGAGGAAGCGAAAGCTTCACGTCATGCAAAGAGATGATTCACTGAAAGGTTAGCGCCTTAATGTGGCCACGAAAAACTGCAGGGTGACAGGGTCTAAACAGCCTTAGCCAGATCCTCCTGGCAATTAGAGAAACAAAGTGTAAAGAAATGGCTCCCTGTTGCAGTTACCCCCCACTTTTTGCCTGATACTGATGCTGACTTGACTGAGAAGAGTGCTGGGACCCTGCTAACCAGGCCCCAGCACCAGTGTTCCTTCACCTAAAATGTACCATTGTATCCACAATTGGCACACCCTGGCATTCAGATAAGTCCCTTGTAACTGGTACTTCTAGTACCAAGGGCCCTGATGCCAAGGAAGGTCTCTAAGGGCTGCAGCATGTCTTATGCCACCCTAGAGACCCCTCACTCAGCACAGACACACTGCTTACAAGCCTGTGTGTGCTAGTGAGAACAAAATGAGTAAGTCGACATGGCACTCCCCTCAGGGTGCCATGCCAGCCTCTCACTGCCTATGCAGTATAGGTAAGACACCCCTCTAGCAGGCCTTACAGCCCTAAGGCAGGGTGCACTATACCATAGGTGAGGGTACCAGTGCATGAGCACTGTGCCCCTACAGTGTCTAAACAAAACCTTAGACATTGTAAGTGCAGGGTAGCCATAAGAGTATATGGTCTGGGAGTCTGTTTTACACGAACTCCACAGCACCATAATGGCTACACTGAAAACTGGGAAGTTTGGTATCAAACTTCTCAGCACAATAAATGCACACTGATGCCAGTGTACATTTTATTGTAAAATACACCACAGAGGGCACCTTAGAGGTGCCCCCTGAAACTTAACCGACTGTCTGTGTAGGCTGACTAGTTCCAGCAGCCTGCCACACCAGAGACATGTTGCTGGCCCCATGGGGAGAGTGCCTTTGTCACTCTGAGGCCAGTAACAAAGCCTGCACTGGGTGGAGATGCCAACACCTCCCCCAGGCAGGAGCTGTAACACCTGGCGGTGAGCCTCAAAGGCTCACCCCTTTGTCACAGCCCAGCAGGGCACTCCAGCTTAGTGGAGTTGCCCGCCCCCTCCGGCCACGGCCCCCACTTTTGGCGGCAAGGCTGGAGGGAACAAAGAAAGCAACAAGGAGGAGTCACTGGCCAGTCAGGACAGCCCCTAAGGTGTTCTGAGCTGAAGTGACTCTAACTTTTAGAAATCCTCCATCTTGCAGATGGAGGATTCCCCCAATAGGGTTAGGATTGTGACCCCCTCCCCTTGGGAGGAGGCACAAAGAGGGTGTACCCACCCTCAGGGCTAGTAGCCATTGGCTACTAACCCCCCAGACCTAAACACGCCCTTAAATTTAGTATTTAAGGGCTACCCTGAACCCTAGAAAATTAGATTCCTGCAACTACAAGAAGAAGGACTGCCTAGCTGAAAACCCCTGCAGAGGAAGACCAGAAGACGACAACTGCCTTGGCTCCAGAAACTCACCGGCCTGTCTCCTGCCTTCCAAAGATCCTGCTCCAGCGACGCCTTCCAAAGGGACCAGCGACCTCGACATCCTCTGAGGACTGCCCCTGCTTCGAAAAGACAAGAAACTCCCGAGGACAGCGGACCTGCTCCAAGAAAGGCTGCAACTTTGTTTCCAGCAGCTTTGAAAGAACCCTGCAAGCTCCCCGCAAGAAGCGTGAGACTTGCAACACTGCACCCGGCGACCCCGACTCGGCTGGTGGAGATCCAACACCTCAGGAGGGACCCCAGGACTACTCTGATACTGTGAGTACCAAAACCTGTCCCCCCTGAGCCCCCACAGCGCCGCCTGCAGAGGGAATCCCGAGGCTTCCCCTGACCGCGACTCTTTGAATCCAAAGTCCCGACGCCTGGGAGAGACCCTGCACCCGCAGCCCCCAGGACCTGAAGGACCGGACTCTCACTGGAGAAGTGACCCCCAGGAGTCCCTCTCCCTTGCCCCAGTGGAGGTTTCCCCGAGGAATCCCCCCCTTGCCTGCCTGCAGCGCTGAAGAGATCCCGAGATCTCTCATAGACTAACATTGCGAACCCGACGCCTGTTTCTACACTGCACCCGGCCGCCCCCGCGCTGCTGAGGGTGAAATTTCTGTGTGGGCTTGTGTCCCCCCCGGTGCCCTACAAAACCCCCCTGGTCTGCCCTCCGAAGACGCGGGTACCTACCTGCAAGCAGACCGGAACCGGGGCACCCCCTTCTCTCCATTCTAGCCTATGTGTTTTGGGCACCACTTTGAACTCTGCACCTGACTGGCCCTGAGCTGCTGGTGTGGTGACTTTGGGGTTGCTCTGAACCCCCAACGGTGGGCTACCTTGGACCAAGAACTGAACCCTGTAAGTGTCTTACTTACCTGGTAAAACTAACAAAAACTTACCTCCCCTAGGAACTGTGAAAATTGCACTGTGTCCACTTTTAAAACAGCTATTTGTCAATAACTTGAAAAGTATACATGCAATTTTTATGATTTAAAGTTCCTAAAGTACTTACCTGCAATACCTTTCGAATGAGATATTACATGTAGAATTTGAACCTGTGGTTCTTAAAATAAACTAAGAAAAGATATTTTTCTATAACAAAACCTATTGGCTGGATTTGTCTCTGAGTGTGTGTACCTCATTTATTGTCTATGTGTATGTACAACAAATGCTTAACACTACTCCTTGGATAAGCCTACTGCTCGACCACACTACCACAAAATAGAGCATTAGTATTATCTATTTTTACCACTATTTTACCTCTAAGGGGAACCCTTGGACTCTGTGCATGCTATTCCTTACTTTGAAATAGCACATACAGAGCCAACTTCCTACATTGGTGGATCAGCGGTGGGGTACAAGACTTTGCATTTGCTGGACTACTCAGCCAATACCTGATCACACGACAAATTCCAAAATTGTCATTAGAAATTGATTTTTGCAATTTGAAAAGTTTTCTAAATTCTTAAAAGACCTGCTAGGGCCTTGTGTTAGATCCTGTTTAGCATTTCTTTTAGAGTTTAAAAGTTTGTAAAAGTTTGAATTAGATTCTAGAACCAGTTGTAGATTCTTAAAAAGTATTCCAACTTTTAGAAGCAAAATGTCTAGCACAGATGTGACTGTGGTGGAACTCGACACCACACCTTACCTCCATCTTAAGATGAGGGAGCTAAGGTCACTCTGTAAAATAAAGAAAATAACAATGGGCCCCAAACCTACCAAAATACAGCTCCAGGAGCTTTTGGCAGAGTTTGAAAAGGCCAACCCCTCTGAGGGTGGCAACTCAGAGGAAGAGGATAGTGACTTGGAGGAAAATTCCCCCCTACCAGTCCTATCTAGGGAGAACAGGGTCCCTCAAACCCTGACTCCAAAAATAATAGTCAGAGATGCTGGTTCCCTCACAGGAGAGACCAACACCTCTGAAATCACTGAGGATAACTCCAGTGAAGATGACCCCCTGTTAGCCAGGATGGTCAAAAGATTGGCTTTGGAAAAGCAGCTCCTAGCCATAGAAAGGGAAAGAAAAGAGATGGGCCTAGGTCCCATCGATGGTGGCAGCAACTTAAATAGGGTCAGAGATTCTCCTGACATCCTAAAAATCCCCAAAGGGATTGTAACAAAATATGAAGATGGTGATGACATCACCAAATGGTTCACAGCTTTTGAGAGGGCTTGTGTAACCAGAAAAGTAAACAGATCTCACTGGGGTGCTCTCCTTTGGGAAATGTTCACTGGAAAGTGTAGGGATAGACTCCTCATACTCTCTGGAAAAGATGCAGAATCTTATGACCTCATGAAGGGTACCCTGATTGAGGGCTTTGGATTCTCCACTGAGGAGTATAGAATTAGATTCAGGGGGGCTCAAAAATCCTCGAGCCAGACCTGGGTTGATTTTGTAGACTACTCAGTAAAAACACTAGATGGTTGGTTAACTGGAAATGAAGTGTGTGACTATGTTGGGCTTTATAATTTGTTTATGAAAGAACACATTTTAAGTAACTGCTTCAATGAAAAGTTGCATCAGTATCTGGTAGACCTAGGTCCAATTTCTCCCCAAGAATTGGGAAAGAAGGCAGACCACTGGGTCAAGACTAGGGTAACCAAAACTTCCACTGGGGGTGACCAAAAGAAAGGGGTTACAAAAACTCCCCAGGAGAAAGTGGGTGACACTAGAAACAAAGAAAAAGAGTCCTCTGTAGGCCCCCAAAAACCAGAACAGGTGGGTGGGCCCCAAGACACAACCCAAAACAAAGGTGGGTACCAGGGTAAGAACTGGGATGCCACTAAGGCATGGTGCCACAACTGTAAACAGTCTGGGCACCACACCAAGGACACTTCTTGTCCCAAAAACAAACCCCAGAACAAAATTCCAGGGGTAACCAGTGTAGCCATGGGAGATGACTCCTCAGATGAGGAGGTCTTCATAGCCTTCAACTGGAAACAGGGCCCAACAGGTGAGTTGGAGATTCCAGAGGGAAGTAGACACTTCCACCACCTACTGGTGAATGGAATCCCAACCACTGCCCTGAGAGACACTTGTGCCAGTCACACTATTGTGCATGACAGGCTGGTGCTCTCAAACCAGTACATCCCAGGTGAGACTGCCAGGGTAAGAGTTAGCCTAGACAGGGTCACTAAGAGGCCTGTGGCTTTAGTACCCATAGAAGTGGGTGGCACTCTTAGCTGGAGAAGGGTAGTAGTCAGTACAGACCTCCCCCTTGATTGTCTCCTTGGAAATGACTACCCAGAGGTTAGTCAGAGCCCAAGAGAGGAACTGGTCCAGTGCCAGTCCTCTCCCAAGGATTCTGGAAGTCCTGCCTCTGCAGTAAATGCAAGCAGGCCCCAGAAGAAGAAGAAAAGAAAACAGAGTAGGAAGGGTGGACAACCTTTAGCCAAGGTTACAGCAAGCCAAGGAGATTCTGCTCCAGTAGGGGAGAACTCCAAAAATGGCCCTGATAAAGTCCAACCTGACCCACAAGAAGTCCTGGCTAGTCAGGCAACTGTTAAACCTGAGTGGGTGGCTCCTCAGCTAACAGAAGAAAGAGTGGAAGAAGGGTGTTTACTACAAGATGTGGTAACCCCCCACTCTAATACAGCAGACAGGCAACCTGAACCCAAAGAGGCCTGTAACTTAGCCCCTTCCCTTTTAGGTGAAGAGCTAAAGGTGTGGTTCTGGGCACTGACAGCTGTCAGTGGCCTCTGCTGGGTGTTAGCCTTTATGGCTGCACTATCCTTAGCATGGTGGTCTGACCCCATGCCAAATAGCAAGTTAGGCCCCCTGACCCTATTGGTCGTGGTGGGGTTACTCCAGCTCTGGGTAACCTCTCTGGGTAAGCTAGGGGTAACCCTGGCCAAGATAAGGTTAGCAGAGGTGGATACCTCTAAGACCAAAATAGAAAGAATGGGTGGAGACATTGAAGAGGCAGACAAGAGGCAATTCAGACTAGGTCCTATCACTGTGGAAGTAGGTCAGTTCCCCAAAGGGAATGACCTGAACAGAAGGATGTAAGGCAGAGTAGGCCCTGCAACTAACCAGCCTATTTCTCCTACTCTTCCTCGCCTGACAGACTAGGAAGACTCTCCCAGCTTGGGCTGAGTCTCCTGGCCTGTGGGCTGGGGGGGGCTTGTGTAAAGAAATGGCCCCCTGTTGCAGTTACCCCCCACTTTTTGCCTGATACTGATGCTGACTTGACTGAGAAGAGTGCTGGGACCCTGCTAACCAGGCCCCAGCACCAGTGTTCCTTCACCTAAAATGTACCATTGTATCCACAATTGGCACACCCTGGCATTCAGATAAGTCCCTTGTAACTGGTACTTCTAGTACCAAGGGCCCTGATGCCAAGGAAGGTCTCTAAGGGCTGCAGCATGTCTTATGCCACCCTAGAGACCCCTCACTCAGCACAGACACACTGCTTACAAGCCTGTGTGTGCTAGTGAGAACAAAATGAGTAAGTCGACATGGCACTCCCCTCAGGGTGCCATGCCAGCCTCTCACTGCCTATGCAGTATAGGTAAGACACCCCTCTAGCAGGCCTTACAGCCCTAAGGCAGGGTGCACTATACCATAGGTGAGGGTACCAGTGCATGAGCACTGTGCCCCTACAGTGTCTAAACAAAACCTTAGACATTGTAAGTGCAGGGTAGCCATAAGAGTATATGGTCTGGGAGTCTGTTTTACACGAACTCCACAGCACCATAATGGCTACACTGAAAACTGGGAAGTTTGGTATCAAACTTCTCAGCACAATAAATGCACACTGATGCCAGTGTACATTTTATTGTAAAATACACCACAGAGGGCACCTTAGAGGTGCCCCCTGAAACTTAACCGACTGTCTGTGTAGGCTGACTAGTTCCAGCAGCCTGCCACACCAGAGACATGTTGCTGGCCCCATGGGGAGAGTGCCTTTGTCACTCTGAGGCCAGTAACAAAGCCTGCACTGGGTGGAGATGCCAACACCTCCCCCAGGCAGGAGCTGTAACACCTGGCGGTGAGCCTCAAAGGCTCACCCCTTTGTCACAGCCCAGCAGGGCACTCCAGCTTAGTGGAGTTGCCCGCCCCCTCCGGCCACGGCCCCCACTTTTGGCGGCAAGGCTGGAGGGAACAAAGAAAGCAACAAGGAGGAGTCACTGGCCAGTCAGGACAGCCCCTAAGGTGTTCTGAGCTGAAGTGACTCTAACTTTTAGAAATCCTCCATCTTGCAGATGGAGGATTCCCCCAATAGGGTTAGGATTGTGACCCCCTCCCCTTGGGAGGAGGCACAAAGAGGGTGTACCCACCCTCAGGGCTAGTAGCCATTGGCTACTAACCCCCCAGACCTAAACACGCCCTTAAATTTAGTATTTAAGGGCTACCCTGAACCCTAGAAAATTAGATTCCTGCAACTACAAGAAGAAGGACTGCCTAGCTGAAAACCCCTGCAGAGGAAGACCAGAAGACGACAACTGCCTTGGCTCCAGAAACTCACCGGCCTGTCTCCTGCCTTCCAAAGATCCTGCTCCAGCGACGCCTTCCAAAGGGACCAGCGACCTCGACATCCTCTGAGGACTGCCCCTGCTTCGAAAAGACAAGAAACTCCCGAGGACAGCGGACCTGCTCCAAGAAAGGCTGCAACTTTGTTTCCAGCAGCTTTGAAAGAACCCTGCAAGCTCCCCGCAAGAAGCGTGAGACTTGCAACACTGCACCCGGCGACCCCGACTCGGCTGGTGGAGATCCAACACCTCAGGAGGGACCCCAGGACTACTCTGATACTGTGAGTACCAAAACCTGTCCCCCCTGAGCCCCCACAGCGCCGCCTGCAGAGGGAATCCCGAGGCTTCCCCTGACCGCGACTCTTTGAATCCAAAGTCCCGACGCCTGGGAGAGACCCTGCACCCGCAGCCCCCAGGACCTGAAGGACCGGACTCTCACTGGAGAAGTGACCCCCAGGAGTCCCTCTCCCTTGCCCCAGTGGAGGTTTCCCCGAGGAATCCCCCCCTTGCCTGCCTGCAGCGCTGAAGAGATCCCGAGATCTCTCATAGACTAACATTGCGAACCCGACGCCTGTTTCTACACTGCACCCGGCCGCCCCCGCGCTGCTGAGGGTGAAATTTCTGTGTGGGCTTGTGTCCCCCCCGGTGCCCTACAAAACCCCCCTGGTCTGCCCTCCGAAGACGCGGGTACCTACCTGCAAGCAGACCGGAACCGGGGCACCCCCTTCTCTCCATTCTAGCCTATGTGTTTTGGGCACCACTTTGAACTCTGCACCTGACTGGCCCTGAGCTGCTGGTGTGGTGACTTTGGGGTTGCTCTGAACCCCCAACGGTGGGCTACCTTGGACCAAGAACTGAACCCTGTAAGTGTCTTACTTACCTGGTAAAACTAACAAAAACTTACCTCCCCTAGGAACTGTGAAAATTGCACTGTGTCCACTTTTAAAACAGCTATTTGTCAATAACTTGAAAAGTATACATGCAATTTTTATGATTTAAAGTTCCTAAAGTACTTACCTGCAATACCTTTCGAATGAGATATTACATGTAGAATTTGAACCTGTGGTTCTTAAAATAAACTAAGAAAAGATATTTTTCTATAACAAAACCTATTGGCTGGATTTGTCTCTGAGTGTGTGTACCTCATTTATTGTCTATGTGTATGTACAACAAATGCTTAACACTACTCCTTGGATAAGCCTACTGCTCGACCACACTACCACAAAATAGAGCATTAGTATTATCTATTTTTACCACTATTTTACCTCTAAGGGGAACCCTTGGACTCTGTGCATGCTATTCCTTACTTTGAAATAGCACATACAGAGCCAACTTCCTACACAAAGTGCATCATATAATGTAAAGACACAAGTAACAAAATATTGTCCTGATGATGTGCCAATACTGTAGGAAAGTAACCTCTTTTTGGCATGGTTACCCCCACTTTTTGCCTGCTGTCAGTGTGTTTTGACTGTGTTTGCTGGGATCCTGCTAACCAGGACCCCAGTGACTGTGCTCTCTCCCTCTAAATCTGGGTATTTCTGACTTGGTGCACCCCACAATTGGCATACTAGTGCCTACATGTAAGTCACTAGTATATGGTACCTAAGTACCCACGGCATTGGGGCACCAGGGTTTGCCCATGGGCTGCAGCATGTATTATGCCACCCATGAGAGCCCAAGCAAAATATGTCTGCAGGCCTGCCATTGCAGCCTGCGTGAAAAGATGAATGCACCCATTCACTACAGGTCACTGCACCAGATCACTGTAAGTCACCCCTATGGCAGCCACCTCTAGCCCAGAGGGCAGGGAGCAAGTATCTGTGTGTGATGGTGCCCCTGCATGAGCAGAGGTGCCCCTACGAACTCCAGCTCCATTTTCCTGGACTTTGTAAGTGCAGGGAAGCCATTTTACCCATGGACTGGACACGGGTGTGTAGCTGTGTCCAGCTACATAATGGTAACAGCGAACCTGGGCATGTTGGGTATCAGACATGTCGGAATCATACCCCAATACTGTTGCCATTATTCATTGCATGATTCCATGCACTCTGGGGGCTCCTTAGAGGACCCCCCAGCTTTGCTCCTACCAGTTTGCACGATTTTCCTGGGCAGCCCACGCTGTTGCCATCCTACAGACAAGTTTCTGCCCTCCTGCTGCTTGACCAGCTCAAGCCCAGGAAGGCAGAACAAAGGATTTCCTTTGGGAGTGGGAGGCAACACCCTCTCCATTTGGAAATAGGTGTTACATGGCTTAGGAGGGTTAGCCTCCCCAAGCCACCGGTATGCTTTTAAGGGCACATTTGGTGCCCTCCTTGCATAAACTGGTTTGCACCAATCCAGGGAAGCTCAGTCCCTGCTCTGGCATGAAACTGGACAATAGACTGGGGAGTAACCACTCCCCTGTCCATCCCCATTCCAGGGGTGGGGCCAAGAGCTCCTTCAGGTGGCGACTTGATTCTGTCATCTTCAATCCAAGGTTAGCAGAGGCCCCTGGGAGCATCTGAGTGGCCAGGTCAGGCAGGTGATGTTATAGCCCCATCCTGACAGGTGGTCACCCTGCTACGTGACCAGTCCCCCTTCCTAGGCTATTTAGGGCCTCCATCTTGGGTAGGTCCTCATATTCGACATGCAAGATTCCAGCAGGACTCCTCTGGATTGTTTACTTCATCTCTTGGCCACCGGAACTGCAACTGGACCCTCCGGAACCAACAATCTCCAACTCCAGCAACGACTTTGCAACATTGTTTCTGTAGCTCCTTCCAGCAACTGCAACATTTCCCTGGCTGTGCATCGTCTGAGGGTGACAAGTCTTCAGCCTGCACAAGAAGCAAGAAGGAAACTCCTTTGGAGTGAAGGACTCACTCCCCTGCATCTGCAGGCATCAACTGCAATGACAACGGGCCTCGCGGATCCTCTCTCCTCCGCAACTGCGCGGATTCTCTCTCCTCCGCAACTGCATGGATCCTGCATCACAGGTGGTGGTCTCCCAGGTCCTCTCTACCAGCTTTCCAACTTGGGAGACGGTAAGCCCTTGCCTTTCCTTGCAGGACAGTACCCCTGTGCACTGTGACTCTTGCAGCTACCAAGGCTTGTTGTCTCTTATTCCAAGGGATCTTCAACCTCCATGTAGCACTGGCCTCCAGCACTCTTCCTTGCAGAGCACAGTCTCCTGCCTGCTGTCGCAGCGACGTGGGTCTCCTCTCCAGGTACTGAGTGGGCCTCTCTGCAACACATGTGCCTGTTGCCTGTGGGGGCTACATCCTTAACTTCTGACTCTCCTCACTGCTGAGGGTCACCTGGGGCTCCCCTCCGTGGGTTGAGTCCCACCTGGACCTTACTGGCCCCAGCAGGTCTGCAGGTCTTCTTCTGCAACTCTTGCCTTTGCCAAGGCTTGATGGTGTTTTTTTCCACACCACTGACCGAGTGCAACTCTTCTTCCAACGTGGGATATCGACTGCATCACTTCTGGAACTCTTATCCTGCTCTTGTGCTGCACAGCCGACTTCTGGTCTTCACGGTCGACCTGGTCTGGCATCTCCAGAAGGGTGGGTAGTGGCTCCTGTCCCAAACGGACACTCAAACTTGAATTGGGCTTGGTCCCCTTCATTTGCAGGTCCTCTTCTGTCAGAATCCGCCATCTGTTCCCTCCCGTCTTGCTTGGGTCTTGCACAGTCCTTTTATAATGTTTACCTGTGGGTTTGGGGAAAAATCATGTACTTACCTCTTCTCTCCTTGTCGCTGGGGGGGGCACCCTGGTACTTACCTTTTGGAGTTCCTAGTTCCTCCAGCTCCCCTCTACAGATTCCACTTCCTTGGGTGGGGGACTGAATTTCACATTCCACTTACTTAGTATATGGTATGGTCCCCCGCTAGGGTCTCCATTATTTTCTGTTATTTCACTATTTTCTGTTGCTTTCTATGCCAACTCCTGACTTCTGCTGTGTATATAATAGTGTGTTTACTCACCTTCTAGTGGAGTATTGCCTATACCGTATTTTAGTATTTGTGTTACTACAATAAAGAACCTTTATTTTGTAACACTGTGTGGTTCTTTCATGTGTGTGAGTGTTGTGTGACTACAGTGGTATTGCATAAGCTTTGCATGTCTCTTAGATAAGCCCTGGCTGTTAATCCACAGCTACCTCTAGAGAGCCCTGGCTTCTTTTACACTGCCTACACCTCACTAATACGGGATACCTGGACCTGGTATAAGATGATAACACCATAGGTGCTCACCACACACCAGGACAGCTTCCTACAAATACTTTACAATTATTTTTGTGTGAGCTGCTTCCAGCTGGTCAACTCTTACCTACCCCACTTTTTAACCTCTCAAATGTAAGTTTCCCTTGATTTAATGCGCCTGCTTGTAGTCTGGGTTGTCTATTTTGGTTCTTTAAGACCCCGACTTAACTACTGGTACAGTTAGAGGTGCTAATACTAGTGATGCAAGAGGTGCTGTATCACCCCTACATTATCTGCATGTATGGAGTTCATCAGGTCAATGAGCAATAATGAGGTCTCCGATGTATTTGTTTTATTTACCATTTGAGGTGTGTTAAAAAAAAACAATAACAGCATCCAAAAAAAACACTTCATCTTACAAACAGCTTCTTATCCTTTATCAGTTTGATCTAGATTTGCTTATGTCGTTATACAGGCTAACACTTTGATTACATATGTACTCTGCTGGTGTAAAAGGAGCAAGGAATTGCAATAATTTCATAGCAGACAATTTCAGACAAAAAGTTATAGTTTCCATTCTAAAGCTAGCAAAGTTATCAAAATATATTTACAGCATTGAAATAAAAACATCTTACATTAGGAGCACTTGTATAATGCCTTCCAACATTATACTACATTTTCTTAAGCTGGCTGCTTTTTTTAATGCATTGCATTCCCTCTTAAGGACAAAATGAGATGGGGACAAAGATTTAAAGTGTGGTTAAAAATTTAATCACTGCTTTATGTGCACAGGGCTAACACCATTCAAATTTTATTCTTAGTCGTTTTGTTCTTTTTTCAAATATCAGATTTTTCACTTGCTATTTAAACAATGGCAGGCCCACCATGTATGCATTTGAAGACAGACACTGATAAGTCAGTGCTGTGTCCATTGTGGGTACCTACTGTCCAGATGGGAGACAATATGTCACACATGGATGTACACTGGGAGGTGTGTACATTTAGAAACCAAAGCGTGCAGGTACTGAGAACTAGAAAAAAACTAGCATGATCTAAACATGAAAAACGTACAGAGGGACTGGAGTGTTCAGTGAACTTTTGTGTGGCACTTCCATTATCCCTATCTGGGAGAGGGGCAGTGTCTAAGATGGTTCTGCGACAGAGATGTTCATTTCTTTTTCAGTGCTGCTTGCACAATTATATATATTACATATGTAAAATAAAATGAGTGACTGTGATCTGAATAATAAGACTGAGTGAACTGAAATGTAGTAATTCCCAAATGGCAGTCGGTAATTTAAAAGGGGGAGGCGGAAGGACCACACTCGCACATGCAGACACTCAGTGACACACCCATGCATTCACACGCAAACAGACAGACATTCAAAGCATGCACATAAATATGCTTATATTCATACAAACACAAACACACCAAACACAAAAAATATAACAGTTACCAGACCACAGCAGTGATCTCAGGTGGTGGGAGTGAGTCCTCAGTAGGTACTAAAGATTGGGACTGCTGCCTCCCTTCATTGCCTGATCTTGTTATGCATCAGCCATTGAGAGGAGGCGGCAGTCCTCTGCTCATCACAGAGTGGGATGGGGTCAGTGAGAGTGCTTACCCCACCCCACTCTGTGGGCCCTGGGCACTTCAGAGCTTCAAATGGAAGCTTTGAGATTTGTGGCTCTCAGTGACACTCCCCCTCATCGTGAAGAGTTGGACCACCAAGTGTTTTGCTGGACTGAAGAGGTTACGCCCACCAGGCTATGAAATATGAAGCTCAGCAAAGTCCAGCTCAGGCAGCCAGGCACCTGCATATTTAGCACAAGTACAGCATCAGGCTACTTGACCTGAACATGAAGAGTGTCTGTCAGGTTGACCTTTGCTCGGCCTGACAGACACTTCATGCTTGGAAGAAAGTGTTGGGGGGGTGGAGCCCCTCCGCCCTTAATGATGGCCTGCTGTTTACAGATGGTATGCAAAGACCAAGTCTGAGTTTTGTGGGTGTTGACAGAGTTTCAACCTCTGAGATTAATTAAGGAGGATTTATCAGGACAGGTATTGTTTGGGCCACCTCTGTAGATAGATGAATTATGTAAAAAATTGCCTTTTACAGCAACTCTGAGTTCAATTAAAATTGTAATGAGGGTGGGGGGGGGGTTGGATGTCAGTGAATAAACTAGTTAGTTGAGAAATTAGTTAAAAGTTGAGATTGTCCATTTTTGTAATCAGCCTTACTTCACTGGCAGTATTTTCTGTTGAGATTGTCAATTTTTGTAATCAGCCTTACTTCACTGGCAGTATTTTCTGTCCCTTGATGTCCCACAAGTTATTCCTTTCCATTCTTGTACACAGAGGAGACAGGATCCAGAGGGACCTTGGAGGGATGCAGATAGAGATTAGAAGTCTAATTTTGGCAAACTCCAACTTGTCATGTTTTCCTGAAAAGATCAGACTACAGCAAGAAGAAAATGGTACCTTGTCATCAGAAAGAAGTTGGCAGTATAGCCATTGCAATAGCAAATCACTGCTGAGATCTCATAGGTAGCATCGCAGACTTGTGATACATTTGCGTGAAAATTAAATACAGGCATGCAGCAAGCTGTGGTTGCCTCACTAGACAGTTCACTTTAGGTGAGCACAGAGACGATAAAGAATAAAGCCTGGCAGGGCTTTAAAATACGTGAAGTCCACCACATACACCACATATAATGAAAGAGTGCTGAAAGAAATAGAGTAGACACATCATGAAGTCACACATTTTAGCAGTCACCACGGACTCTACCTCTTTGGAACAAGTTAATCGCCTTTACAGATATTTGGAGTGTCCTGTCTGCTAAGGTCACAAGCAAATAGTTCAGCTCACTAGTGGCATAAATCAATTTAACTGAGCCTAAAGTATTACTAATGAAGTCCCCAATCTTGTCCTAAGCGTTGGCCTTTCTCTGTGACTGCTTTATCTCTATTAATGTGTCACATGTATAGGTGGATCCATGCCTCAGAAGCTGACATGGTGCAGAACAGTCCATATTGACATCTCCCTTCGCGTCTTGAGAGCAGAGTTCCCCTTCCAACTAAGTGCCTGTGGGTGACACCCTACATCAATACTGGATTCTCATGAGACTTCATGTGGATTCTGCAAGTGGAGTTGCTCACAAAATCTGAATGCAGCAGTTTGACTGAGGAGTGAGTTCAGCTGTCACCAAAGATCTCACTGTACTATTAAGTCAGCGCCCTGTGATATAACGTGAAGCAGAGTTGATCCACTTCCCGAATGAAGACAAATATTCTCAGAGGTTCGAAGTATACAGATCACGTTTAATGAGAGTGTCCCTTCTATACATTGCAAGCACCAAGGCTCTCCCACTGTACACAAACAACAGGTTTATATAAATGTCCATGAGAACACCATAGCCCTCCCAAACCTTGTTATGTATTTGTCTCCATTTCCAGCCTGCACTGTAGACCTTGTTATGAAATCTAACAAATCTGCTGTTGCAGAAGCTTATTCTCAGAGTCATTTCTTTTTATGCTCCGTTTGTGCCCAAGAGATGTTTCTGATAGCAAGGTTTGTGTGATCCAGGCGACTCCTGTACTTGTCAGATTTATGACCACAGGTTGAAGAGGGAGTATATTTACAAACTGACTGGGTTTTGACAAGTAACCAGCAATTGACCTGGTGACCTTTGGGGTGTCCAGGGAAACCAAGAATACATTTTGTTGAGCTAGTGCTAGGACGAGGTACATTGTCTGATTTAGCTGTTTCAGCATTTGAAACTCCGAATATACATACAAACTACATTGAAAATAATAAATGGTGAAATATCATGTATTGCCTTTATACATGCTGGAGTCTGTATTTTCCGTCCATCCACCGTGCCCCGAATAGGTAACCTGCAGTTGGATACTTGAGGGTTGAAAGGGTGGAAACAGTTGTTTACAGATGTTCTGTCTATGTGTAGATGTACGTGGCAATGTAATTTACATATGCAGTAGAGAAAGTGTAGTAATGTTTCAAAATGTACTTACCAGGCACTGGAAGGTGCCAGGGCATTCTTAGTTCTAAAGGGCAAAACAGTGGACTAATACTGGCTCAGTGTTGTACTTCAAATACATACTTTCCCAGAGCTTCTGTGAGACTTTTGTCTGCTGGTATCCTTTCTATCAGTTCAGAAATCGACAGATACTTTGCATTGCTCAGTTAGTCAGAGAACTCATTTGCCCTATCCCGCAAATGAGCATCTGATTTGGTGTTTTTCTTGTCTGTGCAAACTCTTAATTCAGCCCTAGTGCATGTTGGTTCAAGACCCATATGGCCTGCATGGCATCGCCCAGAAACGCCCTGGCTGATCACTCTTCTGATCGCTTTTTTGTTTTCTGTTGCGCTATCCTAGTTACCAATACAATGTTTTTTCTGAAATGGTTTGCTCCTATTGTTCACTTCGTCTGTGCATTGCTAAGTCTGATTGAGTTATCCAAGAACAGAGTCTGGAACTTCAGAATCGGAGTGACCTCTAGATTTCCACAGATAAAAACTGGCATGGATGTCCCCCAGGATAGACCTTACAAGTGCAGCGCTTGCCTCCAGGGCAGGGTGGTGCTTGGGGGGAACTGTGGAGATTTTCATGTGGGGATATGTTCATCTTGTTCATGCTTACTACGTTCATAATCACCCGCTGGCCAGTGGGATGCTTCTGAAGATGGACCTTTTTAAGACACCGGCCTTTCACTACACATATTGTACCATGTTTTGTCATGCAGTATATAGACATTGTTTCAACCAATCTTGTAGGAAGAGTATATGGTTCACCACATGGTGTGCCCTTGCTTTTTAGTCCACTGTTCCTTATTCAGCTTTACAGACACATAAACATCGTCTTAAAACCGTGGGCTAATATACTATTATGTCAACTGAATCCATGGCTGTTAGTGGTCCTAGTTGTGCAATAGATAGTACTTTGGGGAATGGTGCTCACCCATCAGAATATATTTTTAGCCTTCTGTAACCATTAGGCTTTCAGTTGGTACTGGTGTAATATCTGATGCATGAGCACACATGCCAACTACAAGACAGGCATGTCTTTGAAAGTTCTAGATTACTAAAAATGACCTTTTTGTCCAGTGGGAAACACGCTGTGCTTGAAGATAATCAAGCTAACCATCAACCGCCGTCAACATGTTCTGGTGGTTATGGCTGCATTTTCCAGACAGCGGCAGGGATTGTCCACCATAAATAGTATGTATGTATGATTGTATGTATGTATGTGATCTATAGAGCAAAACATATCTTCAGAGCCTTACTGTACTGTACAACATTCTGCTCAGAATAAACCATCATCTGTATCAATAGTACTCTGTAGGCCCATAGTCCTCATTGCTTGGAGAAACAGCAGGGAGCTTGAGTTTCCTGCTTCAAGGTCCACTGGACTAGCAGTTGTTGCATGAACTCCCTGACACTGTAGAACTGTTGTTCTTGTGGCACTTTTTCCCCACTGGGCAGTTTGTATTGTGGTATAAAAAGAGGGCCCTAGGCTATCCTGCCAAAGTATCCCTATCGCATTTTCACCACAATATTGGCAACGGGAGTGGATCATAATACATAAAATAAGGCATGAGGCACATGCACTGATTCTCACAATGTAGATTGATGTTGCTTTCAGTTGATAGATTGGTTTAGTAAATTGAATGACGTAGCCACCTCAAAATGATACCTTTATTTAAGGGCTCATGTACAAAGAAATTGCAACATACTTGCAAAGTTTCAGAACTTCTAATTGAGTTTCATAATTAGTATATGCATAGCAATCATCATAAATATTCCTTAACCCTATTTTTATGCAAAGATTTTTATCTTTAACTCGTAAAACTATTGGAAGACGTTAAATCAGTTTAGGGTGAAAAAAAAGCATTATTTATTTATTAACATGGCCTTTGTTCCATTGAAAGATAAATGTTTGTTTTCTGGGCATTTCTCACATTGATGCTTTGTCTTTCTGATGGTGAAACAGAAACACTAGAAGCAGACAGAATAAGTCCAAGAGAAAACCTACATGTGAAATATATTATGTCTGGTTTACTCTCCAACCCCATGCTGTTGCTGTTGTTTCTTGCTCCCATTCTTGAGCTTATTGCTTATAGCTTATAGATTTTTTAGGGATAGCCAAGGATCTGTTCAGTTGAAAGATTGTTGAGTGTGAAGGACTTTGAACTGAATGCCTCTGAAGTAGGAGTTACTTTTACTTGAACTTGTAACAATCTGAATATTGTCATAGAACTTGAGTGGATAACTTTGTTCACATCAGCAAAACTTGAATATTTTTTTTAATTTAGTATGCTTCAATATGTTTTGCTTACATTTTTTCTGCTGGAAGAGGCAGATATCACAGGACACTAACTTTGCAGCAGATAACAATAAGCATTGGCAAAGACAAGAGGTCTCGCCTAGGCAAGAGCTATTGGCTTTGCTAATGTGTTTTAGCCACGGTGTACACCAATGTGGCTGCTGTTCAGCATGGCTTAAAGTTAGTGGCATAGAGGAAGTTGCATAGAGTGTCGCAGAGTGGGCGAAGAGTGGAGTAGGGTGTTGTTAAGGAGAGTAGCAGAGAGTGTGTGTATTGGATTGGCATAGTGTGGAGCTGCGTAGAGAGGCATACACTGGAGTGGTGTAGAGTAGAGTGTACTCGTCTGGGGTGCATTGGCATAGAGTGCTGCAGAGTATAGTGGCGTAGAGTGAAGTGACATTGAGTGCAGTTGCACTGAATTCAGCGGCATACAATTCAGCGTCATGCAATATAGTGGCATAAATTCGAGAGGTGCATAGTAGAGTGCAATGGTGCAGGGTGGAGTGGCGCAGAGTAGAGCGGTACAAAGTAGAGTGGTGTAGAGTGTAGTGGCATGGAGTAGAGTGGTACAGAGTGGAATGGCGTAGATTTGAGTGATGCAGAGGACAATGATGTAGAGTCGAGTGGCATAGAGTGCAGTGGTGAAAAGTGCAAAGTAGAGTCAAGTGGCATAGAGTGGTACAGAGTAGAGTAGTATAGAGTGGTGCAGAGTAGACTAAAGTGCCGTAGAGTGCAGTGGAATGGGGAAGCATAGAGTGGAGTAGTGCAAAGTAGAGTGGCGGAGAGTTCAGTGGAAGAGAGTGCAGTGTTGCTGAGCAAAGTGTCATAGTGTAGTGATGTAGAATGGAGTAGTGGGGCATACAGAGCAGTGGGGTAGAGTACAGTGATGCAAAGTACAGTGCAGTGGCATAGAGGTGCAGTTGTGTAGAGCAGTGGTTCCCAACCTTTTGACTTCTGTGGACCCCCATTTTATCAATACTGGAGCCCGGGGACCCCCACTGACTCATTATTGGAATCCGGGGACCCCCACTGAGTCATTACTGATAGTTGTAACCTAATATTATAAAATTTTCTAAGCATTCGCGGACCCCCTGAGGAGGCTTCGCGGACCCACAGGTTGGGAACCACTGGTGTAGAGTTCATTGGCATGGAGTGCAGTGGCATAGAGTGCAGTGATGTAGAGTAGATTGTTTCAGGGTAGAGTGAAGTGGCATAGAGTGGTGCAGGGTAGAGTGTAGTTGTGTAGAGTGTCATAGAGTGTAATGGCATAGAGGAAAGTGATGTAGAGTGCAGTGGCATAGAGTGCAATGGTGCAGAGTAGATTAGGGTGGCATAGAGTGGATTGATGTGGAGTGCAGGGGCAAATAGTTGAATGTTACAGAGTAAAGTTTATAGGCATAGTGTGACCTGGCATAGAGTTCAGTGGCATAGAGTGCAGTGGCATAGAGTGCATTGTTGCAGAGTGGCGTAGAGTACAGTGGAGTTGTGCAGAGTAGATTGGTGTGGCCTAGGCTGGAGTGGTGTAGAGTGGGGTGACAAAGAGTGCAGTGGTGTAGAGTGACGAAGAGTGTATTGACATTGAGTAAAGTGGTACAGGGTAGAGTAGAGAGGTGTAGTGTGAAGTTGCATATAGTACAATGGCATAGAGTGGAGTGGTGCAGTGGCGTGGACTGGTGTGAAGTGAAGTGGTGCAGATTAGAGTGCAGTGGTGCAGAGTACAGCCGAGTGGCTTAGAGCAGAGTATGCATGGTATTGTAGTGCACTCCTATTACAGACAACACAGTTTCTATTGAAATGACCAATGCATTTGCACAGACATACAGTTTTACTAATAAAACGGCACACAAACAAAAATGTTAGGCAATTGCATCACCTAGCGTAATGATTTGTCTTGGTCATATTAAAGTATTGTCTCCAACACACTTCAAAAATAAATAAAAAATGTCCTGCATTTGTGTTCCTGTTTCTGAAGTACTTACACAGTTCATTTAAATGTTGTGTGCTACAAGAAAGCTCTTTTCTACCCCAGCATCCAGCAAGATTGTCATATAAATCTCCACACTTTGAAGTCGGAGAAAGAAAAATAAACAAGCGCCCACGGAAGACAGCGCCTGACATTTGGCCTCGGTCTTTGAATGCACAGCAAATGTGACAAGATCAGAACAAGTTTTTAAGTCTTGTTTACAGAAAGGGTGATTGTAGAAGAAAAAAGTAAACACGGTTTAGGCAACAGTAGGGATGAACTCAACATGGTGAGACTAAAGCAAATAAAGCCAGCAAATAGAAAGCCATCAAACGTGAGTTACAAACTACAAAGTCAACAGACAGAAAGTATTTCTAGGTAAACTTGCTGAAAGTCACAAAGATATCCTTGGCAAACCAGACATCTGTGCCGTATGGTAGGCTGTGACCTAAAGAGGTACCCATAAGCAATTCTTAAAATAGCCAAAGATGTTTTTTTGTACAGATTTGCAATTTAAAGGCCTCCATCAGCCAGAGCCAGGCCTAATTTGAGTTGGGGCGGAGGAGAATTCCTCTGAAGTGGTTTAGTTGTTACGTCGGGGGAGGTTAGTCACATTAACATTTAAACAGCTCTGCTTTCCTTGTTTTAAATTAGTATTAATAAGTTGAACACAGGTACAGTTTTAACCCACGTAGGTTATGCAGTGCTCATTTTGCCTATAATTATTCTGTTTTGTGATATTGCTCCATTTTTCTAATTGAATCATAGGAGGTTTGCATAACTTGTTCTTAAATAATATGCTGTTTTATCATTTGATTAATATTCGCTGCAAGTCAGCTTTATGGAAAATTCTGCATTAATTTTCCTTAATGCAACGTTTGGGAACACCTAGAAGTTATTTACTTCAGAATATGTGCCATACATACATGGTTGAATAGACTGCATGATGTTCTATATATGATATTAACGGATGGTTATATAGCGCACACCAGCATTAAAAGGTTGTCATGATTCACTCATGAAACGTCAGCAGGGCTTTCTTTAGTTTACTTCCAAAGTATGATTTTTCATAAAACCCACTTCATGAAGTAATGTAATCCAATATAGAAATGGTTACAACGTCTAGATATTAATCACCTCTCTCTGAATTTTAAAGAGTTGAGATATTTTTACTGTCATCTGTTGTGTGATCACATGATGCGTCTTGCAGTAGTTCTCCTTGTACTATGGTTATTATGATCACACCAGATCTCTGGCTCAGCTGTTGCTCAGCTTGTCCAATAAACATGTTGGTTTTCGCACCCCTACAAATTATCTAAGAACATTAGCAACATGATACTAAGGGTAAACAATTGCGGCTTGCGAGTATTCCTGGGGGCGGGGCGACACATGGGGTGGGGGGGATGGAGGAATGGGGGGACGGGGTCGCATAATAATTAAAAATAAAATAAAATTTTAAAAACTTACCTCGGCTCCCACGCCGTGCTGCTCCTCGCTTCTCCGAAGGCTGCAGGCACAGGCTCCTAGCCTGCCCTGAGGCCAATATCGACACTGCTCAAAGCAGCGTCAGAATTGGCTGGTAGCGCCCTGGCTGGGCGCTCCCAGGCAGACTGGGAGCCTGTGCAGACTTTCTCCAGCTTACTGCGCATATATGTTTGGCCAAACATACATGCGCAGTGAGGGGAGTGCACAGTGCACTCCCCTCTGCTCGTCACCCCTAGTGGCCCGCCCCTTTCACAAGGAAAGGACAATAAACACAGTTTATTATCCCTTCCTTGTGAAAGGATTTGCAGCGCCTGCTCCTGGGGGGGCGCCCCTCCGCCCATATGGAGGAACTGCCCCTTACTAAATACAAAAGATCAGCATGCTGCAATGTTGTAGCTGGTAGTACTGACGTGGTTGTGCACATTCCCTTGATGGATCTTCTTGGCTGTCCTGCTGCTTGCTGCATCAATAGCTCGCTTTTTAGTTTTTTCACTGCATTCTTAAACCATTATCTGATGTTTGGATGTTGCCTACAGTTTTGTGAGAACACTCAGATTAGACATTGACCCAAACGTAAGAGACTTTCATGTACTGTAACAAACTCCCTTTCTCCAGCTTCCATTTCCTCTTTTACTTTCCCATGCCCTCTACTGCATTTTCGCTACGTGTCTTTCTCACTCATTTATGGTTACATCCTCAGACCCCACAAACTGTGCTTCAAGTAACTTCGACGTTCTGTTATCTCCACCCCTCTGTAGGGCAGTGCTGGAAGGACTCTGGCTGAGATACAAGGGTGTCACAGTAGAGAGAGAGATGTGGTTATGGAGCGTCGGCTACTGCGGTTCCTTCTCACACTGGTCCTGGCACTCTTCATCCCGGACATTGGGAAAGTAATTTCTCTCATCGGGGGACTGGCAGCATGCTTCGTCTTTGTCTTTCCAGATAGGAATCCTTACAGATGCCTCTGTTCAATTGTTCAGTCACTTTCAATTATTTCACAGTTCCCCAACCTTCTGTCCTTCGTAATTCATCTAACCTCATTCTCCTACACCCTGCAGAACTAAATCATCCCCTCCCTCTTTTTATTCGCCCTCTGTTTCGCGTCTCCACTGTGTCCTTAACCCTGTCCACTGCACATCACACTCCCTGACCCAGTCAATGAGTCTCCATTTATGCCCTCTATTTCATATTCTCTGCCCTTGGTGGTCTCAGTTTCTGCCCCTTTCACAAACCTAAACGGACTTCACTAGCTACCACTATCCTACACATCTTCCTCTACCTTGCTGTTTTTCCTTTCACAAGTATTTGATTTCTGTCACTATTCAACCCCTCCTTGCCTTTCTATTGGCTTTTCCTTCCTGCCCACTCCCCACCTGTTTCTTTACTTCCATCTGCTCCCCCCTTCCCCTTCCACCAACTTAGCTGTCCTTTCATCCATAGTTCCCAGTTTCCTCACCCTCCCTCATTAACCTGCCCTCACCCCTTACATCCTTTTCTTTCATAAACCCCCGTCTTCCCCCCACACCTTCTGAAAAGCTTTGATGCAAGAAATGCCACCAGTGGGCAAACTTGACATGAGCCATGTGGGTAAGGACGACAAGCAAGCCTGTAAGTGGTTGTGTTTGTCATTGCATTTATTTAGCACATTGCTAGCACTGGTTGTTGAAGTGTTGTTGGAGAAGTGTTGTGTGTGGGAATTTAGATCACAGACATCCTCTTGTTATGCTGAAGGGTCCTTGAAGCTGCATAAAGTGGTGGTGGTTGTTAACGTTAGGTGTTAAGAGGAGAAAGCACAACGCGTGCGAGGGAGACTTTTAGCACTTTGCATGTGTGAAGGAGTAGCTGTGGGGAGGTGATGTGCATGAGAGCCAGGGAAGCCCTCCCATGTTGCTGAATCTTGCTAGATACCATAACTAGAATGTCTTTGTAAGGTGCACAGGGCCTAGAGAGCAGGGAGGCATGTGAGGGAGGCTGGAAGCATTTGAATATGAGAAGTTTGAGCTATGTGTGTGCATGTTCTATGTATGAGTGATAAAATGTGCTCCAGTGTGGCACAGCGAGCATAATGTGACAGCTGGAGGAGAATAGTAAGTATCATCAGAACGTAGTTGACAATGATCCAGTTTGGCCTCAAAGGTGGGCGTATAGTTGAACCAGGACAATGATGGCCTTGCTGAGGCAGTGGCATATGATTGTTGTATACAATATTGGGCTGGGTTTTGAGTTTGGTACTTAATTCTAGGTTGAAAGCTTCATGCAGAAGAACGAGTGGCTTCATTTCTCTCTCTCATAACTTCTCTCCACCTTACCTTTCTCTAGTTCCCCTCCTTTCTCATCTCTCTCAGTACCTCACCTCTTTCTTCCTACGGTCCCCTCTCTGCCTCTCTTGTGCTTGTGTGGTGTATGTTGATTTTTTTGTGTCCCCTATCCCTTGTTGTGGGTCCTGTGGCTTCTTACTAACCTGTCAGTTCGCAGGTATTGTCAGTCCTCCAAACTTCTCCAAGGCAGGCTGTAACCTTACCTGTCTGCTCCCAGTCATGTTGCTCAGAAGGCCCTCTCCTAATTTCTGCCTCTTGGATCCATGTTTGCAATCTCTTTTTTAGTATGCTTTTATATATGAAGTGTTATGTGGAATAAGGGCTCCTGCCACTGTTGTAGTGTGGTTAGTTTTACGTATACTTTGCGCATTAGCTTCAGGCTTTAGGCCTTTGTGCACTTTGCCCTGGATGTATTTTATTCATTTGCTGGCAGCTTAGAGCCTCTGTGCACTTTGCTCTAAATGCTTTTTATTAGGCTTCGTACTGTTATTTTTCAAATAGCCAGTTCTACGTGTTGTTTTTTATTCATATCACACTGTTTTGCCTACTTCAGCACTGGAGTTCTTCATAACATATTCACTCTGTGCTTCGGTCAAGGATACAGACTGGTACATTGCCAATAGACGTGGTAGGAGTTTAGATTTGGCATTCCTGCGTAGGGACATTTTGTGATCACGATGACATGTTAGTTATAAAATCACTTCCTTGTCCCAATACATGCAAGAGGGAGATTCCGACCAGAGACCCACAGCTAGACGCTGACTGCCTCGTTGCAGATGCTGAACCAGATCACAGGCCTTTGCTCAGGTATGAGGGCGTATGTCTCCCCGATGATTCGGAAAGGCAAGCTAGAAGCTTAACATGCTGTGCTCTAAATAGAACAAGCAGAGGGAGAGTAGAAACTGTTAGGAAATATGATAGCTTTATTCTTATGTTTTACTCTCCTGGTGACTATATCAATCCTACTATGTTGTATTGTTCTGGTTATTGGGGCTCACGCCTTATTATCTAAAATACAGTCGTTTTATTAAAACATTATATAAAACTTATACTGTCTTTGTCATTTGTATATGAGATCATATTGTAAATGAGAGAGTTGGTTCGGATCTGAGTGGCCACGACTTCCCTGAGAAGTTCCAAAGATGTCATGCGCTCGGCTGCCTAATCATTTCTTCCCCGTGGGAGAAATGAGGCACTGCTAGTTAGCCGGAGCAAAAAACGGATTTAGGGTGACAGAGTTCCTTACACGTGGGTCAGACTCAGTCCCCCACACCGTTATCGATCCTGCTGCCTAGAAATCCAGTAGTCTCATTTAGGATAATGAGAGCCCACGCGACATGGCGCCGCCAACGATTGGTCTGGCTCTAATGTTTAGGTCCGACTGACTCTCTCGGTCTCATATATATTTTGACTCCTCGGTTCCGTACGCGGAGACGTCCATGGGGCTGAGAGTTTCCGCCACCACGGGATAGGTACCTCCTATTGCTTAGTGGTTGGTTGTTCAAGCTTGAACTTTGAAAGGAAAAACCCCGATATTGGTGTGCCTTCTCTGACCTAGAGCTATTTTTTGCAAATAGCGAATCCTAATGTAGTGAATATAGCAATCAATATGCGTCACCCGCTCACAGTACATCTGATAGCACATGGACTAACAGTCCAGGGGGGTCCAGTCACTTTTGTGGTGGATGCCCATGCAGCCTATAGGACAGAACTTTTTTATTCTTGGGTCGCATTTCCAGCAGTTGGTGGGGGTACAAATACTTTTCACGAATACACTGTTGCGAATGCCCCTGTACAATACAGGGCTTACGCTTATTTAGAGATACCTCTATCTTATCAAGAACACCATAATTGGCTTGATGGCGCCCTCCCACATGCAGTAGCACAAGTGAGGTTAGGTCTGTTGAGTAATGATGGTCCGACCTGGCCTTTATTGGCTACTTACACACCATATCCTGCGGTTGCAAATTTGACAGTGGCTGATGTGCGTCGTTTATATATAGACTTAGCTACAACATACAGAAGACTGGTTCAGTTTGTGATGCAGACATTAAATACTAATGCAGCGCGTGCTGCTCCGGCGCACCCACAAGCAGTGGTTCCGGGAATCAATCCGGCCACTGTACACTCAGTTATGGGCAAGGTACCGGCTAAACGTGAGGAGATTCCATTTTGGCTGGCGCAAAAAATTAATACGCTGGAAGCAGTATTTCCCCATACGGGACCTCAGGATAAACATAGAATTTTGCCGATGTGTTTGCCGTATGGGATGGTTCCTCCGGTGGACCTTTGTAATACCTGGGGCACGGTGTTTGCCGCGCTCTACACTACAGAACACGGTACACCGACTTTAGCTAATTTACCGGAAGTGCTTAAACAAATTCAAGATGAATATGGGGCTGCCCCTGCCTTAGATTTGGGCATGCAGTTCATGGGCAATTTTGCCGCAGTTTCTTCTATTATTTTGAGTAATCTCAAGGGAGAGGCAGTAGCACTAGCAGTGCGAATGCGTCTTCGGGATGTTCCGCAGATTGATCAAGAGCGGGAACTTCCGAGAATAATAGCTGAGACATATTCAAGTATTGGTCGCGATAGCCTAGGGGCTAGACCGCAGAAACCCCAATTGCAGGGTAAAAATAATAAAGATAATGCTAAGCAACAGCAACCTGAGGGTACAAAAAAGCGCTGGGAAAAGAAACAGCAAACACCTAAAAAAGATGGGGGACAGTCTCCGCAACCGGAGACCCCGCAGAATAGGTATAATCTCAGAAATAGGGATAATTTGAAGACGCCTGATAGATATCAATATACTGATACACGCCAATCTCGTTCCTTTCAGGACTCCTCAGAGAAGAGAAGTGAGAGAGGTGGGCGGTCAGAGCAGAGGACGGAGTACGTGAAACCGAGACAGGATTCACAACGCTCAGCGGAGGTTTCTGTTAAACAAGAAGAGAAACCGCTGCAACAAAAACAGCAATTTAAAAAGAAAAAAGTGGCAGCAGTCTCAGTTAGACATGCCGCTCAAGAAGAGAGTTCTCTTGACGAACAAGACATGGGCGTTAGCACTGTTAGACAGCGCGGCAGAGGTCACAATAGTTCGCCGGAGTCTTCTAGAGCATCTGGAGGTGAAAGCAACTGATGACTTCATACAAGTCGAAACGGCGGACATGCGTGTCTCTGATCCTGATAGAGTATATCAAGTGACTCTACGATTAGAAGGGGACATTGACCGCATTGTACACGCCATCTTTTGGGACCATGTGGTAAAATCATATGATGTTCTGTTGGCCGAACAGGATTGGCCACCTGACTTTGTTCGCAACTGTCCGGTTGGGGAGGATGTTATTGTACCTTCCTTCTCACCACTTGTTCCGAGAGAGCTAGCGGAGTCCTATGGTAAAACATGGGCTCTAGCACAGGCTCCCGCCCTATATAGAAATAATGTGGGGTGGGATAGACAATCACCTTATCATGTAATTCCAATAAAGGGCACACCTCAGCCACAGCCGCAGTATCCTATTAAATTTGAGGCAAGGGCATCGGTTCGGAAAATTCTTACACAATTGGAGTACCAGGGTGTAATTGAGCCCTGTGTCTCGCCGATGAATAATCCCTTATTTCCGGTTGCTAAACCGGACCATTCATATAGGATAGTGGTGAATTACAGACATTTGAATAGTCACACACGCACATATGCAATACAGAATTCACATAGCGCAGCGCTTATGAACAATATAGTGCGTAAGAAATACAAAACAACGTTGGATATCTCGAATGGATTTTTTTGCCAAAATATAGCGACCGAAAGTCGGGACTATAACAGTTTCAGTGCGTTTGGCTCTCAGAAATTTTTTTGTCGTTTGCCTCAGGGGTATAAGAATAGTCCAGGACTGTTTTCGGCTCGTGTGACTGAAATGCTGCACAAGTTGGACCCTGAAGCGTTATCATATGTTGATGACATATATCTGACAGACGATGAGATTCTGCAACATCTAAGGCGCGTATCGCGCATTGTTGTGGGGTTTGCTGATATTGGCTATAAGTTTAATTTTAAGAAATCAAAGATTGCCTTCCTCAGCGTCATTTTCCTGGGATATGAGTTGTCGAGTGAGGGCAAGAGCCTAGCGCCACATTTTTTGGAGAAATGTGCTTTATTGCAGCCTCCTAATACGGTTCGGAAGCTCCAGTCATTGTTGGGGTTTCTGAATTTTGGCAGAACTTACATTCCTGATTATGCTACGCGTATAAAACCATTATACGAACTGATTTGCCCAAATTTTTCGAGTAGATTTTGGACGATTGAGCATACACACATACTGCGAGAGTTACAGACTGATCTCTTGGCAGTTAAACACTTACATACACAGGACAATAAGACACATTTAGTCATCAGGGTGATACCTGGGGCTGTTGGGTTTACGTATGTCACCTTTAATGAGGGTGAGACAGTCCCGATTGCATACAAGTCCCACTTGTATTCTGCTGCAGAACAACGATTTGCACAGACTGAGAAAATACTCACTGCAGTACAGATGGCTGTGATCAAAGAAAGACCGCTTGCCCAGGGCCAACGCATCATTGTCGTTTCCCCGATTCCGGCCTTAGAGGCTGTTACAAAAGCGAGTGTTCCTAATTCGAAAGCTTTACACCTGCGATGGATACAATGGGCTACGTCTTTGACAGCCACTGGTGTAGATTACATATTTGACCCTAAACTGCAGACTCAAGAATTTCTTCAATATGAGATAGAGTACCCAGTTCCTGCTGGCACATTGCCTATTGACCAATATCAAGTGGTCATGTATACCGATGGCTCTGCGCAACCAGCGGTTGGGACTAAACAGCAGTATTCTGCTGCATGTGCGGTGGTGAGTGGCACTATGGAGGGGGAAGTGTTCTGCCCCCGACATACTTATACTAAAACCTTGGGAGATTGCACGGCGCAGCTGGCTGAGCTTAAAGCTCTATTGTTAGCGTTGGAGCACGCGGATCCGGCGATTTTGACCTTGCTGGTCTGTGACTCCTACTACTGTGTTCAGTCTTTCAATGAATATCTGCACTATTGGAAGTTGAGTGGGTTCAGAGATTCTAAAGGCAACACCATTAAACATAAATTGTTGTTGGGTAAGGTTGCGGATCTGAAAGAAACGCTTCCTAAGGTCCATGTTGTGCATACACTTGGACACCAGCGCGTTGGAATACACGTTGCTGGGAATACTTTGGCTGATGAAGCCGCAAAGTCAGCAGTGGCTATCGCCAGTATGTCCTTTGTTGTGACGTCTGTCAACAAATTAAAGCATCGTCGGCTAGACGCCCGCAGCAGACGCCCCTTCTGATTTCAAACAAACCGTTACAGTGTGTGTATTTGGATCATTGTGGTCCGCTGACACCAGATAGTGCATACAAATATATATTGGTTGCTGTAGATTCATGCTCCAGATTTGTGTGGGTATGGCCTCAACGCTCGGCTGACGCTCGGACTGTTATTAAAGATTTGCGCATCTTTGTCGATACATTTGCAGTTGCGGCTTTTCATTCGGACCAGGGCCCTGCTTTCGCCTCTAAGGCATTCAGGGACACCATGGCTTAGTTGGGGGTCCAACTCCAATTCTCGTCTCCATTTCATCCCGAGGGAAATTCTGTTGTGGAGCGTTTAAATTGTGATTTAAAGCAATCCTTAACGGCCAGGGTTATAGGTACGGGTCGTAGTTGGCTAGCCCACCTATATGGAGTACAGAGAGCACTTCATAACTTGCCTAGACGGTCACTGGGGGGTCGTACTTCATATGAGTGCCTGTTTGGAACACAAATGTATGTTCCTGATCTAGATGGTCCTGGTGTGGAGGCGGCAGTTACGCCCTTTGACATAAATGATCGTGTCACTGTTTTGCAAGATTTACAGCAATTCCGTGAAGATAACTCTTCTGCAAGTGCTGCCTCCTCAGGAATTAAGGATGAGCCAGTAACACCTACTGGTTGGATACCCAGGATTGGGGATCTAGTGCGTGAAAAGGTCGCAGTAAAGAAAGAATTTGGTCCTTCTTATCGAGCACCTGTCCCTGTGTTAGGGGTGAGCGGCACGAGAACTGTGATTTTACCGCCGCTGCAAGGGGCCAAAGGAAATCGCTTTGTTTCTATTGATAATGTCAAGTTACAACATGTGGACGATTCTGCACAGCAGACCAAGAGGGACACCCAGTAGTTCCGGCATCCCTCTCACTACTGGGGAAGAAGTCCCGCTGCAGGTGATTTACACCGACGCTGTTTCCTCTCCGAGCTTGGGGAGGGTGGAAGATGATCTTGCGATTGTTCCACAGACGATTAATATGGAATCTTTTGATCAAGTTGCTGTACGTTCTACTGATGTTTCTGAACATGTGGTTTATAACGTGCCTAGGAGAGAGCCTCCATCTGCTTCTTTGTTCACAATTGCACCTTTTGCAAGAACTGCCTCTGGCTGCTTCAACGACGCTGATGAAGCAGTGTCCAGCTCCTCGTCCTCGATGTCTTCTGTCCGAGGTCCACGTAAGCTGCTGAGTTGGCTTAAACGCACATATTTTGTTTTTCCTTGGAACTATTTATGGCTTTTTATGGCTGTAATGACTCTTTTTTTATGGTTGGGATTTGTAGTTACTTTTTTTCTAGTGATACATGGTCATTTTCTTCCTGATCGATCTGACATTGAGCACGTGGACACTGTGTTGAGACCACATTTTTCTGCTCATATGGTTCGAAGAGACTTGTCCAATGTGAAAATTTCTGCAATACCGATTCCGGATGGGATTGTATGGGATTAAGTGATGTTTGATATATATGGTCCCACTGAATTGATTCAAATACCGTATGTCCTCAAGTTATCAATGAATGATATTGTTATACCAAGCATTGTTTCTGATGATTGGGATGTGAAGACAGTAGATTCTATGCTAACAGATTTGCAATATTATACTGTCTATGACGATGAAGATGCTTACCAATTTAGAGATAATCATGGTGACATGTTTTGCTACAACTATTATGGACACCACTTTATTCATAAAGCTAGTAGCCCTAAGTCCATATTTAATTATGTGCAATGGGAACATTGCTCGACTCCTCCACAAGGGAGTTCAAAAACGTATTATGATAAATTTGCATATTTTTCTAGGCATGATCAACGAAATGCTAGGTCTTACTATTTTAAAGTTACTCCGTATTCCAATAAGCAAATGTTACTGACCAATACTAAATTACTGTATTCAAATTTGTTTGTATCTAAACTTTCGGTCGAGGGGTATGAATACTGGTTTAAGGCTGTTGACTTGAAAAGTGTTTGGGGTACGAAAAATTGGCAGATGCAAGGCAGGGATACATTATTTAGAGCATGTATTATCCCTGTACAGATGATTTTCCTCAATGACACAGTACAACAGACTAGCTGTTTGGGCTTAGCGACAATTAGAGAGTTGACTTTGCCTAGTATACCTGTCCCTTCCAAATTAAACAACTGGCAGCACTATGTGAATGCTACTTTTAATGAATTTACGCATTGGGTCCAGAATGGTACGCTTAACACTTCATCGTTACATCCGGGCGGGTGGTTATTATGGCCTGTAGACACTAATCAGTGTCATCAACGTTTTGTCACCTCTTCAGGGGGGTTCAGGACTAGTAGGGCAGACCCTCGTTACATTTCTCCAGAACATGCTGATATTATAGCTACGTACAGCGTGGGGAAGCTTTGTCAACAATGGTTGAAGTCATCCACGCTGGATGCAGTTAAGTCACATCTCAAGTTACTGTCTAATGGTACTGATTTACAAGATTTTTTGTCAGGTCCCAAGGTACCACGGAAGAAAAGGTTTTTATATGAAGTTTATAATGAGATTTGGAAACTTTCACAACAGGAGGCTGCAGCCCGGTTGAGGCAGATTGATCAAGAAAATCTACTGCAGACTTTGTCTGTTGTTGATAATGGCATGCATACCCTTTCTGACCGTGTTTACACGATTGACAGCATTGTTTCCTCTGCTATTGACATTATTAAATCAGACATGTCTTCTTTATATCATGGGCAGAGTCAGACACGGTCCATCATGCAGCTGGGTTGGACTCTTCAGACCTTGAAGGCGGGTCGCGTTCCATGGCAGCACATTCGTGCCAGAGAGATCTTTATCTTCTTTAATTTGACTCGTCAACAACAGTTGATGGCTAAAAAGGAAGCGACATATGTTATGTTGAATATTGAGAAATTGGAGAAACTGCCTTTCACGGTGGCTGAGATTCCGTCAGCTGAGTGGTTGATTCATGGGGTTATTAATTTGCCTATTTCCACTCTGCAATTTACTTCTTGTTTGAAGCACATTCCGGTGGGTAGATATGAACTATTGGGAGACAGTTACATACACGAGGTGTGGGAGCTTCCCTTTCAATACAGATGTGTTAATGGTTTGAGGGAGGCTTTTCTTAGCGGTAGCGAATGCGAAGCTTCTGTCAGCCATTCCATGGTTTGTAAACAGCTGTCCTTGCACGGAGCGTGTAACGCTTCGATTGCTAACTTAGCTTGTTATCTGAAGGGTGTTCCAGTCGCAGTTATTAAAAACACTTTCCAGGTGCTTTCTAATGGCAGTTACGTTGTTCTTAACAGCGAACGCTGCTGTGGCATGCGTGCCGGAATAGTTTACGTTGTCGTTGTCAACAAGGCCGTTACGTGCTGCAGGAATGTGTTGTTTCCCCCCACTCAAATTAGGGAGGTAGCGGACATCTGGCCTCATATTGCTACTTCCAAGGTTGATTTCGACAAGTTGAGTAGGCTGAAAGCTTTATTGTTTCAAAAGCATGTGGCCCTTAAATCTGCTAGCGAGACCTACGCACTTCAGGTGGCAAGGTCATCAGCGGAGATACAGTCCCTTTTGAATACTAACTTTCCAAGTCACTTCGGTGAACTTGTGGGACGTATATTTAATGCATCCAGCACTGCTGGTATTGATCATTTTTTCAAAGCCGTTGGTGTTGGTTTCGCTCACACCTTCTCTTCCATATTCGGTTTGATACCTTCGGCTATACACTCTATTTTCGGAAGCATTTTTGGGGGTTTCCCGATTACTTTGGCTTTGTTGGCTGGAGTCTTGCTATTGTTGCTATTTTTTCGCAATGGCTGTCCCGCCACGACAAAATCCTATATTGCTGCTCCCGTCAGCGCAGCTGTGTCGTGAACGCATGATACAGCATTTTGGAGCTACACTCCTGAGCCATTTGGAGTGTGACTGGTCTCTGTCATTCAGACCGGTTTTGGATTGTGTGCAACCTGTGTTTCGGTGCCTTTGGTGCTCTTTGAACATGCACTGGCTTTCTGTCTCTCACTGCAGCGCCCTCCAGTGGTCGATCCTGATCTGTTGATGTTCCCGATTAGGGCTCATTCCCAGACTTGTGCACTACGGTTGCGTTTGCTTCGTGAGGCGGTTTATGAGATTCCCTTCCTGGAGGAAGATGGTATTGTCTCTTTCATTGGCACTGCACGGGGTGCCGCCCTGAATGGTTTTGGGGCTTTGGAACACACCTGCTCCATGGTACTTTGTGGCGTGGATCTACCGATATTAACATATATCGAAGTGGAGGAGCTCCTACGTTCTATTGCTTCTGTCTGACAATTGGACTTTTTTTTTCCCTTCGACAAAATTGACACTATATTGAATTTGGCTTTATCGTCACATGTTCCCTAAATTTATGACTTTGTTGTCTTCTTACCTTGTCGAAATATATTGTTTATGTTTGGGGCATGTTTTTCTGTTATTGGAACCACTTGCTACCGACAAGGGGAGGGTGTAGTGTGGTTAGTTTTACGTATACTTTGCGCATTAGCTTCAGGCTTTAGGCCTTTGTGCACTTTGCCCTGAATGTATTTTATTCATTTGCTGACAGCTTAGAGCCTCTGTGCACTTTGCTCTAAATGCTTTTTATTAGGCTTCGTACTGTTATTTTTCAAATAGCCAGTTCTACGGTGTTGTTTTTATTCATATCACACTGTTTTGCCTACTTCAGCACTGGAGTTCTTCATAACATATTCACTCTGTGCTTCGGTCAAGGATACAGTCTGGTACATTGCCGATAGACGTGGTAGGAGTTTAGATTTGGCATTCCTGCGTAGGGACATTTTGTGATCACGATGACATGTTAGTTATAAAATCACTTCCTTGTCCCAACACATGCAAGAGGGAGATTCTGACCAGAGACCCACAGCTAGACGCTGACTGCCTTGTTGCAGATGCTGAACCAGATCACAGGCCTTTGCTCAGGTATGAGGGCGTATGTCTCCCCGATGATTCGGAAAGGCAAGCTAGAAGCTTAACATGCTGTGCTCTAAATAGAACAAGCAGAGGGAGAGTAGAAACTGTTAGGAAATATGATAGCTTTATTCTTATGTTTTACTCTCCTGGTGACTATATCAATCCTACTATGTTGTATTGTTCTGGTTATTGCGGCTCACGCCTTATTATCTAAAATACAGTCGTTTTATTAAAACATTATATAAAACTTATACTGTCTTTGTCATTTGTATATGAGATCATATTGTAAATGAGAAAGTTGGTTCGGATTTGAGTGACCACGACTTCCCTGAGAAGTTCCAAAGATGTCATGCGCTCGGCTGCCTAATCATTTCTTCCCCGTGGGAGAAATGAGGCACTGCTAGTTAGCCGGAGCAAAAACCGGATTTAGGGTGACAGAGTTCCTTACACGTGGGTCAGACTCAGTCCCCCACACCGTTATCGATCCTGCTGCCTAGAAATCCAGTACTCTCATTTAGGATAATGAGAGCCCACGCGACACTGTGTCTTGTATGTCCAACCAGACTTTGTTTTCTCCTGGATCGATATGGACACTTTGCAGAACACTACCTCCACATTATCTTAACCTTATAATACCCCCAATTTTGGAACTTTGGATTTACAAGTGATTGATACTATCCTGCAAGAACCATCTTTGATTAAGTTTCAGCATTTATCCTGGGCATAAATAGGAATTTTGATCAATACTCACTTCTTCTTATCCAGTTTGAGAGTAGCAGGGGAGACCTTCTGCAATCTACATAGAAGTATATGTGCACAGATAATACATGAACTGAAGCTGAGCATGACTAAGAATCCGTTTTTGAACTGTGCCCACCTCTTCCTACCCAATTTGAGAGTACTTTGGCAATCTTTTGCAATCTACATATTTGCAACTATCTACAGGTACATGAACTGAAGCTTATTCGGAAACCTTTCTGTATATGATACAAGAAAGACATAGCCTAGAAGAAGCGGTGAGCTCTGCCACAAAGCACTTGTTGGGTAAAAGTTGTCAAGTTGCCTACACAGCAAAAGAGCGACACGGAATTAGCCTTATTTTGTAAATTGCCATCTTTATTAATAATTGATTGTATGTAATTAGCTAGAGATTAGAAGTTACAGTGTATACAGTATAGACCTACATTTCCAATAAAAGGGGTAAACCTTATTAATGTAGTTTGGATTATCTGGATGTACCCACAAATATAGTTATTATTGTCTGATTTTATAAGCCAGATTGAGCAACTGCTTTTGTTGAGGCAGCTAAGCGCAGGGCCTGTTCATCTTATTGCCCAACAATTTTCTATTACTGTAGTTGATAATGGACCACTTTGGCCACAAAGGTGGGTGTATAGTTGATCCAGGACAGTGATAGTCATGCTGAGGCAGTGACTTATGGCTGTTATATACAATATTGGGCTGGGGTTTGAATTTGGTACTTAATTCTAGGTTGAAAGCTTCATGCAGAAGAACGAGTGGCTTCATTTCTCTCTCTCATAACTTCTCCCCACCTTACCTTTCTCTAGTTCCCCTCCTTTTTCATCTCTCTCAGTACCTCACCTCTTTCTTCCTACGGTCCCCTCTCTGCCTCTCTTGTGCTTGTGTGGTGTATGTTGATTTTTTTTTGTCCCCTATCCCCTGTTGTGGGTCCTGTGGCTTCTTACTAACCTGTCAGGTCGCAGATGTTGTCAGTCCTCCAAACTTCTCCAAGGCAGGCTGTAACCTTACCTGTTTGCTCCCAGTCATGTTGCTCAGAAGGCCCCCTCCTCATTGCTGCCTCTTGGATCCATGTTTGCAATCTCTTTTTTAGTATGCTTTTATATATGAAGTGTTATGTGGAATAATGGCTCATGTACCTGTGTCTTGTATGTCCAACCGGACTTTGTTTTCTCCTGGATCGATATGGACACTTTGCAGAACACTACCTCCACATTATCTTAACCTTATAATACCCCCAATTTTGGAACTTTGGATCTACAAGTGATTGATACTATCTTGCAAGGACCATCTTTGATTAAGTTTCAGCATTTATCCTGGGCATAACTAAGAATTTTGATCCATACTCACTGCTTCTTATCCAGTTTGAGAGTAGCAGGGGAGACCTTCTGCAATCTACATAGAAGTATATGTGCACAGATAATACATGAACTGAAGCTGAGCATAACTAAGAATCTGTTTTTGAACTGTGCCCACCTCTTCCTACACAATTTGAGAGTACTTTGGGAAAGCTTTTGCAATCTACATATTTGCAACTATCTACAGGTAACATATGAACTGAAGCTTATTGGGAAACCTTTCTGTATATGATACAAGAAAGACATAGCCTAGAAGAAGCGGTGAACTCTGCCGCAAAGCACTTGTTGGGTGAAAGTTGTCAAATTGCCTACACAGCAAAAGAGCGACACGGAATTAGCCTTATTTTGTAAATTGCCATCTTTATTTATAACTGATTGTATGTAATTAGCTAGAGATTAGAAGTTACAGTGTATACAGTACAGACCTACATTTCCAACAAAAGGGGTAAACCTTATTAATGTAGTTTGGATTATCGGGATGTGCCCAACAAATATAGTTATTATTGTCTGATTTTATAAGCCAGATTGAGCAACTGCTTTTATTGAGGCAGCTAAGCGCAGGGCCTGTTCATCTTATTGCCCAACAATTTTCTATTACTGTAGTTGACAATGGACCACTTTGACAACAAAGGTGGGCGTATAGTTGAACCAGGACAATGATGGCCATGCTGAGGCAGTGACTTATGGTTGTTGTATACAATATTGGGCTGGGGTTTGAATTTGGTACTTAATTCTAGGTTAAAAGCTTTATGCAGAAGAATGAGGGGCTTCATTTCTCTCTCTCATAACGTCTCCTCACCTTATCTTAGGTCTATGTCCCCTCCTTTCTCATCTGTCCCAGTACCTCACCTCTTATGGTTCTCTCTGCCTCTGTTGGGCTTGTGTGATGCTTGTTGATTTGTTTGCTGTCCCCATCCCTTTTTGTGTGTCCTGTGCTTTAACCTTACCTGTAGGCTCCTAGTCATGTTGCTCAAAAGGCTTCCTCTTCATTGTTGCCTCTTTCATCCATGTTTACCATCTCCTTTTGAGTATGTTATTATCTCTGGAGTATTGTGTGGGTTAATGGTGCCTGTACGCGTGTCTTGTTTGGCCAACCTGACTTTGCTTTCTCCTTTTTTGACTGTTAACATTTATCTTGACTTTTATACCTGTATGAAGCATTACCACGCAAATGAAGAAACAGAAAAAGCAACTCTGATAAGGAAGTACAGAAAGAAAGAAAAGTACTGTTGCCAGACCTAGGGTGCGACATCCAGTAACTAATTATGAATGATATTAGGGAAAGCAGAAAATGGGGTATTTGTGTCAACTTTGACCATTTAGTTTGACTCTCACTTGACCCTAGAACTCCAGATGGAGTGGATGAATTCCAGGAAACTTGGAAGTGGGTCTGTGGTGGCACAGATAGAGATACGTTAACTTTGGCAGCAATTGCATTATAAATTCCACTTTCATTTTTCCAGGGCTGCGTTTAATTCAAGTCAAACCGTTTGAAGTCCGGGAGAGCAACTCAAGGCGGTAAAGGTGAGATTTTGACTACTACAGGCCTAGTGTTAACAATCTAGAATGGAAACATCCTGCTCATTACTGACCTACTCTTCCAATCTTGTGTGCACTACATAACTCATTTTGCATATAATATAAAATCGCCAAAGCAATTTAATGCTAACAGCAGCATCCCTCGTCATGCCATTACTGGATGCTGGGACCCTTCCTCAAGGCACCTCAGTATTGAGCAACCGCATTGAACCTCCTTCCAGCACTGAAAGCTCTCTCAGACATACCACAACATCGCCATCCTGATCTGAAGAGTTGCTTTTAGTTTCAAGACCTGTTAAATATATCTGTAAATGCATCTGTTTCAGACCTGCTGAAACTCTTCTAATCAGGAACTGTGACTGCTCACAACTCAGAAACTGTACCACAGTGCCGACCTCAGTTATTATTTCTGAGACCTATCACAGCTTAGCTAATACACCTTTGTCCCAAACCGTTAGGGCAGCGCCTATTGAAATATGGTGTCTCGCACAACTCTGTAAATTTGGCTCAATTCAAAAAGTTAACTTTGATGCTTCTACTCCTATCTATGCACATAATTCCCATGGCTAGGATGCGTGGTGCAGCACAAACCATAATGAAGTGGCTGAGAGACGCAATCTATTATGATGACCTTTCTGGCATGTTCTCATCCACATTGCCTGCTAATAGTAGGCCAAAAAGCACATGAAGCCTATTGGCATTGCATTGGACACTGCCAGCACTCTCTCTCTCTCACTCACTTCCTTTACTGATGTCTACATAATAAATGGCAGGTGCCAAATGTGTATAGCAAGCGCACGCCTATATGTTAATGCTTACATACGTAATTAAGTGCTGACAATGTTAGTAGGCTATGTCCTGCCTAAGTACTAAGTATGCATGATATCCTCCTTGTATACAAATTGTCTGAAATGTCAAGTTATATTGGTTTTCTTCGAATATACGTATATGCAGTTAAAACTTTCTCAATCCTAATTCAAGATGTCCTTATCAATATATTAATGCAAACTTTCAACTTTTCTCAGTCCTGATGAGTTGCAAAACTCATAATCCAATTCTTAGATCACTTTCTAATTCTGTTGGTGCACCTCACTGCTCTTGATATCCTGTGTTGAAACATGTGTGCCGGTATTAAGAATTGTGCATTCTCACCTTATCTTTGTGTGTTCTGTTTACAGGTGGTGTGCTCTGGTCAGTTATGGTGTGCTGCTTGTAGTCCTCAGAACATTTATCTTCGGACAGACTACGACCAATGCCACGTTAGTAGACCTGAGTGTGTGATCCGACAGATGTAACCGGATGCCTGGCCTTAACTACTGGGCCCTGGAAGGAGCCACTGTGTGTAACGGAATGACAGAGGCACCATTCTCTCAATCCTCAGTCTTGCCCACCTGCAGTGGTCTGGCAGGTGGCTTGTGTGGGTTTTGGTGACATTCCAACAATGGTTTAGGTTCAGCTGCCACATATGTCTCTCTTCAAATAATCATCATGCTCTAAAGTGAGTGTACGGTTAGCAAGCATTCCCCAAAGGAAATCCAAGTGGTGCAATAGCTTTCTGGGGTGGTGTCTACCTATCCTCCTTGTTAGGGGCATGGGACAATCCCACCAGTGCATGCATCTTAGAGCACGTTTCTCCATGGATATCACATGACATCATTCAGTTTGTGTTGTCTGTGAACTAGACTGAGCCCTCAAGCATATATGTGTGGGGGAAGGGGCATTCTAAGTGCACTTCCTGCTTAGTTTCCCCCATTTTCCTTTACAGTGCTTCCTCTGCAGCTCTAAGAAGAGGTATGATCTGTGCAGTCTGTGGAGAGGTGGTTCCCAGGCGTTAGCGCGTCTGTCCTTATTTGGTCTTTTAGTGTTACTTTATAAGGGGACAGGTTAGAGCAGGGGGTCTCCAACCTTTTCTGCAACAAGAGCTACTTATGTTCAATAAAAAACATCCTGAGCTATTAATATTGGTGAAGTAGTAGTAATCACCCTATCCGAGATTGTCAGCATTGATCACATCGGTGCATTAGGCTGAATTGCCAGCAGTAAAGAAAAATAGGCATTTTTATTTTGGAATGCCTCTAAATGTGTAATGCACACTGCAACTCCCCTGGCATCAAGGTAATAATGTACATAATAAATTTATCTTACTCAAATAATAGCTTTCAATACATTTTGAAAAGTCAGCCACTTTTCTCTAAACAACGCCTTATGAGTACTGAAAATACACACATTTGCATATAGAACATTTGATTTTTTATTTGTGTATACATATAATAATTCGCCCAAGTAAAAGTTTCTATAGTAGTAGTCTGTAATGCACACAGAATAGCTACTCACAGGGAGTTGGAGAGCTACTCGTTGGAGACACCTGCGTTAGCGGTTCAATAGACCTTTTGACTGCGCTTAGATTGATTCCACCATAAGCCCAAATGCATTGCAATTACGTCATCATATTCAATGAACGTTGTCCAATATCCTTTGGAGTCAATAATCTTTACACACCATGACCCATTTAGTCACGAATAACCATACATTTATGTAAAAGTTAGTAAGTTTATTTTCCTATATTAACAGTGCTAATGTCAAGTAAATTAGTCTCAACACCAACTGATAAACATAAAAGAACAACACTGGTTGACTAAATCTTCTAAAGAATCTCAATTTAGCTAACACATTGATCACTAAACATTTGAGCATCACAGTACAATTCAACAGCAAGAATAACTGCACAATAGAAATAGCATAAATCTAAATTCACCAACTGAACAACATCAGTTATCCATTAATAGCAACCTGTTAACATTTCTGGGTTTCCCTTACTAACCTTCTAGTTAGAATAGAATGTTTGGACTTCATGCAAAATAATTTAGTCAACATAAATTTGGAAAACATCTAACTATGGCTTTGTCAAAATAGCGGTTGGCACCTAGAAACAAAACACAAACTTACAACAAGAACAATAGCATTTTGTTATACCGCTCCTCATATGGCTCAGCAAGCTGCGATTATCTTCATCAGTTGGACATCATTTCGGTCAGCAACAGCAATGGGCAGTGAAAGGGGAACGGTTCAGACAAAGGGGTCTCTAAGCAATCACTGAACAATATAAGAAGCAATGTCTAAGGGGTCATCATTCAGGAATCTAAGCAATAAAGTTAAAGATAGAAATAAATCATCAGGAACTGTTCGGCTCCCAAACAGAATAGTATGAACCTCTACGGAGGAAATCAAAGTAGGAAAGGGCACGCTCTTCTCGGTGCTATCAGGCTAACTCAAAATCACCTAAGGAACTTCCCACATTGTAATTGGTCAGAGAATCGTACGTTTACAATTAGTCTAATAAGGATTAAACCTCAAATTCAAGATATAACTAAATTGTCTTTCACATGTCGATGATTGGCTCCTCTTCTCCTGTTCCCATCGTCAGGTAAAATGTTTGTATCCATCCGTACTTCAGCCAGTGCAACCATTGTTAGCTCCTGGGAACATCACTGTCTCACGCATCAAACTATACAGTGTAACAATTACTAATACAAGTTATTCTAGCAAGCAGTTCTCATGAGAAAGTTAAAGACATCTGCTAACATTTGGTCAACTCAACATGAATAATACATTAATTAATTTCTCTAGACATACATTCCCACAATTTTAACAGTGCAGCCAATATGAGGCTGTGCAAAACTAGGCCCAAACCTCACTAACTTAAGGCTTATAATTATGAAAACAAATACATAACATGTAATCATTAATATGACACACTTGTACATTTCTCCTAATGCAGGCACTTCAATTAATATTTATAAACATTTAACAAAGACATTTCGTAATTTAATGGCAGCCACTCAAGTTGGCACATTTTCCAAGATGCACAATATTTTCTATATTAGTCAAATTCTATGCAAATTCTTAACCCTCAGTGCATCAAATTAATTAGTAATAAATTCAGCATTCACAATCCCTCCTCTGATGACTAATTATGTCATCATACTTTAAATCATCCCATACACATTTGTGTTCATCCGTATAACTTTTTTTTCTCCTTTCCCTTTTTGAATTTTCCCTCAATAATTTTTCCTTTTTAATTTCTTCCCTGATCATTTTTAAATTTTGACATTTTGATCACATGATACAATCTATAAATTCCCCATGCTCCAATTATGCAAATCACAATAATCAATATTATCTGTATTATTTTCAATATTAGCCCTTTCCCAAGGTTGCCCAGCCAGTTCCCCACAGAAGCAAAACCTTTGCCACCATCTTCCCAAACTCCAGGTTCTTTCAGTTCTTTCAAATCAGCACTGCATTAATCAGATTGTTAATAATGCCTCTAATCTCTTTAGTATTGTTAGGTGTATATGGGCAACAATGTTGCGAGTTCAGCATTTTACAAACTCTGCTCTCCTTTGCTAAAAGGATGTCTAACGCAAGGCGGTTCTGAAAAGTCATAGATCTTACCGCAGCCATTTTTGTATCCATTAGGATCATGGCTTCTGAAAAATTTGTCAACATGTTATCCACAATAGTGGACAACTTTCTAATTTTCAAAGAATTCAGAATAACTCCCACAAAAGGAATTATTGCTCCAAATATGTCTCCAACAATGCCAGAATATGATTCTCGCATTTGTCTAACATGCTGTAGTTCAGTCATTTAGGTATCTTACTCAGATCCTCAAGTTGATAAATCTTTGGGAAAACTATCCCCAAGTAAAATGTGCCATCCACATTGGAAGACGGTAATATGCATTTGGTCCACAGATGTAATAAACTCCTGGAATTGCTGGGTCTTGTCCATTTAACATGAATGTCCATTTACTCTGAAAGAAAAACACATGTCTACATTCACTCGTTCCCACAAACAACGTGTCAGTTCTAGACTCAGGCTTATATACACAAAGCTTTCCTACATGTTGTGCATCTAAAGATAACCTTCCTTGTGTTTTTATGTCACTAAATGCATGATCGTTTCTAAACATCCTTTTCTCTAAGCCCTTTTCTAATCTTTCTTTCAATGCCTTTCTCCTATCATCTGTCTGATCTAAGAAGCTGTTATCTATAGCTGTGATGAAGCATGTCAAAATGTTGCGATGCGTGTAAGCTGTGCCAAATGTCAATGTAGGTTCAAAGAATCCTCTCACTAATTCTATAGTGGTTTCCTTAGCTACTCTACTCAGGTACATAATAATAGGAACAAACAAAAACACAACATCGTAATTGGAATAGAAGTACTGAATGTACTCCTGGTTATAAAATCTTGTTAGTAAAAGACTACAACTTATTTCATAAGTAAGGGGCAAACTATGGTACGTAACTCCTTCCTCCACTGATGAAGGAATCTGCGTGCAAACAACAATCTCTTGCATCCATCATCTCAACATACTCACTCAACAAGCAATAGAAAACATTAGAAGTTAGTTCTCCCTGGTACTATCTACATGCAAATAGTTCTCATCTATCTTAAACCAATCTATTTCTGTAAGTGTAGTAGTCATCTCTAAAGCTGAAGTATGGTTGGCCACAATCTTGTCAAGAAGAGTCATACTAGCAATCAACACCAGGCACAATATCATACATACAATTGCCAAACCAATACCTATGTATTTGCAGCACCTATACTTCCTAACCTGTTGACTATGGTTACTCATGATCTGTAAAGAATCACAAAGTAGAAGAAACATTATAACTATGCAGCAAAACACAAACAAAAATCTTCAATCTTATTTAGCAGTTATTTACAGCTTTCAGTCTTTCTTCCAGGATCTCTTGTCAAAATCGGTTTAGCAGCTTGTCAAAATCAGGTTATTTAAAAAAAGTATTTTCCAGTTACTTTCAATAGTCTCTTTTGCACTTTTCTTAGATTCACAATTTTACAAAATTCAGTTCATTATTCTTTTTCATGTGCCAAAATATTGACATGGGATGCCTCGATCAAAACAAAAAGACAAAAATTCACTCTGCCATTCACTTGTCATTGCATACGCCCATTCAGGACCTGCATACCTTCGATTTGCAATTCTCTTTCTTTTCAATCTTTGATCTCCATTTAATTCTCCATGACTCAAATCTTCTCTTCTTGTTGTGTCTATTTCTTCTTCAATCGTTGTCATTGTAATTGCTTCTTTCCTCTTTGCTTGTGATTTCGGCCACTTATCTCCTTTCAGTGGACCTCTCGTCAATGCGCTCTTCAGTGCTGGATGTGTAACTTGTCTTTGTTCTGCAGGATTTTCTCTTCACGTACCTGCAACTGGTTAAGGAGGAGTCAGATCACTTTGGCTTTCATCTGCCTCAACTCCTTCCCCCTCGGGGTCTGTAGTTTGCTCTGTTTGTCTTTCAAGACCATCTGCTTTTGGGAGAACCCTCTGCCTAGACTCTCCTGCTACCTCAGTTGAGGTTGGTTCACTGTCACTCTCCTGTAGGTCTTCCACTTGGTCTCTCACAGGAAGATTTTCACTGGTTTCAGTCTGCTCAGATCCAGTCTCCGTTTCTCCTGTTTCCTTCTCTGAGCTTGGGTTTCGTCCGGAAGTTGTTGGTACTCTCAACAACTCTCTTTCATTGTCCAACGGACAGGGTACTTTCTTTTGTATGGCTGGCATGCACCTAGTTCGGAACTCCAGTGCACTTCACAGCTGTAGTAGTAATCAGTACTACCTGGGAAGGGCCTTTCCACTGAGGCTCCAAGCACATCTTTCTCATGTGCTTTCTGATCACAACCCAATCTCCTGCTCTCAGGTTGTGGCTTTGATCTTGAGACGGTTGCAGTGTCGTGGCTTTCACCTGATGAGAGAAAGAGCGAACCACACCAGTCAGACCTTTGCAGTAATCCAACACCATATCATCTGTCATGTTCACAAGAGCATTTGCAAGAACCGCTGGCAACCTCATTGCTCTGCCCATGAGGATTTAGTGCGGTAATAGTCCAGTTTTCCTGTTGGGTGCGTTTCTCATACTCATCAGAACTAACTGCAGTGCGTCTGGCCATTTCAGATCTGTGCACTCACACATCTTTGCAATTTTTGACTTCAAGGTACCATTGATTTGCTCAACAAGTCCTGAGGCTTCAGGGCGGTAGCTACAATGCAACTTCTGCTCAATATTTAAAGCTGAACATAGTAATTTAATTACCTTATTGTTGAAGTGACTTTCTCTATCTGATTCTAAAGAGACCGGAAAACCAAAACAAGGCACCAGTTCCCTAAGCAATAATTTTGCTACTGTAAGGCTGTCATTTCTTCATGTAGGGTAAGCTTCTATTCACTGACTAAAGATACAAACAATCACCAACACGTATCTCAATCCTCCACACACAGAAATCTCAACGAAATCCATCTGCATTCTGCTAAATGGACCTCCCGCTCTTCCAATGTGGCTCATATGCACCACAGTCCCTTTACCCACGTTCATCTGCTCACAGATGACGCATCAATGGCAAATTGCTTCAGCAACCTGCTGAAACTTTGGATTTAACCAGAATTGTTTGAAAGTACGAATCATTGCATCCCTTCCAACATGTACTTGACCATGATAATATCTTGCCATTTGAGTTAACACACTGTCAGGGAGAACCACATGTCCCTTCCCGGACACCCAGACGTCATCCTCACAGTAACTTTAAGTTGTGTCGAGACATGGCATGCTCTCATAAGGGCTACCAATTCATCCACTTTTGCAAAATACACTCCTCAAAGCCAAGACGCTTCGAGTATACCAGAAATTGTGCACACAACATATTTTGCTCTTAATGTTCCTAGGTTATCTCTTAAACAGGAAATATCAACAAAAATAATTTGATCATTTTCTTCCATTCGGGTATTTCGGATATTAGGTCTCAGTTTTGTGCACAAATCAGTAACCTCCAAAAAGCCATGTTCAACTTCTTTCAATTTGTCAATCTCTGTGTTCGCTTTTGGAAATAAAGTTGCTGAGTTAAGCACTGTACACCTTTTCAGTGTTACATTAGGGGAACCCAGGATGGTAGTCTCATACCGGGTCAACCTAGCATCAGTTAAATGCTGAGTCTTGGTTCTGGTGAGTAAAACTTCAGTGGAGTGAGGGACCATGACAGTTAAAGGATGTCCCATCACAATGCTCTCATTCTGAGTGAGACTTAGTCCAACCGCTTCTACTGCACTTAAACAGCCTGGTAGAGCTGCTGCAACGGGGTCCAAAGTAGCTGAAAAATATGCTACTTGGCAGTTTATACCACCATGGACTTGAGTCGGAACAGACAAAGAACAAGCATCACGCTCATGACAAAACAACATGAAGGGTTTCGTGTAATCAGGCATTCCCAAAGCTGGGGCTTTGCACAGGCTCTCTCTCAACTCAGTGAAGGCTCTCATACAGGCTTGGTCTAACACTAAGGGATCGGTAACTTCTTTGTGAGTCAGCTTCTGCAATGGCTTAGAAATGATTGAAAAATTGGGAATCCACTGACGATAATATCTCACCATTCCTAAAAACATTCTGACATCTTTCTGTGTCGCTGAAGGATCCATCTGCAATATGGCTGTGACCCTTTCTCTGAATATTTTTCCTAGTTCCCTTCCCAATTAGGTGACCCAAATATTTAACCTCTTTCTGACAGTACTGTAATTTCACGTGGGTCACTTTATGCCCGCTCTTCCCTAAGTGATTCAGCAAGGCATTAGTATCATACTTTCATGCCTCTTTCGTCTTTGATGCGATTAACAAATCATCAATGTATTGTACCAATGTTGATTGGAAAGGCATTTCCAATGACTCCAGGTTCTTCCTCAAGATCTGGTTGAAAATGGACGGTGACTCTGAAAACCCTTGAGGAATTCTACACCAACAATAGATTCAATCCAAAAATTAAAAACAGAAAATAAATTAACTATTGTCATAAAGAAAAGAATGCTTGTGACAGGTCCACTACGGTGAACCATTCATCATCACATGGGATCTGAAACAATATCACTGCTGGATTTGCCACCATGGGACAAAATTTAATCACAATGGGCCAGATTACGACTTTGGCAGATGGGATTAATTTGTCCCAAAAGTGACGGATATCCCGTCCGCCGTTTTACAAGTTCCATAGGATATAATGGAACTTGTAATACGGCGGGCGGAATATCCGTCACTTTTGGGACGGAGTAATCCTCTCCACCAAAGTCGTAATGAGGCCCAATGTCATTTACCTTCCTCCAATCCGGAACAATTCAAAATTTCCTGCATGCCTTTCGCAGTCCCATTATCCGTGAATTACATGATCTGCTCAACAATTCTTTTAAACCAACTTGGTTTACAAACTTTGCAATTATGAGTGCAATCCCTTCAATTGTCTCTTGTGTCATATGATACTGAGGAATCTGGGGGAAAATCGCATTTGGCTTGACTGGGACCTTAACTGGTTCAACTCCTCTGATTAGACCAATGTCTTTTCCTGTAAAATCCCACAATTTGGAACTCTTCCCTGTAAATCAGAATGAAGATCTTTCACTGTGAAAACTGGAAAGAAACTGATCAAAGGGTATTCCTCATTTACTGTGTCACAGTCTATTTCGGCAGGCAAGTCATCTTCATCATCACTGTTTGTCTGAATGGCAATCCCGTCATTTGAGCAAGTAATTGAACATCTTGTTTTGCATAACAAGTCCCTTCCTAGTAAGGATACCGGACTCGAGCCACAAACTATGAATTTGTGTAACCCTTTGAAATTGCCAATTTTAACCTGAATTGGTTCTGTGATGGGGTTTGTAAAATACTGTTTTGCAACTCCTACAATCTGGACTGTTTTCCCTGAAAGGGGCAGGTTTGGAACTTCTTCAGTTCTCACTGTAGAGCGTGTAGGTCCTATGTCAACTAAAAATGACACTTTGTGACCCATCTCTTTTCCCTTTACATATGGACCTTTCTGAACTACTTCTAATGAAGCTGCTAACACGCATTCCTCTTCATCCGAACTCTCATTCACCCAGTCGTCATTCACTTCATCCTCACTGTGTAATGGGAATTGGTGTACTGTGTTATTACTCTGATTAAACCTTTGACCTGTGACCTGTTGAGGAAGCATCACCTGCTGCTGCTCCATTGGGGCTTGAGGTATTTGAATTTGCTGTCTAGGTACCATTTGAACTTGAGGTCTGTGACAGGTTAAGTAATAATGAGGTCTTGCAAGTGTATTAGTGGGTTTCTAAAAGTCTTTATTTCCTTATTCTCTTTAATCTATTATTGTCATGAGTTCTTCGCAGGGTTGTAGTCCTTGAAAGGTTCTTTCTTCTTCTTTTCACTGGCTTAGGTGGTCAGCTCATGGCATCAGAGGAGGTTATGTGGAGGAGGAAGAAGAGAAGAGACCATTTAGAAGGTACGTTTAAATTCTACTTCTTTTCCTTATTCTCTTTAATCTTTCCCTGAGACTTTCTTTATTCTGTCTCCTGTCTCAATGCTTTGTCTTGGTATTCTTTCCTCTTCTGGTTTCTTGTTCTTTTTAATTTTTTTCTCTCTCAGTAGTTGGTTCTGTTGCTGTCTCGCTTCTCTAACTTCCTTTCCTTTTCTGTTGATAAAAGCGTGTTTCTCTTTTTTTTCCCACCTTCTTTTCTCTCTCCGCTGTTTTCCCTGATAGCCTTTGTTTTCTTTATCTTTCTATTATGCCCATCCCTGTGCCTGTGCTTATCCTTCCCTTCCACTCTTAGAAGCTGTTTCCCTGATGGTGCCTATTGGTCTACTGTGCCCTGTGCCCGTGTTTTCCGTCCCTCCACCCGCTTCCCTCTCTTTAGTACCACCACCCGACTGCCCTGATCTCTGTTTTATGGAGAGGTTCGTACCTGAGGTGGCCACGTTCTTCCCTGAACGTGGCCGGTCTCTGCGCGTCCTCTCCCTCCTTCTGGCCAGCAATCCTCTGTATGGCCGTCTTGCTCCTCACCCAGTCTCTGTGGTCTGTAGCCATCCAGGAATACGTCTTGGCCTCGCGTTCCTTCAACTTCTGGTGTTGTTGTCCCTCCTCTCTCCTCTTCTGTTGACCGCCATGTACCAGGACGTACGTGGTTTTTAACCCCCTCAATCGCCGACTCCTCTTGGCGTCCTCCTCTCTCCTGCGGCCCCGCCTCCTCCTGTATGATCTCGGTGAAGTGGGAAGTGCCTCTGAGGTACTTCCACTGCGGGCCCAGACTCAACACCCTGTCACAAGGTTTCATTTGTTGCGAGTGGGACATTTGCAAAGTGGCATTTGCATCTGTTGCATAGGCTTAAAACCTTGCACTTGATTCACATTACTTTGGAAATTCAGACGGTGACCACTTATTCTCAGTCCTCTCATATTTGGAAAAGAATTGATTTCACTTGTTTGCTGAACAACACCTTCCTGACCTAACATCGGACACTTCAGTTTCCAATGTCCGAGGCCTCGGCAAACATGACATGGCAACAATCTCTTCATTCGTTGCACATCCACTGTTTTCAAATCAGGACCATGATTCACCACGACCTCTACCTCTTGCTTGGTTCTGAAGCACCACGTTTCCCTGCTGCTGTGGAAAACTTTCCTGCATTCCTGTTTGCGCCACTTTAATCTGCATCACCATTGCCTTTTCTTTCAACTTTCTCTGCTTCAACTCAATCTCGTCACTACAGTACTTTGCATACTGCAATACTTCATCAATCGACTTCACTTGCCAGCAAATCAGATGGCTCTTAATCATCTGGCTAATTTTGGGTCTCAATCCTTCAACAAATCTGAACATTAAATGAATCGTGTCTTTCGGCTAAATTGTTTCTGTGCCACTGTAATGTTTGAACGCCTGCAACAATCTCTCATAGTGTGCATGTATTGACTCCTTCGCTTCCTGGGCTGTCCTGTCTATTCTCTGCCAGTCAATGTTCTTAGGAGAAATTCTCATTTTCAAAAATTCAATCCCCTTATAGTAATATTTCATTACATCAGGAGACAGTGCACCTTTTGCTGGATCTCTCTGGGGTCTCTCCTGTGGCCAATCTCTACTCCTTTTACATTCGACCCATAAATCTGCTGGAACCACTATCTCTAACAAGGTGTTCAAATCCTCCCACAGACATTTTGCGAGCTTCACAAACCTATATGCTTGCTGGTACCACTCTACTGTTGTCTCTTTCAATCTAGGATAATCATTTGTAAATGACAGAATGCCACTTCTGCTCCAAGGGACGTGAACAAAATCCCCTACGGGAATCTCTCTCATTGGTAAGATTTTCACTGGATCCTCAACCTGCTGCACATTCACAGTAAGATTCACAGAATCCCTTTTCCTTTTATCTCTTTTCTTCACCCATCTGCCTTCCCATTTATCTAGTGCTCCCCATGTCTGAATGCTCTTAATTAATTCTCTAATGTGAATTTTCATTCCTGGGACTCTCGTGCTCTCAAAATCCTTTGAGGAGAATTCTAATCTGTAACTCCTCTTTAACTGCTTTGTTTTCTCAATTTCTACGTCATATTTTCCTGCCAAATCTGCTAATTTCTGATGTGCCATTCCTGCTCTGTTAGTAATCAGTTTGCACAAATAAAGCAATTCATCCTCTCTGAATGTGTCAGTCCTGTCCAACCCCATTGTTCCCTCAATTAGGACTTCTGCTTCTATTCTAAGCCTGGTCAAATTCAGTGCACTTCTTCGGCTGGAATCTTCTTGTGTGCTACTCAACCTCTCTAGCCATTCGGTTAACTGCTGAGCCGTCAAACCTTGTAATGAAATGTTGTTATTACTTATACCAGGCACTTGCTGTAACATTAGGCTTGGGGTCTCTAGTGTCACCATGTTTGGATTAGGACCTAGGTACAATTTCACCTCATTATTTGGAGGCGTCCTGAAAGGACTTAATTCAATTAACGGACCTGTTCCATCAAATATCGGTCTCATGGGAGTCATTATTCTTGCGTTCTCATAGAATCTCTACCTCTCTATGCTTGGACTCAAGATTTTCTGTTCATTGTTCTTATTGTTTCCCTGGGCAAACAATGGTATGACTGGACCTATGGTAACCAGTACAGACACTGCTTTTGTACTTGATCGGACATTTGGATCTCCAGAGTACACTGCTCCAGTATTCTGACTTATCAATGCAGACATCTATGTCTGTGATCCTGTTATGGGGGTGTATCTCGGGATTGTCTGTGTTTGTATCAGGGACATCAAATTCGGGGTAGACTCTATCTGGACTAGTGTCAGCTTCTGAAAAACCTGTCCTGTCGGCACTACTAAGTTGGTTGCAGTATCTACAAAAGGTACATCTGAATAAATTCTGGGAATATCCATCTGCGGAATAGGCCTTTGAATCACTGAAGTAGCTGGAATGTTATGACTAACCTGAATCTGGCTCTGTGTGGATTCAATTGGTATCGGAGCTGTAGGGCCCACACTGGTGATCAAACTTCTCTCTAGTGCTCCATATAGCGGGGGACGGTTTCTCAATAACTATAAAATAAACTCATCATCATCTGACTCTTCATCACATGTTAAAGACTTCCTACTCTCGGTGGATTTCTGCTCTCTGTCGTCTGAAGGATAAGAATCCCTCTTTTTAGCACTCTTTTTAGCCTTGTTCCTGTTCTCTTGTGCAGTTGCCGGAAATAGCTTAATTCCCTGTAAGGCCTCAGGTCTCCAGAATTTCTGCTCACTATCCCATCAAGCCTCTGCTAGTGTCTTTTCGGCGGGGGCAGGGAATGCCAAACTCCTGTAGTGTAGCCATTTTTAATGTAGCTTTTGCGCGTTTGCTTAAAGCATTAAGCCTCTGTGCACTTTGTTCTAGACACATTTTATTTAGCCTCGCACTGTTATTTTTCAATAACCAGTTTCATGGTCTTGTTTTATTTTCTTCTATCACACTGTTTAGCTTACTTCAGCACCAGAGTTCTCAAACAATACATTCTTGCTCGCTCTGTGCTTCAGTCAAGGATACAGTCTGGTACATTGCAGATAGACGTGGTAGAAGTTTAGTCTTTAGGGTTCGTAGAAAGTACACATTCTTACGTAGGGACGTTTCTTAGAACACCAGCGTGTTAGTTATAAAAACACTTCCTAGTCCTGGTACACGTAAGAGGGAGATTGCGACCAGGAACCCACGAGACGCTGACTGCCTTGTTGCAGATGCTGATCCCGATCACAGGCCTTTGCTCAGGTATGAGGGTTGATGTCCTCCCGGGGGAACCTGAAAGGCAGGCTTACAGCTTTGCATGCTGTGCTCAAAATAGGACTTAGAAGAGAGAACGTAATCTAGTTGCACTATGATAGCGTTATTCTTATGTTTTACTCTCCTCGTTACTATTTCAATCCTACTGTGTTGTATGGTTCTGGTTATTGCGTCTCTCGCCTTGTTATCTAAAATGCAGTTGTTTTATTAAACCAATCATTAAAACTCAAACTGCCTTTGTCATTTATATATGAGACCACACTGTGTATGAGAGAACTGGTTGGAATCTGAGTGACCACAACTTCCCTTGGAAGCACTAAGATGTCATGCGCTCGGCTACCCAATTGTCTCTCCCCATTGGGAGAGATGAGGCACTGCTAGTTAGCCGGAGCTCAACCCGGATTTGGGGTGACAAGAGTCCTTCGCGGTGGGTCAGACTTAGTCCCCCACACTGTGAACGATTTTGCCACCCAAAAATCCAGTAGTCTCATTAGGATAATGAGAGCCTACACGACACTCCCATCTTTCTCTGTCTCTCTGCACCATTGTTTCAACCAAAGACTTGGTACAACACCTTGTTCTTCAAATACAACATAAGCGTGTGTACCTTCTGGTGGTGTAATTTCTCCTATTCTAGTTGGCATAAACGTATCTCCACTTAGGGCACACTTTAAAGCTATGAAAAATGCAATTTCTGTAATTTACCCTACATTCAATCAAATCAGGAAGTGACTTTCAATCCCAAAATCCTTTTTGCCGACCTCCTCAACCAAATACACTCCACGGTTGTCCACCAATCCGTTCGCATCTTTTCACACTGACCGACTTATCCCAGCGAGGCTTTTAATGAAGTCACTCTCACACGTACAGCGGCTGACAAAGTCTTTCGGCTTGTCTTCCTCAACTCAAATTCACACAAAACTAAATGCAAATATTGCGAGCACTAGACAAAATCAACGCTTCAGAAACCTTACTGATGCATTTCGCTCTAACAGATACTCCTTCTATCTCAGTTTCCTTGACTCGTAAGCAAAATTCGACCAGCAAATTTTACTCTCAGCTGATCATTGGTTCTATTCTGGTGCACATAGGACTCACCAAGTCTCAGTCGAAACCCTGTCACTAACTTTAACACGCACTCTTGACTTGTCAGTCACGCCCGATTTACCTATTAACAGACAAATTACAACATAAACCAAGTGTCTCACACACTTATTCAATACTCCGGAGTCTTAGACCACGCAGGATCCATATACCAACAACTACGTGGGCAATTTTTGAGCACAAAGCGCCACACACATGTGAAGTTGGACTACTTCCCTACTCACAAACTTTTGAGTACGCGAACTCCTTCTACAACTTCATGTGGAGTATGCAGACTCCCTAAACACTCCCAAACATCACAATTCAACTGCAATTTGCTTAACCTCTTAGCTGCTGGGCCTTCCCCCCCCCCAGTGCTGAGCCCTTTTTTGGCTATTTGGGGTAGTTCGCGCTTAGGCCTTCATAACTTTTTGTCCACATAAGCTATCCACGCCAAATTTGCGTCCTTTTTTTCCAACATCCTAGGGATTCTAATGGTACCCAGAGTTTGTGGTTTCCCCTAGAGGAGACCAAGAAATTAGCCAAAATACAGTGATTTTTTTTTATTTTTTTTTTAAAGTGGTAAAAAAGGGCTGCCGAAGAAGGCTTGTGGTTTTTTCCTTGAAAATGGCATCAACAAAGGCTTTCTGGTGCTAAAATCACCATCTTCCCACCTTTCAGGAACGGGCAGACTTGAATCAGAAAACCACATTTTTCAACACAATTTTGGCATTTTACTGGGACATACCCCATTTATACTATTTTTGGTGCTTTCAGCCTCCTTCCAGTTAGTGACAGGAATGGGTGTGAAACCAATGCTGGATCCCGGAAAGCTAAACATTTCTGAAAAGTAGACAACATTCTGAATTCAGCAAGGGGTCATTTGTGTAGATCCTACAAGGTTTTCCTACAGAAAATAACAGCTGAAATAAAAACATATTGAAAGTGAGCTAAAAAAACAGCCATTTTTCTCCACGTTTGACTCTAACTTTTTCCTGCAATATCAGATTTTTTAAAGCAATATATTGTTACGTGTGCTGGACTCTTCCGGTTGCGAGGAAATATAGGGCTTGTAGGTTCATCATGATCCCTAGGTACCCAGAGCCAATAAATGAGGTGCACCTTGCAATGGGTTATCATTCTATACCGGGTATACAGCAATTCATTTGCTGTAATATAAAGAGTGAAAAATAGGTATCAAGCAAACCTTTGTATTTCCAAAATGGGCATAAGATAAGGTGTTGAGAAGCAGTGGTTATTTGCACATCTCTGAATTCCAGGGTGCCCATACTAGCATGTGAATTACAGGCCATTTCTCAAATAGACGTATTTTTTACACACTGTCTTACATTTGGAAGGAAAGAATGTAGAGAAAGACAAGGGGCAATAACACTTGTTTTGCTATTCTGTGTTCCCGATAAAAATGATACCTCACTTGCGTGGGTGGGCCCAATGCTCGCAACAGGAAACGCAACATGGACACATCACATTTTTACATTGAAATCTGACGTGTTTTTTGCAAAGTGCCTAGCTGTAGATTTTGGCCTCTAGCTCAGCCGGCACCTAGGAAAACCTAGCAAACCTTGGCATTTTTTAAAACTAGACACCTAGGGGAATCCAAGAAGAGGTGACTTGTGGTGCTCTGACCAGGTCTGTTACCCAGAATCATTTGCAAACTCAATATTTGGCTAAAAAAACACATTTTCCTCACATTTCGGTGACAGAAAGTTCTGGAATCTGAGAGGAGCCACAAATTTCCTTCCAGACAGCGTTCCCCCAAGTCTCCCAATAAAATTGATACCTCACTTGTGTGGGTAGGCCTAGCGCCCGCGACAGGAAATGCCCCAAAACACAACGTGGATACATCCCATTTTTTGACAGAAAACAGAGGTGTTTTTTGCAGAGTGCCTAACTGTAGATTTTGGCCTCTAGCTCAGCCGGCACATAGGGAAACCTACCAAACCTGTGCATTTGTGAAAACTAGAGACCTAGGGGAATTCAAGATGGGGTGACTTGTGGGACTCTGACCAGGTTCTGTTACCCAGAATCCTTTGCAAACCTCCAAATTTGGCTAAAAAAACACATTTTCCTCACATTTCGGTGACAGAAAGTTCTGGAAGCTGAGAGGAGACACAAATTTCCTTCCACCCAGCGTTCCTCCAAGTCTCCCGATAAAAATGGTACCTCACTTGTGTGGGTAGGCCTGGTGCCCGCGACAGGAATAGATCACACAGCGGTCAATGTTGGTCCTTACATGAGGCAGCTGTTGACCCTGGGGTGATCCATTCCTGACACAGGCACTAGGCGTAGGCACTCAAGTGGGGTAGTGTTTTTATCAGGACAGGTGAGGAATCACTGGGTGGTAGGAATTTTGTGGATCCCAGCATATTCCTGTAGTTTGTGTGACAGAAATGCAAGAAAAATAGAGTTTTTATTCAACATTTCAGCTTTGCAGGGTATTCTGGGTAAGAAAACTTTGGGGAATCCACACAAGTCACACCTCTGTGGACTCCCCCGAATGTCTAGTTTCCAGAAATGTTTGGGTTTAGTGTGTTTCTCTAGATGGCCGCCGTACCCAGGACCAAAAACACAGGTGCCTGCCTTACAAAACCAGTTTGTTTTGCGATAATTTTGATGTCTCCACAATACGATTTGGCCGGTGGAATTTGGGGCTGAACTAAATTGGGGAGCTCCCAAGAGAGCACTCTCTCTCTCTCTGCTTGCCGCCGCATTCACCTGCTCTCTGGGTTGGGCTAACCCACTATTACCCCGTTGCACAGACTGTGCTTGCGAAGGGACAGCAGGACTGTCCTCATCACCTCCCTCATAATTTACTGGAAGAGGAGTTATCGAATGGGACTCCTCCGACTGAAAAATCACTCCCAGAGTCTGCGCCATTGTCCTATCCCTCAGATGCTGTCTCAGTATCTGATGTCTCAGTCTCTGATCCTATGTCAGAGCTGTCCTCTATATCCCAAGTGACAGCAGCAGTCATCCATCAAGATGCCATCTCTGCTATTGGCTAAACTGTTGCTCTAAAACACTAGCCTACGTAGACAGTCACAAAATAGATGGTGTGTGTGAGATACGTGCAACAGTAAAGGCCACCTTACCTGCGCTTCTTCCCCCAATCAGCACGTTCTTTAAAGACACTCAAAAAACACCTTGTCACATACCATTCGTCACAGTCTTTAGCACCTCCTGCGCCCAGTCCAACAATCATTATTGGTGCTCCCACTCCGTCCTCCTCGGATTCTCTCATTACCACCCAGCAAAAGTGCCCTTCATCTCTCCATAGCCGCCCTCCACCCTGCACATACATTTCATTTGTATTATAGCGCAGGTAATGGCCGACTTTACTAATGTACTCAGCTATTTACATAAAATAAAGATTTGCTCTTTGCAGTAGGCATATAAACCTTCTGCGCTTCTTTATGGCACTAAAACTGCCACTAGACAAGTCTGACCCTTTTGTAGCAGAAACATAATCACAATACTTACTTGACTTTTTTTATTGCTGCCTAAAAGCTACAGTTGAAAAGCGTCAGTTGAAGTATGCGCATTGCTTTGAAGACGCAAGCTGCAACTGCAAGACAACTGGTGGAAAATATATATATATATATCACTTTTATATGTGGGTCTGGTTTTCCTGGGGGCCGATCGCAGCCCCCAGGGAAACCACACACGTATTGACAAAAGTGATATATATATATATATATATATATACATAGATATATCTATAGATAGATCTATATATATATCTATCTATCTATCTATCTATCTATATATATATATATATATATATATATATATATAAATCTATCTGTAGATATATCCATGTAGATAGATATATCTATATATAGGGAGGTAGTGTGGGCGTCGGTCAGTGGCCGACGCCCGCACCCAAGGGGTTAAGCTGTGCAAGCGCAAAAACCTATTTCATTGACACTGTCACTAGAATGCTGAGAACATCCTCAAGCAAGCACCGGCAAGCTCAGTGGTTCTGTGAAAGTCATAATCAGATCTTAGGGAGACATTTTCTCTCCGCTTTTTATCATTGTATTTGAAAATCTTAACCTTTACCAATTTCTTTTACCAAATCTGTGAATTAATTTGATCTCTTAAGGTGACTACCCATCCAACACTTTTACCACTTCTAAGGAAACGGTCCTTATGAAGACCTATTAAGGAGACAAACCATGTAAAGGATTCTATGATGTCCCCCTAAGGAGATAAACAATCCCACTATTCTACCTATTTCTAAGGAAAATACTTTATAGTGACCTCTTAAAGAGACTAATCATGCTACTGTTTTACCTATTTAGTAAGGGAAACTTTATGGTGGCCTCTTAAGGAGACGTAACCATGCAGAGGACCTTATGATGGGCTCTTAAGAAGGCAAACCATCCGCTGCTACCATTTCTGTTAGTACGTCTGTTCTTATTTGGTCTTTTAGTGTTATTTTATAAGGGGATGCATTAGAGCATGGGTACTCACAAACTTTTTCTCGGGGGCCAAAATTGCAGTATGGTTTGCGGCCAAGGGCCACACTGAAGTGACAGCAGGGGTGGGGCTTACAGGGGGCACAACCACCCCGCTATACGATAATGGCCGCCGTACGTAAACATAGAGGAGGGCCGCGGGAGCATGCGCAAAGAAGCCATTATTGCGCATGCTCCCGCTGCCCTCTTCTATGTTTATGTACGGCGGCCATTATCGTATGGCGTTTGTCCGACGTGTCCGCGGGCCGTACTTTGAGTACCACGGCATTAGAGGTTTGATAGACTTTTCTGACTGCTTACAGTTATTCCACCATAAACTCAAATACATTGCAATTACATCATCATAATCAATGAACGTCGTTTAATATCCTTTGGAGTCAATAATCTTTACACACCATGACCCATTTGGTCACGAATAACCACACCTTTATATAAAAGTTAGAAAGTTTATTTCACTATATTAACAATGCTAATGTCATGTAAATTAGTCTGAACACCAACTGATAAACATTTAAAAACAACACTGGTTGACCAAATCTTCTATAGAATCTCAGTTTAGCTTACGCATTGATCTCTAAACATTTGAGCGTCACAGTACAAATCAATAGCAAGAATAACTGCGCCCTAGAAATACCATACATTTAAATTCAGCAACTGAGCAACATCAATTATCCGTTAATAGCAACCTGTTAACATTTCAGGGTTTCCCTTACTAACCTTCTAATTAGAATAGCATGTTTGGACTTCATGAAAAACATTTTAGCCAACATAAATTTGGAAAACAGCTAACTATGGCTTTGTCAAAATAGCGGTTGGCACCTAGAAACAAAACACAAACTTACAACAAGAACAATAGCATTTTGTTATACCTCTCCTCATTTGGATCAGCAAGCTGCGATTATCTTCGTCAGTTGGACAGCATTTCGGACAGCAACAGCAATGGGCAGTGATAGGGGAACGGTTCAGACACAGGGGTCTCTAAGCAATCACTGAACCATTCAAGAAGCAATGTCTAAGGGGTCACAATTCAGGAATCTAAGCAATAAAGTTAAAGATACAAATAAATCATCAGGGACTGTTCAACTCCCTAAACAGAATAGAATGAACCTCTACTGAGGAAATCAAAGTAGGAAAAGGCGCATTCCTCTCAGTGCAGTCGGGCGAAATCAAAATCACTTAAAGGGCTTCCCACATTGTAATTGGTCAGGGAATCGTATGTTTACAATTAGTCCAATAAGGATTAAACCTCAAATCTAAGATATAACTAAACTGTCTTTTACATGTCGATGATTGACTCCTCTTCTCCTGTTCCCATCATCAGGCTTGTCAGGTAACATTTTTGTATCCGTCTATGCTCCAGTCAGTGCAACCATTGTTAGCTCCTGGGAACATCGCTGTCTCACGCATCAAACTATACAGTGTAATAATTACTAATACAAGATATTCTAGCAAGCCGTTCTAATGAGAAAGTTAAAGACATCTGCTAATGTTTGGTCAACACAGTGTGAATAATACCTGAATTAATTTCTCTAGACATACATTCCCACAATTTTATTAAACAGTGCAGCTTAATATGAGGCTGTGCACCCCAAGGCCCAAACCTCTCTAACTTAAGGCTTATAATTAATAAAGCAAATACATAACATGAAATCATTCATATAATACACTGCTACATTTCTCCTAATGCAGGCACTTCAATTAATATTAATAAGCATTCAATAAAGACATTTCGTAATTTAATGATGGCCACTCAACTGGGCACATTTTCCAAGTCACACATTACTTTCTATATTAGTCAAATTCTATGCAAATTCTTAACCCAGAATACATCAAATTCATTAGTAATAAATTCAGCGTTCACATAGGTCACAGAAAAACTGTGTACACACAGGAGGTCTCAGCACTGCTTGCACTGTATCCCATGAGAAAATGCCTTTTTGGGGGAATGTCACTGAGCCATCTTTCACGCCCTGCTTTCTCATATGTGTGGTGAAAGTGACAAAGATGTTTTAATCTAACATTTCATCTTTTGATGCCTGGCAGTGCTTCCCTTTCTCGTATCTTTCTTTGTTCTTGCTCTCTGCTCTTAACTTTAAGCCTTGTTCTATTCATATGTTTTTATCCTCTTCCCCATTCCTCCTATCCTTCATTGCGGTTTATCCGGTCTTACCACATACTTCCTTTCTCGCGTCCACTTTTTTCATTTTAGTTCGTTTTTGGACCGTTTTTCCATATATAACTGGTACAATCTTTCTTTCTATTGCTTCCTTGTCCTCTTACCCTCTGAGTTATTTCCCTCCCTCTGCTAATTTGCCTCCTGCCCTCGTGCAATCTCCTTTCAGATTATTTTTTTCCTCCTTCCGATTGGTCTGCTATTTGCATACCTTCAGTATCTCGCCAGCCTTCTTTTTATTTCCTCCACTGACTGTAGCCACACACTCTTGTTACTTGTATAGTCCCTGTGGTGGAGTTTATTAAATGATTAACTGCTGTGGCCCACAGACTATAGAACAGGGTCTTCTTGATGCTCATCTATAGACTGCAAAAAATTATAAAACTGCCCAACAGTCTCTTGCGCACAAGTTCAAGAAAACAGCAGTTGAACAACTTAATTACTGAGTATACTTTATTTTGGTGCAGGACCACTATTGAAGCCACCACAAGGCACGTTTCCTTTATTTTAAAGCCTAAAGGGATGTGACACCCTTTTATGAAAGTCAGTCTTTGTGAAGTGGGCACCTTACTATCCCTGAAACTATTCGCCAGCTGAAGTTAGTATCACTCTTGAATGGGTAGTTGACTTAATAAGATATTCATTTCAGCCGGTGACTGGGTTATGGGGAGGGCAAAATGATAAATTAAGCATCATCGAACCATTATGCCCCAAAAGAGACCACCCTTCAAAGTAATCGACAAAAACCTAGTCGGGAGACCACCTCTGAAGAGAGTTTCTGTTGGTTGGGCCTTAAATTGTTGGTGATTATCTGCAAGATGCGGCTGCAGACTGCAGCAGAGTTGCAGTTCGTAAGCCAATCACATGATCTACAGCAGTACAAAATCTAATTTAAGCTTTCAACATTGTTGTAGCCAATGGTGAATCATCAACAACATCAAAGGGCCTCCTGTCTTTAAAGGCCAAAATTCAACTTTAAAAAATAATTGTGCATTTGTGCTCAAATTATTTGAATACTGTTATAGCTGTAGTGCAGGTGGGGCTTCTACTGCTTCTCCTTCACAAAGGTCTAAAGAAACAAATGGAACACTTGACACTATTATCAATGATGTAAGCTGGAGATTTGTTGAAAAGAAACAGGCTTCAGTTTCTGAGCAAGTTTGGGAGCTAAGGATATTGGTGCCCCCTTTGTTTAAACATTGCAGTAAATAAGTAAACCTAGTATGCAATTACCACTCTCGAGAGCCCACCAGGGCTGTCCCAAAATGCAGGGGAGCCACTAAGGCACAATAGTCTTAAAGTAACTAGATACTAGACACTGTGCATGCCTCGGCCGTGCAGTAAATGCACAGCTGGGTTAGGAGTGAGTAGGACTCATTGAGATTTGAAGTGCTATAGCACATCAATGCTACCAAGACTGTACTCTCAAATCTTTAGCCCCTCTCCCCTCATGAACCTGCGGGGTTAAATCTTCATGACTGACCACGCACCTCAAAATAAAAATTAATCCTTACCTTATGGACTGGACTTTGGTCCTTTCCCCACGTCCTGCCCACCGCTGTGCTTTTTCTCTGCCCAAAGGATTTGATGCACTTGTGCTTGCTCTGTACAATATCTCTACCAGAAAAAGCAGGTATTCCTCACTTTCATATTGAATTTTTTAACCAGGAGTTTAGGCGACTACTCGCTCACCTTTCCTGGGATCCTTTATGCCCAGATATTGCATTTTAATGGCTGCCCCTCTGCATTTAATTTATTTTGACACTGCATCCAGTGCTTGTTTAGAGCCATCAAAGTAATACTGGTTATGTCTCTCTGCATCATGAGCTTTCGTTAGTCACAAGCAGAATGGTAGATCAATTACCAGCAGAGAAGGGTAACTCTGTAAGGGCTGGAAGTCGGCCAGTGCGCTTCCCGGCCCCATGGCCAACTCCCTGACTTTCAGTTTGCCCAATTATTTATTTATTCCCATGTTGATTTACAGGTGATGCATTTGTTAGAAGAGCTTGCCTCTTTAATCAGAGCACAGCACTTTTTATAGAAAAGAGACAATCTTCTGCAGGCTTAAGGCCTATGCATTCCCTTATTGGTCCTTATGGCAGGTGGACAGTTTTAGAATGGAAAAGGGGGAGGAGGATCCAACTCACTTCCTGGCCCCTTTGTAATGCCTAGCTTCCTATCATCCTCAGCCACCTCTTAAAAAAATTATTGTGATGCTTACAGCTTCTGTATGCCTTCGGCTCTCCCTGTATCCTGTCAGAACCTCATTAGGATGCTGTCTTGTTTTCTAAAGACATCTTTGTGGCATTCAGAAAGCTGACCTAGCAATGCATTCCACCCCTTGCTTACCATTGGCTTTGTGGTTTGTAACTCACAGTTTCTGGCTTTCTATTTGCTGGCTTTATTTGCTTTAGGCTGCCCAGCTTGAGGTTGTCCCTCACAGTGCTCAACCCTTGTTTCCTGCATTCTTTCAGAAACTCGATTTCTGTAAGCAGGCCTTTAAATCTTGTTCTTATCTTGTCACGTTTGCTGTACATTAAAAGACAGAGGTCAAATGGCAAGCTCTCTCTTCCGAGGGACCTTGGTGTTTACATTTTTTTCGGATTTTAAATTGAGAGAATTTATGTGACAATCCTGCTGAGTATCCATGTAAGAGGAGAGTGTGTAAGATATTTTTTTCTAGCCCACAACACAAAAAATTAACTGTGCTGAAGTTTCAGAATATATCAAAATTAGTACAAATGAAGCACATTATTTTTGTAATTCTGAAGTGTGGTGCAAACAAATATTTGAATACTATCAATACACATCAGTACCCCAGTTGATGACACCTGTACACATTATCGTTTAGGTGCGGTATTTCGGTGCAAATGTAATGGTCATTTCAACTGAAAATGTGTTGTCTGTAATGGCAGTGTGCTACCATGCCATGCATACGCCACACTGCGCCACCCTACCCTATACCGCGCGACTCCATTCTGTGACATGCAACTCCACTCTAATCCCCTCCAGTCTATGGCACTCTATAGCACGCCACCCCACTTGACTCCAGGCCACTGCAAACTACACCAGCCACTCCACAACACGCCACTACACTCTACCCCTCCACTCCACACCACTTGCCCCACTCCACACCACACCACTTGCCCCGCTCCACTCCATACCACTTACCCCACTTCACTCAACCCCCCCACTCCACTCCATTCTATCTCACTCCAGTGTACCCCAATCTACCCCACTCCACTTTGCTAAAATCTCCCCCAATCTACTCCACTCCAAACTCGCCCACTCCACTCAGTCTAACCCCTCCATTCCAATCTGCACCAGTCCAGTCCAATCTACCCCAACCCCAACCCCATTTACCCATCTCACTCCACTCCATCCCATGCCATCCACTCCAATCTACCCAGTTTCAATCCAACTCACTTCAGTCTACCCCCATTCCACTTTAATCTACCCCAAGCCACTCCACTACGATACAATCTCCCCCATTCCACTCTACCTCAGTCTACCCCACTCCACCCCACTCCTCTCCAATCAACAGCACTCCACTCAAATCTACTCCAATCTGCTCCAATCTACCCCACTCCACTCTATTTCACCCTACTCAAATGTACCCAAACCAAACCACTCCACTCTAGTCTACCTGACTCCACTCCAATCTGCCCCACTCCACTCTCCACTCTAGTCTACCCCAGTCTAAACCCCACTTCTATCTATCCAACTCCTCTCCACTCTAATCTACCCCACTCCACTGCAATCTACCCCAATCCAGTCTACCACAATCTACCCCATCCCAATCCACCCCATCCTAATCTACCACACACCACTCTACCCACCCAATCTACCCAACTCCACTCTACCCCAATCTAATCCACTCCAAACTACCCAAATCTACCGTTTCATTCTGTTCTACAATACTATAATCTACCCAATTTACCCCACTCCAATCTACCCCAATACAATCCACCACACTCCAATCTTCTCCAATCTACCCCACTCTACTCCAGTCTACTCCACACCACTCCAACCTACCCCAATTCAATCGACCCGACTCCCTCACCCCAATCTACTCTACTCAAATCTACTTCACTCCACTTCAATCTATTCCAGTCTACACCAATCTATGCCACACCATGCCAATATACCCCACCCATCCCAGTCTACCCTACACCACTCCAATCTACCCCATTCCGTCAATCTACCCCATTCCACTCCGCTCTAACCCAATTTCCTTCACTCCAAACTATTCCAATCTACCCCAATCCATTCCATTCTACCCAACTATAATTCTTCCAATCATCCTCACTCCAATCTACCCCACTCTACTCCAATCTAATCTACCTGACTTCCATCCAGTCTACCCCACTCAACTCTTCCCCAATCCCCCCACTTCCCTTTTCCCCAATCTCCCCCACTCCACTCCATTCTACCCCAATATATCCCACTCCACTCTACCCCAGTCTAACCCACCCTAATCTCCCCAAATCTATTCCACCCCAATCTACCCGGCTCTACTCCATTCCAACCTACCCTACTCCACCCCAGTTCAATCTACCCCACTCCAATTAACCATGCTAATCTACCCTACTCCCCCACTCCACTTTTTCCCACTCCACTGTATACCAATCTACCCCATTCCACTCTACCTCTATGTACCCCATTCCACTCTTCCCCAATCTACTCACTCCAAACTAACCCACCCCCTCCCCACTCCATGCCACTACATATTAGCCATTTGGACATCAGCCACAGTGATGTACATAATAGCTAAAGCACATTGTCAAAGCCAATAGCTCTCACATAGGCGATACCTATTGACATTGCCCATGCTTGTTTTTAAAGTGGAGTCCAAGTGGGGTAGCGAGATTTCCAGGCTTTGAGTCTACAGAGTTCTAGTCTGTAAATCCTCAGCACACATCATAATCAGAATAGGACTTTTTTAATGAGCAATCACTCCGCAGGGGATGTAGATTAACTGAAATATCCCTTTCACTCAAAGCATTCAGGCCCATATTTATACCTTTTTAGCACCACATTTGCGTCATTTGTTGACGCAAAAAGCAGCGCAAACGTACAAAATACAATTGTATTTTGTAAGTTTGTGCCGATTTAGCGTCAAAAATCTACGCAAATACGGCTCTAAAAAAGTATAAATATGGGCCTCAGTTTGTCAGCCAGGGGAAAGAGACAGGTGGTTTTGGGCAACACACCTTCTATATTTCTGTCCCAGTCTCCCAGTCAGTCTGTTGTGTAGATGTGGGTTTGGGTCCTGGAAAAAAGCTGTTTTCCACTTCTAACAGTCCAATGAGTGCACATAATCTACAGTGTGATAGACCCATTTGCTTGCACCATTCTCTCTTTAAGGGTCTTAACACAAGGAGGAGGGGTTATGACGGAGTGGCAGTGGAGAATTCGCCTATTAGATCTTTGTCTATTAAGGAAACTCTAGGATGCCCAATTATACTTAGTGAAACGGGCCAGAGGCAAGACTGGTTTGGGGCTCATTCTTTATTTCCCCCCATTGAATGGATTCCAACTAAACAATGTGGCTGATCAATTTCTGATTTTTGAATGTCGTTGTTGGAGCACTGGGGAAATCTTTCCATCTCTTTCCCCATTGAGGAACTACATGTCCGACAGTTGGATGAAGGGCAGCTTCTTCACTCCTCCCAACAATGAACTTGAGTGTCTGTTTCCTCAAGCCCCGACCTATCTTTCTATCGTCTGTGGCCCTTTTAAAGAACAATGTTATTGGCAAACAGACAAATGCCTCATACTCTGCCTATGTAGTACTGAATAGATTAACTAATTTAAAGGTTTTTCAACAGTGCCTATTTTATAATGTCTTCACTGGCTGGCTGCAGCATTGAAGACCACTGCTGTCAAGCATGCCTATCGGTGTGTGGTACCTACAGGACTGCTGAAGTTGATTGCACCCTTTTTTTATTCCATTGTGAGTTTTTCAAAAGACCTTTATGTTGGTTTCTCCAGCTTTAACTCCCTGAAAACTTTTATGTATGGAGGGGCTGCTCCTCCGCTAAGGAGGAGTAGCATCGCCCTGCTGCTTTTAGCAGAAAAAGAAAACGGATCGTTATTATCATTTTATTTTTAGCTGAGTCGGTGGGATAGGGTGGGGCTGGGCTTGAGGGGGTTGGAGGGGAAAGTGGTTGGTGCACCTTAAGTGTGGATGTCTGTTTGGTCGATCGTGTTGGGCTGGCCAAACAGACATAGGCACTTTGCATTTCTTCACAGCCAGGAGAAGAAAGTGCACGGGGTGCCACTCCTTCTGTGAGCACTGAAGCAGGGCGCTCACACCAATCACAACTCTGCTGTCATGCTGTTGACAGCAGCGTCGTGATTGGCTGGGGGGACTCTGGAAGCCTGCGTGCTTCTGGAGGAGGAGGAGGAGGAGGAGGGAGGAGACAAACACATCTCCGACCTCAACAGGTTACAAAAAAAAAAAAATCCACCTCCGCCCTGCCACCCCGTTCAGTGGCAGCCACCACTGCCCGTATAGGAATTGGATATTGTTTTGAGACATAAGGATTTTGAATTGATGTGCATTGCAGCATTTAAAATGGTGCAATAGAAGATGGTGCTTTTTAGTGCCTATTATATTGTGTGGGAGAATCAACAAGCTTCAGTCCTTGTCAGTTGAGGAACACTATATATATTTATTTTTTAACAAAGATAAGAAGGTCATTTGTTTTCAACTAAAGGCATTGTCAGGGATTAACATGATTCGGGAGTTTAATTTCTTATGCCTTTATTGTTGGGAAAGTAGATTTACAGAAATGTGAAAGCCAGGAGGGATTTTCAGTTTCTTTGGCTAGAAGTAAGCAGTTGAATTCTTACAGTAGCTAGTGTATTAACCCATTGGTGTACTGAAGTGAAGCTTTCAGTGATTCTTTTTCAGTTGTATAACACGTCGCATTCTCACGTAGTCATTTAATCACTGTCTTTGAATACTTAGGCGCACCTTTTGGGCCTTGGAAGTATCAGTGGCACCTCTGTATGCTGGGCGGTAAAGATGGCGCTCGATTCCGTTAGGCCATGTAGAACTAAACTGCTGCTAAACCACTTTTAGTCGTTGAATCTGCAATTGCCTCAAAGTTATTTATTCTTGGGAATTTTCCACACCCATAGGAAAAAAGAGGGCTTAGCATAAAAGTATACATTTTCTTACTAACGTAATTGAATTACTGTACAGTTCCCCATCCTAAACCGTATTCGTCTGCCTTGGCCACTGTTCTGTGCCTCTATATTCCTAGTACCCCGATAGGCAGAAAGAAAATGAACTGACACCTGGAGCGGTGCTGATTGCTTATTTGGAAGGGGGCGGGGTTAGCTGGACTCATGGCAAGAGTGCACACACATGTGGTGCCTTAAGGATGCCCCCCTCAGTCGAGAAGACTGGCTGTGGGGAAATGAATAAGGAGTGCTAATGGACACAGCATACAGAAGTTAATGTATCGCTCTTTCGTGGCCTACTTGACACTCATTTTATGAGAATAAACATTTCATTTATTTGCCCTTATTTTAAATGATCTTTTTAAGCCTAGTCATTTATGAGGTCCCTAAACGTAGCAGAGACTAACTCGAAAGAGGAACCTGGGGAGGATGTCTACCCTGAGAGAGAGGAAGAGAAGCGACACACGCCTAGGGTTAGGCTTTCATCACTGGAAGGACACGGAAGGAAAGTAAATGTTGGGTGTAACTTTTGTTCATGCAGTAGAGGCAGGGATGCTTCTATATTGTATACATTTCACATAGTGATAAATGGGTCTGAAGGGACAGACCTGATTGTAAATGTTTTTATTACATGCAATTCTATACACTTAATACAATATAAGAGAATGGATGTCTAAAAAGTTATCTAATCTTTGCAGTCATAAAGAGGGAGAGAGGTGGGCATACATGCCTAGCTACTGCCTTTTTTCTATACAGTGATAGGAACAATAGAGACAGCAAAGCCAATGGATTATGTTTATTCCATACAGTTTAATTTAAGTAATGTTTTCAATATTATCACTTACCCTTTCTCTGATTTGTGTGCTTTGTTTTCCTGCTATGACGTTAACTACAACCCCAGGGGGGTTTCGAGAGCTCCTGCTTGTAAACTTCATTTCAGGTGGCCTACGTTAGAAAAGGGTTATTTATTCCTTGGCACCAATTATGCGACCCAGAATGCATTTATTGTGTTCAATGCAAACTCTATTTCTGGGAGTTTTGAACTTACGTATTTTTTCAGGAATAGCGTACAGTTCTTCATTAGTGAGAGCGCTATGAAATCTGGGCAACAACCTTAAGCAAAGGGAAACTAGAGTTGTCTGTCTATAACTTTGAGTTTTAGGCTATCAACTGGTGGGAAGCCCAAGATTGCTTTTCTGCAGACAGCTGAGGTTTCTGGGGTTGCCTAAGGGAACAAGACACTTTGAAAGCACTGTAGCCATTTTGAGGGATGAGGGGATCCATTCAAGAATGGTTGCGGGTATTCTTTCCCTCCTTGCAAACACAGGGATTCAACCTTGCGACAGGCTCCACCTGTCATGACGTGTAATTGCCAACTAAACGCTTGTGGATAATTTGGCTTGTTTTTGGTCCATTTTAGTGCCCATCTGGGCACAGGACAAAGCTTAGCTTTTAGCTTGCAGACCTGTTGCTCTTTTTACCTAGTCCTCTTTAACCTATGTATCATGCTCTGTTTTATTCTATTTGATTGTTTATTTCCTTTTAGCAATGCTTGCAAATGTGTGCATTTTAGAGAAATGTTTTCATTTTCCTAAAAAGTGTTATTCTGCGAAAGCGTCATTATCAGTAATGTACGTGGGTAATATCATCATGCTCCTTTTGTTTTACTTTGATAAGAACAGAATGCGAACATGTCAGGTATTTGTTATGTAATTGCCGACACAAGTTTGTGCACACAATCTGATGTTGAGGTACATACTCGTGCCAAGATTCCTGCAAAAACAATAACATGTGTCTTATAAAAGTAACTCACAAGACCAAGGTCGTTAGGGGGTGCCACCAGGATACACCATCTAGACTCCACACTGCTTTGCAATGAATCTCAGCCTTGTGTCTCTACGATTCCTGATCCGGAGACTTACGGGTGGATCTCATCCCAAGGTAACGGGGTTAGAGGCACTTCTCATGGACACTGTACTGGCAGATTAACCCCTTCACTGCCCTGCCAGGCCTTTTCCCCCTCAGGTGCTATTTTTGCTATTTGGGGCAGTTCGCGCTTAGGCCCCCATAACGTTTTATCCACATAAGCTATCCACGCTAAATTTGCGTCCTTTTTTTTCCAACATTCTAGGGATTCTAGAGGTACCCAGAGTTTGTGGGTTCCCATGGAGGAGACCAAGTAATTAGCCAAAATATAGCAACATTTTCGTTTAAAAAAAAAAAAAGGAAAAAAGGGCTGCAGAAGGCGGCTTGTGGTTTTTTTCCATGAAAATAGCATCAACAAAGGTTTTGAGGTGCTAAAATCACCATCTTCCCAGCTTTCAGGAACAGGCAGACTTGAATCAGAAAAATACAGTTTGCAACACAATTTTGGCATTTTACTGGTATATTCCCCATTTTTAATATTTTTTGTTCTTTTAGTCTCCTTCCAGTTAGTGACAGAAATGGTGTGAAACCAATGCTGGATCCCAGAAAGCTAAACATTTCTGAAATGTATACAAAATTCTGAGGGGTCATTTGTGTAGATTCTACAAGGTTTCCCTACAGAAAATAACAGCTGAAATAAAAAAAAGATTCAAATTGGTTGAAAAAAAATGAAAATGTTCTACACGTTTTATTCTGTAATTTTTTCCTGTGATGTCAGATTTTCGAAAGCAATATACGTTACGTCTGCTGGACTATTCTGGTTGCTGGGATATATAGGGCTTGTAGGTTCATCAAGAACCCTAGGTATCCAAAGCCAATAAATGAGCTGCACCTTGCAATGGGTTTTCATTGTATACCGGGTATACAGCAATTTATTATGTGAATTATGAAGAGTGACAAATAGGTATCAAGGAAACCTTTGTATTTCCAAAATGGGCACAAGATATGGTGTTGGGAAGCAGTGGTTATTTGCACATCTCTGAGTTCCGGGGTCCCAATACTAGCATGTGAATTACAGGGTATTTCTCAAATAGATGTCTTTTTTACACACTGTCTTACATTTGGAAGGAAAAAATGTAGAGAAAGACAAGGGACAATAACACTTGTTTTTCTATTCTGTGTTCCCCCAAGTCTCCCAATACAAATGGTACCTCACTTGTGTGGGTAGGTGTAGTGCCAACGACAGGAAACGCAACATGGACACATCACATTTTTACATTGAAATCTGATGTGTTTATTGCAAAGTGCCTAGTTGTGGATTTTGGCCTCTACCTCAGCTGGCACCTAGGGAAACCTACCAAACCTGTGCATTTTTTTAAACTAGACACCTAGGGGAATCCAGGATGGAGTGACTTGTGGGGCTCTCACGAGGTTCTGTTACCCAGAAACCTTTGCAAACCTCAACATTTGGCAAACAAAACACTTTTTCCTCAAGTTTCTGTGACAGAAAGTTCTGGAATCTGAGAGGAGCCACAAATTTCCTTTCACCCAGCCATTCCCCCATGTCTCCTGATAAAAATGGTACCTCACTTGTGTGGGTAGGCCTAGTGCCCACCACAAGGAATGCCCCAAAATACAATGTGGACACATCACATTCTCCCAAAGAAAACGGACCTGTTTTTTGCAAAGTACCTGGCTGTAGATTTTGGCCTCTAGCTCATCTGGCACCTAGGAAAAGCAAGCAAACCTGGACGTTTCTGGAAACTAGACAACTAGGGGAACCCAGGTTGGGGTAACTTTTGTTGCTCTCACCAGGTTCCGTTACCCAGAATCCTTTGCAAACCTAAAAATGTGGCAACAAAACACTTTTTCCTCACATTTCGGTGCTGCAAAGTTCTGGAATCTGAGGGGAGCCACAAACTTCCTTCAACCCAGCGTTCCCCCAGGTCTCCCAATAAAAATGGTACCTCACTTGTGTGGGTAGGCCTAGTGCCTGCGACAGGAAACGCAACATGGACACATCACGTTTTTACATTTAAATCTGACGTGTTTTTTGCAAAGTGCCTAGTTGTGTATTTTGGCCTCTTCCTCACCCGGCACCTAGGGAAACCTACCAAACCTGTGCATTTTTTAAAACTAGACATCTAGGGGACTCTAGGATGGAGTGACTTGTGGGGCTCTCACCAGGTTCTTTTACCCAGAATCCTTTGCAAACCTCCAAATTTGGCAAACAAAACAATTTTTCCTCACCTTTCTGTGACAGAAAGTTCTAGAATATGAGAGGAGCCACAAATTTCCTTCCACCCAGCATTCCCCATGACTCCCAATAAAAATGGTACGTCACTTGTGCGGGTAGGCCTAGTGCCTGCGACAGGGAATGCCCCAAAACACAACGTGGACACATCACATTCTCCCAAAGAAAACCACCCTGTTTTTTGCAAAGTGCCTAGCTGTGGATTTTGGCCTCTAGCTTATTAGGCACCTAGGAAAAGCTAGCAAACCTAGACATTTCTGAAAACTAGACACCTGGGGAACACAAGATAGGGTAGCTTGTGGCACTCTCACCAGATTCCTATTTTGGGATGCAGCTCTTAACCATGGCCGGACTGCACACTCCTCTCCTCCTGACGCCGCCAAGTCAAGCAATGTCCCTTAGAGAGCCTGCTCCAGGCCCCTACCACCAGCGGTCTCGGGAGTGACTCCCTTGTCACGTCCACCCTTGAGCCGCTTCCTTCACGGCAAAGTCCAGAGCCACAGTGTCCCTCGTAGCAGCCCAGAAGAGAGGGCCACTCCAGTGCCCCCCCCAACAAGGATTTAATGTCAGCGCCCCACACTCAACTTGTTGGAGCCTGGGCAATACAAGTTTCCTCCTTGGAGACCAACCAGGATAGGTCCCCCCACAGGGGTCCCTCCGCTGGGCCACTATCCCGGCCTGCAGCTGCCACATCTCTACACAAGCTCTTGCCCACTCACCACAGGGTCACTAGAGAGAAGCGCCATCCAGGCTACAAAGGCTGTTGCACAGCTCCTCAGTCACAGCGCAGGGGGGAGAATCACACCCTTCTCCCCACAGGCACTTGTGCGGCCAGCCTCCCTTCACCTGGACCACTTCCAGCACTCCCCAGGCACGTTGCTGCTCCGATGGGCCTCTCTTCACCTTGGTACCGCAGCACCCCCAGCTGCCGCGCATCAGCAGCCCTCAATTCACGGGGCACAGCCTCACCATCGTCAGCGCGCCCTACCTAGTGGTAGCTGTCCCCACTCACGTTCCTGACCGCGGCCGCCTAACTGGAGCTCCTGAGCGCCGTCCACCATTTTGATGAAGGCTGCATAGGGAGGTCAGGTACGTGGTCGTCTTGTGGGCTACTCCGCCATAGTTTGTCCTATGCCCCACCAGGAGCTCAGGGCTTGTTCTGCACTGTAAAATCAGCACAAACAACACCACCAGAGGGCACTTCTTCTTTCTGCCACTCCAGTAGATTTTCAAATGGTCACGACATGCCAAGACCTCCCGCATTGAGAAATCTCACCAGGAGGCGTTCTAGCGCTGTGAAAATCTGGCTAGGGGACACAAATTCTCACTTACGCTCGCCAGCTTAAATCTTGCGAGCTGCGCTTGAGAAAACACGCTGCCACACAGCGGTTTGTGAAGTTTTGCCAGAACTCTGTGCTCCAATCAGAACGCAGAGTAGGCAAAACTCAGTAAACTCCACCGGCGGAGCAGAATTTTCACCCATCTCTAGTAATAGGCGCATACTGGGAGCATGCCACGCCCAAACCTGACATACCATATATATCACAACTCACCTAGGATCTTGTCCAGTTTTGGTTTGAATCCCATGTACTGGCCAACTTGAGCCAGGAATAGGTACTGCTTCGACTTTTCCTAGGACTCTAGGTACCAGTGTAGAGTAAACATGCTACCAGGAGTGTGATCCCTGCTGGGTCTTTCATGTAATGTAATGTAAAAAGGTAGTGTTGAGTAGCACCTCCCCTGGGAATCAACCATAGAAAATGCAAAGCCAATCATCAGCAACACCACCGACAGGTGGACATGGCGGGTGGTAAAGGAGGTAAACACACCCGACAATCGAAGCTGGACAAGTATATAGTGCTGGTGGCAATAGTGGATCTCCCGGCACAGGGGACATGTATGGAGGCAGAACTGGGGGAGACCTCTGACTCCAGTGCACAGCCATTGCTCGCAGGGATAACGGCAGCAGTCAAGGACCCGAAGGGCACAATAGGACCTAAACTGGACTCTGTGACAACAGAAATAACACTCTTACAACCAGATATCTGGATGGTCATTGAGGCAGAAACCACATTACAAGCCCTACAGATCGAAACGGGTGTCTTGTGAGACTAGGTGAAACACCTACTGCAAGATAATAAGAATATAATGGCAAAACTAGAGGATTATGAAAGTAGTTCCCGACGGATTAATAGTAGTAGAGTAGTTGGAGTCTTGGACATGGTGGAGCGCCCAAGTGTTGAATTGTTTATGGAAGAACTTATATCACAAGTGCTACAACTAAAAGGGTTGTCAAAGTTCTTCTTGGTGGAATGGGCACACTGGCCTCTGTTGCCGCCACCCTGCCTGGGCCCCCCCCACGACCATCGCTGCACAAATATTCAATCTTCGAGAAGGGAATGCAATACCACAAGCTGCCCAGCGTTGTGGAGACTTGAATTACAAAAATGCTACAATCTGTTTTTTTCCTGGCTTCACCTTCAAACTGCAGTAACAACGAAGAAACTTCGAGGAGGTAAAAAAGGATCTGAGGACACTGAACTACATGATGCTATACCCTGCAAAGCTCAGAGTGATTGCAGATGAAAAAAACCTAGTACTTTGGAATGCCTGCGGAGGCATGGGAGTGGCTGGAAGGTTGGAGGCTGGCTAGGCCCCCGAGAAAAGAAAATGCTGGAGCCTGTGATCTGCAGGAGGTTACAGCGGCACAAAAAAACACTGGAAAGAGTTGATAAACAAAGGACCGGCTGCTGGGTCTGGGTGGCGGATGGGTACGACAGCCAGCAACAGTATGGCTGAAATTTCGACTGGGAGGAGACCATATCCAGATCAAGAGAAAGGCAGTGGACAGGGGTTGAGTGAGAGATTACATTTACATTAGATTATAAAGGGGTATAAATGACAAACTCTTCTCTGCACTGGCTTGGCCAGCAACACAAATGTTACAAAGTTTAAGGTGACAGGCACTTGGTTATGTTGGGGAAGTGGGTAATTTCAAACCAACCATGCAGGCCAGCAGGGAGGGTGGAGTTGTGGGACTAAGTATTTTTACCACAGTCAGTTTATTTACTACACACCAACAGTTGATGCAGGAACACAGTAAGTCCACTCACAAGGTAACCAGACCCATATGCACCAAGAGGGACCACAAGTGGGGCACACAATATGAAAGATCATCCTGAGATCCTAGATGCTAAAATTCTTATACTGGAATGTCAGTGTCCTAGGGAGTAGGCTCAAAACTGGCACACTGTTGCAATATCTGAAGAGACAGGCCCCTGGTACAGTGTTGTTATAAGAGCCCCACCTCAAAGGTAATCATTACAAGGTCCTAGACCACTGTGGATATCTTATGGGAGGGCATGCAGGACACAAGTCAGACTCACAAGGAGTGGGCATCCTCCTAATGCGTAAGTTCACACCTTATGTACTGGGCAAGATAAGAGCAGACCCACAGGGACAATATGTGGCCCTGATGGGGCAGTTGGTTGGAATAACTCTAAGCCTCTGCTTGACATACACTCCACCACGGGTCCAAATAAGCATGCTCCTACAACTAGCTATTCAATTAGTGCAAATGCTACTGGGCACCCTCCTGGTGGTGGGAGACCTAGACTGACTCCCACCTGAGAAAGGGAAACATTAAGAAACACAGCTATTTGTGTTTATGGATGCTCTGGGACTGGCAGATATCTGGATGGTCTCTAATCCCAAGAGGAGACAATACACCTATCACTCAGGGGCCCATGGCAGTCAATCCCATATCAACTATCTCCTTAATCAATGAGTATCCATTAATACTTTTATGGAGCCAGACACCTGACTAAGGGCATTTCTGATCATGCAATAACATAGGTAAAGCTCACAGGCAGGGCCATCATAGATAATGGGCAGTGGGCACTAAACCTGTGGCACTTAAAATGAGGAGAAAGAAACTGGATTATGTCAGGTCACTGATTGTTATTTTACTGAAAACGAGGGAAAAGTTGACTTGGCTCTTACAATACGGGAGGCCTACAAAACAGTGTTCAGGGAACAGGCAATGGCTTTCATTGGAGTGGAAAAAAGAAACAAAAAAAGAAAATGAGACGCCCTGGAGAAGGAACGTCAGGGACTAGAAGGGTGTCTCGTAATTCAGGTAGATACACAGTCCAAACACAGACTTGAAAGAAAGAGACAGGAACCTAGAGACAGAGTGAAGGCAAATGTCAAAGAGATGTTTCAGGTTACACAGCAATGTCTTTATGAAGTAGGCAACAAGGGTGTAAATTGCTGGCCTGGTTGGATCTCAGAAACCGCACAAATGACTGAGCTCTCAAGATTAAATGCACTGGGGTAACGCTCCTCAAAGAAAACTGTTGTATAGCAAATTAATTTACCAAATAATATTCCTAGATATATACCTGTAAGACCATCAAATGGCAGCACAGGCAAAGGTATTACTGCGGGACATCTCAGTACCCCGTCTGGCAGCAGAAAACAGGTAAGCTTTGGAGGTGGACATAACCACAGGCGATAGAACAGCATTGATTAGGCTGTTGCAAACAGGGAAAACTATGGGACCAAAAGGGCTCCCCATAGACCTATACAAACGTCTAGCCACAAAACTCTTGCCCCACTTGTTAGCCATGTACACAGAGTCAAGGGAGGTTGGTCACCATAGTAGTGATACCTACGGAAGGCAAACCCCCAGACAAATGTGCCTCTTACAGGACAATCTCTCTGCTCAACGTGGAAGTCAAAATACTGGCAACCAGATGGAGAATGGGGACTACCATCCTACTACATCCCAACCAGGCAGGCTTTATGCCCAACAGAAGCACAAGACTTAACCTACGTAGGCTGTTTGGAGGGATGGTGTGACAGACGGATCGCAGGGACTGGCAGTGATAATGTCTATAAATGCCAGGATGGCACTCAACACCCTGGCATGAGGGTATCTGTTTGCAATGCTCAGCAGACTAGGTTTTGAGCCAAACTTCATGCAATGGATACAACTATTGTATAACCACCCACTGGCACGAGGCAAGGTAAATGGAACATTCTCTGACATTTTTGAGCTGAGGAGAGGTACCGGCAGTGCTGCCCACTGTTGCTAATGATATTTGTGCTGGCCCTTGAACCCCTTGCGGCGTGGATCCGACAAGACCCTCTAGTGAAAGAAATATACTGGGAGGGAGGCTAGGAAGACCATTTATAACTTTATTACACTGTAGGCTACTCTACGGCAGTCCACTCTACGCTACTCACTCTACGCAACTGTACACCAGTCCACTCTATGCAACTCCGCTATAGTGTATTCTACTCCATTCCACTCCACGCCATTCTCCTCTACGCCACAACATTTGGCTATGCTGAACAGCAGCCATGCTGTGTACAACATCACTAAAATACACTGGCAAAGCCATTAGCTCTTGCATAGGTGAGACCTATTGGCTTTGCCAATGCTTGTTATATAAGGCGAATTCGACCCGAAGGCAATTGGAGAGCTTTACAGAGCACCAGTTACATTAGACAAGGGCTTGAGTAACTAATAAACTTGTGAACAATATTCTACGTTTGAACATTTATTTGCAGGCACTGCAACATAACAATAAAAGTGACAGTGCAAACAGTGATTCTATGACAGGACCGGAGGCTCTGATTATGCTTCTCTTTCTTTACTACTTCTCATCCATCATCCCTGCTTCCCATCCATCATACATCATCCCTACTTCCCATCCATCATCCCTGCTTCTCTTCCATCATCCATCATCCCTACTCCTCATCCATCATCCCTACTTCTCATCCATCATCCCTGCTTCTCTTCCATCACCCCTGCTTTTCATCCCTACTTCTCATCCATCATCCCTGCTTCTCTTCCATCTTCCCTACTCCTCATCAATCAACCCTACTTCTCTTCCATCATCCCTACTTCTCATCCATCATACGTCATCCCTTCTTCTTATCCATCATCCCTGCTTCTCATCTATCATACATCATTCCTACTCCTCATCCATCATCCCTGCTTCTCTTTCATCACCCCTACTTCTCACCCATCATCCCTGCTTCTCATCCATCATACATCATCCATGCTTCTCATTCATCAGCCCTACTTCTCATCCATCATCCCTGCTTCTCTTCCATCAACCCTACTCCTCATCCATCAATCCTGCTTCTCTTCCATCATCCCTACTTCTCATCCATCATACATCATCCCTACTTCTCATCCATCATCCCTACTTCTTATCCATCATCACCGCTCCTCTTCCATCATCCCTACTTCTCATCCATCATACATCATCCCTACTTCCCATCCATCATCCCTGCTTCTCATCCATCATTCATCATCCCTACTCCTCAGCCATCATCCCTACTTCTCATCCATCATCCCTGCTTCTCTTCCATCATCCCTGCTTCCATCCCTACTTCTCATCATCATTCCTACTTCTTATGCCTCATCCATCATCCCTACTCCTCATCCATCATCCCTACTCCTCATTCCTCATCCCTCTGTCATACCAACACATTTTAAGTTTTGTGAAACACACCTTCACACTGATTGGTTGGCAACAGCCAATCAGAGTTATGAGAGAGAGCTGCATTCTATTTCACTGAAAAACAGCCTTCTCATTGCATGTGCTGGGTGAAGATGGAGGAGAGGAAATGCAACTCTTTTTGTTTCCAGTGAATTCAAGGCTGTACAACATTTCATTTTATTTAACTAAGTGTTTTTCTGTTTACACAGGCCTCTGCAGAACTCTGCTGGCTTGGGAAATACAAGGAGCCCCAGCTTGGGCCATAAATCAGCTCCTGGAGAAAGGGTTATAGAGGTAATCTACAGTTCAACCAAAAACCTCTCTGGTTTCAGTTTCATATCTATCAGTGTGAAGGTGTGTTTCATAAAACAGAAAATGTGCTGGTATGACTGAGGGATGAGGAATGAGGAGTAGGGATGATGGATGAGGAGTAGGGATGATGGATGAGGAGTAGGGATGATGGAAGATGGATGAGAAGCAGGGATGAGAAGTATGAATGATGGCAGAGAAGAAGGGATGAGAAGCAGAGATGATGAAAGAAAAGCAGGGATGATGGATGAGAAGAAGGGATGATGTATGATGGATGAGAAGTAGGGAGGATGGAAGAGAAGTAGGGAGGATGGAAGAGAAGCAGGGATGATGGATGAGAAGCAGGGTTGATGGAAGAGAATTAGGGATGACAGATGAGAAGTAGGGAGGATGTATGACGGATGAGAAGTAACGATGATGGATGAAAAGCAGGGATGATGGAGGAGAAGCAGGAATGATGGAGGAGAAGCAGGAATGATGGAGGAGAAGCAGGGATGATGGATGAGAAGCAGGGATGATGGATGACGGATGAGAAGCAGGGATGAGAAGTAGGGATGATGGATGAGAAGTAGGGATGAGACGCAGGGAAGAGAAGTAGGGAGGATGGAAGAGAAGCAGGGATGATGGATGAGAAGCAGGGTTGATGGAAGAGAATTAGGGATGACAGATGAGAAGTAGGGAGGATGTATGACGGATGAGAAGTAACGATGATGGATGAAAAGCAGGGATGATGGAGGAGAAGCAGGAATGATGGAGGAGAAGCAGGAATGATGGAGGAGAAGCAGGGATGATGGATGAGAAGCAGGGATGATGGATGAGAAGCAGGGATGATGGATGACGGATGAGAAGCAGGGATGAGAAGTAGGGATGATGGATGAGAAGTAGGGATGAGACGCAGGGATGAGAAGTAGGGATGATGGAAGAGAAGTAGGGATGATGTATGATGGATGAGAAGCAGGGATGATGGAAGAGAAGCAGGGATGATGGAAGAGAAGCAGGGATGATGGATAAGAAGTAGGGATGAATGGTGGATGAGAAGTAGAGATGATGGATGAGAAGTAGGGATGATGAATGAGAAGCATGAATGATGTATGATGGATGAGAAGTAGGGGTGATGGAAGAGAAGTAGGGATGATGGATGAGGAGTAGGGATGATGGATGAGGAGAAGGGAAGATGGAAGAGAAGCAGGTATGGTGGATAAGAAGTAGGGATGATGGATGAGAAGTAGGGATGATGTATGATGGATCAGAAGTAGGGATGATGGAAGAGAAGCAGGGATGATGGATCAGAAGTAGGGATGATGAATGAGAAGCATGGATGATGTATGATGGATGAGAAGTAGGGGTGATGGAAGAGAAGCAGGGATGATGGATAAGAAGTAGGGATGATGGATGAGGAGTAGGGATGATGGATGAGAAGTAGGGAAGATGGGAGAGAAACAGGGATGATGGATAAGAAGTAGGGATGATGGATGAGAAGTAGGGATGATGGAAGAGAGCAGGGTTGATGGATGAGAAGTAGGGATGATGGATGAGAAGCAGGGATGATGGATGAGATAATGGATGAGAAGCAGGGATGATGGATAAGAAGTAGGGATGATGGATGAGAAGTAGGGATGATGTATGATGGATGAGAAGTAGGGATGGTGGATGAGATGCAGGGATGAGAAGTAGAGATGATGGATGAGAAGGAGGGATGAGATGCAGGGATGAGAAGTAAGGATGATGGAAGAGAAGTAGGGATGATGGATGAGAAGCAGGGATGATGTATGATGGATGAGAAGTAGGGATGATGGATGAGAAGCAGGGATGATGGATGAGAAGCAGGGATGAGAAGTAGAGATGGATGAGAAGCAGGGATGAGACGCAGGGATGAGAAGTAAGGATGATGGTTGGGAAGTAGGGATGATGATTGATGGATGAGAAGTAGGGATGATGTATGATGGATGAGAAGTAGGGATGATGGATGAGAAGCAGGGATTATGGATGAGAAGCAGGGATGAGAAGTAGGGATGAGGAGTGAGGAATGAGGATGGCCTAAAATGGATGCTGTACACGTGGGGGATTGGTGGATAGGAACGAGTGCATGATGGGTTATGTAGTTTATGATATTTGTTAATGTAATTGTTAAAAACGATTTTCTAAGAGCAGTAAAGAAAGAGAAGCATAATCCTCACCTCTGTGTCTTAATAGAATTGAAAATTCTTGACGCATAAAATAGCAAATTTTTCATTCATTTTGTTTTGAGTTAACGTAAGACGTGATACAGAGCGCTTGTTACGTCTGGTATTTGAGAATCAACCAAGACCTTCCTGAACCACTACAATACAAGTGGACCCTAATTTTGTCCATGAAAGGGGGAGACCTTACTCCTGTCCCTCCAAATAAACATATTTTTTGATGTCTTCGCCCACATAGTGTGACTGTGCGCGCTATGTCCTAGGAACTCGCAAAAAGGGAAAGAGAAATTGGCCATCGTATCTTTGGCCCCAGTGGCTCCTTTTTCCTGCTATGTAGTCCCAACCCTACCCTAAATCCGTTGTCCATCATATTAACTAGCTCTCAACCCCCAAAGGTCTGAAACCATCTGGGAGGAACCAAAGAGCTGATTTGGCATGCAGCTCACGCGTGGCTGCATGTGTAAAGGGGCAGCCAGACTGATGTTTATTTAATTGGAAAAAGCCGCAGACGTAGCGCCGTCCAGTTTATAACACGGAATCCAAATTTAAGAAGGGAATATACTCGTTAGTCTGATCCACTAAGTAAAAGACCGGGGTTTAGACTACAACTCCCAATTGCGACAAGACTACATTTCCCTGCATGCAATTCAAATCAGGTGATCGCACCGGCAGGTCACGCGGTATTAGTCACGTACTGCTGTCCTAGCAATATTTTGAAGCTATGCAGCTGGATACCGGCATGTGCTGCTGGACCTCGTCGGAATAAAAGGTGAGGGGGAAGGAGGGTGGTGGTGTCCCACGATAAGCCAGTCCACAGTTTAGTGTTCCTCCTCCGGTTGCAACTTCTGTGATCGTCCCCAAATAATTCATGCGCCTTGTCGTCAACCCAAATGATTGTCCCCAAAGACCGACTCCTCCAAGTGCCTGTAATTACCTATACTTATGCGTACACAGTCACACGTGCTGCTCCTCGCGCTGGCTGGCTTCCGAAGAGTAGACCCCGCCCTATTCGTTGTTTATCCCAGGTGTTCTTACGCACGGCATTGGATGATTAACCTCCACAGCAGGGATTTAAACGGGCAGGCACTGCCTGGCGTTGAGTGTCTGCGCTTCTTTATTTGAAAGGTAGAGTAACTGCACTTCTCAGCACTCCTGCGATACATTTACTGCGAGACTACCAGGAGGAAGCAGGTACTCTAAATAACAAATACCTGAGATGCTGTATTTTTTTTTTTTTTTTTTGGGGGGGCGCCTGTATTGGCCCTAACTCGCTTAATTGGGCCCTGAAAGCCTGTGGCGAGGGCCCCACGCCTTAATGTGTGATCTCCCCCCACCTATTAATTATAGTTAACCAGCCTGTGCCTGAAAACATAATGCTCTAATTTAAACTTACCCTTGTCTACTTACTGATAATTTTTTTTTTTTTTTTTTTGAGAGCCCCCACGCGGTCGGAGCCAGGCAATCTGGACCGCCGCTGAATGAATTGAAAATGTTGGGCCCCCTGGAAAAAAGGGGGAGGGGGCCTGCTGTCGGGGCCCCCAGGGGGCCGCAGTGGCTCAAAACAGCCACTTGCTACTGCGGTGGTGGAGCTGCGAATGCAGGCCTGCTGGCCAGCAAATGCGTGTCTTGTTCCAGAAATGGGGGGGGGGGCTCGAAAGGAGCGCATGGCCACCCCCAGTAATTGTGAAAGGGGGCCGCGCGGGCTGCAAGCGTGCCCCGGCCCCCTAGTATTAAAACCAAAGGACCAAAACTCCCATATACCGCTTCCCTGCCCTAAACCCCAGCCTACCTGCACCACAAACTCCCACTATGAAGGATCCCCAGGGACCGGCCACTCCAAATTAAAACGCGCGATGTAAGCGCGGAAAAGAGGCCGGTCCCTCCACCCCCAACCCCTTTTATTTCCTCCCCCTAGACCCGCCCCCACTTACCTTTCCCAATCCCTGTCCCTCGCCGTCACTTCCTTTCCCGAATTGACCCGCGGGAAGACTAGAGCGTTGCTCTTGCTTCCCGCGGGCCCCTCCATACCTGAGATGCTGTATTTCCATTTAAAGCATTACTCCACAGTACTGTGTCCATGGAGCCCACCCAGACAGGAGATGGCGGATCCAAAGGAAAACCAGACGCCACAGTGCTCGGCCTGTGCGCTCCGACTAGAAGCAAAGTGGCACAAACCACCGGAGCGGGTGCTGTTAGTGAATGGGTTGAGGGGGCTGCTTCAGTCAGTAATCCCGTGGAAGAGATGTAGACAATGAATGGGAGCGGAAGGGGTTGGAATAATACAGTGGGAGAGGCGAGGTACTAAACCTGGCCACACCGAGACGGCGACTGAGATTGCTCAATGATTGAAGTGTGTGTTCAAGGGTTGACGAAGTTAACTATTGGGGAAAACAATAAAGAGAAAAAGGAGCTCGGGGGAACAATTGTTATGCTCGGGACATTAGGATACTGACATAGCCTGATATGTTGGCAGTATTTTAGGCAGTAAGGTTGTGTCCCTACCTGGCCTTAGCAGGTAATACAATAAACAAAGACCTTCAACATTTCCACCTTTAATATTGATGGTTGGGCTGGGAGATCTGGGCGGAGAGGTACTCTAGGTGGTGGATGTTGGTAACGTGCCCCCCTTGGACAAGTCACATTGCTGGAATGAGTTAGGAAGCAGGAATGGACGAGAGAGGGCCGAGGAGCCAATTACAATTTTCAGCATAACAAAAGTATGTGTTGTTAGCACAACCATGTTTCACCATATGGCCCTCTTTTAGTTGTATGTTCCTGAGGAAGGGTGTTGTTTGGTCCATCTGCTCACACTCTACATCGACCAGCGTTGGGAAACTCGTATGCATTATGGTGATTTAATTTCTTAATTAGATTATTCTCCTTCCTGCCTGCCTCTATTGCCGGGTATCTGTTATAGGGATGTACTATGAGACCAGCCATCCTGAAAGGGACCCCTGGGCTGATCTGAAGCAATGTTTCCCTTTCATACGAGGAATATGATTTAGAATGCAACTTTCCCCTCTAACGTTGCACTAGCTTCTAACTATTCCCCCTCGTTTAAGTGTGTCTCCTTCAAGATTGTAAAGACTGCCCTGCACCGTCGCATAAATGGGTATATTCTGTGATACTTAGAGGGTTGTCCACCCCCGCTGCATGATCATCATTTATGTTGTCGTTCTGGACTTGTGGGCCTATACGTTGGGGCTAGAATAAGTGACGAGTCTGCACCACATGGCCAAGTGTTAGTGAGTGTGAATGTAATATTTATGATAGCAAATTTGAGGTGGCGGTATGTACTTATTGGTGATCGTGTGTTCATATGTACAGTTTCCGAAAGCAGATATTCGACCAAATGGGATGGGGCGCTTCCTTTTGTTGAAATTTAGTGGCACACTGATGAAGCGAATATTTATGTCCCTGGGAATGGGTAGGTGAGGTAGTTGCAACAATGAGACTTCATGATAAGGGTGACGCCAGTTATCATGATCAAGTTTTAAATGTGAAGGATATGAGTGATAAAAACAAGGATTGGAGTGCTTTGTACCCTTAGTGTTAAGTGAGAGATTGGAAACGCTTGAAGACTTTATGCATAAAAACTGCCAGAAGTATGTGAGTTGGGCTGAGGTGTTGCGAGCTAAATTAAGAGTATAGGATCAGCTAGGAGTATAAGATATTATTGGAAGCTTTTAGTCTTCTGAATGGTTTGCTCCCGAGGTTCTGGCCTAGATGCTCACTATATAACTGAGAATTTATGTTGATTTTAAAGGGCATTGATGACAGCATATGGATAGACTAGCGTCTCTTGCTCATTCCAGGAGATATCGTAGCAATATCATGGGTTGTCAAGTGTTTATGATCTCTTATCAGACATGAGCATACCATCAGATCGCCCTGCATGGGGATTTAAGGGTATTGACTTTATTCATAAGAACTGATGAGGCTTGTAGGTTAACTCTGATCTTTAGATTAGCATCTTCATCAGTTGTTTTCCAGAAAGCCACGTGTCGGATATTTCCAAGATGGCATCTTTGTATATGTGAAGGATACTTGTGAACATGAACACGCCTTATTTGAGGTACTGAAAACTTTCAACTCTAGTGGATGGACTATAGTGCGTTCAAATATATGATCGGAATTGGTGGTGTTGATTTATCTGTGGCATCAAAGGAGGGGGAAGTACATCACATTAAAGGAGCTTGTTGAAGGCGATAATTACAGTTCTGAGTCCTGGTGACAAAGGTCTGCTACATTACATTTGGGTTTTGCAGAATATTGTGCCAAGTTATTTTGTCTTTTGCAGTTAAGTTCCATCTTCTGAGCGGAGCTGATGAAAAAAACTAGAGGTGCATTGGAAGTTCGGACTGTCAGAGGATGTCTGAAATACTGAAAAGAGATATTGATGATGCCTTAGTATTAAAAAACAGCTATTCCCTGAAGACATGAAGCAGATGGAGGGTGGCCAGGCTGAAGTAGGTGCGTTTTTGAGGAGTGCAGAACCAAATTATTTCTTTCTTGAAAGGCCACCTATAATCTCTTTCGTGGGTCTTCTTTTTTCTGTAAGAATCTGTGGAGCAAATTTATCATAAATCATTGGTTTATTTGTTCACAATCAGGGTGCCTGGTGAGGCCATGTCTTGAAATATTAAGTGCAAATGTGGGTTACAAGAATTTCCTTTCAAGTAGGAATATGTTCCATGGTTTTCCAGCACCACAGAAGATATCTTTTGTGTGGTGTTCAGTGCAATTTATTTAGGTTATTAATGGGCATATTTCAAAGAGGATAATGTGGTGCTGAACCCAGTGATGCATCATCACATGCAATTTTTTTTTTTTTTTTTTGAGGACACAGCAGGTGCATGATGGTGAGTTACAATATTACAGTGTGGCACGGGATTTGACTGAAGATTAGGGGTCAGTTTGCAGATTTGAATCAATTGGAGGCACTAGTTAAAAAGAACAAGAATTTACAGTTGGTTTCATGCCTGGCATGCTGATCGGAGGTTGTTGAAAAGTTGTACAAGAATGGACTTTTGGCAGCTTAGTGTTGCACAAGTCTGTGCAAAAAAACTAGAGATTGTGTAGGCTGAGCATTGCGTGACTAGTGCAAAAGAACGATGGGTTATCCAGTAAGATGTATAGAGGTTTAAACAAATTATGGGAGATGGTTGCATTGGATCTTTTAGGACATTTATATCAAATCTAGCATACTAAGCATAGCTTATTGCTCAGAATCTCCTGATCTGAAATTTGTGAGTTGGATTAGTGCTTGCATAAAGATTGACTTCATAGAGGAAGAGCTTGTTTATGCACGAAGGATAGTCGGTAGATATAGTCACAGACAATGGGTGGAATTGGTATGTGATTAAATGAAAGGGCATAGGATATTGAAGGAAGTGTTGGATTTGACGTCATACATGGGAGAACATTAGAAAAAGGTTGCTCACAATTTAAGGTTGTAATGCATTACCCAACATAGTTGCATTGGAAGATCGGAATACCTTTCCAGAATTTGAATCGCTGGGTAGAGATGAATCAAGGCTTGCAGAGGAATAAGTGTGACATAGACATTAAGTATTGGAGGTGGTGATTTTGGCGAAAAGTATGTTGCTGTACAGAAATGTCTTGGTTGTAGGAAAGGCACATGTGGGTCTGAGGTACTCTGGTTTGTCAAAAAAGGTTTACTTAAATGTCTGATCCTGTACAAGTAGTAGTGTGGGTAAGGCATTAGTGTAGTTGAGTGATGGTAACATGTGGAATGTACCAAAGTGGTACCGGCGCAGCTGTGTGTGGCTGATCATTGTGCGAGAATGCATGTGGATGCAGGTGAGTGTGGTCTGAAAGATGATGAAGGGTACAATGCGCATATGTATGCAAATGAATTTCTTTGTCTGAAAGAGGTGTGTAGTCATCTGCAGCATGGGGAAGATTTGTTGTTGGAAACAGCAACATATTTAGGTTAATTAGGAGGAACAGGATGAATGATTGTGTGTGTCAGGGTTGTGGAGTTTCTTTGTTTTGTTTAATTTTTGGTGAAGGTTTTTTCTTTTGTATTCTCTGTTTGAGGAGAAGAAATGTTGTTCCTATATGCATGTATTCAAATTCCTATCATTGTAAGGTGTTTTCCGTCTGTCATATGGATTGTGGGTTGTCTTAGATTGAGATGGTGAGTTTGGCACTTGAAGTTTGCCGCCTTCCCTTCTGTACGAGTTTACAAGTCCTCAAGTGTGTTCTTCTTAAAAATCACAATTAGGTCATCATTTGTAAAATGAAGTATTTGAAGACCTATCTAATTGACTTGTATTAAACCAGTGATCACAGAAAATAGGAGCCATGTACCTGAGTGTTAGTTTTCATAGCTCTTCTTCTTGGGCTTATAAACAAATTGAGTATTCTTGGGAAAGGAGCAAGGTTGATAAACTAGGTTGGGAGCACACTGAAGAAAAGACAAACATTGAGATCTGGTAAATAGACGCAGTTCTAAGAAACAGAGAGTGACAGACGGGTATTCCTCACCCGTGCTAGTCATTTTGCTCATAAAGTGAAATGCACAGACACTGTAAGCGTTGCTTCAGTTAAATCCTTTTTGGACTTGTAAGGCAGGAGATTTTTTTAATGAAGAACCAGGAGGTTAGAATTTCATAGATAACTATAGACGTCTTACCCCCCTTTTTGTTTTTAGTTTTCCCACCTTAAAAACATCCATCCAATAAAGAACGCATATAAGACATACTAGTAAGTAGATCTGTGATAGGTTTGCTGTTATTTAGTGGCATTCCTGTAGACAACATTGAACACACTAGGCCTGGACCAAGCAGTAAAGATCAAAATAAGAACAAAGCTGCAGAAATATATGTTGCTATTTATTGTTAATGCTAAATATTTATAATGTTGTCTATCCATACAATAATAAAGACAACCCTACATTAAGTTTAACCAAAGAATGCTATGTAAGGGTTCAGTAACCTGTTTCCCAAATGTAAAGGAGTAAGCTGTCGGTCCCAGAATACTTGAGATGGAATTACCCCTCTTGAGGTGAAATTACCTCTCTTGAATGTGAAAACGCATCCAAAAAATCAGGCAGGTTTGTAGATTGACATACACCAAAGACCTAAGCCTTATTAGAGCTTTATTCTAGTTTTGTAAAAATAACTACCCCATATAGATCAATTATATAGCGGCAGACTTGCAGGCCAGTAGTCTTTTTGTAGTGTGCTGCGCATTACAAACACGTACATTGAGCTGCTGTGTAGCCACATCATTAATTACTTTTGATGAATGGACTCCAGACACTGTTCCTGTCTACAGTACTGCACCATCATGGCCATCAACTTGTCTTCTTAGGCCAGTACTTAATAAAGACAGTCCCTGATCAGTTTATTTGGATTCACCACGAGGTTCATAAGGTCAATACCTCAGATTGTGTTTAACTGTGCCCCCATTCTGCATCTAGAGAGATGAATCCACAGTGAAGTGCACTCTTTTATGCTAAGTACCCTCAGAGTTGACTCCATATGAATTGTGGCCAGGCTGTACGTGGGAGGTAGGGAGACTATGTGTCTGATGTGTTGTCACCAAAAATTAGATCCATGACCTACTCCTTTACCCCAGGCACCAACCACTGCTCCAATTGCATCACCCCCCTCTTGTTTGTTAGTACTAATGCTAGTGCATACATTTCTTAAACAGATGTGGAACCTATTGTATGTAACCCATCAGCTCGAGTAGTGGGAATTGCTTCAGATGGTACTCTTTCAGCGATGAGAGTGTTAGAAAGATATCTTGTTAGTAGGTTTGTGTTCGTGGGCAGGGCCAAGCGAAATGCTTGTAGTCTGCTTCCTAGCTGTTGCATCGCGGACATTTGTCTGTGTGCAGGCCCAAGGACTGAAGCCCAGTAGGACTATAAAAAAACCTCTATGCAAGAATTTAAAATGAAGTAGCCTGTGTCTTTTATTAAGAGATACTGTTCTGGCTGGAGCACAGCATTCCACCCATTATTCATAAGCGAGACTCAAATTCCATTGTCTTCCGGACGGTGACTTCTCCATTTCTAAAACATGAATGTATGTCAGAACAATGCATGCTGGAACAACGCGTGCCTGAACAACGACCGCGTTGTTACCACTAATGCCTTTACCACAAATACCTTAACAACGATTTTCCGTTGTAAAGGCATTCCTGGTAAAGGCATTAGTGATAGGCATGCATGGTTCCAGCATGCGTCCCCCCTGGCCCTCAACCCCCCACCCCTAAAAATTGCCACGTTCTCCCCCCCCCCCCCACCCTTGCCCCTTAAACTATCCCAACCCCCCACCTCATCCGTAAAATTACCGCGACCCCCACCCTATCCCTGAAACCTAAACAACCCCCACCCCTAAAGCTACCCCGAGCCCCCCACCCCTAAAATTATCGGAACCCCCCCACCCCCAAATACTAAAAATACCAGACACCCTGCCCCTAAAACTAAAAAAATACCCCTCCCCCAAACCTAAACCGCCCGACCCCCACCCCTAAAACTAAAAATGCCCCTAAAACTATAACCCCCACCCCTAAAACAAAAAAACCCCGCCACTAAAACTAAAAATACTCCGACCACCTCTGCCCCTAAAACTAAAAATACCCCTCCTCTCCCTTCACCCTCCCCTAAACCGCCCCATCGCCCCTGCCCCTGCAACTAAAAATACCCGACCCTCCCACCCCATTTACCTGACTCATTGCATCGTCCTCCTCGGCCGACTCCCTTGTTCTGTGCCTTAACCACGCATGTGCGTTGTTCAGCACATCGGTGGTTAAGGCACAAAACAACGAAGTCATGGTTAACGAAAGCGTTGTTCCGCTTTCATTGTCCACGACTTCGTTGTTACGGAGTCTGCGTTCAGGACATTTTCCTTAAAACATGCAACCTTATGCTGTAGATACCAGACCTACAGCCTTAGCAGTTCCTATCACATAAGTGAGTTCAACGTACACATAAAGCTACAAGGTATAGGATGGGTAAGGCACTTACACAGATCCACATAGTGAAAGTATAAGAAGGTATCCATCGTTTGATAGTTAATGCCACCTCAAATTGAGATAAAGGCACTGTCCAGAAATAGACTTACCCATTTCTATAAGTTGTAGACTTTCCAGCTGTGTACAAGCTTTGAGTTTCCCCTGTCAGATACAAGCCTTTGGTTATTGACCTGTTGGAAGTCATGGAGAGTAGAGAGCTCAGGTAGTGGGGTAAGGGCCCAGCCTCTACTATTCCAAGCCCTTGCTTGCCACCACAGTCACAAAATTGCATTGAATGTGTGAAGACCATAGCTAGCGGAACAAGAGATGCAGTATCACTCTCAGCTACTAAGTGGGGGAACAGGGAACCAGGTGGAATTAGTAATGCACAAACACCACCTGTACAGTATAAATAGACAATTCTTAGTTTGAAACCAAGGCCTCCCACTTCCCAATCAACCATTAGAACCAACCTGTCCTAACTGATGTAGGGTTGTTTATTACCATGGATGAGACTTGTAAGCGAAGAACTAAGGAGATAGTATTCTCCCAAAATCCCTCAACCTTTTTGACATGTATGTCAAAAAGGTGGAGGGATTTTGGGAGGATACTATCTTGATTGGTTATCAAAGACTACAGTGCCCTAAAAGGGCACTGTAGTCTTTGATGATTGATTTCCACCCATCCCTTTTGGGTTTATTGGTTACCCTCTGTGGTTTATGAGTACTATCTTGCTTGGGGCAGCTCATCCCACCATGGACAATGGGATGAAGATGCAGCACTGTCAGCCCAGCAAGATGTTTCCTCCTCAGTACTATGCGTCTCACATAGCATAACCTGAGTGTCCTGATGGAGTCTAATGCCAAATTCTAGAGCTCTTTGGACCATGCCTACAGTCAGGTGGAATATCTCACATTTACTCCAATTTATTTCTAGCCTGCTATATGGTCGTAAGCAATGAGTTCCTGAATTATTTACTGATGTGTCAATAATATACACGTTTGTGTATTCCACGTAATGATAGGAGGGTCTCCTTCTTGATGCTATACAGAACCCCAGGCCAAGTGGTCCTCAAGAAGGATACAGGTTTGTGCCATAACACTACAGCAAAAAGTAAGGGAGACAAGGGCACCCCGATGCATGCCTCTACCAATAGTAATATGATTAGAAACTTCATTATGCTCAATACGCACGGTAGGTGCGGTATAAAGAAATGAGATCCATTTAATGATCTGACAAGAGCCAGAATCTCCGCAGTATTCCCAGCATGAAATCCGAATTCAAGTAGTTAAAGACCTTCTTTTCGTTGAGGAAAAACATAATTATGGCCAAGTCCAGGTGCTGGTAGTAGAATAATGCCAAGATTAATTGCAGTGGACCACCCTAAAATAAACTGTAGGCAGGTACGATTCCAGGCCGTCAGCATATTATCTTTTTTTAATCCCTTAACAGATTGTGTTGGTTTTGTATATAGAAACAATCATTTGTGGGTGTGGCAGTTCTGAACTATACCTGACCTATAACATGACATGTTTTTTTAAGCTGCTTGGAGCTGACCTGAAGCTTTCTAGAAGGAGCTTATCCTTGGTTCTTGATGTTGCTCTAGTGCTTTGCACGCATCAAACTGCCCACTCAACCCCTGCCATCGTCACCAGTTTCCATTGCCGATTTTTTAAAATAAATCATCAGTCAGCCCATTACCTCTCAATGTGTCACAGACAGCCCTCACTTTTTCTGGATTTGAGAGAGGCTGCAATGATGACCGCTGGTCTGCATAATCTGGCCAGGCCATATTTGCCCTGTCCACATTGGCCTCAAGCCTATGCCCTATGTCAACTTCTGAAGCTTAACCACATATCAAATATCCTCCTCAGTTGTCCTCCCCAATGCAAGTGATAGTCGAAGATGGCGCCATGGGCAGATCAATCAGTCTAAAGTGCAACTTGGGTATTCTCCCTCACCATACCTCCTGGCCCCTCTATTTTTATTGAGGGAGCGTACCTCACAATCCGCAGTTTCCCTAAACACTAACAACAGCTTCTCTGGAGGCTCAGGTACCTGCTTTTCACTAGTTTCTGTGTACGTTTGTTCAAAAACCTAAATGTCAGCCAGAAGGCAGTTTAGGCCGTCTCAAAGTGATCAGAGCAATGAAAGTGCTTCTCAGTAAAGACATCTCTGGTAAAGACAGCGAGTGCTTACTTTCGTAGCTGAGGCCTTATTTAGTCCAAATGAGCCTGCTGTGGAAGCTATCAGCTTTGACCTAAAACACTGTCAAGTAGGACCTCTGAAAGGTAGTGCAGTATCCTATGTGCAGGAAAGGTTTTGGTTATCAGTAAGGAGACTACAGTGGAGAGTAGTCCTATAAGGGCTTTGGCAGAATCTTGATGTCCCTTGTCCAGGTGCTCACATAATTCCCAGCAAGCAGTCAGTCAGTTCTGGATAGTATGTCTTGCACTGAGTAATATATCTATCTGGCTGTTAGCTCATGATGGTCCAGAACTTGTAATATCACTTGTGCTGCAGATGACATCAGCCTCCTCACCATGCCCGATCTGTCCATAGCAGATTTGCAGACTGTGTTGAAGTTCTCACCTCCGACAGTTGGGCCTATTCGATAAGGACCGCAACATCTTGATAAAAATGCGGGTGTCAACATTGAAGCCTTAAGTATTAACAAGGGTGACATGATTCTTACCCTGCATGCCTAGAACCAGGAGGCATCTCCCCCTCCAGGCCAGTCCTCAGATGGCAAAATGGAAGTTTCCTGTGTTCTAAAATTGCTATTCCTTTGGAGTACGTGCTACATGGGGAAAGAAGTGGCTCATCCTCCATCTACATGCAAATGTAGCTGTCACCCCTGGTGCTAGGTTGGTCCCCTGCACAAATCTAATGCTGACTCTATGCCTATCTAGGTATGCCAACACTTCTCAAGCCTTGAGGAGGCTATTTAGCTCCCTGATGTTCCAAGTTTATCAGATTGCAAGGTCACACATAATAGCTGAGCCGGTAGTGCGATTAATGCCTCGGGCACTGAATGCTAGCTACTGACTATCACCCCATTTAGGCCGCAGGACTTCACACGTATTAGTATAAGCGAACACACCCCTAATCGTGCAGTCAAATGACAACTGCTAGAGAAGAATGCCTCTAGCAAATAAGAGGGTGGCAACAGATGCCCACTGTGTCAAGTCAAGCAAATTGCAAAAGGCCTCCCCACTATTATCAGTCACCAAAGCAGCAGTATCTGGAGCAAGCATGGTACTGTCATTGTAGCCTATTATCATTTAACAAGTGCCCAGTTCTAGTTATTGAATTGTTACCAATAGTCTCTTCCAAATAACAGATGTCACTTACAGCACTGCCCAAAATACCTTGCCAGGGCACCGGAGCATTGAAATAAAGCAGCAGCAGCCCGGACAGACCGGGTCTGGGTGGCACCTACCATATCGATCATACCCTTATTTGTAATTAGGGCTCCCGGTTTTATGTGGTTTTTTTTCTTTTTTTTTTTTCTACATTTCCGTCTGCATTTATCCATATCTATTTTTTGGTCATTTTATCTATATTTATCCACATTTTCTTTTGTCACAGAGAAATAAACTGCTGCAGCTAGAATTTTTTCAAATTTCTTTAAATAGGCAATGCGCTCTTTTTTGTTATAGGTTAGATAGATTTATGTAGATGGGTAAATGAGTTACTGCTTTTAACAAAGAGATCCTTTTATTATTTGTAGTTAATACATTACAATCCTTCTAATATAGCACAGTGAGCTGTGAAGGACCCTGTAACCCTCCCTTTCTTATGTAACATATCCTACAGATTGACTTACACACATATGAGTTATTGTCAATATAACATGTGATGTAAGCGCTCTGACACCGTAAATTGGGATGAATAGTGTTATTGTGGTATTTACATTGCTATTTGTGTAAAGACTGGGACAGACCAACACATCTAACATTCCTACAGTGCATCCACATCTCTTGGATCCAGGGACTCTTAAGTATCTGTGAAGTAATAAGCTGTGTGCATTTGTTTTGCCTTAATTGCTTTTAGTTGTGCGTCTCGCCCCCACCCCCGTCCACTCCCTCCCTCCGCATAGCTCCCAGCCAGGATACTTAAAGGAGGCCTGATGGCCCCTTAACGTTGACCTTTGTTATTGGCTCAGCTGAAATCCAATAAGCCCTCTCCCTGCCTGGCTTGGAAAGGCTCATCATCTCCTAGCAAACAGCAGCAAAGTTAAACATATTTATTGGCATTTTTCTGTTTCTATTTATCAATACAGACAAAAGAAAAATATTTTTCCATCTGTATTTATATGCAAAAATCAGTTTAAATGGAAAACCAGGAGCCTTATTTGTAATGCAGCAGAGTCATTAGTCTCGCTTAAACAAATGGGAGAAGTGGGTGGATGAATTGGAGGAGGTTGAGTGGCGGGAGGCATTCATGGCTCCTAGGGAACTAGTAATCTCTGCGAGGCTTACATTGATCCAGATACACTATTTACATGACACCCCAGCTACCGGGCTATGCAGATATTGTCTCTGACCCAGATGTGCTCGCTGCCAACACCCTGCGGCGAAATTCTTCCACATGGTCTGGCAATGCAGCATAATGATGCTGTATTGGGCCTGTATAGGTGACACCTCATGGTGATCCTCAGTGCACTGGTTGAACTGACTCCAAAGTTGGTCCTTTTGGGTTTAATGGATGCATTTGGAGGGCCATGGGGAGAAAGGGCTTTGGTGGGGATGGCAGCCTTGGTGGCTAAATGTGTCATTGCACGTTTCTGGAGCCAGTCCAAAGCTACCGTTCACAAACTATAGGGAGCCAGTACAGACTGGTGCTCCAACCTGGAGGATCCAATCTATACTGCCCAGGATTGCCCTTGGACATTTAACAAAATTTGGGGCCAGTGGTGGGAATATTACAGACTTTCCTCTACGTAGAGAACTCTACCTCAAACTGTCACTTGCTACTGAGATTGACTGCTGAGGACGGGGGGGGCTGGAGGTTAGCTTGGGAGCAGAATGAAAAAGTTGTGTTTGTTGTAGTTTGCTAAACTGTCATCAAAACCAATAACATTTGTTTTATAAAAATAAATAAAGTAACAGCAGGTACGGGATGAGCCCCTCAGAAAGGCGAACACGTGGTACAAGCAGATATATCCAGATGTGTCTCCACTTGTGCGGGGGTGGGGGCCGGACTTGGGATTCTCTTAAGGAGCATGTTTTTTGACACATGCTCTAGCAACCTCAGTGAAAAACGTGTCTTGGTGCAAAACATTGAGCCAGGCTCTATGCAGGATGGCATATTCAAGATTAGCAGACTTTTTTTTTTATTTTCTTCTTTTTTGTGAACGCCCTCCTGGGCTGCTAGTGTGAAGTCTGGCAAAATAGAAAATGTCATGCCATTTTGAGTCCAGGACCCATTTTCTCTTGACAGGCATGGCTTAGTATTCCAGTCTCGGTAGTGGAAAGGTCAGGCAATGATTGGGCATAGTGAATCCCTGTTGGAGAGAGAGGCACCACAATCAACTCAATTTCCTAAAAATAAACCCAGGGGAAAGATGGACCTTTTGAACAGCTCTGATAGATTATTATCGCAAAGGGCTCTGTTTTGCGGATACCAACAGATTCTGGTATTCCTACAATCTTTACAGTTGGCATGTTCTCATTTTGTACAGTTGCATTGTTCTCTGCTTCGGAGCACTGCCTTCGTGCCATGTCCAGCCGAGTGGCATTCTTGTCATGCCTTTCGTTCATGTGGTCCATGCATGACATAAGGGTAACTATATTGCTGTCTACAGTGTTCAAGCTTCTCTTAATTTCTAATATCAGCTCTTTTACTTCTGTTTCCTCGGTGTGCTCTGCTTGGGAGTGAGGTTTCGATGCACCATTTGCCATTTTTTCCATTTCCATTGTTTGCCTCAAATGATAGTTTAGCTTGCTTATGGTCACCCATCCTGTATTCGGTCTCTCGAGAGGCAAGGACCAATACTGAGCAAAGGTAAGTATACCCCAGCACAGTATGATTCTGACATGAGTAACATGCCGGTAGGCTGGGACTGGGGCAGTACCTCCTTCCAGCACAGCAGTTTGAAAGGTGGGCTATCCTTGCAATAGATATCTTGCAAAGAAGAATTTAATGGGTACAAGGCAATGCCACCTGCCCATCCTCCAATTTAAATAATCCACCAACCACTCCAAGGGCAGAGTAGGGGATCAGTGAGTTAATAGGGTGAGGGCAGTCTTTTAATTTCACTGCAGGGGGGGGGGTTTCTAGGAGGCCTTCCATGGTGTCAGTAGAGCTAATCACCATAATCCAGTAGCATAGGGTGCCCTAGAGATGACCCCCATGTTCAAGCCCAGGCAAGGAGGTCAACCCCATCCACTGGCTTCAGTGCAGCAGTGCTGCCCAAGTCTCACAACTCTATCCCTGGTCCTGCAGGCATTCCCGCAAGTCAACTTCATGCCCAAGTGTGGTGGTGGGGCTTATGATAAATACACCCTGAGTTGGTGAGACTCACCTGTGCTTTAGGCCCATACAAGGTCACCCACTGGCCCATTACGCCTCAGCACTACCAGCTAACTCCAGTGTGGCTACAGGCCGGTTTGCTCCAGGCTTTCCAGGAGGGGTGCAGCCACACTGCCAGATGGATGGGGAATTCTTGATTTCAGCCAAGTTCATTTGGGGACACGGATGCACAGCCAGCACACCCTGTACCTGCTGGATTGCCTAGGACCAGCTTGCCCACATAGCAGGGAAGATCACAGAATCGGACCTCTCCATTCAGCAGCGTGTGGATCAGGTGGTGATGGGTGTTTTCAGCCCACTTTGCAAAATCTGGTCTGACAGTTTTGTAGGTACTTGCAGGGGATCAATAGCTTTACAGATTGTGGCAGATTTCGTGTGTCACATGCAGAGCCTGGCTATAAGATAGCCAGCAACTTTTTTGGGACCCTGCATTAAGTCTTTCAGTTTTTAACTGTTCCCCTCTGCTCAATTGATCAGCTAAGACCCTCACAAAATTCCTCACTTCTCAGGCCTTTATATGGGTTTGTCTGACATTCAGTGATTACTGAGCAGTATTCTGTGTTGTTAACCCATGGTGTATAGTGCCATAGTACTGGTGAACTCCAAATTAGATTACTAAGTCACTACATTTAGGCACTGGACTTTATCATGGTAGCTAGAAAGAGTAAACTGGGCTTACTCATCGAGCTGGAGGTGGTGTGAAACATGGACCCAGTATGACATAACAGATAACTTAGGGAAATAAATTTACTTTAACATGTAGGTAAACGAAACATTTAACACCAATATTCAAAAAAACAACTACGAGATAATGGCACCAGAAAGGGTCTAGCAAGGCCCCCAACTGTTTGTGTAGTGCTCAGTTTCCTTTAACAGTGGCCTCATTTTCTTTCTGCATACAATGCACCTGTGAGATTAAACATGTATTGTGTGATGATTCAGTGTACTTTTGAGCTGTAAAATAGTCGCTCACACATGGAAATGCAAGCACTCCACAGAACGAAGAATGATACACCATAAAACAAAATATTCTAATTTGGTGATGGTAATACTCCTCTATGTAGGGTCAAAGCCCACTCTATGTATATTTAAAGAATTGGTAACAATAGGTCTTGCAGACTGCTGCATTGTCAAGCCAGAATGAATGGGCTGGAGACCTTCCTTACCCACATTGTTCACAAATTTTGGAAAAGGGTGCAAGGAGATTGTACTTGATGGCTAGGATCAGCCCAGCAGGAAGTAAACCATCATTTCTTGAAGCATACAAACCTAGTTTAGTGGACTGTGGCACTCATTACTCTGACCCTAAACCACTTCTCAACTATACAACAAGCCTCCTGCCTCCAAGACTTTATGAAGCGAAAGATATTCGGTATGGCGAAGGAACAGATCTTTTACACAGTACAGTTGGTAGGTGGGCTCCCAAGGAGGGTGCAGTTAAACAGGCCTGTGCCCATGACTAACATTATGCATTCTCCACTGGTATTCAATGTATAGCCTGCATTGAGAGCATGATAAACAGCTCTAACACAGAAATGGATTAAACTTTGGGGGTCCCATTTACACAAGAGCTCACCTTTTGGTGTTGAAAAAAAAAACATACAACACAGTGAGCTTCTTCATTGTGTTCATGCAGTTGTTGAGCTTAATGAAGGAAGAACACAGTAAAAGCAGAGCGGTAGAGCAGTAGAGGGTCACAAAGCCATGCAGGACACTTTGGTTCTTAGCCCTTGTTTCTGATTGCCTCATATTAAAAAAAAAAAATAATAAATAGCATTTACAATGCAATGGGTCTCGCATTTGCTCAAGTTAGAGCTATTAGCGTTGTAAACTCCTCACCAGACTTTTCTTGCCGCATAAACTGAAAAGTAAAGCAGTTTCACATAAGCAAGCCGACGGCCGCCATGAGCGCGAAGCAGACACACAAAAGGAAACCGAAGTTCACTTGCAGTGAAACATATTGGCAAAGTGCAGTTGTCCATGTAACCGTCAAAAGTGCAATTATCCATGTAACAGGCTCAGTGTCATGCAAAGCGCTCAACTTCTGCCCAGCGAGATAGCGCTGCCTACAAAATAAAGAGAAAAAGTAGTCCCGATACCATGCGGAAAACATGGAGCCTTGTATATTGTTAGTAGTTGGCCAGTGTGCTCAAGGAGGGCTATACACTGGAAAATGCATGACGTATGCAAGCCTTTCACTTACAAAATCAAGCTAATGTTAAAAGGCTAGCCCACAAACCAACCAAACTGATGGGTGTGGTTAAAAGCCCACAGAGAGATTACACCAGGAAAAAAATGCTTTGTGCGCTCGACCCTAAAAATCACCTTTACTAATTTAATCCTTTAACATAAGGGATTGCAGCTGCGGTGTGATATAATGAAATGATCCAGATGCCTTTATTTGCCATCTGGATAAGTGTTTCCCCAGTGATGAGAATGCAGAACTAGTATCTTCCCCTCGTCAGATGCAGACTTAATCTTGGGGCACCTTATGGAACTAGATTAGAGAGGCCATCACAGTCCTCCATTCTGAGGCAATAATAACTTGTTTTTTATTTAGTGCTTCGGCAGTTATAAGTGCTGTTAATAACAGATGTTCCTACTACCAGCACATGGTGCTCACTTTACTAACATTTAGTAGTACTACGAAATTGTCCTTGCCGCTTTGTTTAGGCAGTAAACGTTCAGTTCACTGACCAGACGCAATGGTATTGTATCACTGTTAATTGCCAGCTTACAAATCGATTAATTGCATACAAAAACTGCATTATATGCATGGACTTATCTATTTGGTGTGTTCGAATTGTTTAAGAACAAATTAAAGGCCCCAAAATGCTATCTACTATGTATATTTCCCTCTTTACAAAATGGTGTCGCCAAGGAAGTGATGAAGCCTTATGGGCAGGAAGTATCTTTGAAAACAAAATGCATTCAAGAAAGTGGAGCAGTGCAAGGCTGAAGCACAGATCTTAAACAGTAGCAACAACCTTAAGTTAAGGGAATGTAGACAGGAACTTGACTTGAAAGAATAGGATGAAATACTGGTCTCTTACATTGACAAGAGAAAAATGAGGCACATTTTAGGAAAGCTGGAACAGTGGTTTCCGAGGTTGCACTTTAGTTTTATTGCACCCAAGTTTAGAGCCTTGTATCCAGAACAAAGAAAGCCACTCGGGGCAGGAGTTAAGAGGATAAAGACCATAAAACAGCATACCTTGGCACGAGTGTATCTGGAAATCTCAGGCTGGCTTAAGTATGTGTCACATCTGTGGAAAAGGAAGACTGTATGAATAGCGAGTGGTTTAATAGGTAAAGGACAGGAGTAAGGGTTAGCAGCATTGACTTTTCTGGTAAAACTAAAAATATTGTGTCCTAATCTGGAGGCTGTCACATGATGGCTATTGTGGGAGCGGAATTTCAAGTGCTGTTCATTACTGGTGCCCTTATCTGGACTACTGAATCTGGTCAAGGAGCAAAAGACGTGGACCAATGAACCCTGTTTTTTAGAGATTGGGGACTATACAGAAATGCAACTAAAACGGAGTTTGGTTTACAACTCAAGTAATTTTAGCAGCTACCCAAATATCGAAACATCTGCAGAAAAGGAGAAATATTCAACTTCCCAAGTGGATAAACACTTGAGGCAACAATGTTTAACTAAGTTGAAGGGTACTTTCTTATCTTCAGCATAACTGTTAGAAAACATTTTACGTAGACACTATACAGAAAACCTGTTTAAAAAACGAAAATAAATAAAAACAATGACGGTAGAAGTGGAGGAGAGGAAAGCTTTGAAGAAATCCAAAAAAGACCTGGGGCAGAAAAAGTGGAGCAAAGTATGTGGAATCCCCAAAGTGATGTAGGATCTGCATGTCAAGACTAGGTAGCTATATGGGCAGGTAGATTTAACATGTATTTGTATGTTTTTGTCATTGGTTAAACTCTGCAACCTACACCATCTACTTGTTTGAATATAGCGCTTTGTACCCTCTGCCCACAGCACCCTAGTGGGAAAATGTTTTATGCTTTCTGATCAAACGTATTTACCTTTAAACACCCTCAGCACAGAATATCTTCTTAGAGGTGTTTAGGATCAGTCAGCTAGGCCCTTGGTTTCAACCTCTGCAGCGTTGTTTTGGATTAGTCCTTGAATGTGCAATTGAAAACTCAAGTTGCTTTTTTCTCTATACAGTCTAAACAGAGCGCATGAAATGCTATGCCTGTCCCCTCTGTGTGTCTGATAAGTCCTGTGTTTTGAGGAAACTATCTTTCTCCGAATAGTTCCCCCTCTCCCTTGTACAGAATGGGCACATGACACCGAGCTCAAGGTTTGCTCTTTTACTGAGCACAATGTACGCAGCTTTGAGCGAAGGATGTTCTTTCAGTGATCAGGTTGGGCCCAGTAGATGGAGGTCATGGTGGGCATTTGGTTTGACATGAATAATCAGCCCCAGTGTTGTGTGGGGTGCATATCGGACATGGTTCTCAGATTAATTTTTCTTTATCAGACTGGTCTGCAATAAAAATGTTTGGAAAGTCATACTCGGGCTACCAAAAAATGCTGCAAGGACATACTAATGGCAGATTGCGTGTCATACAAATGTTAATTAATACTCATCACAACAGCAATAAAACAATAATGAAAAATCAGTCCAGTGTATCGAGCTTAGGATCCTATTTTGGCTGCAGACAAACAATTGAGTGTTGAATGGGCCTCCTTCAGTTTTGTGCTGTACGGCCTGCTGCCGAACATGTGCATGATAGGCTTGGGCATAGAATCTGGGATGGGCGGGCACATAGTATGGTGTCAAGAATCCACTGCATAATGTGTAAGACTATCACAAGGCATGGAATGTAGCCTTCTCTGTGCACAGAAGATGTGGAGTACAAGATCTAGCCTCTGCAGGAGTGGCACAAATCATGTACTGCAGAATGTGCTTCCCTCAGTATTGTGCTGCATTTGCAGAGTGCATGGAGCGCTCGCCAACACCTCCCACCTGTTCCTCCGCCTCAGCATATTGTCTTCCTGGTAAAAGAAGAACTGAATCCTAGTTCCTGCTGATGTTGCCAGTTGTGGTTTCATCCTCTCTGTGATGTTAGCTTCGGTGACTTTAAAACAGTGCTAACCTCAGGCTTTGTGGTTTGAGAAGCCTAGTCTGCACTGCTAGCAACTAAAATAAGTATCTGAGCCCCTCAGTTGGTAAGTGGATAAGAGGCACAGTAGGTTCTTTGAGTTGAGTTAAAGTGCAGTTTTTGTGGCTAATTGAAAATGAGGCACATCTGTATCTTGAATAAGTGATCATGACGTGCAGTTGGATCTTGGCTAATTGCATGTAAAGTAAGGGTTGCTCTTGTTTAAGGCGCTATTAAATCTTGGATTAAGGTCATAATCATAATTCTAATTTAGTTTAATTAGACTGTAGTCCATTAAACCACACAATGCATGCAATATTTCAATGTACAATTCAGATTTATTTATTTTTTAAACGTCCTCCATATTGTATTGTAATAGTATTTGCATAGCGCTTACTACCCCTGACGAGGCATTGAATATAAACATAATATACATTAAAAAGCCAGTCAGTGCATATAAGTTTCATGAAACTTCTTTTCATTAATAACTCTGAAAAACCTACCCATAGAACAAATTGTCAAAAAATTCCATCCTAAACAATAATTTACTTGCTTATTTGCAGTTGCTTATTTCATATTGGGTTTTAAAAACAATACTCTCAATCTTTTTAAAAATAGACAGTCCAGTAAAACATGAGCAACGTTACATTTATAATCTACATCAAATTTGCATTTTCCCTCATTCTCACAAGTCAATTTTCTGGTTGTACAATCTGGCACAGACAACTGTATAACCAGGTGCAACACTTCCTGAACAAGTCCTAACCCTTTCACTATTAGCAATTTCTTTTTGACAGTAATTAGCAATTTTAGTAAGTTGTGCATTTTTATGTTTTCACTCAAAAGCGCAGGGTAAGTCACTATACCAAATATCCATATGCTGTTAAATTGGTTTCAGTTCTTATAGCTTGCATCATTGAGCAACTGTCTCTAATATCACAGCTATACCTGATATCTTAACTCACAATCTCTGCTCCATATAGAATATGTGATTGGATCATTGCAGAGTATGCCTCAATACTATCTTAAATAAATGAGGTCCCCCTAAAATGGTTCTTAAGTTTCTCTAACTCAGATACTGTTGTTAAGGCTTCTGTTTTTACTGCCTTTTGATGATGTAACTAACTTAAACTTTTATGGAACTTATAGCTATTGCAATCCACTTTTATACAATTTAGTATAGCCCATAAACTTGGTGGAGTGTGCCTTTTTTTTTTTTAACCAAAAATCATAACTTTGATGTATCCAAATTTACAATCAGTTTATTATCATCACAATAACGTAAACATTTGGTAAGTTCCCTTTGTAAGCCTACCTGAGGAGCATCCAGTATTACAAAATCGTCTGCATACAGCAGTCAGGCGATGTGGGTTCCACCAATTTTCATGGAGAAAGAGTATGTTTGTTGAGGATTAGTGTTAAATCTCTCAAAAAAAGGCAAATAAAGGGGGTGATGAACACAGCTCTATCTCAGACCATTTTCATTTAAACCTTCGTTTGAAAGGGTGCCTTCACTGGTAAGCTGTACTCTGGCCCAACTATCTCTATGTAGTTTTTAGCTCTATCAACTTTCGAGCAGGTGACCTAAGCTATAACAATGATTGAGCATCAAATAGCACTCTCTGGGAACTCCTTATTCTTTCGGTATTAAGTTTTTTTTTTTTTTTTTTTTTTTTTTTGTTGTTCTTCCAGCCATTTCTTCAGTCTTTAAAGCACTATTTTTAAAAACACTTTGGCTCATACATCCAGTAGACTTATTAACCAATTGTTTTTAGTAGCAAGGAATTACCATTTTTAAGATTGGGTTTCATAATAGCCCCCTTCCAACTGTTGGGGAAGTTGCCTGACATTAGCATTTTTTCGTATACTATAGATAATAAACTGGCTCATCAGACTATATTTGTTTTTGTCGCAGTTGCCGGTAAATTATCTCGACCTGCTCTTCTTGATAATTTTAATGTGGAAATATATTTTTCTCATTGTGAAGGGGAATAGCTCTAAAATATCCACACTAATGTCTAGCAGTCACCAAAGGCATCTGTGTATCCCACCATGTAAATTTCCTCCAGGTAGCTCACCCATGCTTCTCATAGGACCATACAAAATAGGTTTGGTAGTGTATTCCCTGAACCTTGCCTTTCTAGACCGCAGAATGTTTTTACATCTTTAGTTATCCCAGATTTTGTTTACATCCATAGTTATTATTGCTATGGTCATCGTATTCCAGAAGTGTGGAATCTTTGCTCCTTCTTGGGTAACACTATTTCATACTCTCTTTTCAGATCTTTTAAGGCAGGTCTGTGGTCCCAGAAAACGTCTATTTTTGCTAGTCTATTTAATTTCTGTAGTTTAGATCTGAGTAGGTGACAGTCTCTATCAAATCATGGTTTCCCATATTTATTCGACCTTGAGCTTATTTTTTCCCCCTTTGAACTCAACCACTTGACTGCTTCTAAGATTATGCTTGAATATACCTCTAAAATATTCTTAACTAAGAACTCGTGGTTTGTAAACTCCTTTTCACTTTGATACTGTGATATGATTATAAGATGTTCATGATTAATACGAGTGGTCATCCTTTTCGGGAAGTCCACCTCTACTGGGAGAGTATCTTTTTGTGGAGTTCAATCTGTGGTGCCTAAAGATACGAATAGAGGGTGTTGGTCACAGCACGTCACATCGAACACTTGGAATTCAACAAACCAATGAAAATTCCAACTATGTGCAAACATATAATCAATTGGACATTTTTGATTTCATTCAATAAAAGTTTGCTTAGCTGGGGAAACTAACAGAAAATGTATTTTCAAAGAGAGCATCCCTCAGGAGAGGATGATTATGAAATAACCTTCATATTAAAGGGAAACACAATAGATTTTGGAAAGGCTGTTTTTGGAATGTTGTATCTAGAGAGCAGTTTATCATTCAACACTCCACAGTCTTCAGGGTTTAATTTTAAAATGAAATCACCTGTTACCACAAATAAAGTTCCCAGAAATAATGACATAACTTGAATATGGTTAATTAAAATCTAGTTACACTTTGAGGGCAAAATGGTTATCTCTTACTGTTCTTGCCCAGATAATGGTTAATAATTCCCCACAGGCACACCCTGAAGGGTTCGGGGTTGCTGATTTTTGTGTCTGCTATAAACCTACAATTCCATTATTATAAAAAATCTCTCCAGGAGCATTTGACTATAAAATTCTTATTAGACTCTGAATATTCCATGCGATCAATATGAGATTGTGCGGGGAACATATGGCTTACTCTGCCTCACTTAATAACAAACTAGGGGTTCATTTTTTTCCCCCAAAACGCAAAGTGGTTCTCACTAAGAATACAACACTTTATGGTCGTGGCTTTGACGGAGAAGGTTGTGGCATCTTAGAAGGGCGGTTTTGTCCTCTCATGGCTTCTCCACAACGATATCAGTGTAACTACCAGAATATTCTTCCTCAAAACCTGTTCGGGGGTACATGAAAAGCATCCCAATATTCCATTGGGCACTTTCTGATTAAAGAAACATATCTACTATTTGAAACAACCATCGCTTGGAGACAGTTCCGTAGACCGAATCCTCCCAAAAAGGTGGTGCAGATAAATGCAGCAGCCTATCTCCAGATGACTACATCGCTGTCATCGCATTGATCCATGCACCGTGAAAGACCAGACCAAAACAGCAAGATACTTTCTTGCCCCTGATGTGAATTGAGTGAAACTTCTGCTTACAGTCATTCACTTATACTTTGAAGGTACCCATTATACACATAGCACCACTTAAGGGAACAGGAAATCTAGACATTAGTGCTTTCCATCCAGGATTGAGCATTTATGCACTCCACCTAACAGTGAGAAGTTCGGCATGTACCTGCAAACTCCTCCATTAAACGCGTCCCATACAACCACCTCGAATCCATTCGTGCAAAAATCAAACACCACCAAGGGCGCTTGCTTTATGCCCCCTGAAGAATGGCACAACTTACTGTTCTTAGCCAGAGAATCGCACAGCTGTGGCAAAAATAAAACCTGCAGCACATTCCATAGCTCCTCCAACTAAAAATATTTTGAAATTGACACTGGCACAACCTACTTGTTGAAACCATTATCTCTGCAGAGGGAACGCTAGTCAGCCTCACATGGTATTTTTCTCACTTACGCACATTACCCAGTGCACTCCGTATCACCATTGACTACAAATATGTTAATATTTGCCTTTCAAACTTCATGAAGAGAGACTATTAGCATATGTCTTCTCACGGCTGCAGGCACACACACATCATACCATTTAAAGTCACCAAAGCACAAAATGGTGCCACGTCCAAGCACATACTTTTAATGTTTTTCAAATAAAGTTCAATCTCGGCACTCTTGACCAGGGTGTACATAAAGAAGGTTCAAAACATATTGTAACTCACAGTCACCTCAAAAGACCCCTTCTTTCTTCCTCCTGACAATGCAATCCATTGTGGGAAGTGTTCGACTCGTATGTAAGGTGAGCTTTTACCAACCTCACTGAATTTAAACCCAAGATAATAGCAAGCAGTGGTAGTTTGACCTAACAACTCAACAAACTGCACTTCCCAATGCCACACCATATATACCGTTGCTACATTAATATTGCATACACTCAAAACAAACTAAGCAACAAACAAACCTGCACTCCTTTAATTGTGGCAGAAATTCAGTCTGAAACCCACTAAAGTGGATCCACCCAGCCCAAATTCTCCTATCAAGGGCAAAGCACATATAAACTGCACTATGAATATGATCTTGAAAAGGTTAGATAGGGTGCATGAGTTAGCCAAGTCCATTAAGGTAAACAACGACGTGATGTAAACAGATCTCTGCAATCAGAATGGATATAAATCAAATAGATTCCATAATTTCGTAAGGTATGGACAGAATCAGCACATGGAATGTGGCGAGACAAAAAAAAAAACAAGCATTGGCAAAGCCAGTTTAATCCATGCAAGATATTTTGGCTTTGTCAATGTTTTTTTAGGCAGGTTGCACAGAAAGAGAGCAAGAACAGAGCAGGAGGAGGGTGGGGGCAAGTAAAACAAAGGAGGTGCTGGGAGGACTGAGGGAGCAGCAACACAACGGACAGCGGGAGGAAAGGCGGTGGCCAAGCAACACAAAAAATGGGTGGGGAAGGTTGGGACAGTAACCCAGACAGTGGGGTGAGGGATGGAGATGGGAGGGTGGGGGACAAACTCCAAACATGCACTCTTATTGAGTACAAGAAAAAATGTAAAAAAAAAAAAAAAAAAAGTACTTGCAGGACTGTATGCCCTGAAGAAGGACACTGGCTGCAGATTGGAAGCCATAAATGGTGGAAGCACCTGGAGGAAGCGGGATGCACTGACCATTAAGAAGCAAGGAAAGGAGTGTGACATCAAAGCCAACCAAGGGTAAGTAATGGATGAGCCCTAAGCCTGTTTTCATCTTTTGTAAACAAAAAAAAAAAACAAAAAAAAAAGATTTTGCTGACAGCGCATACATGGGTTCAGACTAAACATAAAAATGCATTTCTGTTGTACATTCGAGGACCATACAACTCCAGAAAGATGAATGAGCTAGAGGGTCAAAATGGAGGAGGGACCATAAGAATTTTCAGAATCCCCAAAGGAGCAGAACATTCTGCAGATGCCTTCATAGAAAAATCTGTCTGGTATTAACCTTCCCAATTATTTTGAACTAGTAAGGGCCCAGAGTGTCTTAATCACAGAATTCCAGACAAAATTACACGCAGACCTGGTTGTATGTAAGCCTCTACGAATCTAGCAAACCTAAAGAATATTGGAATTTATGAGGAAGAACAACCACATTACCTGGAATGGTACAGAGATCTACATATCCCAATATTACTCTAAACAGACAGTGGAAATTTAAAAAGCCTTCTTAGCTTTTATTACCAAAATTCTAAATGATAAATCATAATTTTTTATTTGAAGGTCCGGCAAGATCTTACATCACCACAGATGACAACTCTTACTGGTTTTCTGATCACAGAGACTTAAACATATGGTTGGAAAAAAGGATAGTCAATAACGGACACCTCCTCAATGAAAACTTCAGCTAAAATCACACCACCCCAAAAAACATCCCTAGTCATTCAGATCTTGGCCTGTAAACGTTTCATACTTTTGCTTAAACAGACCAGGTAAATAGAAATAAAGGTAAACCATTACTTAATATTATTCATCAGTTGGGTCATACTGTCTACAAAAAGGGATAAGAGCGTTAGTCTATACCCTTATTCTAATTATAGTCCTCCTCCATCCAGATGCTTCTGTCACTCACTTCTAAGCATTCACATTGCGTTTACTTTGTACAAGGTTGCCTATTCTTTAAAGTCTAATTTCCACGTCAGATACACTGTACTGTATCAGATGTACGACATAATTATAACTCTTCTTTAATAATATTTACTACATTGTTAACTCTGAGATGGTTACTGAGTGTACTCCATGGACAATATTATCTCTTTAGGGAGCTTCAGTGCTTAATTTGTAAATAAAAATGTGCCAGTGCCCAAAGCCCTCATCTTAAACACAGGGCTGCTGCAATTAAATGTGTGAACATGGAATACTGAGATGGCGTAATCCTGAAGCCATCTTGGGCCTCTTCAATCCATTCCCTGCCACTTCAGCCGACTCTTGCAACTTTCTGCTTTCTCCCACTGTGACTCCTTTTCGTTTTTCTCTTTGTCAGTCTTTCCCATATGTGTCTTTTGCTTGCAGCAAATACTTGAGGCAGAAGAATAAGCGCCGGCCCTCAAGAATAAGTGCCAGTGCTCCTTAACGGAAACAACCTGCACAAATTAATCAGTGGGGAGCTTTACCCCACTTACACTTTTTCTGAGAACGTAATTTCAGCTAAACCTGTTTGTATACATTTGTGTATTAAGCTCTTTGGCTGGTATTAATGTCTTTGATTGCTTACTTAATCTTTTTTTGTTATTAAGGTCATTATTTTTAAATATGATTGGTTTCTGCTATGAACCAAAGTATCCCCATAAAAGGTGGAGTTTAATGCCATTTCTATTGTCACTTCCTTATTCTACCATTGTGAGAGGTGGGCAGTGGGATTTCAGGTATTTTTGGTGTAATATTTATTTCTGGAGTATTTCCTTTTGCTAAGAGAGAAGACTATTGAGGGTCCCTGGTTTAATGCATAGCCCATCCAGGGAAATACTTGAATACAAGAGAAGAGAATGAGCTACAACTAATGCTCACAGTTGTCTACAATATAAGACAACCAAACAATCAATATAACCAAAATACGAAAAAATGATATTTATTACATATGTATGTACAACAACATGAAAAACGCAATAATCAAAGTTAGGTATATAAATATTTACATATTCACAAAGAAGGACACACACACTCATATATATAGTGAATAGACAGAGACAAAATATTACACAAGACAGGACACAAAAGATAATAGAAACATAACATTGACAAAAGAAAATCCAAATTGTACAAAATACAATAAGATATAAATTGAATATACACTTTCTCTTTCTAAAGCCTTAATAATATTCAAACAAATGACATGTTATAACTCGAAACAAAATGACGTCTCCACCTAATTCATAAAGAGAAGTTAATTACTTGGACCTTAAAGTTCATAATCCATTAAAATTCATAATCCATTGTAACAACTGTAGGAACTAAGCCTACGCGCGTTTCGGCGGTAACCATCCGATTTGTAAAACCGCCTTCGTCAGGGCAGTTCCTTTTTCAATATTAGGTAACTAATGTCGCAGATCCTTTAGATTCACGTCCTTCCCACCCGAATCAAATCTGATAAACATAAAAAATAATACATTTAATCAGATTCCTTGAGATCCAAATATCCACCTACATAATACCATAAGCCGATTATCATCAGAAGAATCCAAAGTGCAAAAACAAAAAAGAAGAGTGAAAAGATGAATAAAAAGTGATTGAAACAAACAGAAAAGAATCGACACCAGAAACCAGTGCAGAAAAATTAAAACACCGAACTCCTGCAAAAAAAAAACACCATCAAGTATATGTGTTCTCCCAAAGCAATCTCCGCACCAGGTATATTAATAATAATAAATACCAGATGACAATGTTGGTGCGTTCCCTCAAAAAGAGAACACAGAGAGACTGATTCTCTAACTTCCACTTCTGATAGCAGGGGGCTCCTTGTACAGGCATACAAATAGATTCGCAGATCTACCCCTATTTTCAAAACAAAACACCTTAAGTAAATTAATAAAAAAATATCTAATTCTAAGGAACCAATCTTTTACCTATAGGGCCAATGATTTATTTCTTCACATACCAAAAAAGTCTTCAAAATAATCAAATTTCTAGGAGGATAGATACCCACAACTTCCATCATTCTTCCATCTATACATGAAAACAAAAAGGGGGGGGGGGAAGAAAAAGAAAATCAATAGTGTAACAAAAATAGAATTCCCTTACCTCAACTATTGTCTATTATCTTTTTTTTTTATTTTTTTTAAAATAAATTATCTGGAGTCCCTCATCTAGAATAGTTCGGGAATCTACTCAAATAAATTAAAAACATTCTTGACCAAGGTTTCACCGTTTCGTTCATAATTAAGAAAAAGGATTCCTCTGTATGTAAAGACGAGTGTACATATAAACTTAGACTACTCTTTTCAAGTTCGATAATACGTCACGGACCCCTCGTTCAGATGGGAACTATAATTTTTAAAAAAGAGAGAGAATAGCCTACCTTCTGATACACCTGATTTCTTTACGGCAGATACTAAACAAGAACGTCCGATCGGAGATTGCCGAATACGGCATTCTCCATTTTAAAGTCAGGCATCTAGCTCCTAATCTCGGTAAAAGCCGCGAGACGACTAACGAAATCGCGCAATTTCGTACTAACAGGGCGTCAAAGAATGAGGTCGGCCATCTTAGTGTGGTCATAAATATAACCTACTGTTAGGGAAAAAAAACAAAAATAAACCGAAAAGGAAACAAAAAGATAATACAAGAGGAAAAAAATCATACCATTCAATATTTAAATAAAAGAAACCACGCCACAATACGGGTACCAAATGAGAAATAAGGAATAAAAAGTAAAAAATGGAAAGGAAACAAAAACTCCTACAGTGGTTTATTACAGCACACCCCTGGAAAGTCATGGCAAATGTATAAATATACATCTTTCCTTTATCTTAGATACACCAAGACCTCTCTATTATATAACAGAATCAAAAATCTTCAGAGAAAAAAACTGAAAATATCGCCCAAGATGTAAGAAGATCATTCACTTCTAAACAGGAAAACACACATTAGGTAGAATTCAAATTAAGGTGTTTTCCCAAGGTATACACTCATTGAGACCTTTCTCATGTGTGTCCAAGGTAAAAATCCAAAACACTTCCCGCTTCTTTCTTATATTCTCCATTGCTTTGCCTGGAACGTCCTTAATTTTTTCCAAAATTGTCCACGTCAAATCATCCAGCTCATGTTTTTCTTTCAGCCAATGTTGCACCAGGGGAGCTCCCTCCCTTTTATTTCGAATATTTGATAGATGTTCTGAGATTCGTACTCTAATTTCACGTCCAGTCTCTCCCACATACCCCGCTAGGCAGGGACAGATAATCAGATACACACAATTAGAGGTTCTACAATTAGTCATGTCACACAGTTTATATTTCTTTTGTCCCCATACCAATAGATCACTTACAATGGCTTTGGGGCATGCTTTACAGGTTCCACATCGATGATTTCCCAAAACTGGGACAGTACCAGTAATGGACTTTTGACAGAATTTTTTTTCTCTTTGTAGGGCTGCCTTAACTAATTTATTACGGATGTTCTGATTTTTTTTAAAAGCCAAAAGAGGTCTCTCTAAAGCTTTAAGAGTTTGGTCACTATTCAGAATTTGCCAATTGTTGTTGATTATTTTCCTGATTCTATCATTCATATTTGAATGTTGAATGACACAAACTAGTTGTTGTTTAGGTTCTTTTATGCGTTGTTGGAACATACTCTCTCTATTGTAGTATTTAGCCCGTTTGTACGAGTCCCTGATCAATCTCTTAGGGTATCCTCTCAGAAGTAGCTTTTCTTGGAGCACATCAGCATGTATGTTTTATAATCACTCAATTCCGTACAGTTTCTACGGATACGCAGAAACTGAAGGGAACACCTTGTTTCTGACTTCTAGGGTGGTAACTATCAAAGTGCAGAATGGTGTTCTTTGCCGTAGGTTTAGTATAAAGTGATACCTCTAACTGAGAGTTCTGACTTTTTATCCAAATGTCCAGGAACTCCATTTTGTCCCTGCTTTTATGTATGGAAAATTTAAGATTTATATCACATAGATTAATCCATTTGCAGAACTCTTCCAGTTGTTCTTCATGCCCTGACCAGATAAAAAAGACATCATCTATATACCTCGACCAGAGCCTGATGTTATCATAAAAAGGGGCAATTTCATTGTATATATGAGTCTGTTCAAATAGGCCTACGTAGATATTAGCAACACTTGGAGCACAAGCTGCTCCCATGCTGACTCCCTTCTTCTGCTGATAGAGCTCTCCATCAAATTCAAAAAAATTACTTTCCAATATGATCTTAAGGCAATCAAGAACAAACAACAAATGGTCCGTCATGCCTTCCTTGTCAAAAATTTGATGAACCGCCTGCCAGGCTTCATGTTGAGGGATATTTGTATACAGGGCCTCAATGTCCATGGTCACCAGGAACTCAGTATCTGGATTGAACCTGGCCCCTTCCAAGATTGAAATATGTCCTGTGTCCTTAATATATGCAGGAAGTTGTACTACTCTCGTTTTAAGAAACGTTTCTACATATTTTGATAATGGTTCCGTAATAGACCCTACGGTGGACACAATAGTTCGAAAAGGAGGATCCGTCGCATTCTTATGGACTTTCGGAAGACCATATAAAATGGGAACTCTAGTAGTCATGGGATTCAGGTATATGTATTCTTTTTCACAAATCAGTCCATCATTATATGCTTTCAAACTAACTTCCTGAATTGCCTTTTTCACTTCCCTTTGCCAGCCACTATTAGCTTTGCTGTAATGTTCTGGTATTCCTAACATAAGACTAACCTTGTGTTTGTATTGATCCGTTTCAAGGAGGACAATTTCCCCCCCCCCCCCCCCTCCCCCCTTTATCACAGGGTTTAATAACAATGTTTTTATTCTGCTGTAGTCTCAAAAGGGCCTGTTGTTCATTTCTCGTTAGGTTATAGTTGGGCTTGGGAGTGGATTTACATAATTTTTTAACCTTCTCAAGGACCAAATTCTCAAAAATTCTTATTTCAGGTCCCACCATGTCAAGGCTCGGGGTGAAGGTGGATATAGGTTTCAACCCAGACAAATTGTTTTCTACAGTATTATTTTTGTTCTCAAAAAATCTGCCAAGCCTGATGCGTCTGAAAAATGCATGTAAGTCAGTAAAAAGTCCAAAACAATTGATGGATACACTAGGAACAAAAGATAAACCTTTTTTCAAAATAGCTTCCATGTCTGTATCCAAGGTACAAGAAGTAAGATTAAATACGGGTATGGTATCTAGTCCCTCCCGTATTGTTGTCTCCTTGTCTGCAAAAAGTGCGTAGGGCTGTCTGTGTTGTAATACCTGCCCCTCTGTTGATTTCTGAATCTGGCTCGTTGCGATCCCCTCCGGGATAAAAAACGGTTGGACTGGTTGAAGCCCTCATGATAGGAGCTTTCCTTTTGCTGTCATCAGATGTGTGGATTTTTATAAAATATCTACTTGTCCATGGGACAGGTTGCTTTACAATCTACTTGTCCTGTAAAAACAAATCTACTTGTCCCGTTGGTGCCATGTAGTGATGCAAAAAATTATGGCAGCAATCTCATTATATAAGAGCTCTGGTAATAGCCTCTCTGATTATGCAGGGCTCAGACTATTGTAGGGTTTGAATTCCTGCAATTTCCTCATTTTGCACCTTTCAACAGATTTACCTATCGGGGCTGGAGACGGGGGTAAGTAATAGTTGCAGGGCTGGATTGCCCTTTTGAGTCTGTACAGACTTACTAGCATGCATGCTTTAGGGGTTTTCACCAGCTCTTCTCTAATCTTTTCCCATACTGAGAGAGGTTGGAAATGTATTCCTATTACGGGTTGAAGTAAAACTTCTTCCAGGGTTAGGAAAAAGTGGTGGGAGGGAAAGTGAACTTGTAAATACTCAACTGATTTTTGCATGAGTAACTCTACACATGTGTATTTGCTCATGATAAAATGCTTTTTCTTGTGAATTGACGAAAGCTGTAAATCTGCTCTAATACAAGTAAGGGTGCACTTTTGTGTTTTTCTTCAAGAATTGGGCACCTAATTGGTTACCCAAGACAACTTGTTTTTATTAAAATTCTGTCTTTCTCTCTCAGCTGGCTTTTCTTTAAGTGACAGCATTCACTTATTTCACAAGGAGCATATTGGTAGATAAAGGAGTTGTATTCACTGACAGGAGCTACTGTGGCAATGTGTGCTTTTGGAGAATAAAAACATTTTTGCTTTTTGCCATTATTTGTTATGATGGTGAGGGCCCTGCAGCACCCACAACAATAACGGTTTACAAAAACCATGTAAAAAAAAAGACACATATTGACAAAACCAGAAGGCTTTCTACCAATGTCAGACCTATTGGCTTTGCCAATGCTCGTTTATTTTCAGATTTACCATAATCTTGTGGAAATTGGTTAGACTGATGTTTCCATTAAGGATATTTTGGGGGAATACTAGCACGCACCAACACATTTTACTAAATGATGCTTCAAAGAAAGGGTACCTAAATTAACACAGTAGTTTATCAAAATGTTTTTTTTCCTTGTTGCATTTTTTTATTAACATTTTTAACAGGTCAGTTGGGAACATCTGGGTAGTCTATTGGGTTCTGGAGACTATCTTTAGGCTTGGGTCCTGTATTGGAGGCCACAATGCCAGAAGTTTTAACTAGAAATTGTTTGACTTGAAATGCAAGGAATTTATATAGTCTGGAAGGGGGAGGGGTGATAAAGATATTTACAGACAATCAGGGTCGAAACTTGAGTGAAATGAATGACATTTTTCAAACAACTTTGTGGTTCTAGAACAAAGATATGAGATTAGACTTGTTGTTTGGGGTAGAATGGGTTGGGCTCAGGAGTAGGACAGAGCAGTTTTACCCAGGAAGCGTGGTTAGTGCATGGAACAACCACCAGCAGATGTGGAGCAGTAAGGGCCAGTATCAAACCTCATCTAAGCATAATGTAATTGATACAGTGTAGATATGAGGCTAGATTGTGGAAAGCTTTTTTATGATAAATCTGGTATTAGCAGTGGCTCCATCAATGGATAACAAGGAACCTTGTGATTTGGATAGTGTAGTAGTGTGGACCACATGGAATCTCCTTGTAGGATGGGGACAGGAGACCACTTTCAGAGCTGAATCCGCTGATTAATGCATAACTCGCACAGGATTGAAATTAACCCAGAGGAAGCCACAAAGCTGTGGCAAAATGATTCTCCCAGGAACTTTGTTAAACCCTTAAGTACTTGAGTATTTCATGAACTTTTCTTCAGACCTACCTGTGAAACCTATGGCTTATTGATTTATTAACTGTGATAGTTGGGAAACTACCATCTAAAATATTTTTTCCTGATTTCTCTCAAAACCCTCCAAGAAAGCAGCAGGGTAGGACATTGAGTCTATGCAGGGGAACAGCTCTTAACTCCCAGCCACAGATTTGAGAATTAAACTGGTCTGGGGAAAAAAGATGGATATTGTTATGTTTAAAGTAAGGCAGCATCACCTTCCTCAGATACATAGCGACTGTATGTTTTTTCCTCCACAGGTCTGATATTTCTAACACCCAGAGAACAACTTGAGGTGGAAAAGGTGTAAACCGAGGTTTGCATTTGTCCATGAAAGACAACATGGTAAAAATCTTCTGATATTCCAGCTGCTCAGCCCGTGGCCCAGGACTCTGTCTAACATGGACCAAGGCCTGAGGTGACCCCTATGACACTTTAAAGGGGAGGAGTGGACCCTGAATCGTAAAAATGTCCCTTACTAATGTGGCAATCAACAGAGAGTACAATGACGTAGACTGGAGTGCGGATGCAGGTGAGCGGGCCCACCTCCTGCAGAGCCCCTGTGTGGAGAACACTCCCAAGGCTTGCCGGGAACAGAGTGCTACTTCTTCTCTGGGAGCTGTCTTCATTGTGGTGAATGCAGCCTTGGGGGCTGGACTGCTCAACTTTCCAGCTGCATTCTCTACCGCAGGTGGTGTGGCTGCAGGCATCACCCTGCAGATGGTGAGTAGAAGTCATGTGGAAGGGTTACACCAGGATAAATACTGCTACTTAGCATAACTCTTTAACCAAAGTGGTGATATGATTGTACTAGTTGGGTGAACTGGGATTACCTTTGGATATTCTGCCACTGCTGAATGTTCTTTTTTTAGGTCTCACCTACCACACAACATAAGCTGTCTGGTTGCAAAAGACTTATTGAGAACTTACAGAGTGATTACAGCCCACCCATTGCCTACCATTGGTTGGCTTTGTTGTCCCTCTCATTTGCTTGATTCTTATTCAGTACTTTGCCTTCTTCTTGTGTTTGACCTCCCTCTAACACCCCCTGCCTAGACCAGGGCATAGTCTTTTCATTATCCTATATTGTCTGACTTCCTTCCACTACTCTCATTAAGGGAACTTCTTTTTTTCTTTTTCATTCAGCACTCCATGTGTTACAGCTTTCTCCCTCGTGTGCTGTCCCCTTAAAATACCTGTCCCTACTGTGCTGTTTTGCTCCCTACTCCTTGTAACTTGCCTGTAAAAGTACAGAAACTGGAATATTGGTGATGGGCTATGGCTGTGGATCAGGCCTTAAAGGTTGTTTTAGTTTTATGTCCTGCAATCAACATAGTGCATAAATGCACAAGCTTTTGCATAAAAAGGGACATCTGCTGCACTCGCTTACATGGCATCTCTGGAGGCCCATAAAGCTAATCCCTGAGCTACTATAGAAGACCAAATGGCTCAATTCTGTGGAAAGTGAACTGTCTTGGCAATCATTTCCTTTTACATTCGGACACTTTCCTTTTTTCTTTCCTGAGTGAAAAGCGTTTGGAAAATAAATCGGGTCATTCATAAAGATTGAAAGCATTGAATTTAGTGTATTTTTTTTTTTTATATATATCATACGATATTGTTTTTCCTCTAGCATTCTAGTGTTTTAAAAAAAATATTAAACCTATTGGCTTTTTGTTCAACTTAATGTTCATTCCAAGACTTTTCAAGAAGGAGAATCTTGGATATGGTGTGGTGTATTACAGGCTTAGTGATCAGAGCAGTAAAAATGTAGGCAAGTGTCACTGATGACAGACTTTAGTTGTTGTACCATGGAATGTGACAGCTACCAATTACCTTGTTTGCACTGATGAAAAAGGTCCTGCCTTCACTAAAGGAATTTGTTTGGTGTATATTACTTTGTTGCCAACAATTAAATTAATTTTAAAGAGATTCAGTGAGGCAGATCTCCTTCATGTCCCATTGTAACTATTTATTGTACAGGAACCCTCTAGTTGCTTTAGGGTAATGTTAACATATGCGAATAACAATGTTTGAGTGTTGAGCCGTGTAAAGTACATCAGACAAAGGCAGTGAAGCGGGCCCCTACTCCCTCAATACTCAGACCCCTATGGCAGGCCCTGGTGAAGCAATTACGACAGGGAGCATTAGATTAGCACTGGACACAGGTGGGACGCTTAGGGGTGCTGACAGTCAGCAGTTGGGTTAGAGACCTCGGGGAAATACAGTGCTGGGGCCTGCCATGCAGAACTGGAGCCCAGCCACCACTGTCTTACTGCTCGGTGTGGTACACGTGTGAAGGGATCTGTATACACCTTGGGAACACCACCCCAGACATCTGGACATTGAGGTGAGACTAGCAGCGAGGCATATTGGATTTACAGAGGGTTGTAGCTGGAGAACACTCATTACAGAGAGAAGTGGCGACGGGGCAGCAGACCCTCAGATATACAAGCTAATGGGGACAACAGGAATTGACTGCCCCCACTTCAAACCCCCCTTACCCCTGGCCAACTCAATCCCACCCCTTTGAGACCGAGAAAGATCCTCTCTGACAATGGACCAAGTGACGCTAGGAGACTGAACCTGCACTCCAGTCCAGCAACATAGCACAGCAGCACATCAGTCAGTATAGGAACCAAGATTCCCCCTAGTGACCCAGTGCGGGGGAAAAAAGATACAACAATCCAAGACATGCTTACCAGTCCCCCTGCCAAGAAGGCAGAGTATGATACCTCGACCACCCCATTGGCCTAGCATGAAGCGACAGAACCGGATTATCCAGAAGGGGAAGCCCGAAACATGAGCTCTTACATGGAAACCCTCTTCAGTATGCTGAAGTCAGACATAGCTGTCCTGAAGCACGAAATGGCTACATAAATTAAGGAAATCAAAAGAGAAGTGGGCGTGCTGGGGCAACTGGTAATTATCCTGAATCAAAATAGTGATGCAAGAGAAGAAGAAATTGATGAACACAGACACAAGTTACTCAACCTGCCTGACAAACACAGACTTGCAGCTGCATTTGGAAGATTTCGAAAATAGATCACACCAGTCGAACATCGGGATCAAAGGAGTTCCTCTATAGGCTGCCTCTGGAAATGTTGAGGAACACATCCGCCTCCTTCACCCCATTCTTATGGAACTCGCAGAGGAAGAAATTATCCTGGACTGCATGCTAGAGCGGACCATCCATCAACGGCCCCAGGGACGCCTCAAGATATCCTGACCTGTGTGCACCACCGTCACCAGAAGGAACCCATAATGTCAGCAATGCGGTACAAGCGCTTCATCATGTTCAAAGGATCTAAGGTATGGCTGTTCCAGGACCTATCTGCTATCAAGTTGTAACACCGTCGCGCATCCAAGACAGTCACCACATTCTTGGGTAAAAAAAGGAGTTCGATGTAAATGGGAACACTCCTTAAGACTGATCTTCGCCTGGAACAACAAGACACACCTAATGCTCACCCTGGATGAGGCCTGACTGATTCTGGGCTTATCTGAACCTAGAGACCCGACCCGGAGAAGAGGTAGGACTGCCGATGCGGATGAGCTCATTGAGGCACCCGTCTGCTCCTCATCCCTGGTGGCCTAGTGGCCATCTCTACCTGCCTGTGTCTGTTTGTTGTCTGTCATCTATTTTTTTTTTTTTTTTCTTTCTGTCTCTTTTTTCTCCTTTTTCCACTTTTTGCACCTTTTTCTTCCCCGCTTTCTGTCCCTGCTACTGCTGCCCCTGCGGCCCCACCCCCTACCTGCAAAACACTACCCACCCTCTTGCCTCCTAGCTGACCTGATCCTCCCCTTCTTAATGGCAGCCGCTGCGCAGTGGGAGGGCGACTCCTCTGATCTCCTGGTCAGTGTCTACTCGCTCCCCTCTGCTCAACTCCAACTGTTGCTGTTGATCAGACTGAGAGCCTTGCCTGACTCTCAGTTCAAGGCCCACCTGCGCCTCATCCCTGGTGGCCTTTCTTGCCATCTGTGTGTGTGTGTCTTTGCTTTCTGCCATCTTTTTTTCTTTCTGTCTTTTTCTCTTTTTTTTTCCCCCACTTTTTGCACCTTTTTTGTTCCCCTACGCTCTATCCCTGCAGCTTCTGCCCCTGTGGCCCTGCCCCCCCCTCCCTGCAAAGCGGTTCTCCTGCCTCCCAGCTGACTGTACCCTCCCACCTCTATCTCCTTCTTAATGTTGGTCAACGGCAAGACTGTCTGTTCCCGCCACAGACCCTGGTTCCTGCACCACCCACCGGTTCGACACCAGCATTCTGCACGATTTCAACCCTGGAAGAACCTCAGCCAAGGAACACTCATGAACCTTTCTCCTGCTGCTCCCTCACTTGCCACCGCACGCCACACCGCCCCTCCCACAGCCCACACGGACACCTCAAGTGTTAACTCTTCAACACCCCCTCTCTCCCCAAACACGCAGTAGAAGTCTAGGACCTCCTCAACTCGATCGCCTCTGACGTCGCCTTTCTCACAGAGACCTGGTTCACCCCCACTTCAGCCCCGGCCATCGCCACCCGCCATTCCCGATGGCTGCAAAATCATCCACAAAGACCGAATCAGTCGACCAGGAGGAGGCGTCGCCATAGTCTACAGGAATACTCTCCACCTCTCAACCACCATTGAGACATCTAACTAGCCAACTACCACCGAACACCTACGCTTCTAAATTCAGACAAACCCGAACACCTCCCTTCGTGGCACGCTTGTCTACAGACCACCTCGACCACAGCCCCAGTTCAGCAAAACCTTTGCCTACCTCATTGCCCCCAAGCATTCGCCTCCACTGACTACATCCTACTTCAACTTCCATCTTGAAAACCGCAATGACTCTAACACCTCATCACCTCCTGGACAAACTCGCCAGCCTCTGTCTCAAGCAACTAGTCAATCTCCCCACCGTGTCTTCTCGGCTAGAAACATCACCATCTCGCACACCTCCCAACACCATTGGACTGAACACCAAAGCGTCCACCGGATGCCACAAACACGAATGACTCCTCTCGCAACCTGCACCACTCGATTACGGAATGCAACAACACCATAGCCCCCCACCACCTTCCTTAGAAAACCTGCCAGAAACCAGCACTGGAGGAAACCAAACTGGTTCACGATAGAACTCCAAGAATCCAAACGCAACTGCAGACAACTGGAACGAAAATGGAGGAACAGCAAAGAAACCGCAGATCGCACAGCCTAGCAAGACAGTCACCACGCACCACCAGTGCATCAGAGCCTTCAAGAAAGCTGCCATTCAAGAACATTTCAGCACCAACTCACCCAACAGCAAGGAGCTATTCACCCCCCACCCCCCCCCCCCCCCCCCCCCCCTCTTAAACTCAGACAGGCTGCATCACTGAAGCAATTCAGGAAAGATCTGAAGACCTGGCTCTTCGAATGATCAGCATGCCCACCACAGTGCCTTAAGACCCATCGGGTGATAAGCTGTGCTCTACAAGTACTGATTGATCCAGAGAAAGACATGGTTGAAAATTCTGAGTTTAAATGGCGCTTCTTTCAATGCTTAGAGACTCCAACTGCTTTATATGCCTCTTACAGGAGACCCATCTCCTCAAGGAGGACTGGAAGCATATGAGGTCCCATTTGTTAAACTGACAGTTCGTCTCCTCAGGCCAAGGGTAAAAGGCTGGGAGTAGCGATCTTGCTTCCTACACACTTCAAGCCCAGATCTTCCAGATTCAAGCAGATTCTCCCAGTTGTCTTCTCTCCTTGAGACTTTTAATACACACATGCAGCTTCACAGTTGCCAACATCTATACTCCAAACGATCACCAAGTTCATTCTGAAGGAGGTGGGGCAGGTACTTACCACTCCAGATGCAGACATACTCATAGCGTGTGACTTCAACCTAGTCCCGGACACACAGCTAGATAGCTCTGCCCAAGGGACAGGCTAAGGTGGCTAAGAGATGTTTTCCTGATAGATATATTGGCAGACTCACAACCCTTACACGAAGGACTTCACCTACTTCTTGGCTTCCCACCAAACCTATGCCAGAATAGACTATTTTCTGGCATCTCCAAGACTCTCAGTGGTCGGGGTGTAACAAAGGCCCCGCGGATGGGCCCACCTCAGCACAGCTCCTGCTGTGTGATTCCAGATGCGGGGCCCTCTTCATGTTCTCTGCAGGGGGACCCCCTTCCAGTTTTGTTGTGCCACTGGCAGTGGCCACCACCCAGTAGATATAGGTGCAGCAGCCTTGCCTGACCACTCCCCTGTATCAATCATCCTGACCATACCAGTGATGTCTTGTCACATGTGGCGTCTCAATCACAAACTGCCGAAATGCGACTCTACTCTAAAAGACGTTAAGGAAACCCTACTACACACATTCCTCAGCACCAATGACACACCTGACACTTCCATATCTTTACTCTGGGGCACTCTAAAGGTGGTCCTGCAGGGTGTCCTCATAGCTATCTCAGCACAACTTAATAAAGACAGAAAGGACAAACGCATTTGCTTGGAAAACTGGGTGAAGGAACTAGAGGCGGCCCCTCAACAATCAGACTCCCATAAAGTGAGGAGGCAGCTAACCATGGCTATAGAGTAACTTCAAGCACTAGATATAGGACAAAGTAGAGTATACTCTCCACACTAAACAGAAGTACTAAGCGGGGGCAATAAAGCAGGTTGACTTCTTGCCTATAGGCTGAGGGCCCAGGCATACAAACTGAGAATAACCGAGAATTGGGGAACCCGGGGACAACACGCACATGTCGATGAATCCATAGTGCAGGTAGTTGAACACTTTTACTCTGACTTGTACTCTGTAGAAGCACAAAACTATGCAGATGCTGCAGATTATATTGCACAAGCGCCTACTGCATGCTTACCGGCTAGAGACTGACATAAGGGAAGACAAGGTCCTCGCAGCTATAACTTGGTTCCAAGCAGGCAAGGTCGGTTCACCACTAACTTACAAAGCCTTTGCCACCCATTTGGCATCTATCCTCACTCGCCTCTATAAATCATTCAATGATAAGAGCACGCTCACTCATACTATGAAGACATCCACTATTACAGTAATCCCCAAGCCCGGGAAATACCCCAGCCTCTGCTCATCATATAGGCTTGTTTCGCTAGTTAATGTAAACACCAAGATTTTCACCAATATCTTAGTGGCATGCCTTAGCCCCTGTATGTAAGGGTTGGTCGACTCATACCTGAAAGAGGCTGTAGTGACTGTACGAAACAGGCTGTAGTGACTGTACGAAACAACTCCTGCATCTTCTTTATAAAACTCACCATTACTGGACTCCAGCCCTCCTGCTATTGATCAACACCCCCGCCATTAAGAAACTCTAGTAACTGATTGAAACCTATATTTGGATCGGATAGAGTGCACAAATGGCCAAGAAACAGGTAGCGGAGGGTGGTCTCGGCATTCCCCATCTGACTTGTTACTACCAGGCAGCCCAACCAAGATATATAGTGGAATTGAGCAGGACACACACTGAAAACGCTAGTGTTTTATTGATCAAGCGATTGCTGAGATCCATATATGGAAAATCCCTTGGCTGTTGAAAAAAAACACCATCCGCTGGGGTCTATATCTCTCCAGTGTTACGGGCAATCATATGGACATGGGATGAGGTTAAACTGGCTAAGAAACTCTCCATTCACATCTCACCACAAACACTCATTATGGGAAACCCAAACTTTCCCCCGGCTGTGCAGGGCATGGCATACTTTGCATTGCAAGAACCTAATTGTAAAAGGATAGGGTACCTTTTGATCATTGTGGCCTTATGACCTGCCCCTAAATCAAAAACAACTATGGGGTGCCGAATAGTGAGTACTGGTACCACATAGTAATCCTATACCCTGTGACACACCCCGAGTGTGCCTGCACGCAAGCAGACCACCTAGGGCTTTTGAGACATGGCTTCTTCCTACCTCAGTGACAAGGGCCTTCTCTCTGCTATCTAACTTAAAGAACATCCCCATGGCCTCGTATAAAACTCCACCCCAGAGGAAGTTGGAGGTAGAGTGCGAGCACACATTTACTGCCAAAGAGTGGTCTGACATTATACACAAGACCCGCACTTCAGCCTACAGAGCTTCAGAGAAAGAGATGCACCTTAAACAGTCACACTACTGGAGTGGCTAAATGGAAACACAACAGTAATAATAACTGTTGGTGCAACTGCAGCCATTCATGTATGTTAACTCTCCTTCTTTGACACTACCCTAAACTACAGTAATAGAGGGCAGATATTAACGAAATGTATGACGCAGATATTCCTAAGTTTCCCAGCTACATCCTGCTAGGACTCCCCAATGCCCAGACTTGCCTTTTGCAGTTAGCAACAGGGAGAGCGATAACCTTAGCACTCTGCGTGGCTAAGCAAGTTCTTTTGTCCAAGTGGGGCACAGACCACATCGACACACACTGATTGGCTGCGCAAGCTATGGGCTTACTAGGCATGGAATAACTAATAGCAGTCGTAGACCATAGATTCTCACAATTTGACAAGACCTGCTGTCCATGCATACGATTCCTTACAAAAACATTCTGGCTGTTCACCTGCCCAGCATACCTATGAATACTTTGACTCGCAACCACAGAGACCAACAATGAGTGACTGAGAAAGACCAAACTAGAGACTCTTACAATCTCACTGCCACCTAATGATATTGCCCCCACACAGCGGCTAGAATTGTCAAGCAGTTCCCTTTCCTCACCATCTCTTACTACCCTCCCCCTGAAACCCGATACATTGGACTGGATTTGTCTGCTCCCCTGAGGCCCATCCCTCTCGGTTCCCCTCCCTGGTTCTGTCTATTTTCTTTTACCTTTTGTGATACTCCTGACCGGCCAGTGGATGTAGGTGAGGCCTATGTTTTGTATTACTATATTTCTTTGAAACCAATAAAAGAGATTTAAACCTAAAGAGGTAGGTCTTCGACCCTTTTCTTAATTTTGAAAAGCATTGAGGCGGTCCTGATACATATAGGGATGTTGTTCCAGATTCTCAGTGCATAGATGAAGAAGGCCTACTGCCTTTGTTTTTCCATTTCCTAGTCTGCAACCAGCTGACATCCTAGGGTTTGGTGTGTCGAACCACCAGAGATTGAGCTTGGCTGAATTTGTGATGACTTTGTAAATGATGCAGTTGATTTTGAAGATGATACATACTGTCAAGATGAGTCGCTTGAATTCCATCATGATGGTGGGTGATGTGATTATATTTTTTTAGGCCCTGGATCAAATGTGTTGTAGCATGTAGGGTTCCCTTTAGAGTGCCAGAGTAGAGTCTGGGAGGCCATAGAGCAATGCGTTGTCAACATCCAGATACAAGAGTATAAGGGTGTGAACCGCAGTTCTGAAGTTACTTTCTAGAGGAAACTGTTTCACACTCATTAGAAGATAGAGCTGGTAGTGTGCTCCGATATGGTGAGGCTGGGTTCTAAGGTAAATCCAAGTGACTTGGCATTCAGTGAAAATTGTAGTTTGAAGCTGTGAAGATTTGTCATTGAGCCAGGTTTGTACTTTTTCTTGTTTGCAGGAATTCTATCTTGGTGGAGTTGAGCTTCAGCTATAGGCTGAAAATTCTGGTGTAGATGATGTCCAGACATTTTTTGAGATGTTGGTTTTCTGAAACAGAGGAGGCTTTCAAGTATAATTGTGCATCATCGACATATTGGTTAGTATTGATGTTGTTATTCATGAGTAGAGCACCAAGCATCAATGTAGAGGCTGAAGATGACAGGGGACAGTATGGTACCCAGGGGGACTCCATGGGTGATTGAGATGTTTTGAGGCCATGTGAACAACGAGGTGTCAGTTGGAAGGTAGGAGGAAAACAAGTGGACATTGCTGCTTAATCCCATTTAAGACTTCAGTGTGCATATGAGGGTGTGGTGGTTGACTGTGTCGAAGGTATCTGAGAGTTCCAGCAATATCAGGAGGCAGGGGTCATTTCTTCTGTGGCCAGGAGGGCACAGATGTCTACTATGTGTAAGGTAGCTTTTTCCATGCTGCAGCATGATTTGAAGCCAGACTGATAGTCATACAGGCTATGGTTAACATTAATGTGATCCTGGAGTTGAACATAGACTGCTTTTTACACTGAGGAAGGTGTTAATGACATTTCATTTTTCTGTAGGGTGAGCAGTAGATGGGTCCAGCAGAGGGTCAATACAGTCATTGATTGTCTTGAAAAGCTTTCTGCTTCTGTTGTTGTCTTCATTGATGGTGTTTGTATAGTACTTTGTTTTGGGCTGATGTGATGAACTGTCTGCATTTTGGGTGAAGGGACTTCAGTATCGTAAGGCCATCAGGAGTTATGTTTTTCTCTTATTTTCACTCCTGTCTGCAGATATATATCGCTTGTCAAGAGATCTTTAGAGAACCAGCGTGCTGAAGGCTTTACTTTGCACTTGCGTCTTCTTAAGCCAGCTGGTGTCATGCAGGTCTGCATGGCAGTTAGAGCTCAGCTCATTCACAAAGAGCAGATCTGCTCCCTGCCACCTGATAAGTGAAAGCAGCAAGATTTTTGTCAGGGTCCAGGGCTGTCTTACAGCTTTGCAGGTGCATAAGGGTGGATGGTTGGTTGTGCTTGAAAGAGTCATCACTCTGAAACACGACGGCAAGCAAGATGTTGCAATGAGATAAGAGTTTTCTCCTTACATCTGTGCAGGATGTACATCTCATGAGTTTGACCAACTGTTCCAACAGGTGTGCTCAGGTACCAGCACCTAACCCAATATGTAATTTTTAATGCAGGTAAGTGAGCACCAGACAAAAACATCTGAAAATTCCACACTAGATACAGTTGTTATTTAATTGATAGCAATAATTAATGGAATAGCAGCACTATTATTCGAGCATAGATAATATCACATAAAAGTTCCATAAATTCAAAACTATCACAAGAGTGCAAACTATATAAATTAACTTATTTATGTCCCCACAAAGTGATGTCGGAGACTTCTTGTTGGCATTCGCAACCAATATCAGTACACAGCAGAGGAATGGACAGCTGAGCCACACGCAGATGTATGCATTACTGTCAGAATTCCCACAGATGTCTGGTGTTACAGTTGTTTATCACTCACAAGGTGGCAGTGGTTCTCATTGATCAAAAGCATAGACATTGATGTATTTATTATAGTTTTGTCCAAGCTCCAGCAATTTGTTCATGTGTGTAAGGAAATGCTTTCCTTGGCACGGTTGCCCCCTGACTTTTTGCCTTTTGTTGATGTCAGTTATGATTGAAAGTGTACTGGGACCCTGCTAACCAGGTCCCAGCACCAGTGTTCTTTCCCTAAATTGTACCATTGTTCCCACAATTGGCACAGCCCTGGCACACAGATAAGTGCGTTGTAAATCGTACCTCTGGTACCAAGGGCCCTGTTGCCAGGGAAGGTCTCTTAGGGCTGCAGCATGTTTTATGCCACCCTGGGCACCCCTCACTCAGCACATGCACACTGCCTCACAACTTGTGTGTGCTGATGGGGGAGAAAATGACTAAGTCGACATGGCACTCTCCTCAGGGACTGTGGCATAGGTAAGTCACCCCTGTAGCAGGCCTTACAGCCCTAAGGCTGGGTGCACTATACCACAGGCGAGGGCATAAGTGCATAAGCACTATGCCTCTGGAGTGTCTAAGCAAAACCTTAGACATGGTAAGTGCAGGGTAGCCATAAAGAGTATATGGTCTGGGAGTTTGTCAAACACGAACTCCACAGTTCCATAATGGTGTCACTGAAATCTGGGAAGTCTGGTATCAATCTTCTCAGTACAATAAATGCACACTGATGCCAGTGTGGGATCTATTGTAAAATACACCCAGAGGGCATCTTAGAGATGCCCCCTGAACACCAATCCTACTCCTAGTGCTAGGCTGACCAGTTTCTGCCAGCCTGCCACAACCAGACGAGTTTCTGGCCACATGGGGTGAACGCCTTTGTCACTCTGTGGCCAGGAACAAAGCCTGTACCGGATGAAGGTGCTTCTCACCTCCCCCTGCAGGAACTGTAACACCTGGCAGTGAGCCTCAAAGGCTCACCCCTTTTGTTACAGTGCCCCAGGCCATCCCAGCTAGTGGAGATACCCGCCCCTCTGGCCACTGCCCCCACTTCTGGCGGCAAGGCTGGAAGAGATAATAAGGAAAACAAGGAGGAGCCACCCACCAGTCAGGACAGCCCCTAAGGTGCCCTGAACTGAGGTGACTCCTGCCTTTAGAAATCCTCCATCTTGAAATTGGAGGTTTCCCCCAATCGGAATAGGGATGTGGCCTCCCCCACCCATCAGGAAGGAGGCACAAAGAGTATGTAGCCACCCTCCTGGACAGTAGCCTTTGGCTACTGCCCCCCCCAACCTAAACACACCCCCTAAATTTAGTATTTAGGGGTGACCCTGAACACAGGAAATCAGATTCCTGCATCCTAAGAAGGACTGCTGATCTGAAAGTTCCACAGAGATGACCAAGATGACAACTGACTTGGCCCCAGCCCTACTGGCCTGTCCCCAGACCCCAAGAACCTGCACAGCGACACATCTGACACGGACTAGTGACCTCTGAGGACTCAGAGGACTGCCCTGAACCCGAAGGACCAAGAAACTCCTGAGATCAGCGGCACTGTTCAAAAACTGCAACAACTTTGCAACTTTCAAAGAGCTCTCTCTTCCCGCCGGAAGCGTGAGACTTCACACTCTGCACCCGACGTCCCCTGCTCAAGCTCCAGAGAACTAACACCGCAGAGAGGACTCCCAGGTGACTACGACGGCATGAGTACCCTGAGTCGACTCCCCTGTGACGCCTGCAGAGAGGATCCAGAGGCTTCCCCTGACCGCGACTGCCTGGTAACAACGAACCAGACATCTGGACCCAGCACTGCTCCCACAGCCCTCGGGACCGAGAGGAACCACCCACCAGTGCAGGAATGACCAGCAGGAGGACCTCTTACCAGCCCAGTTGGTGGCTGGCTCGAGAAGCCCCCCCTGTGCCCTGCCTGCATCACCTAAGTGACCCCCGGGTCCCTCCATTGCTTTCTATAGCAAACCTGATGCCTACTTTGCACACTGCACCCGGCCGCCCCTGTGCCGCCAAGGGTGTGTTTTGTGTGCCTGTGTCCCCTCCTCCTCCCCTCCCTCCAGTGCTCTATAAAACCCCCCTGGTCTGCTCCCCGAGGATGCAGGTACTTACCTGCTAGCAGACTGGAACCGGAGCACCAATATTCTTCGTAGACGCCTATGTGTTTTGGGCCCTCATTTGACCTCTGCACCTGACCGGCCCTGTGTTGCCGGTGACTTTGGGGTTGCCTTGAATCCCCAACGGTGGGCTGCCTATGCACAGGAGACTGACTGTGTAAGTGCTTTACTTACCTGAGAAACCCAACCAAAGTTACCTCCCCCTGGAACTGTTGATTTTTGCAGTGTCAACTTTTAAAATAGCTTATTGCTATTTTAACTAAAACTGTGTACATCTGCTTTGGATCAAAGTTCTATACTTACCTTTGTGAAGTACCTTGCATTTTATGTACTTACCTCAAATCCTGAATCTTGTGGTTCTAAAATAAATTAAGAAAATATATTTTTCTACATAAAAACTATTGGCCTGGAGTAAAGTCTTTGAGTGTGTGTTCCTCATTTAATGCCTGTGTGTGTACAACAAATGCTTAACACTACCCTCTGATAAGCCTACTGCTCGACCACACTACCACAAAAATAGAGCAATAGTATTATCTTATTTTGCCACTATCAACCTCTATGGGGAACCCTTGGACTCTGTGAACCCTATCTCTCACTTTGAGATAGTATATACAGAGCCACCTTCCTACATTGGTGGATCAGCGGTGGGGTCTAAGACTTTGCATTTGCTGGACTACTCAGCCAATACCTGATCACACAACTAAATTCCAAAAATTAGAAACTGATTTTTTTACAATTTGACTATTTTTTAAAAATAAAATAAAAGTCCTGCTAGGGCCTTGTCTATGTCCCTGTTAGCATTTCTTTCTAAGTTTAAAAGTTTGGATTTAAGTTCTAGAAGTAGTTTTTAGATTCTTTAAAAGTAATCCCAACTTTTAGAGTGATAAATGTCAAATACAGATGAGATGGTGATGGAACTCCACCTCACCCCTTACCTGCATCTAGGGATGTCAGAGTTAAGGCGACTCTGTAAACTCAAAAAGATAAAAACTTGGTCCAACCCTACAAAAGTAAAGCTCCAGGAGCTTTTGGCAGAGTTCATAAGGGACCACCCCTCTGAGGATACTCCTTCAGATGGGGAAGTTAGTGACCAGGAGGAAGATCTCCCTCCTCCTGTCCTGAATAGGGAGAACAGGGTTCCTCAAACCCTGACTCCACAAATCAGTCAGAGCGACTGGTTCTTCCACAGGGGAGACCAGTACCTCTGGAAGCATTGCGGGCAGCCTCAATGAAGAGGACCTCCTGTTAGCCAGGATGTCCAAAAGATTGGCTTTGGAGACACAGCTCCTAGCCATAGAAAGGGAAAGACAAAAGATGGGTTTAATTCCCATCAATGGTGGCAGCAACATAAATAGGGTCAGAGAGAATCCTGACATCCTAAAAATCCCCAAAGGGATTGTACCAAAATATGAAGATGGTGATGACATCACCAAGTGGTTCACAGCTTTTGAGAGGGCTTGTGCAACCAGAAAAGTAAACAGATCTCACTGGGGTGCTCTCCTTTGGGAAATGTTCACTGAAAAGTGCAGGGATAGACTCCTCCCACTCTCTGGTAAAGATGCAGAATCTTATGACCTCATGAAGGCTACCCTGATTGAGGGCTTTGGATTCTCAACTGAGGAGTACAGAATTAGGTTCAGTGGGCCTCAAAAATCCTCGAGCCCGACCTGGGTTGATTTTGTTGACGTCTCAGTCAAAACATTAGATGGGTGGATAACTGGCAGTGGTGTAAATGATTATGATGGGCTGTATAACTTGTTTATGAAAGAACATCTGTTAAGTAATTGTTTCAGTGACAAACTGCATCAACATCTGTTAGACCTAGGTCCAATTTTTCCCCAAGAATTGGGAAAGCAGGCAGACCATTGGGTGAAGACTAGGGTGACCAAGACTTCCTCAGGGGGTGACCAAAAGAAAGGGTTCACAAAACCTCCCTAGGGAAAGAGTGGTGACGCATCCAAGGGCGAAAGTAAAGAGTCTTCTACAGGGCCCCAAAAACCTGCTCTTCACAGTCCACAAATGGGGGTATAAGGGTAAAAACTTTGATCCCAAGAATGCCTAGTGTCGAATATGTAGTCAGTATGGGCACCAAACTGGAGACCAGGCCTGTTCCAAGAAAAGTCCCACAACAAATACTACTCCAGATAGCACTGGAATAGCTAGTCTACAGGTGGGATCAACAGTGTGCCCAGAGCAAATCGGAGTTCACACTGAAGCTACATTAGTCTCTGAGGGTGGGATGGATTTAGCCACACTTGCTGCGTGGCCGCCTAACATGCAAAAATACAGGCAGCAGCTCTTAATGGGACTGGAGTGGAAGCCCTGAGGGAATACAGGTGCCAGTGTCACAATGGTGACAGACAAACTGGTTTCCCCAGGACAATACCTGGCTGGACAGACCTATCCAGTCACTAATGCTGACAGTCAAACTAAAGTCCATCCCATGGCAATGGTAACTTTAGAATGGGGAGGGGTCACTGGCCTGAAACAGGTGGTAGTCTCTACAATTCTAGTTGAATGTCTGCTATGGAATGATCTGGAGTCCTCAGCATGGGCTGAGGGCTCAAGACCCATGCAGCCATGCTGGGTATCCCTGAACTGGTGTGTGTCAAGACAAGGGCACAAAGCAGGGCTCAGGGTGAAAAAGAATTGTTGGAGTCTAGAATAATGGCCCAACCTTCCAAGAGAAAAGGAAAGAAGACTGGGGAACCAGCTTCAACACAGCACATGAAACAGAACCTCTTTTCCTAGGAAGATGTTCTATCCCCTGAGGGAACTGAGTCCATGGAGCTGGAGCCTTACCAGGTTGAGCTCTTTGGCCCAGGCGGACCCTTAAGGGAACCGCTGTGTAAGGGGCAAGAAACTTGTCCCTCTCCAAGGCCTAAGACAGCAAGCAGCTGAGTAAGAAAAAAGGAACTGTCAGTGGAACCCACTGGGTCTATTTGGAAGACGGGCTCCTTTACACTGAGGCAAGAGATCCAGAACCTGGTGCCACTAGGGGAGTGGTAGTGTCTCAGGAGTTTAGGGAGTTAATTCTGACCTTAGCCCATGACTTTCCCCTTGCTGGGCATTTGGGACAAACCAAGACATGGGAGAGATTAGTCAACCATTTCTACTGGCCCAATATGTCCCAGAAGGTAAAGGAGTTTTGCACCTCCTGTGTCACCTGTCAAGCCAGTGGTAAGACAGGTGGCCAGCAAAAGCCCCCCCCTTATTCCACTTCCAGTGGTGGGGGTCCCCTTTGAAAGAGTGGGAGTGGACATAGTGGGTCTACTGGAACCTCCCACAGCATCAGGGGACCAGTATATCCTGGCAGTAGTAGATCATGCTACCAGGTGCCCTGAAGCAATTCCCATTAGGTCCACTACTGCCCCTGCAGTAGCTAAAGCATTTATTGGTATTTTTACCAGAGTGGGATTTCCTAAGGAGGTTGTTTCTGACAGAGGTACCAACTTGATGTCAGCTTACCTAAAGCACATGTGGAATGAGTGTGGGGTGACCTACAAATTCATCACACCATATCATCCACCAACCAATGGTCTTTTGGAGAGATTTAACAAGACATTGAAGGGCATGATCATGGGGCTCTCTGAAAAACTCAAAAGGATATGGGATGTCCTCTTGCCATGCTGCTTTTTGCCTACAGAGAGGTGCCACAGAAGGGAGTAGGGTTTTCTCCCTTTGAACTTCTGTTTGGCTATCCTGTTAGGGGACCACTGGCACTTGTAAAAGAAGGCTGGGAGAGACCTCTCCATGAGCCTAAACAAAGATGTGGTGGACTATGTACTAGGCCTACGTTCAAGGATGGCAGAGTACATGGAAAAGGCAAGCAAAACCCTTGAGGCCAGCCAACAGCTCCAGAAGTTTTGGTATGACCAAAAGGCTGCTATGGTTGAGTTTCAGCCAGGGCAGACAGTCTGGGTTCTGGAGCCTGTGGCTCCCAGGGCACTTCAGGACAAATGGAGTGGCCCTTACCCAGTGCTAGAGAAAAAGTCAGGTCACTTACCTGGTGGACCTAGGCACTAGTAGGACCCCAAAGACGGTGATCCATGTTAACCACCTCAAACTCTTTCATGACAGGGCAGATGTAAACATGTTAATGGTTACAGATGAGGACCAGGAAGCAGAGAGTGAACTTCTCCTCCCTGATCTCCTCTCCACTGACCCTAAAGATGGCTCAGTAGATGGAGTGATCTATTCAGACACCCTCTCTGGCCAACAGCAGGCTGACTGCAAGCAAGTCCTCCAGCAGTTCGCTGAGCTCTTTTCCTTGACCCCTGGTCAGACACACCTGTGTACCCATGATGTGGACACAGGAGACAGTATGCCTGTCAAGAACACAATATTCAGACAGTTTGACCAAGTTAAGGAAAGCATGAAAGTGGAAGTCCACAAGATGCTGGAATTGGGAGTCATTGAGCACTCTGACAGCCCCTGGGCTAGCACAGTGGTCTTAGTCCCCAAACCTCACACCAAAGATGGCAAGAAAGAGATGAGGTTTTGTGTGGACTACAGAGGGCTCAACCCTGTCACCAAGACAGATGCTCACCCCATCCCAAGGGCAGATGAGCTCATAGACAAATTAGGTGCAGCTAAATACTTAAGTACCTTTGACTTGACAGCAAGGTACCGGCAAATAAAAATGGCACCTGGAGCAAAAGAGAAAACAGCATTCTCTATACCTGATGGGTACTACCAGTTTACTGTGATGGCCTTTGGCTTAAGGAATGCCCCTGCCACCTTCCAAATGTTGGTGAATCAGGTCCTTGCTGGCTTGCAGTCCTTTAGTGCAGCTTATCTTGATGCTATTGCTGTCTTTAGCTCCAACTGGCAGGATCACCTGGTCTACCTGAAGAAGGTTTTGCAGGCCCTGCAAGCAACAGGCCTCTCTATCAAGGCATCTAAATGTCAGATAGGGCAGGGTACTGTGGTTTACTTGGGACACCTTGTAGGTGGAGGTGAAGTTCAGGCACTCCAACCCAAGATTCAGACGTAGCTCCAAAAACCCAGACTCAAGTCAGGGCATTCCTTGGCTTGACTGGGTACTATAGGAGGTTTGTGAAGGGATATGGATCAATAGTGACACCCCTCCCAGAACCCACCCCTAAGAAAATGCCCAAGAAAGTGAACTGGACCGTGGACTGTCAAAACTCCTTTGACACCCCGAAGCAAGCTATGTGTACAGCACCACGTTTGAAAGCTCCAGATTATTCTAAGCAGTTCATAGTGCAGACTGATGCCTCTGTGCATGGGATAGGAGCAGTCCTGTCCCAAACAAATCATGATGGCCTTAACCAGCCTGTTGTTTTCATTAGCAGGAGGTTACTCCCCAGGGAGCAGCGTTGGAGTGCCATTGAGAGGGAGGCCTTTGCTGTGATTTGTCCCTGAAGAAGTTGAGACCATACCTTTTTTGTACTCAATTCACAGTTCAAACTGACCACAGACCTCTCAGATGGCTGATGCAAATCAAATGAGAAAACCCTAAACTGTTGAGGTGGTCCGTATTACCACAGGGAATGGACTTTGTAGTGGAACACAGACCTGGGACTGCCCATGCCAGTGCTGATGGCCTTTCCAGGTTCTTCCACTTAGAAATTAAGACTCTCTTGGGAAAGGTTGGTCTCATCCTCTTTAGTTTGGTGGGAGGGGGGGGGGGGGGGGGGGGGGGTGTAAGGTAATGCCTTCCTTGGCATGGATACTCCATGACTTTTTGCCTTTTCTTGATGTTGTGAATGAAAGTATGCTGGGACCTTGTTAACCAGGCCCGAGCACCAGTGTTCCTTCCCTAAATTGTACCTATGTTCCCTCATTTGGCACAGTGCTGGCACACATAAGTCCCTTGTAAATGGTATCTCTGGCCAAGGGCCCTGTTACCAGGTGAGGTCTCTAAGGGCGGCAGCATGTATTATGCCACCCTGGAGACCCCTCACTCAGCACAGACACACTGACTCACAGCTTGTGTGTGCTGATGGGGAGAAAATGACTAAGTCGACATGGCACTCCCCTCAGGGTGCCATGCCAACCTCTCACTGCCTGTGGCATAGGTAAGTCACCCCTCTCGCAGGCCTTACAGCCCTAAGGCAGGGTGCACTATACCATAGGTGAGGGCATACGTTCATGAGCACTATACCCCTACAGTGTCTAAGCAAACCCTTAGACATTGTAAGTGCAGGGTAGCCATAAAGGGTATATGGTCTGGGAGTTTGTCAAACATGATCTCCACAGTTCTATAATGGCTACACTGAAACGGGGAAGTTTGGTATCAAACTTCTCAGCACAATAAATGCACACTATTGCCAGTGTGGGATTTATTGTAAACTACACACAGAGTGCATCTTAGAGATGCCTCCTGAACACCAGTCCGACTCCTAGTGCTAGGCTGACCAGTTTATGCCAGCCTGCCACAACCAGAGGAGTGTCTGGCCACATGGGGTGAGTGCCTTTGTCACTCTGTGGGCAGGAACAAAGCCTGTACTGGGTGGAGGTGCTTCTCACCCCTCCCCCATCCCCCCCCCCCTTGCAGGAACTGTAACCCCTGCAGTGAGCCTCAAAGGCTCATACCTTTTGTTACAGCACCCCAGGGCATCCCAGCTAGGGGAGATGTCTGCCCTTCCGACTGCTGCCCCCACTTTTGGCGGCAAGGCTGGAGGAGATAATGAGGAAAACCAGGAGGAGCCACCCACCTGTCAGGACACCCCCTAAGGTGCTCTGAACTGAGGTGACTCCTGCCTTTAGAAATCCTCAATCTTGAGGCTGGAGGATTACCCCAATAGGAGTAGGGATGAGCCCCCCCCCTCCCCTCAGGGAGGAGACCCAGAGGGTGTAGCCACCCTCCAGGACCGTAGCCATTGGCTACTGCCCCCTAGACCTAAACACCCCCCTAAATTTAGTATTTAGGGCCGACCCTGAACCCAGGAAATCAGATTCCTGCAACCTACAACAAGGACGACTGCTGACTTGAAAGCGCCGCAGAGACGACGGAGATGACAACTGACTTGGCCCCAGCCCTACCGGCCCGTCTCCAGACTCAAAGAACCTGCACAGCAACGCATCCAACCGGGACCAGCAACCTCTGAGGACTCTAAAGACTGCCCTGAACCCAAAGGGCCAAGAAACTTCCGAGAACAGCAGCACTGTGTAAAAACTGCAACAATTTTGCAACTTTAAAGCAACTTTCACAGAACTCTCTTCCTGCCGGAAGCGTGACACTTCTCACTTGGCACCCGAAAACCCCCCCCCCCCCCCCCCCCCCCCCCCCCCCCTGCGCGCGCGCGAGTTCCAGAGAACTAACACGGCAGGTAAGACTCCCAGGTGACTATGACAACGTGAGTACCCCGAGTCGACCCCCCCTTCCCCCCCCCCCCCAGCAAACCCCACAGCGATGCCTGCAGAGAGGATCCAGTGGCTCCCCCTGACCGCATTTGCCTGGTAACAAGGAACCCGATGCCTTGTCCCAGCACTGCACCTGCAGCCCCCAGGACTGAGAGGAAACCGCCACCAGTGCAGGAATGACCAGCAGGCGGACCTCTTCCTAGCCCAGTCGGTGGCTGGCCTGAGAAGCCCCCTTATGCCCTGCCTGCATCACATAAGTGACCCCCAGGTCTCTCCATTGCTTTCTATAGCAAACCCGGTGCCTACTTTGCACACTGCACCCGGCCACCCCTATGCCGCTCAGGGTGTGTTTTGTGTGCATGTTTGTGTCCCCCCCCCCCCCAGTGCTGTGCAAACCCTCCCACCCCTGCCCCCCACCCCCCCCCCACCAGTCTGCTCCCCGAGGACACAGGGACTTACCTGCTAGCAGACTGGAACCGGAGCAACCCTGTTCTTCATAGGCACCTATGTGTTTTGGGCGCTCCTTTGACCTCTGCACCCGACCGGCCCTGTGTTGCTGGTGCGGTGACTTTGGGGTTGCCTTGAACCCCCAATGGTGGGCTGCCTATGCTCAGGAGACTGAACTTGTAAGTGCTTTACTTACCTGAGAAACCTAACCAAACTTGCCTCCTCCAGGAACTGTTGATTTTTGCACTGTATCCACTTATAAAATAGCTTATTGCTGTTGTAATTAAAACTGTGTGTACTACTGCTTTGAATCAAAGTTCTGTACTTACCTGTGTGAAGTACCTTGCATTTCATGTACTTACCTCAAATCTTGTGCTTCTAAAATAGATTAAGAAAAGAGATTTTTCTATATAAAACCTATTGGCCTGGAATTGTCTTTGAGTGTGTGTTCCTCATTTATTGCCTATGTGTGTACAACAAATGTTTAACACTACCCTCTGATAAGCCTGCTGCTCGACCACACTACCACAAAAATAGAGCATTAGTATCAGCTAATTTTGCCACTATCAACCTCTAAGGGGAACCCTTAGAGTCCGTGCATACTATCTCTCACTTTGAGATAGTACATACAGAGTTAACTTCCTATAATGTGAAACCATCTGTCCTTGTGAAGCAGTTGTCCATCTTCTCCTATTGTCAGTGGGAACCAGTTACGTGTTCCAAACCAGGCTTCTGTCCTTATCAAAGACTTATAAGTGCCTACTTGTAAGGGAGCCCCGTTTCCCCACAAAATGTTCTCGGTTGTGATCAACTGACCAGGTAAGGCAAAAACAGCCAATATATCTAGCTAGCTTCAGAAATGCTTGGCAACATGTATATTGGCAAAGGCTATATGTTTAGAACGCGTTGAGCAAATGCAGCCTGTCTTCACATCGGCAAGACTGTATTAACTAAGCTAAGTTGACCCTTGCATTACATCTAGATTCATGTATTTCACCATCCAAGTCTTTCATCTGTAAATGGAATGTCATTTATCTGAGTAATACAAACTCCCATTATTTACAGAGCTTTTTTTTTTTTTAAGATGCTTTAATTATTATGCCATCCTGAACCTATTTTTCACCCCCTGAGAATCCTTTCATACACGCTTTGAGATCCACTAAACATATCCTGATGAACTAGCATATCTTTTTAGATGCTACTGTAACTCTGCTTATATCAGGGCTTCGATGTTCAGCCCCACAGCATTATATTTTGAAGTTTAAGTCCCAGCCGAGACTTCCTCATCCTCATGGCTGCTAACCATGAGCTCATCATTTGTTGTCCCCATCAAAATGTATGTTAAAGCAGATATTGTGTAATCACTAAATGTACCCTGTGCTGCTTCGTTTTGGGATCAGGCTCCCCACTCTGCTCTTTGCGGGTGGCTGGGCAGATGAGTGGTTCTCCCTTCATTCATGGCACAAGGATCATTGACAGAATAGCAAAAATATAAATATTGTGTAGACTGAATATTGTGTCAAAAATATCCTGGAGCAAAATATTGAGAAGGTAAGTATAGATTTGCTATTCTTAACTCCACATCTCATTTATTTATATATATATATATATATATATATATATATATATATTTTATTCGATGGCATGTGTAGCTGCAGATACACATGCTGTGCACTGTTCCTGCCATCTAGTGTTGGGCTCGGAGTGTTACAAGTTTTTTTCTTCGAAGAAGTCTTTTCGAGTCACGGGACCGAGTCGGGTTCGGACGTGTTCCTCTTCGCTCCGTAATTCGAATCGGTAAACTTAGAAAATCATCGAAATTCGTCGGTATTGTTTACGTTCGGGACCGGTTTAGTTTCATCACATCGGCACCGACAACAAGACTGCTAGGGTGGCCCTTGGGGGCTTCCGCACTTCACCGAGGCCTGGTCGGCCCGACCACACCTGTCGTCGAAGACTAATAGACCGGACCCCTTCTGTTTCTGTCCCAAGTGTCACGCCAAGTATCCTTATACAGACCAGCATCGGGTCTGTAACCTGTGCTTATCGCCCGAGCACAGAGAGGATACTTGTGAGGCCTGCCGAGCGTTTTGATCCAAGAAGACTTTAAGGGATCGACGTGCAAGACTACAGATGGCGTCGAAGCCGAAACAACATCTCGACGTCTAGGAAGAGATGCAGATATCCATCCAAGGATCGGACTCGGATGAATCTGACGGCGCCCAGCCACTTGCTATTGGGGACGCTGTCAGGCGGGTAGGTGTAATGGCCTACGAACGACTGAATCAATGTAAGTGAAAACTCTCCCCATTTTTTCCACTAACTCACGCGGACCGGCTGGGGATTAGAAATTACTATTTACCTTAGTCTGGCGCTCCCGCTAAGTTGATGGGTCAATTGGATCTGCATTTAGGCGACCGTATGCCACATTCTCAGGTCTTTTATCATTAATTGGTTTGACAACTAGGTTTTAGCAACTTCTAAGTACTTTTGTGAGCCTACTCCCCGATTGGGCATTGATTTTAGGCTTTTTATAAGGGGCATTTTCCATCCTCACCATGCACCATGTTATACTGCCACGAATAATGTTTTTTGATAACAAGTATTGGTTTATTATGACTGATGTTTTACTGGATAGTGATAGAATTGTCATCACAACGGATTTTAGCTGTCGTAGATTCATAAGATGATTAGAGTTGATACTCGATTATAGGTGTTCTAATTTTCGTTATTTTTGCAACAAAATTACTGTTAACATTAATTTTTACGACTACCATAAACATAGAATGTCAGTTCCAGTTCCTGACATGCGATTCCTAGGAGCTCTATCCTGATACCGGGGATGGTAAGCCTAATTTACTTATATCTTTTCGTGAATCATGCACTGAATTACTATATTCACTATGTTTAATTTACCTTGGACTACACTTTTTATATGTGTCCTTTGCTATGTCAAATAAGGTCGCCCTAAAAAATGAAATCAAACACATAAAAGTAAGTGACTGTTTATGTATTCCTTTCCCTAGTAGGGCTCATATTAATTTATTTTTTGGAGAAGTCAAAATTCTTTTTGGTCCTGATGAAGCGTCATTGGATCCGGCTGGACCACAAGACGGGAAACATGTAGACCTGATGACTAGAGGCACCATAACTGGTTTAATCCTCTTGTGTAATTGTTGGGAGCACGTGAGCATTATCACTCACCTTTTGACTCTCACTCCGTTTTTTATCTTGGTCTCCATCTTATTAGCACTGATTAAATTTATGATTAATATTATTTGATGGATAACCAATTTTAGTTTTTCACTCTCTCCATTGTTGCTCGGGTACTTGAATTTTGGTACTCCTTCTATATGATCTGATTCCACCTGCTACTATTAGAGCAATACGTTTAAGAGCCCCCCTCGGGGAGCCCGTTAGGCATTGTAGTTCCGGCCTAACGAGGAGCTCTCCCAATGATGAAGCCATTCATCCAGTGTGATGCTTGAGGGTTCTCGCTCCTGTTCAATTAGGTCTCCCTTCTCTTTTTCTTATTGATTGGAACAGTGTACCTCTTTTTTTTCTTTGGACTTTTTACCTGTGTGACTGATGTGAGACCTACAGGCTCACTCTTGTAAAGTTCTGCTGCCCTGTGCATAACTCATCCTTGGCCTATATCAACTTAGCATGTAGTTCTGTGCAGTACGCATATGGTGCTGTGTGTCTGTGACTACTACAATGCACGGAACACCTTTAGTTCCATTTTGGGAGACATGGGCTGACTGGAGAAGCATAATGAGGTAGAGGAATCCCCCAGACAGATTTATGGGTTGTTGCCTTTCTGAGAGATGGGTGGGAAACATATTAGAGGAAGGAGAGCTAGGCTGTTTAGTACATTTCAAGGGTGCTATTTGGTGGAAAGAGGCCTGGCACGTCTCTGTAAGGAGATGAGGCTGATGAGAGAATCACAAAGAGTAGTGCTTTGGGCCCTAACATAACCTTTTTGATACACATATATCTGTGGCTGACACCCATGTTTAACTTCTACTCATTCTCATGGCCTGTGTTGTGAGGCTATCAGATCTGAAACTGCTCTTGCTTTCTGGACGAAGGACAAGACCGAGCAAAGGGGACTTAAAAAAATAAATAAAATAATAATAATAAAATAAAAAAAAAGCCCCTATGCAAACTTCAGAGGCTCAGACCCGAAATCCCATTTGGTGTCTGGAAATGTATATAAGAAGGGGAACTCAAGGCCCCTGGAATTGTCAACTGTCAAGCAGCCAGTTTGGCTGTATGTTGAAAAAAGAGAAGCTCTGAAAGTAGTCTGCCTGGGACCAACGAGGGAGGCCAAGGCCTGCCATTCTTCCAGCTGGTTGAAGGGACATCACCCATGGACATTCAAGAACACCTGCGTTTAGAGCATGGTGCACCAGTGCCTGCTTACTTGCCAAGACCAATGTGCACTGTGAGAAAGAGGAGAGAGTTTGGAGGGAGCACAGTCCAGTAGGGGAATTGCGGCAAGTGAATCCGCATAGCAAGGTGTAAGGAAACGCTGCTGCGCCGATTGGGTCATTCATCGCCTGTGTGCAGGTTCACATTGGCAACCTCGTATGCCAAAGGGGGCCATCGTGAAGTTAGCTGCAGTTGCACTGATCAGGCCGTAGCCCATCGTAGAGTGAAATTGGCAACCTCATATACCAGAAGGGGCAGCTGTGAAGACTGCATGACTGTTGCGCCGATTGGCCGGTAGCCTATGTGCGAAGCAAAGTTGGTGACCCTGTTTGCCGGAGGGGGGCACCATGAAGAAGAAATGACTGCCATGTTGATCGTGCCGCCGCCCATGTGTCGAGTAAGGGGGGGGTGACCCCATATGTCACAGAGGGCCACCATAAAAGCCAAGTAATGTTGCTTGCTTCTGCAGGCGCTGAGGAACTTACACCATGATAACCTGTACGCCCTCAAAGTTCGACTGGGGGTCGAAATTCATAAATTATCCCCCACTGACTCCACCCCCCACCACAATTCTCCCACCTGTGAGAAGGACCAGAGGAACTTACTGTCTTGCCAGAGGAAGCGCTGTGGATGCCCAGCCACTGCCCCTGCAGAGCCGCAATTGCTAATTACCATCAGCAGCTGCTGCAGCCCTCCACAATGTTTTAGAGTGAAATGCTCCCAGGGACGCAACCCCTGCAGGAGTGGATAAGACTGATCAGAGGGCCGGAAAACCCAAGAGAACTTGTTCTGCCACCTAGTGGTTCAGCCACTGAAGCAGTTTTAGTTTTGGAAGAGTCTGAGTGGGACCCCTGAGACTGACTGCTAGTAGGGCTTAACCTGAATGTCGCCTATAGTGAAAGGGGAATAACCACTACTGTTAGACAGGTCTCAAAGTCCTTCCCTCTAACTATCGAAACACTAGAGCCTCAACCTGCGGGGACTGTGTGTATTATTTCTGTATGCCGTTTTTAACTCTGGAAAAAAAGCAGGACTGAAAAATATTTAGTTGCTGCTATTCGATGTATTTTGAGTTGTGAGCTTTTGTTCGCCCCTGCATCTACCTTATCCTTCACAAGTTTGACTACACAATCTGCTTGTGAATTTAGCCTGATGATAACTGATGTCTGAGGTCCCTCACTCATGTGGGCGTTTTTTCACCAATTGTACCATTCACAAAATTATGTCCCGCTGTGATTTCCCTTCCACAGTTTTCTTCCTAATAGCTAGTTAAATGCGCAGCCACAGTGTATCAGAACAGACCCTTCTGTCTCACCCCACTTCTTCTGCACTATTGGAACAATTAAGCTTGCTCTACTCTGGACAAAGCTGAATCCTTGTTATACTAATTACAGCTCACCAAATGAAGACCTGCACCCTGCCACAGTCCATTATTTATGCTACCATTTAGGGCACACAAGCTGATAACTGGCTGCAAAGTCCATTATCCTGTGCAATACCTAGACCTGTAGGAAACTTAAATACATTCCAAAGGTTGGTGGTTTAACTCCAGTTTCTAATCCCCGCCCGCAACTGCTGTCTGGATTTAGATTTTTTTTTTTTTTTAAAGTTAAATGCCAGCTTTAGTCATTACTGTTCATACCAGAACTTCCTTCTGTGTCTTCTCCATGAGCAGTAATGACATAATAAGTGCATATTTACTGTTTCTCCAAGGGTGGCCAAATATGATTAGCACAAAGACTCACTCTCGGTGCCATGTGAATAATTCCAGATAGTGACTCTATTCCAGCAAGAAATCTTTTGGCAGTGATATCCACAACAGAAAGCAGGCCAGGCCACATGAAGGAGGCATCCAGGACCTAGTTAGTAATCCCTGAGTGAGAAAACCAGAATTAGATTTCAAAAGCTAGTAACACAAGAGAGGGGAAGCATAATTAGATCTGAAAATTGGAGGCTGGAGTGCAATGGCCAGCAGTCCAGTTTGCTTAGGAATTGAGACCTTCTTTTGGTAAGGGATGTTTAATCGGAAAGCAGGGAAGTAGAACCTAGAGTACAACACAAAAGTCAATTCTTTCTCCAGAAAAGGCCGCACACTGCAAAAGACATAAAGCAACGCATATTTCTCAATAGGACAAGGCACAGTGCACAAGTGCTACCATTTGTTCTAGTACTTGGCTGACCAAGTGGCTGTCTTTGATGTGGTCTTATAGTCATTAATAGCAATAAGAACTGAAACGGGTAACTGGTAAGCCCCATCCCACTTACCACAAGAACCAGTATTGATGTGGGGGCAACAGCTTGTGACCAGGGAGCGGTTTGAATACATTACATCCGTTTTTGAGGATGCTTAGAGACACAAAAGTGAGAAAGTAGAGTATGCACTGGAAATGATTGCCATTTGTGCAGCTTCCAGCCAAGTGCCCACATAGGGTGATCGCCCAGGCTTTGATTATGTTCAGGAGCAGAGGCTGTTGAGACATAGTGAAGTCTCTCCTGTCTTTGGGTGGATTAGGGTGAACTGTGCTATACGCATTTTCTAGAGTTAACCTGCTTCATGCTTATTGAAGAAAAGGTAACAAAATGGCCTGTGGAAGACTATTGACTGGTGATCCTTGAATGACTACATTCAGAACTCCATTGTCAAGCTAAATCTCTAACTTTAGCATCACTTGCCGGTGGATTTCTAACCTATTTTGTATATATTTTTAGAATAGTGGCAAGTGCTTTAGGTACACCAGAACCAAATTAATTTACACCAAAACTAATAGCATAGTTATTGCCTTTCATTTCTTTTCTAAAAGGCTTTTTGCAATAAAAACTTACACTGAAGCACTTACATTTTGCGTGAGAACTAATGTCTCTGTAACCTATACTTCAGTAGCTTTGTACATGTAGTCTGCGGGGCTTACACTAAAAAGAAAGTAATGGAGATGTTTGTTCTGTCTTTTTTTTTATTTATTTTTTACACTTTTTGTACTGGGTTCATTTTATGTAGAGATGCAGCATACAGTCAAAGTATTTTTTAATTGATTTAATGTAGCATGTGTGGCAGTGGGACAAACGTATATTTGTCCAATACTACCATTCTTAATTCTGAGTATACATTGAATGTATTGACAATTTTACTGTGCATGTTCTAAAAATGTTTTATTGTTAAGGCCATTTGCTACAAACTATTAATGGTATGTCTTTGCAGTAAAAGACTTTGAAGACACTATAACCCAAGAACCCCTAAGGGAACCAAAGCAACCAGGAACATTTCCCAGTAGGATAAAGTTGAAGATAGGGCTTAATGTTACGTTTATATCTAGCACTGAGATCCAAACATATATGGGTTTGATTCTCAGCCCCAAAAGCTGATAAGCATTTCTGATTTTCATTATCTATCTCTGTTTAGTATGCACTATATTTTAATGACATGTAATAAAGATTGTTTTTTTTTAAGAAAATAACTGGCTGAACATTTAAGTTATTATGTAATATCCAAATGCTCTTTCTGAGTGTCTTACTAACCCCACATCCTAGAGTAAGCCTTGGCTGCTCGGCCCTGCTATCCTGAGCCAGTCAAGTTTTTAAAGAGAATCGTTGATAATTCAGCTTGAGTGCAACAATACGGTGTCACAGGTCACCAGTGTTAAACAACAATAACTGTCAAAATGATTGCTAATCAACCTTTCACTGCTCTGCGACCCCAAAACCAACCTTTGGATCAGATTGCATCAATAGAAGAGCTCTTCCTTGTGGACACCACTGCACTTACTTTTCACACCCTTCAGGCACAATGAACCCAAATGCTTTCTCACTACACCCTCTTCTTCCCTCCTGTCTCATCCCCATATATACACGTCATCTTTCCACTGCCCACTTATGTTCTAATATCAAAGGAAGTATCTTTTTGTAAAAAGTGGAGCAGATCTGGCATTCGAATGACAGTGGGCGGAGCCACATGGGAAGCTGTAATCTAGAGATCATCAGTTAACTACCACAATCTGATTGTACGGAGAAAACCACAAGATTCTAGAAGAAAGATACAGGTGCAAAACCTAGACAGTTTGGCCTTATAAAGGCATGCTGATCGCTTGCTTACAAGAGATCACTTGAGTGCGGTTCTCTATGTGGGGTACTTTTGTACACAATGCTCTGTTAGCGAACTTTGATAGCATTTTCCAGCATCTGTCTCTTGAAGTGAAAAAAAATTTATATTTCTATTCCTAGGTGATGAAGCCTAAAGATGATTGAGTATGGTTATCTACAGTAGCTCTGCGGCTCCCTGTGGACCATGCAGTTATGCAAAGCATTGGCCTAGGGAACTGAGCACATAGCAACTCTACAGAGCCACAGGAATAGCATAAAGGCTCACTTTACATTGAAGCAACCATGGTTCCCTTTTCACCATCTGTGTGCATTATGAATGAAACCGTATTGAATAGCTCTCCTTCAACAAACTATACAGGTATTAGAGGTCCGATGTAAGTGGTCAAGCTAACAGTTTTTGTCCTCTTGCAGTGTATGTTAGTCTTCATCATCAGTGGCTTGATCATTCTGGCGTATTGCTCCCAGGCCAGCAATGAGCGCACCTATCAGGAGGTGGTGTGGGCCGTGTGCGGCAAGGCAGCTGGAGTCCTTTGTGAGATTGCTATTGCTGTCTACACCTTCGGCACCTGCATCACCTTTCTTATTATCATCGGCGACCAGGAGGATAAGAGTAAGTAAGGGGGGAAAAGAGGAATCTCAACCACAATCCCTAGCCCTTCAAGCTTGGGAAAATACACAGTGATGCTCCATGTAATTTCACCGCCCTCAGATGAGTTTGTTGTACTGTTTCTCCACCTTTCTCTTTTCCTCCAGTCATTGCGGCTATTGTGAAGGCTGAGGCTGGATCCTCTGAAGGCAGTAATTGGTACACCGACCGCAAGTTCACCATCAGTGTTACCGCCATCTTGGTAGTCTTGCCCTTGTCAATCCCTAAAGAGATTGGCTTCCAGAAGTATGCCAGGTGAGAGGATGACAAACATGCTTGGAGGTTCTTTGTAGTATTTTGAGCTAGTCCGATAGGGATGTGCAGCCCTCAATTATCCTCCTTTATTTTGCCAGTGCTCTTCAGTCTCTGATTGCAACCTGCCCTGGTACTTCAGTACACTGCCAGTGCACCTGATTCCATTGCTGCAGAATCCACTGACACTGCAGTATATACCTTTAGAGCACTTGTGATGCCACCCCTGATATCTTTGCATAATTCGCATAACTCGACAGTGAGCATCAGTCTTTATTTGCAGTAGATGTGATATTATGTTCTATTACTGAGATATTCTGAGGTCTGTCAGTGCTTACCGTTCGTGGAAGCAGCACTTTGCATAGTTACCTAAAATACAGCAATCCCCAAAGTGCTTCAGAACTGTCTTTGTCTTCAGCTGTGATAATGTTTCCTTACTATGATCCCCAGAGCACTACCAGTATATCTTGGGTTTGGCCAGCAGCACTCCACAGGGCATGGAACCACATTTTGTGTTTGTACTTCAATCTTCAGTCTCTCTGGGCTTGGATATTCTGGACTCATTTGATCTTTCCTTCTGTCTCTTACTTACAGTGCCTTGAGTGTGATTGGCACCTGGTACGTCACCGTCATTATCATCATCAAATACTTCTGGCCCAATGAAGGTGTATCTCCGGGGCTCATTCCTTCAAGGTATTTGTGCGTGCTCCTGTAATTTCTTCAGGGGCTGTCCCTTCGTTATCACATTTGTGCTTTTCTCTGAACTTTTCTCCATGGAATCCAGTGACTTTAAAGTTTCTTTAAAAATGATAGTACTTAAGGATCTCTGCTCTGATATGAGCCTTGCTCACACTAGTTTTTGCATGAGTCAGTCTAACTTGTCAAGTGCAACACAATATGTAAATAGTAAAAAAGGACTGTATGTGAGTAAAACATCAACAACATAGACTAAGTAAAGGGAATACGTCCTAAATCATAAGCAACATATTCTGCAAAAATGAACACGGTCCTGATAAATGATTCGCTCATAAGAAACCAGTATCTTATACCACAAATGTATATGTAAGAGGTTTTAAAAATACATTAAAGCCACACGTACGTACACCACAGTGTAATAATACTACAATTATAGAATGATCTACGAAACGCATTGGTGTTGTACCTTTTGAAACTAATGAACTTTGAAGTCACTGGAGTGCCCATAAGTTTACTATTAGGAAATGAAATTAATAGAATGCAGACTTCCGTAGCTGCAAACATAGTGCCCCATCCAGTGGGACACCAGCTTAGTACAGGGTTTGTATGGTCATATAAAAATGCAATTTACATGAAATAGTGAGGTGGTGTATTAACCTCACGCTAAACTCCTTCTGTTTAGCATATATTGTGTGTTAGCTACAAAGTTATATAGGCTTAAACCACAAAGCTTCCTTGTCACAAAAGGAAATTGGTAGATTACAGATGCGAGATAGGTAATGTGCAGGTGATTTCCTCAACTCTGTAAGACATTATCACTGTTGAACGCGATAGCATTTCCCAAATGATATAGTACATAACTATATATTAGTAACATAATCAACTAGATATAGGGTTTTGTACAAAGTGTTTGTTTGACAGAAACCAATCCAAATAAATTTTGCACTTGCAGGCTCCATACGAAGAACTTTTTAAAGTATCCAAGCACGATATGTATAGGTTCACAAATGTAATTTCTCCTATTACAATCTGTATGGATGCCAACGAGAGTCTTAATTCGCTATAGCCTTCAAAAACTTGTGAAGGAACCAAAACACTTGTCAGTATTTGCACCTTGAACATTCTGGTCAGTCAGTCTTTCGGCTGCCAATGGACACATTTTGAACACTGTGATCAGAGGAGTTTTTCTCTGGTTTGGAGATACTTTCATTAGGACTAATGGTTAAATCAATGTTCTGCCATGAATAAAGACATTTAATACAAATCTATGAAACAATTATACATGAATTACTCCGCATACCTTGATTGGATGAATGAAACAGTTCTTCAGTTGACACTTGTACATGTATTTATTTCTCTCAAATACAAATTGTGTCTGAAACATATCTTGTGTTTAGTTTGTACTAATATACTTAGTAAAACATCATTTGGCTACCATGTTGAATTGTAATTTTGTTTGGTGATCTGTTTGACGCCTTTGAAAGCCCTGTGCTCGGACATATCAGATGACAAGAACAGAGAAAAGGATATTATAGAAACAGCCCTGCACATGAGTGTTTAAGCATTGGAGAAAAGTGAGTCAGAGGACCCTGAATACCAGATATAGGAAATGTGGGAGTGTTTTCAACTCTGCGTCCTAGAACTATACTGTAGGGATTAGATCAGGTAGCAGGGAGCTCGTAAACATTGCGAATTCCTATTGCTCATTGCCCTGGACATATTATTTGTAGGCAAGACCATCCGGTTTTCTTATTTATTTTGTCCTTTGGGCGAGTAGTCACAACCTGCTGCTGTACAAACCCATTGGCTGCCATTTCGCAGTACCACATTATTAATCTGTGAAAGAATATTGTTTGCAGTTGAGGTAAGGTTTGTTACCCATATATTCATGCTGTTAGAACCTGTATTTATGGTTAATTAACAGTATGTCTTTATTACAAGGGTGAGCGCTGTGAGCCCTGCTTGCCCTACTTGCCCTACTGACAGTGGTTCCAATATGGAAATGTCTACAAATGCTTGCAAAGTTTAACAATTTGAGGCTACATGCATGCTCCCAGAACACACATAAAAGCCTGGTTTAAGATTGATAATTATTTTCTTTTAAAATAAAATGCGCACAAAAAATAGCAACTATAAGAAAAATGTTTTGCTTAGCTGTACACTTTTAGATACCCGATATTTGGGACATCCTACAGCGAAATATGTTTGATGCATGCTAGGATTTCCAAAAATATTAATAATGGAAAATTAGTGTAAAACCAGTTTTGATAAGATTATGGGAAATACGAAAATATACAAACATTGTAGTTAGTTAATTCAAATAAGTATAACTTGTGCCCTAAGGTAACAATAACCCAAGCCCTTGCCATGCACAATTTTCTCATTAATAATTTCACTGGAAATTTACAGTGCTATTAGCAATTATGTCATACAAGATGTCATGAGTGACATAATAGGTGTTGTAAGGAGTATTGCATGGCGGGGGCGCGAGTTATAGTTACTTTAATGCACAAGTTAGTTACTTAAATTAAAATTTACTATAACAGCTGAATTTCTATGGTTTTGTGCGTGTAAATTCTGACCCTAGCTATAACGTCCCAGTAACCTTTGTTCTTTTCAGTGAAAATATATAGATAGCTACTTTCCTTTTTTTTTTTTTTTTAGTCAATTTCTAAGATGTGTTATATTCTTATTCCTAGCTATAATGTCCCTGTAACCTTTGGTTCTTAAAGTGAGTTTCTATGGTTTTTAATGTTGATTCCTAACTACAGCGTCCCAGTAACCTGCGTGTGCGAGGGAGTGTGTGAGTGCTTGTGTGACTGGCTGAGTGGGTGTGGGAGTGGCTGTGTTATTGTTTTGAGGGTCTGTGAGTGGGTGTGTTAATGGCTGTATCGGTGTGTGAGTAGGTGTGTGGGTCTGTGACTGAGTGTATGTGGGTTTTTATTTTTAATTATGGTGTGGATCCACAGATCCACTCGAATCCAATCGAATACGGGTGTATCCTTGGATCCTTCTGTTGCCAAAATAAAACATTTTTGGATGATTTCTTGTCCATGAAGGGTCCCTCACAGACTCCTCCATTAGTTCTGTGGTGTCAGGGTATCGCTACCCTGACCCTTCTATCACTTTTTAATTTAATTTTTTTTTCTACTGGGAACAGAGTCCTGAAACAAAATTGCAGCTGCAATTTTCCTCGGTTTGCGACCAGCCAATCACAGCATTGTTGTTGGTGTGTGGATCTGCAAATCCACCTGGATCCGTGAGGATCCGCAGCCAGTCCGCGTCCCTAGATATACAAATTTATTTTTGCTTTTAGATCTCCTGAATGGATTTACACCAAATTAGTACAAGAGCTCTTTCTGGACCAAGAGCTAACTTTCTACCAGATTTGGTGTAATTCCGTCCAGCGGTTTGGGCTGTAGTGTCTAAAATCCTGATGTGAAATTGCATGGGGAAAGCACATTGTGGGACACTGTAAGGAAATACCTCCTTGGCATGGTTACCCCCTGACTTTTTGCCTTTGCTGATACTATGTTTTGATTTGAAAGTGTGCTGAGGCCTGCTAACCAGGCCCCAGCACCAGTGTTCTTTCCCTAAATTGTGCCATTGTTCCCACAATTGGCACAGCCCTGGCACACAGATAAGTGTGTTGTAAATCGTACCTCTGGTACCAAGGGCCCTGTTGCCAGGGAAGGTCTCTAAGGGCTGCAGCATGTTTTATGCCACCCTGGGCACCCCTCACTCAGCACATGCACACTGCCTCACAACTTGTGTGTGCTGATGGGGGAGAAAATGACTAAGTCGACATGGCACTCCCCTCAGGGGCTAGTAACAAAGCCTGCACTGGGTGGAGATGCTTATCACCTCCCCCTTGCAGGAGCTGTAACACCTGGCGGTGAGCCTCAAAGGCTCACCCCCTTTGTTCCAGCACCACAGGGCATTCCAGCTAGTGGAGTTGCCCGCCCCCTCCGGCCACTGCCCCACTTTTGGCGGCAAGGCCGGAGGAGATAATGAGAAAAACAAGGAGGAGTCACTGGCCAGTCAGGACAGCCCCTAAGGTGTCCTGAGCTGAGGTGACTCTGACTTTTAGAAATCCTCCATCTTGCAGATGGAGGATTCCCCCAATAGGGATAGGAATGTGACCCCCCTCCCCTTGGGAGGAGGCACAAAGAGGGTGTACCCACCCTCAGGGCTAGTAGCCATTGGCTACTAACCCCCCAGACCTAAACACGCCCTTAAATTTAGTATTTAAGGGCTCCCCTGAACCTAGGAACTCAGATTCCTGCAACCTAAGAAGAAGAGGACTGCTGAGCTGAAAAACCCTGCAGAGAAGACGGAGACACCAACTGCCTTGGCCCCAGCTCTACCGGCCTGTCTCCCCCCTTCGGAAGAAAACTGCTCCAGCAACGCTTTCCCCAGGACCAGCGACCTCTGAATCCTCAGAGGACTGCCCTGCTCTAAAAGGGCCAAGAAACTCCCGAGAACAGCGGCCCTGTTCACCAAAGACTGCAACTTTGTTTCCAAAGAAGCAACTTCAAGACAACTGCGTTTCCCACCAGAAGTGTGAGACTTTCCACTCTGCACCCGACGCCCCCGGCTCGACTTGTGGAGAACAAACACTTCAGGGAGGACTCCCCGGCGGCTACGAGACCGTGAGTAGCCAGAGTTGCCCCCCCCCCCCCCTGAGCCCCCACAGCGACGCCTTCAGAGGTAATCCCGAGGCTCCCCCTGACCGCAACTGCCTGACTCCCAGATCCCGACGCCTGGAAAAGACCCTGCACTCGCAGCCCCCAGGACCTGAAAGATCGGAACTCCAGTGCCGGAGTGACCCCCAGGAGGCCCTCTCCCTTGCCCAGGTGGTGGCTACCCCAAGGAGCCCCCCCCTTGCCTGCCTGCATCGCTGAAAAGACCCCTTGGTCTCCCATTGATTCCAATTGAAAACCCGACGTGTGTTTGCACACTGCACCCGGCCGCCCCCGTGCTGCTGAGGGTGTACTTTTTGTGCTAACTTGTGTCCCCCCTGTGCCCTACAAAACCCCCTGGTCTGCCCTCCGAAGACGCGGGTACTTACCTGCTGGCAGACTGGAACCGGGGCACCCCCTTCTCCATTTAAGCCTATGTGTTTTGGGCACCACTTTGAACTCTGCACCTGACCGGCCCTGAGCTGCTGGTGTGGTAACTTTGGGGTTGCTCTGAACCCCCAACGGTGGGCTACCTTGGACCCAAACTTGAACCCCGTAGGTGGTTTACTTACCTGCAAGAACTAACAAATACTTACCTCCCCTAGGAACTGTGAAAATTGCAATGTGTCTAGTTTTAAAATAGCTATATGTGTTTTATTTGAAAAGTATATATGCTATTGTGATTATTCAAAGTTCCTAAAGTACTTACTTGCAATACCTTTCATGCAAAGTATTACATGTAGAATGTGAACCTATGGTTCTTAAAATAAACTAAGAAAATATATTTTTCTATACAAAAACCTATTGGCCTGGAATTGTCTCTGAGTGTGTGTTCCTCATTTATTGCTTGTGTGTGTACAACAAATACTTAACACTACCCTCTGATAAGCCTACTGCTCGACCACACTACCACAAAATAGAGCATTAGAATTATCTCTTTTTGCCACTATCTTACCTCTAAGGGGAACCCTTGGACTCTGTGCATACTATTCCTTACTTTGAAATAGTGCATACAGAGCCAACTTCCTACAGACACCGCCCCCATTTTTTTTCTCAACCCCAAACCTTTCCACACAGCAGCTGAAGTGAGTTGTGAACTAGTTTTGACAATTTTGCGAAGATTCGTCAGATGGCACTGAAGTCATTAACAAAACAAAACTATTTTCCTATGGAAACTACGTCCTAAATATAAGTACCTACTGGCGACCCCACCAGTAGGTAACTTCCCCAAATAAAGAAGGAATTGGCACTGCAACGGCAATGTTGAAGTAATCAATGCTCACGCCGAAACGCTCTTTTAGTTTCTTGGCAATAAACCCCATTCATCAAACTGCAGCTGGAGTGCTGATTCCTTCTTTATTCATGGAAGTTGAAATAAATGTGATGTGCTTGTGGACACACTTGGTGAGCACTGCCGATGTTAAGGAGCACACTAGTACCACACAAGAAGGAAATAACATGTAGATTCACTGGAAAAAAACAAAGGTTACAGGGACGTTCTAGTTAGGTTCTGAATTTACACACACAAAACCATAGAAATTGAGCTGTTCTAGTTAGTTACTTCAAGTAACCTTTACTCGTGCCATAGGGTAATTATAACGCTCCTCCTCCCATGCACAGTTTTCTCATCAATAATTTCACTGCAAACGTTGCAGTGATAATATCAATGATTCCATAGAAGATGTAATGAATGATGTAATACATAGGGTAATTAGCTGTGCATGACGAGGGTGTGAGTAACATTTACCCTAGGGCACGAGATATAGTTACTTGAAATAATTCTAACAGCCTGGGACAGCTAACTCCTTGCGTGCTGCCAACCCCATGCAGGGTTGGTTGAGTAATTGTGTGGCTTCCCCTCCCCCACCCCCATTGGCCTCCAGATCAGCGGCTCCATCGCAGATTTACACTGGGGCTGTGCCGAGCCCCTCAGTGGATTGGCCCAAAAAACATTTTGGCCAGTTTTTGGTCAGGGACCCCTCCATCTGGCCTGTGGGGTAAGGATAAATCTATCCTGACATCTTATCTCACTTTTATTTCCCTCACTGCACCAAGCTGATAAAATGGCAGCCACAATTTTTCTCCTAGGTTGTGGCCAGACAATCAATCAGGACCTTGGTTTTCCCCTGCATCTGCGGATCCACTGCGGACTATCTGCATCCCAAGTCGCTTTCTGGACCAAGAGCTCAATTTCTGTCAAATTTGGTGGTGTTCACTCCAGCGGGTCGGGCTGTAGTTGTGTTTAAAAATGCCTATGAGTTGCAAGGTGAACAAAGTGTTTTGAGACCACCCATTTTTCTCGTCCCCCACTTGGCAAATCACCCCGAAACTTTAAAGACAGCAGCTGAAGATGGCGCCAAAGTTATTAGCAGAGCAAAAACGCTTTTCTTATGGAAACTAGGTCCTAACTATGACTTCCTACTGGCAACCGCTAATAGGTATAATTTGTTATTAAAAACAAAAAGGTCTTGGCTAACCCCAAACGTAGTTAGAGACTGAATTGTTTAAAAAAAAAAAAAAAAATCCTAACAGTGCACCTGTGTTGTATGTCCTTGCATCAGTGCAGATTTATGGCTGTCATGAAATCGCAAATATTTACAGAAGTAAGCCTGGAAACTGACTTGTTTGTGAACTGAATTTGTGCTTGAGCAAATATGCATGTGTATTTTTGCTCATGCAAGAATCTGCAGAGCATTTGCAAGTTCACTTTCCCTCCAACCCTCTTTTCCTCTCCCTGGAAAATGTATCACTTCTGCCCTTGACAGGAGTGAATTTCTAGTATGTCTAGTTGTGGGACGATATCAGTGAGTAGTTAGTAAAAATCTTTAAGCAGTTTGTAGGTGTGCACAAGTTCAGAAGAATAACCAACCCTTGAGCTACCACTGCTCACTACTTCCCGCTCCAGTATTCAGATTTGCAGGAAGGTGCAAAAATCAGGGCATCGCAAGAAAACAAACCCTGCCATAATAGGAGTCCTGGCATAATCAGAGAGGCTGCTTTCATGGCTTATTCAATTAGAACGTTGCCATTATTTGTCAACTCACTGCAAAGCACCAAAGGGTTCCGTGTTTTTTTTTTTTTTTTTTTTTTTTTTTTTTTTAACAGAATCATAATTTTGAAGCATCCTGTCCCATGGACAAGCAGATATTTAATAAACTTCCGTACCACTGCATGGTATCACAGCGCATGGTCAGTTACAGAAAGCATATTTTCCATTGAAATAGCTACACAATTTGCACTGACCTAAAACAATATAGTGCACAAACGTTGTGGAAACTGGAATTGAGCACATCTGTTTCGATTCTCTTAATGTAATTATTTTCATCACACTTCAGAATAACAAATTAAAGTGTTTTATTTGTGTCATCTTAATTGCTTATATGTTTTGAAATATCCGTACAGTTCATTTATAGGTATTTAAGTGTTGTGTGTTAGAATAAAAATGACATCCTACAGCCTTTAAATTCATCCTCTTTGTACCCAGCAAGAGTATTGGACAGGGCACATTACACAATCCTCTAACTTCAGTCACAGAAAGAAAAGTAATCCTCCAATCGCCATGTTTAAAGAATAAGCAGCAATTTCTCAGAAGACATAGCCTAAAGTTTGACCTGTCTTTGATACACCAAGCAAATGTGACGAGATAAAAATAAAATTTGAAGGCTTGATTATTGCTTAGTTACCTTCTGAACAACAGCATGGTTATTTTGGGGGGTGTTGCAGCACCTCTTCGTCTAGTGCCTAAGATGTGAAGTTAAAATGTTATTTTTTGTCAGATAGTGCATATAAGTGTTGAATGGCAAAAGAAGGATAATGTAGTGTTGTGCCACCCTTTCCAGTGAAACAGCAAACATTACACATTTTCCTTGCAATTTCAACAGTCATTGTCGTAGCAAATAGGCCTTGCCTATGTGGCCATCCACAACCTACTGGCATTGTCAATGTCTTTTAGCCATGCGTTATGGAGTGGAGTGGCTGTATGTGGTGTGGAGTGGAATTGTGAGGGTTGTATTGGAATTGTTTGTTGTGGGATTGTGTGGCGTGGAATTCTGTGGATAACAATTGTGGTATTGAGTGTACTGGAATTATGTGGAGTGGAATTATGTGTTGTGGAGTGGCATGTAGTGGAGCGGAATTAGGTGGTGTGGTGTTGAATATTGTGCCATGATGTGGAATTCTTTGTTGTGGATTGGATCTATGTGGAGTGGAGTGGAATTGTGTTGTGGAATTATGTGGTCCAGAATTGAATTGTGTGGCGTTCAGTGAAGTTATGTTGAGTGGAATTATGTGGCATGGTGTGGAATGTATGTGTGGTTTATGTGGCATTGCGTTGATTTATTTGGGGTGTATTTATGTACTATTGAGTAAAGTGCAGTTGTGTGTAGTTCAAATATGTGGTATTGAATGGTATGTGGCGTGTACATTTATTGTGTGGTGCTGAATGGTGTGTCGCTGAATTGTGTGGTTTGGAATTGTGTGTTGTGTGGAAGTGTGTGGCATGTGTTGAGTGGAATTATGTGGAGTTTAGTTATGTGGCATGGTGTAGAGTGGTATGTGGTGTAGAAGTATGTGGCATGTTGCAAATTTTAATTTTGTGGAATTTGTGTTTTGGAGATTAGTGGATGTATGTGGAGTGTAAATATGTGGCGAGAAGTGGAATTTAGTAGGCTTGAGTGAGGTTATGTGTGGTAGAATTATCTTGAGTTGTCTTGAGTGTAATTATATGGAGAGAAGTGGAATTATGTTGCGTGGAGTGGTATTATGTGAAGTGGTACTATGTGGCATAGAGCGGAGTGGAAATATGTGCAGTTGAATTTATTGGATTGTAATTGTTGCATGAAGTGAAATGGTGTGGAGTGGAAGTGTGTATGTAGCTGAATTGTATGGTGCATAATTAAGGAATGTTTAAATGTGTAGTGTGTTTTGGAATTATGTGGTGTGGATTTGTGTGTTGTAGCATTGTGTGGCACATAATTGAGTGGTGTTGAATTATGTGGAGTTGAGTGATTGTTGCTCATCCACTGCAGTAAGGAGGGGGGCAACATTTATGGGAGGTGAGATGATTTTGTTCCTCTTTTCTGACCTCTTCCCTCCTCCTGAAACTGGCATTCAGTATTTGTTTCTTAACTCCCTGCGAGAGCGATCGAGTCTTGAGATGGCTCGAGCTTCAGGGGGTTGAATTTATCACCGCTTTGACGTTTTAACATGAGCTGTGTTAAGGGAGGGGGGTGGTGATAAAAGGCGGTTTGAGGTAGTTCCTTTGGGGCTGTGTTGAATGAGGCATGCCTTGTCTCGGGATGCTGTATTGGAAAGTTAAATCTGACTGCCCTTCTTTGTTTATTCAGGGCTTAAGAGGTAATGGTGAATATCTTTGTGCAAGCTCACGAAAGGCCAGGCAGCCTTTGTTTCTGTTGAGTTTGCTGTAGAATAGCACATCATAAAGTATCCAGGCCTTTAATAAACAACTGCAAAGCAGACAGAAGTGTACACTGATTTGGGATCAGCCAAGTCAAATGTAGTAAAATACCGCATTTACTGGGGTTCGGGTATGGTTTGGGAAATTGATTATTTACTAGGAGGAATTAGAACAGCAACTCTAAGGGCGGGCTTATTTCTAGTAAAATATCAGATATTATTTATTATAAAATGTTTCGGGGAGAGAATGTGGTGGGACGGCGAGAGCTGCCGACCTTGGATCTGGACAACCAGTTTCGAGTCTCGGCGTCGGGTTAACGTCCTGAGATGTTGAGCAAATCACTATCTCTCTGTGCCTAACAAAAAATAAATGTGCCCTTCTGTAGCACAACTGATGCTTATGTAAAGTGCTACAATACCTTCGGATCGAGCTTGCGCTCTATAAAAAAAAAAAAAAAATACATCAACAAAAAAAAAAATGTATCCCCAAAACAGAAAGCAACCACTATGAAGCTTTAGGAACAAGGCAACATAAAAAGAAAGCGCATGGAACAACGTGGAACCAATCTGGAACAAGCCTGAGCACAAATCGGGCCAAATTCAAATACAGCATAATATGGGAGGAAATCTGTTCTAAGAAGCGTGGCATGGAGGTATGTAACATTGCATTGGACACAGCGCTGTGCTCTCGAGCGCTTTTAAGCTGTGTAGGCTCATGGCTGCAAGAAGGCTAAAAGGACTAGGGTTTGGTATGTTGTTAAGCTAGGTATGACGCAGGGTTTCATGCAGGCAGGTTGCTTGGCTAGGAGCATGGGCAGGAAAGGACAGTAATCACCCATAAGAGTTAGGCAGGGATTTAGGACAGGGGCCACAAACAGGTGACTTCTGCTAGGTTTAGTACAGGGGAACCGTTGCCGAGTATCTGGAGGACTCCAAGTTGAACTTCTGCTGTCCAACAGACGAATCTTGCAAAACAAGATCCCATTCACAAAGGGCATGGAGGACAGCTAGTCCAGCTGAAAAGGCAACCTTATTATGAAATCATTGTGCTTAACCACCATGAAAGCCTTAATTCTGGGTGAAAGAGGCCTTGGGAGCCTGGCGGGCGGATGGCAGCTAGGTTGAGGGCAGCCTGAGCTGGCAGTCTTTAGGTAATTTAGAGGGAACCGTCCCTCCTCCTGCTGCGGCCATACTACAGTACAGGAAGCTCAAACTCACAGATCCGGGGAGGAGAAGTTAAAACAAACCAATCATGGGAAATGCTTTGCAAGTAAGTAAAAAATAGGTCCCAAACACATGCTGTAAGAATGAACCGCGTATTTATCTAGTACTTGGTTCATGCTCTCAGGAAGGATTAAAAACCGGAAAAGGCATCCCAAATATATGCCATCTGCAAATGGGAAAAACAAATAAATAAGAGTGACGATGGAAACGTCCAATAAAAATAGATGGGCAGTATGTAAGTTCACAAACTATCAACAACAGCTTGCTAAGCAACAGCTAAAGCACTGTCTAGGCTTGATCGAAAAACTATAACACTACTTTGAAATTGAAATTAAATTAACTTTCAAAAATGATCCCAAAAAGAAGTTAGTGTATAGTGGTAGTCTCAAATGAATGCTATGTACTCAGTGTGCTGTATAGATTTCAAAGTACATGTAGCGCTGCAATCCGAGTGACCAATGCCTCAGATCTAGGGCATTCTGTCAGGACTCACTGAAAACAACAAAAAAAATGGTTCTCTCCACATACCCATTTGGCATTGCTGTTTAGATGAATTCATACCCCTTCTTCTTAGGGATGAGATCCATGCTGTGTAACACAGCATCCTTTTCAAACTTGCTGCCAAATTTGGTGTCAAGTACAAATAAGCTTTTTCAATGTGATTTAGACATGTATACCAGAGTGGCTGCTGTTCAGCATAGCTAAAAGGTAGTGGCACAAAAGAAAGTGGAGTGGCATGTAGAGTGGAATGGAGGAAAGTGTCATAGAGTGGAGTTTTGTGTAGTGTTGTAGAGTGAAGTGGAATGGCATAGAGTGGAGTACAGTGTTGTAGAGTGGATGGGTGTAGAGTGGAGAGGCATAGTGTCGTGGAGTGGCTTAGGGGAAAGTGTGCATGGTGTGGTAGCACACTGTCATTAGAAAAAACACATTTTAAATTGAAATTACCATTACATTTGCACAAACTTACAGTTGTACTGGTAAAACTATACAGCATGCAAACAGTGACGTTTGGAACTCTGCATCACCTAGTATATTGATTTGTTTTGATCATATTAAAATATCTGTTTCCACCACACTTCAGAATTACCCCAAAAAAGTGCTTCTTTTGTGCTTTCATAATTTGGATATATTCTGAAATATTTATATAGTTCATATACTGGCATTTAAATTTTGTTGTGTAGGAAGTTGGCTCTGTATGCACTATTTCAAAGTAAGGAATAGTATGCACAGAGTCCAAGGGTTCCCCTTAGAGGTAAGATAGTGGCAAAAAGTGATAATTCTAATGCTCTATTTTGTGGTAGTGTGGTCGAGCAGTAGGCTTATCAAAGGAGTAGTGTTAAGCATTTGTTGTACACACACAGGCAATAAATGAGGAACACACACTCAAAGACAATTCCAGGCCAATAGGTTTTTGTATAGAAAAATCTCTTTTCTTAGTTTATTTTAAGAACCACAGGTTCAAATTTTACATGTAATACTTCAAATGAAAGGTATTGCAGGTAGGTACTTTAGGAACTTTGAATAATCAAAATAGCATACACAGTTTTCAAATAAATCACATATAGCTATTTTAAAACTAGACACTTAGTGCAATTTTCACAGTTCCTAGGGGGAGTAAGAGTTTGTTAGTTCTTGCAGGTAAATAAACCACCTACGGGGTTCAAGTTTGGGTCCAAAGTAGCCCACCGTTGGGGGTTCAGAGCAACCCCAAAGTTACCACACCAGCAGCTCAGGGCCGGTCAGGTGCAGAGGTCAAAGTGGTGCCCAAAACACATAGGCTTCAATGGAGAAGGGGGTGCCCCGGTTCCAGTCTGCCAGCAGGTAAGTACCGCGACTTCGGAGGGCAGACCAGGGGGGGGTTTTGTTGGGCACCGGGGGGGGGACACAAGTTAGCACAGAAAGTACACCCTCAGCAGCACGGGCCGGCCGGGTGCAGTGTGCAAACACACGTCGGGTTTCCAATGGAAATCAATGGGAGACCAAGGGGTCTCTTCAGCGATGCAGGCAAGGGGGGGGGGCTCCTCGGGGTAGCCACCACCTGGGCAAGGGAGAGGGCCTCCTGGGGGTCACTCCTGCACTGGAGTTCCGATCTTTCAGGTCCTGGGGGCTGCGGGTGCAGAGTCTTTACCAGGCGTCGGGATCTGGGAGTCAGGCAGTCGCGGTCAGGGGGAGCCTCGGGATTTCCTCTGCAGGCGTCGCTGTGGGGGTTCAGGGGGGGCAACTCTGGCTACTCACTGGTTCGTAGTCGCCGGGGAGTCCTCCCTGAAGTGTTTGTTCTCCACAAGTCGAGCCGGGGGCGTCGGGTGCAGAGTAGCAAGTCTCACGCTTCCGGCGGGAAACGCAGTTGTTTTAAAGTTGCTCCTTTGAAACAAAGTTGCAGTTTTGGGTGAACAGGGCCGCTGTCCTCGGGAGTTTCTTGGTCCTTCTAGAGCAGGGCAGTCCTCTGAGGATTCAGAGGTCGCTGGTCCTGCGGAAAGCGTCGCTGGAGCAGTGTCTTTAGAAGTGGGGAGACTTGCCGGTAGAGCTGGGGCCAAAGCAGTTGGTGTCTCCGTCTTCTCTGCAGGGTTTTTCAGCTTAGCAGTCCTCTTCTTCTTAGGTTGCAGGAATCGGAGTTCCTAGGTTCTGGGGAGCCCTTAAATACTAAATTTAAGGGTGTGTTTAGGTCTGGGAGGGCAGTAGCCAATGGCTACTGTCCTTGAGGGTGGCTACACCCTCTTTGTGCCTCCTCCCTGAGGGGAGGGGGGCACATTCCTATCCCTATTGGGGGAATCCTCCATCTACAAGATGGAGGATTTCTAAAAGTCAGAGTCACTTCAGCTCAGGGCAACTTAGGGGCTGTCCTGACTGGCCAGTGACTCCTCCTTGTTTTTCTCATTCTCTCTCCTGGACTTGCCGCCAAAAGTGGGGGCTGTGTCCAGGGTGCGGGCATCTCCACTAGCTGAAGTGCCCTGGGGCATTGTAACACGAAGCCTGAGCCTTTGAGGCTCAATGCTAGGTGTTACAGTTCCTGCAGGGGGGAGGTGTGAAGCACCTCCACCCAGAGCAGACTTTGGTTTGTCCTCAGAGAGCACAAAGGCCCTCACCACATGGGGTCAGAAACTCGTCTCTCAGCAGCAGGCTGGCACAGACCAGTCAGTCCTGCACTGAACAATTAGGTAAAATACAGGGGGCATCTCTAAGATGCCCTCTGTGTGCATTTTTTAATAAATCCAACACTGGCATCAGTGTGGGTTTATTATTCTGAGAAGTTTGATACCAAACTTTCCAGTATTCAGTGTAGCCATTATGGAGCTGTGGAGTTGGTTTTTGACAGACTCCCAGACCATATATTCTTATGGCTACCCTGCACTTACAATGTCTAAGGTTTTGTTTAGACACTGTAGGGGCATAGTGCTCATGCACCTATGCCCTCACCTGTGGTATAGTGCACCCTGCCTTAGGGCTGTAAGGCCTGCTAGAGGGGTGACTTACCTATGCCATAGGCAGTGTGAGGTTGGCATGGCACCCTGAGGGGAGTGCCATGTCGACTTAGTCATTTTCTCCCCACCAGCACACACAAGCTGGCAAGCAGTGTGTCTGTGCTGAGTGAGGGGTCCCTAGGGTGGCATAAGACATGCTGCAGCCCTTAGAGACCTTCCCTGGCATCAGGGCCCTTGGTACCAGTTACAAGGGACTTACCTGGGTGCCAGGGTTGTGCCAATTGTGGAGACAATTGTACATTTTAGGTGAAAGAACACTGGTGCTGGGGACTGGTTAGCAGGGTCCCAGCACACTTCTCAGTCAAGTCAGCATCAGTATCAGGCAAAAAGTGGGGGGGTAACTGCAACAGGGAGCCATTTCTTTACATTATGTGTTAGAAAAAATAGCATCCTACAACCTTTCACACCACCAGTACACGGCAACATTATCACATAAATACTCTCACTTTGCAGTCAGAGAAAGAAAAGTAAACCCCAACCTTCCTCAGAAGGCATAGCTTAACATGTGCCCTCTGTCTTTGAATGCACAACAAAGATGATAAGATAAAAACAAAATGTTAAAGCCTGTTTAGTCCACATTCACTTCTGACCTCCAGCTTGGTTATGTTGAGGGTGCTTCAGCACCCCTCACTCCATTACTTCTGGCGCCTACAGCATGGGTGTGAAATAAGAAAGAGCATTGTGTAAATGATGCTGTCAGTAAAGAGCACTGACCAAAATAAACAAGCTTGTTGACAAAACATTGGCCCTCACGTGCATGCGAAATTGGTGAACTGGTGGTGGCAGAGATCAGAAAATCAGTCAAGAAGAAAGGTAGGAGGCAAGAAACCTTTTCCAAGAAATCCAGCACGTGTATTGCTTGCTTCCTAAAACAGCATACAAGAAGGATAACTGAAAGCACATACTCTCATGGAGTGCCCCATGAAAAAGAAAAGTGTTCTCAGAAAGGAAGCACTCTTGGAACAATACAAGGAGCCAGTCAGAGAGGTGGTAAACAGGCTGTGCTCCACGGGAGGGACAAGGAAATGCTGGGCAGCCTAAAACAGATAAATCCAGCAAATAGAAACCAATCAATATGAGGTACAAAACACAAAGGTAATGGTAAGAAATGGGTGGAATGCATTCGTAAGGAAGCTTTCAGCATGTCCCCAGTATGTCTTTGCAGCAAGACAGCTGTGTTGTCTAGTAGGTTTCAACCTAAAAATGAGGGCTGTTTTCCAGTTGAGCACCTTCACTCGTCTCTACTAGAGTCTCATAGTAAAAACAGGAAAACGTGTAGTAAAACAAACTGAGTTAATGCAAGTCGTAAATTTGTTAAATTAGCTGGGTGCAAATGTTTTCCAGATAGATACATTTTAATTCTTTACCAGTCACCTAAGTTTGCTGTATATAATGGCAGTAACGTATTTCTCCAAGTTTAAAAAGAAATATTGAGATCCCATGACTAATCATCGCTATCTATCAGTGTCCCACAGCGTTGTACTGGCACATTTGTAATGTAATGATAGCACTGGGAAAGCGTATCTTCTAGTCACAAGATGGCCTCAGTAGAAAGGTGAATAAGCACCATGTCGTAATGTATTCTTGAACACTAGTTGTAATGCAGCTCAGCAGATAGTGCAACAACTCTATTTTACATTTACACAGGCCAAACTGGTTTTACAAAATGCAGTAGTAGCAGGCTTTGTGCCAAACCAAATTCAAAAGTTGCGAAAGGATAACTGATAAATCTGGCAGCTCCTGAGTGTACTCAGCAGATTCGTTTTTGTACCAGTTGGAACCAACTGTAGCCCTCGTGTTACTGCACCCTTAAAGTAGGGACCTCTTTTTTTCAGTAGAAATGATGTGGCGCCTTATGCCAGATCTTTGTTTTCAGTTGGTTACTGAGAGGTAAGCCTACGGCCTTTGTGTATTCTTGTAAGAAAACATAGATTTTTGTTTAAGTGTTCAGGATATATTGCATCACTTGCTAGTTTTAAAGTAGTTCAGATTTTGCCATTGTATCGAAGAGTGAAGTGGAACAGCTTTCATCTTCCATGGTTTTCCTGAGCCCACACTGTGAATTCTGTTCGTCTTGCAAATCCTAGTCTCCAGCACATGACGTGTATAGACATTTGAAAAAAGACAACTTCTCTTTAGTTCTAGAGTAAAGTCAAATATTGTTACCCTGTCTCACTTGTTATCCTGCACTTTTGTGGCTGCCATGTTGTTCTGAATTTTAATGAAGTGGTATTGTAATGTTATTTAAATAATTTGTTTCGGCTCATAAGTTCAAGTTCATGGAGCCAACAGCGGCAAGTGCAGTGGTCTTCAAACAGTGCGGTGTGCTACTAGAAGGGATGATTTGGATTAATCTGAACTTTCCCGCTAGTGACATGCACAGACCCCAGAACACATTCCCTTGTGGTTTTCATTAGTGCTGTTTATAGCCTGTTCCCATTGTTGTGCGTTTTTTCCATTACTTTCAAAGGTAGATGGACTTGTATTGAAAATGGCTTAGCCTTGAATAGGGAAGAGCAGGAACAGTCTTGGGAATTTGGCGTGGTAGTGAATGGTGGTCAGGGAGGCTGAGCATTGAGCACTGTTCAATTCAGTTTTTCAACTGTTTGCAGACTTTTCAATATGCTTGACAGTAAAATCACATTGCATTTTGGCATTCTATACCAGTAGTCTAAATTTTCCGGATATTTTCCAGGTTCTGGGATGTATTGGTTTTGAAATCCTCCTTAATACTGCACCAGTCCACTGCATGTTTGTGAGCATACGGGCTCGATATGCACACACTTTTGAGGCAAATCAAACATTGGTGTTTCTTTTTGAAGTCTATATATTCCCCTTCGTGAAAACACAGCAGCCACAGAATCACAAGATTCCAGTGCCCCGATGAGAAATGTGTAGAGTTGTGCCAATATAGATTTCTGCAGTGGAGTGGCTTTGCATAGGAGTCTGAAGATGGGTGTAGATTGTGGTTTCTAGAGAAGACACCACAATTGTTTTTTAGTAGGGTTGGTGGTGCTTTGAAAATGAGATCTGAAAGGGATATAAAAAGGGTCCTAAATTATTTCTTACAGAGTGGGGTCTAAATGGGGCTTTGTGTAAAAAAAATTAAAAAAAAAAAATCTGAATTATGTTTTGTAGAATGGGGCATGGGTAATGCTCTTAAACATGGGATCTGTGTGGTGCTTCTTCAAGTTGAGGAAGTTGAGGTTGCTTTGCATAGGGGGTCCGTAGTGGGCTTTGCAGAGGATGTGTGGTTGAGAGTTCTGGAAAATGAGTCTGGGTGCAAATGTGCCAGGCTTTCAGGATAGGAGTTAAATGTACAGATCAGGATGGTGCTTTGCCGAGAAGGTCAGGTTAGGGCTTTGGTAAGAGGACCTGGATGTGCTTTTGCGCAGTTGAATTCCCAACGTGCAGATGATTTAGATGGCCTACATACCCTTGTCTCAGTCTACATTTTTGAATGTTTGAGGGGGTCCTGACCCCTAAACATTGTACTCAAGGTGGCCTTAGCATAGCTGAGCTTAAAGACCACTACTCTAGTGACTGTTACCGACTTAAGAAGGCTGATTTCCTCAATTTAGCTATGTTGGCCAGGATAATCAGTTAGCTGCAATCACTCTCCTTAGCCAATAACTATTCATTGTTAGGTCACATCCCACTAGACAGACCAGCTGTCTGGTTAGTTAAAGACATCTTAGGGACTTACATAAAGTTGACCTAGGAATGCATTCTGCTTGTTGATTACCATTTGCCTTGTATTTTGTAACTAATAATTTTGGCTTTCTATTTGCTGGCTTTTATTTGCTTTGGGCTCTCCAGGCTCAGTTTGCCTCACCTGTTGCCTAAACAGTGTTTTCTGTATCATTTCACAAATTCGCTTTAACAGGCCTTTAAATCATGTTCTCATCTCGTCACATTTGCTGTGCATTCAGAGACCAAGGTCAAATGTCCTCCAAGGGTGCTTATTTACTTTTCTTTCTCTGACTTCAAAATTAGAAGATTTTTTGACAATCTTGCTGGATACTGGGTATAAGAAAGAGTTTATTTTTCTAGCACACAACGTTTTAATGAACTGTGTAAGCATGTCCGAATATATCAAAATTATGAACGCACAAAAGAACATTTATTATTGCTGAAGTTTGTTGGAAACTAACACTTTAATTTGATCAAAACAAATCATTAAACTAGGTGATGTAATTTCCACGTTTTCATCTGTGCACTATATAGTTTTATTAGTACAATTGTATGTCTTTGCCTACGTAATGGTAATTTCAATTGAAAATGTGTTGTTTATAATTGCAGTGTGCTACCATTCCATGAATACTCTACTCTGCACCACTCCACACCACTGTACTCTACTCCTCACCGCTCCACTTTATACCACTCCACACCACTGCTCTCTGCACCTATTCACTCCATACCACTGCACCCTACGCCACTTCATACTACGCCTCTCTACTCCACCCTGTACCTCTCTATTCTGTGCCAATGCACTCTTTGCCACTCTACACCACTGCGCTCTCCGCCACTACACTCTACACCACTCCAATAGGCCACATCTATCTTCTCTGCACAGCTCCACTCTACGTCACTGTACTCTACGCCACTCAGCAACACTGCACTCTACCCCTCTACGCCTACACACTCTGACGCAATGTAACTCACTCTGTAACACGCAACTCTATGCCCCTGCACTCTACGCCAATCCACTGTACTCCACTCTAATCTACTCTGCACCACTGCACTCTATGCTACTGCACTCTACACCACTTGCTACTGCACTCTACGCCACTTTACTCTATGCCATTGCACTCTAAGCCACTCTGTGCAACTGCACTCTACCCTGCACCACTCCACTGTACGCTACTTCACTCTACTCTGAAACAATTTAATCTGTGCCACTGCAATCTAGGACACTCTGCATCACTCTATGCCACTGCTCTCTATGCCACTCTACTCCTTAACCACTGCACTCTATGCTAGTTCACTCTACACAGCTGCACTGTCAATACACTCTACAACACTGCACTCTCCACCACTTAACACTACGCCACTCCACTCTGCACTACCCCTACTCTATACCACTGCACTCTGCCACTGCACTCTGTGGCACTATACTCTACTCTGCTCAACTCTGCGCTGCACCACTGCCCTCTGCATCACTCAACTCTGGCTCTCCACTCTGCTCTGTGCCACTCTAATCTTCTCCACTGCACTCTCCTATGCACCATTCTAATCTTTACCACTGTATTATACAGCACTGCATTGTATGCTGCTGAATTCAATGCCACTGCACTCTACACCACTGTATTCTTCACCACTCTGTCAATGCACTCTACACCAGTCTGCTCTATGCCACTCCAGTATATGCCACTCTATGCAACCCCACACTGTGCCACTCCAATACACAACACTCTGTGCCACCCCACTCTACTCTCCTCTGCTACTAACGTTTAGTCATCTTGAACAGCAGCCACGTTGGTTAACAAAATAGCTAAAACACATTTGCAAAGCCAATAGTTCTAGCATAGGCCATAACTATTGGCTTTGCCAATGCTTGTTCATCCTGAGAAAGTTCTTCTCGTACCTCATCCCTCTTTTGCTAGGCATTACCTGGATTTTTCACTAACACCCTCTTCCTCTTACCTTTTCACAAACGGTTCTTAAAATACTGAGAGGACCTTTCACAGTCTGAATATCGGAAGAGTTCTCAGTTTCCGTCTAGAACGTTTACAGTTTTTACATTTGTTTTATAATAGCCTATGTTTTTTGTGCGAGATTTTGCTTCCCATGCAAGCCTTCCAGTGCTTCCAATGCCCATTGGGCTGTTTTCTGTAATTTGGGATGCTTCATGTCCAGGTAATGATGTACACCAGGTGGAATTTGTGATCTTGCAGTGAAGGCGAAGGCAGCGTTGTTGACTTCCAGGAGCATGTTCCACTAAACGTTATCTGTAAAGCATCCCCATGGGCAGTGGTGCGCCCTGTTTGCTCATGTTACGCTTTGGATATCTGCTCTTCAGCTAGGCCGCTAAAGTGTTTGTGTTTGTATTTGCTGCTTTGACCTGTGTGAACTCTTGCTGTTTGTCTAGAAAAGGGGAGGCAGGGATGTAGAACTGCAAGTTGTTTATGGAAGGTTCTCTTTTACTTCTAATCCTACCTCACGGCTATGATGTGGGATAGAAACTGATGTGAGAGAGAAAAAAGAAACCAAAGACAGGGAAATCTAGCCGGTGTGCGGTGCCGCATATACTGCGTCCACCCCCTGTACCAGGAGGGGGTCCAGCCTGTCAAATCAAAAGAGTAGCTTTGATATTAGGAATAGAGTTATAAATATGGTGAGAACTTTTATTTTATTAGCTCGGATTACAGACAGCATTAGCTTTTGGGAAGGCCTCATGTTGACACACAAGACCACACAACACGCACAAAATCAACAGAATAAAGAGCGAAGGGCTTTGGGCTGGCTGCTGGCCTCATTCAGCCATTTGTTTACTGTGCTCAGTCTCCTTCAGCCACTGATCGTAGTGAAGTGCCCTTCACGTTTTAATTCAGCCCAAGGTATTTTGTGGATATTTACTTTAACCCCTTGATATTCTCTATTGGTGATACGGCCAAGTAAATTAGTCTATAAACCAAAAACCCTCAAGGATTTAGATTGGAGGAACTAGAGAAACCATGGCATCGGGATTTGCATCATCCAAAACCATGGCGCAACTAACAAACAGAAAAACGCTATGTATCAATGCTATACCCAGCGAGGATGTTTTTGTTTTCTGGGGTGCATAGAGTTTGTGTCCTGTATGTGTGCTAGAGGTAAAGTGGACATATCACAATTTCTTCTCTTCATGCTGAACTATTCCTGTTAGAGCAGGGTCAAGACTGATTTGTCATGGCTGGGTCCAAATTGAAGTGGCATGGTGGACAAAAGAAACCTGGGTTAGAGTGCTCCTCAAAGCGGTTACCAGTGGTTAGGCTTAGTGCAAGCATCCTCCCATCACCTTGTATGTGTTGGTCTCTCTTCAAGCATCCATTTTCACTCTCGCTCAACTTCCTTGTTTTTTCCTTCTCGTAGGGCTGGGCATTTTCCTGCCCAGCAAAAAAAAAAAAAAAAAACACTTCATCTTGTTCCCATTTGTCTTGCAGTCTAGAAGCCATAATCCACCTTTTCCTGCATATTTTTCAGTGTTAACAGTTGTCAGCATACTTCGGATGCAGGGCTTTAAATAGAAATATAGACCGGCAGTTACTCACTATTTAAAGTACTCCTTTTCTCCCGAGACATGCTAGTTCTTTCCCATTAAATTGATGGTATCGGTGCGGAGAAGTACTGGTACTCTATCTTTCCAATTAGGTAAGTGCATGTACTCAGTACCGGACACTACCTGCCCATTTAAAGCACCATCCAAATGGAATGAACTTTATTTTATTTATATATTTTATTAAAGTTTTTTGTCATTTTCTTCCAATACAGAACAAACATCCGTGTACACAGGCTATAATAAGTCAGTTAAACGTGTAACTTTTGGCACATTACAGGTGAACGTCTTAATACTTGGAGTGGAACATATAATGAAGCCCATTGAGTGACACCTTACTCAGCTTGAGACAGAGTCCCTGCAGAGCCTTGCCCTCACATGGTACAACATACACCTCCCTACCTATCCAATAAGGCCCCCTCGCTCTCACTCTTTGAACACTTCATAGGGAATGAAAGGAGTGAGACAGATGGCAGTGGCTCTGTCAGTGCTCCCAGGCCTCCAGGCCCACCTGCAGTTTATCATCAGTCCTTACCCGCTTGAGATGCACCTCCTTAGTCAGGGATCACTCCAATACATCCTGGACCCACTGAGCTTTGCCGGGTACCCCTCCTTCCACCCAGGTGGTAGCCACTGATCACCGAGCCAGCACCAAATAAAAATTAGAGACTCCTAGTCCCCTATCCTGATAACCTTGCATCATGGTTGTCCTGGCGACCCTTCCCCGTTTCTCCGCCAAAAGCAACGTGAGTAGGGTATTCAACCACTGGAAGATCGTTGCTGAAGCGGACACGTCGAATGTTGAATAGTATAGCTGCTGCTGCGCAGCAGCAGCATTTTAACCACTGCTGTTCTGCCATGAGCGACAGCAGAAGAGTGTTCCAGAATCTCACGGAACCCTGGAGTGAAGGCAGAACCCACTCCACGTTATGCAGCTGTTGGTCTGTCTCCATATGTGCCGCCATCACTCCCAGATAACGGAACCAGCCTATTTTCCTGTGCTACCCCAGATGCGGAATGCTCTCTACCGGCACCCCTACAGCGCCGCCAGAAGGAACAACAATGGTTTTGTCCTGCTAAGCCTAAGGCTAGAAACCTCACCAAAATCTTCTCAAAGCTGCAGCAGGATCAGTAAGGTTTCCCTTAGGGCTCTCAAATGGAGCAACGCATCATCGGCGTAGAGGGACACTACAGGTGTACTTTGTTTCAACTCTATCCCAGAGTCATGCCTGACCCGCCAGACCGGAATAGCCAGCGGCTCCATGGCTAGGGCGAACAATAATGGCAGCAGTTGGCAGTCCTGTCGAGTCCCACACACCATGCCCCAGTGATCCGAACACAGCCCCCAACCCGAACTGGCCTCCCCGGATGCATGTACACCCGGAAGATCCAGGCTCAAAATCTTGGGCCGAATCCCACTGCTTCCATAACCCCCCAAGAGTTACACCCAGTCCACAGTATCAAAAGCCTTTCGATAGCTGTGGGGGCCAGGGCCATCTCCTCCTGTGCACCCTCCACCTCATGCATGACATGCGTCAAGCGGTGCAAATTCCAGGACATACTTCATCCTGGTAGGAAACTGCAGTGATCCGGGTAGAACAACCCACCCATGGCAGGGCATAAGCAGTTGCCCAACACTTTACATAAAATCTTGATATCAGAATTAATCATGGTCAGTGGACGAAATGCAGCAGGGTTCAAACTCCCCCTGCACCCCAACTACCAGTTTTGGCAAGGATCAGTCTCTGAACCACAGGGGCTCACCAAGCAGGTTTTTATCCCACCAGGGCTGCGGCGGTGTCAGCATGGTACAGAGTATTACAGGCAGGCCGGCAGGAGCTGCAGGGTTTCATGTCCACACCCCTCATGGAATGAAATACTAAACTATCAGTTTTCATCCTAGGTAGGGTGATTACACGTCGCAGATTTCACCGACCGTCCGTTTTATTTTTTATATTTTTTTTTATTTTTATTTGTCCCTACATCTTTAATTTAAACACATGTGCTGGTTTTGAGTGTGAGGGTTGTATGATCGCGCACATTAGGTAAATATTGTGCATGCTTGCATTTCCCTCCCTTTGCATATGATACAACTCGACATAAATGGAAGTTAATTGTTTTAAGACTTTCCCTACTGTGATGCCCACCAGACTCGTGTAGCATAGCAGGTGAAGAGCTGTGATCAGATTGCAAGGACACGTCCACCAAAGAGCAAGCTCATGGCCTTCCTTTGGACTTAACAGCATGGTGGAGGGAAAGGGTTTATTTCATAAATCATTATGGCACCATGTTTTCATCAATCATCTTTTAACAGAGGATGGTACAATTTTACTGTTGAACCAGCATATCTGCAGTGAGGAGCAATCTGTATTGAGTAGCTTCCCCTTGGTGTCTCTGTGGAATAGTACATACCTACACTTTTCCTTTATTAGTGAGTTGCGTCTACGTGAATGTGCTAGCAACATTGCTGCTCCATAGATGATGATGATTTATAATGAGGGTATTAATGATGTTAAGAAATGGGACTTTGAAATCCTCTGTCACATTCTTTGCACTTTGGCTTTGTCATCATCTCCATGATCTCGCCCGTCACTGTGCATGTGCTTGATGTTGTTTGCTGAAACAAGCAGTGGCAAAATTATTAGCTTGTGCCTTTGGGACCGACTGGCTTTGCCACTGGTTTTTAGCCATGCTGTATAACATCCTCAATGATGAGAAGAATGGCTTAAAAAAAAAAAAAAAAATGCACTATGTACAGACCCAGTGGTGAGCAGCATGGCTAAAGAAAACAGACAAAAACTAAGACCCTGTGACAGTGCCCACACCCTTTTTAGACCCACGGACTATGCTTGCTCGTGTCTACAAAATGACGCTAATTAGATTAAGTAAAAAAAAATAATAATAATAATAAGTTGTGCAAAAGTGCTTCTTTTTTTAAAACACAGGTAGAAGGGAGCAACGTGGATGGTGCGGGTTGGGTGAAGCATCAGAAAGGACCCGCTTGGGGAGGAGCGTAACAAAGGCCGGGTGGAGAAATAATACAGAGGGTGTGGCTTTGAGGGGCAAAAGGGGGGGTAACACATGGCAAACATGCGTAGTAGGACCAAGTGAGAGGACGCTGGTGGGAAAGCAACATGAAGGGTGAGGGTTTGGAGGAGAAAGAGTGGGTAAGAGAGCCACAAGGAGCGGGAGAAGAACAACACGGGTGATACAGCAACACAGGAGGAGAGCAGTACAAGGGGGTGACAGATGGAAAACACACACACTTCTACAAAGTTATTAACCCATAGAAAAAAAAGGTTGTGCCAGAAAAGCAGGTAGTGGAAGAACACAAGTAATGTGTCCATGTGCCAGGGGAGGGACAAGAGTAGAGGAAGAATAGCCCAAACATGCTAACATATAAAAATCTAGCAAATGAGTGACAGTAAAGCCAACCAATGGTAAGCAGTGGATGAGCTGTAAACTTACTGTAGGCTGACAATAGTTTTTTTTTCACCAACCGGTAGCTTGCAGTGTCAGGTAATCCAGACCTAACTTGTCACTAGAGCTCCTAAGCAGATTCCAACACCCTGGTGACAGTCCTGCCAACTAAAAAATTAAATAAAATAGAAAAGCCAGGAACGCCTATGCACAGTCTGCTGTGCAACATGGCTTGAAGTAAAAGGGTAAAAAATCTATATCACTTGACTAGCATAGATCACGTCATAACACTTTTTTTTTTTCTTTAAGCCATGTTGCACAGCCCCCCTTGCAATATGTCTAAGAATAAATACATTATTTAAAAAGCCGGAAAGCTGTAATGTTATGTGAGGGAGGAGAGATGGAGCGCAACACAGACAGTGAGAGGAGGACAGGAAAAGCAGCACAAAAGAAGTGCTAGGAAGGAGGGAGCAGCAACAGAACGGACAGTGGGGAAAGGCAACACTAGAGTGGCGTGGGGAAAAAGGAAGGGAGCAGTAACACAATGGAGAACGGGAGGGGGGGGGGAAGGGAGGTTGGGCAAGAACCCAGATGGTGAGGGAAAGGAGACGGGAGGAAGGGGGCTAGACTTCAGATACATGCACCCTTTTATAGAGTGCATGCAAAAACATTTTTTAAAAAAAGTTATTTGTAGGAGCAAGCAGAAGTAGACAGGTCACAGACGGGAAACGGTACTTGGTTCATGCTCAATGGCAGTGACAAACACTGGAAGTGCCTGCAAGAAGAAGGACACACAGACCAGTAAAAAGCAAGGGAACAAAAGTGATGTCAATTCCAACAACTGGTAAGTAAAAGGCAAGGTGAAAGCCCCTTCTAAGCTTTTTCATTTTTTTGTTGCTAAAGATTTTGCTGACCGCTCATGGGTCTCAGGTGAAACCTAAAAATCACTGAGAGGAGAGGGGTGGAACTTTATGCAGAGAACTACTCGACAAACACTTTTGTCCCCTGCCCCCACTTCCCAAATTTTAAAAAACAAAGACCTTACCAAGGCTGCCACAAATCCTGGAGCTTTCAAATTGCTTAGTAGAAATCAGCTTTTCTAAAGCCTTCGCTGCCACTGTGTGATATTGACTCTTCATCAGTTGACTGTGTGAAGTTATTGTGTGATGTGCGCACCATGTGATCTCACTTGAGTCTCCTCTTAGTCAACTCTCTCAGCACTCCGGATACTTTCTGTCGGGTTGGCCTTCTGAGACCTGTATGACTTATTTCTGTAAACTGCTAGTGGGTCCTTTGCTCCAGTCTGTTTTGTTCCTCTCATGGCAGATTGCAGTGCCTTGAGGTAGATGCATCTTGGCCCCTAAATCTCTGATCTCATTGGTCTGCTCTCTTGGCTCGGAATTGCACACCTCCCTCTTGCTCGTCTGTGCGTTTAAATATTTCCATCCCTAGCAACTGGAAAGTTGGTTGTGTACAAACCGGTAGCCCCAAAGGCAGAACTGATCAGTTGTGTCTGCAGAAGCGCTGCCATGACAGAGCAAGGTGAGAAGTTCAGGCAACTTGGCACTGCCAAGGGAGTTACTAACTTAAATTAATCATAGCTGCAATAGTGGACTCCTTATCACTTTGCACATTGGCACATGAACCCAAACTCCTGTTTTGAAAAATTAAACTACAAATCACAGACTGCACAAGTTGTGGTTAAAAGTTGAAACATCTGAAGGTTTCATATACAGGAAGGGACCACTTGGCAGATATTGACTGTTAACATGTTCATTGAAGGAGAAAACAGTTTGTTCCTGCTCTGCTTAAACACCTTTTGTGAATTCAGTTTTTAAGTATGCCTGTTAAAGCCTTTGAGATCGAAAGGTGATTATGTCAAACTATCTCCTGTCAGGTGTGAATCCTATGTTTTTTTTTTTTTCTTTTGCATTCGAATACTCGTGGTTTTGGTTTTTCATTTGTAGATGCAGGACTACAAGTACCAGAATGTAATGGGTGTGAAGTTAATGAACTCCTCACCTCTGACATGTAACAGTGTGAGGTAAATGTGTAATGAGGGATTTCTTGGGCACTTTAGGGACATGTGATCTTCTCCATCATTGTGACCATTGTGTATTTATCTTTTCATATTTGTAGGCCACCAAGCATGAATGTACAACAGCATTGGGTATACGCTCGTCTGAGAAACTGTGGCAGATACTTTAATCCTGTAGCACAGTGAGATGCAGTGAAAATATGTAGAAAGTAACGTCAATGCCAAGCTAATATTTACCACAGTTTTTTTTCTTTTTTTACTTTTGTTTTTTTTAAACTAGTTTTTATTTGAATTGGATATGTACAAAATGCTTAAACGTACATTCATGGTATTAAAAAGGAGAAGAAAAAAAGGAAATGGAGACAGAAGAATCCGAAGCCAGTAGTTACAGCCAAACATGAAGACAATATTATTTTAAACTTTTCTCACTTCATATTGCATATTTAATGCACCATCATCTTCATGGGAAGATTAGGCAATCCCAGACCAACAACAGGAAACAAAATCTCTAGCATCAAGACAAAGGAGACCAATTCTTATTTATGCATTTGGCCCCCTTCTTTCCCCCCTGAATGAAGAATTGAGAATTGTTTGTGTTTTTTTTAGAGGGTAAGGCGATACCCTGAAAGAGCCCCATATCTCTCTGCCTCGTTGGCAATTAGCTGAATGGTTTGGATTGATTCTGCTGAGTACACAGCTATGTTATCCACATAAGCACTCATCTAAATCTCCATTCAACACCACTAGTGTTATCCCCAGATTTGTTATTAAAAGCCATGGATAGGGTTTCAAATAAAGGGCAAACAAAAGCGGGGATAATGGGCACCCCTGCTGAGTGCCTTGTGGCATCTTAAACATAGAAGAGCCATGTCTAGATTAGGCTACACAGGCCATTGTGTCCCTATATATACTCTGAACCCGATTTCTATATCTGCCACTGATGCCCATAATCTGCAAGGTTCGCCATGAAACTCTATCAAACCCTTTCTCTGCATCTAACAAAATCATTTTAGTGCGTCTACCCATAGTATTCACTGCATCAAATTATCCTTTACAGCGGTTATATAATCAGTGGTGTCCTCCCCTGGGATAAAATCATGTTTCTGCGAGCACACCAGGTCTTGAATACAAATGGCCAGCTTTGAGGCCAGTAGTTTTAATAGATTTTGGCATCTAAATTAAGGACATTGGTCGGTATGACCCCTTTCTTAAGCTCGCTTAACCTTTTTAAGATTACAATATTAGTGTAATTCCAAGAATCTGGAGTATCATCACTTTGGACGGCATGGCGAATAACAATGAGTAGCAATGGTGCCAATATATCCATAATGTTTTATAAACTTCCAGCGGTGAGGCATCCTCATTTGTCGCCTTACACGAGGGAAGAGATCTTATAGCCCCTTTTATCTCTTCCAGAGTGACCACATCTTCAAATGCCTCTAACTTCGGTGAGTTCAGCCTAGCAGTATTAGCTGCAATTATATACCCTTCTAAGTCGAAACCTGGGTTTCTGTGTATAATTCTTAATAAAAACCTTTCAATTGATCAAGGATGGCCTATTTCAGTCCTTATCCTTGATACATTTAACAATATTCTGGTTCCTGTTCATCAGTTTTATAAGCCAACAACTTCCTAACTTTTCCCCCATATTCAAATAAGGACACCCTACCAGCTGTGCATGCTGCTGCAGCCTTTTTTTGTTTACGATCAATACTGCACCGGAACTTGATCAAATGTTATCTTTGGCTCATTGGTGTTTTTCTCTGGAAATGCTTGAGCATGTTACTGCTCCTGCTTTTGTAGTTCAGAGTAGAGAATAAGTACTTGATCTTTAAGAAGCTTATTTTGCTTAGAGATCAACTGTGCAGTGACCCTCTCCATCCCCCGCACAAAGCGTTCAAAGTATCCCAAATGATACTAGGAGTGAAAGAGCAAATTAACAGCTATAAATCATGTTAGGTGAATATTCATTTGTTTTATATACTTGATAATAATGACGTAGAAAGTCTGTTTTCAAGATTCCTTTTGGAAACCAGAAACCTGAAGTGTTAGCAGTAAAGGATTATGACCTGACGTAATCTTGGGACACAGCTCGATTTGTATAACCCCCTTTCAAACCTTAAGCTGCAAAAATCATGTCAGTCCTGGAGTAATAGCCACGGGGAATGAGGTAATATGTATCCCTAGGGGTGGCCGGATAAAGTATTCTCTGCAGGTCTACTAGGCCATGCACCCTAGCTAACTCATTAATAGATTGCTTGGTTTCAATCATGCGTGTGGCACCAGTTCTATTTGTTGTATCCTGCTTGTAGCTCATGATACAATTAAAGTCGCTAAGAACCAATAATTCTCTTGCCCAACGTTCGAGTTCAAAATTGAGCATATCTAATAGCTTCCGGATCATCTTTATTCAGGCCATAAAAAGCGCAGGTAGTATAAGCTTGGCTAGCCACCCTGATCTGAGAAATTACCCACGTACCATACGGATCAGATGCAGTTCATAGGACTTTACATGCAAAGGAGTGAGGATTTAAGATAACTACCCCTCTAATAGAGACCCGCTGAGCAGTGCAAGAAGTAATATTATAACCTCGTTGCCGAAGCTGCGTCCAGTTTTTAAATGCTAAGCAAGTCTCAATAAGAGACAAAATATGGGGTTTATAAACAAGTACCTCTTTTTAAACCACCCATTGGTTCAGGGGGCAACTTAGACCTGCCACATTTCAGCTCATTATATTAAACTGGAACATAAGCGATGAGAATAATCCCAAACTCCCCTTCCACCAAGCTTTTAAACCAAGTACTAGTTCCCCACCTCTCCCCAAATAAACACAGATCTGATGTCCGAGCATACACTGCAAATAAAACTAGTAGCTAGTGACCACTCCAATTCATTTTCTTCCTTACAGTTTTTACCCAGGCCCCTGTGTTCACATTTCAACAAATCAAAAATAAACACAAAAATACTCACCTACTCACCCATCTCCAACCCCACCTCCTCCTGCATAGCACGTGGGAAAAATCATCCCCATTCCTTGGCTGTCAGAAGGAAAACAAACCCCTATGCGCCCCCACTTCCTGACCACCCCACCCAGCCTGTCTAAAAATAAAGTGAAGATATACCCGTGCAGAGTGTGAGAACAACATAACCAAAATTACTGTCTATGGAGAAAGAAACAGAGGTCCTCAGATTATATCAACAATCAGACAGCCACTGTAAGGAAATGCCTCCTTGGCATGGTTACCCCCTGACTTTTTGCCTTTGCTGATGCTATGTTTTGAATTGAAAGTGTGCTGAGGCAGGCTAACCAGGCCCCAGCACCAGTGTTCTTTCCCTAACCTGTACTTTTGATTCCACAATTGGCACACCCTGGCATCCAGATAAGTCCCTTGTAACTGGTACCTCTGGTACCCAGGGCCCTGATGCCAGGGAAGGTCTCTAAGGGCTGCAGCATGTATTATGCCACCCTAGAGACCCCTCACCCAGCACAGACACACTGCTTACCAGCTTGTGTGTGCTAGTGAGAACAAAATGAGTAAGTCGACATGGCACTCCCCTCAGGGTGCCATGCCAGCCTCTCACTGCCTATGCAGTATAGGTAAGACACCCCTCTAGCAGGCCTTACAGCCCTAAGGCAGGGTGCACTATACCATAGGTGAGGGTACCAGTGCATGAGCACTGTGCCCCTACAGTGTCTAAGCAAAACCTTAGACATTGTAAGTGCAGGGTAGCCATAAGAGTATATGGTCTGGGAGTCTGTTTTGCACGAACTCCACAGCACCATAATGGCTACACTGAAAACTGGGAAGTTTGGTATCAAACTTCTCAGCACAATAAATGCACACTGATGCCAGTGTACATTTTATTGCAAAATACACCCCAGAGGACACCTTAGAGGTGCCCCCTGAAACTTAACCGACTGTCTGTGTAGGCTGACTAGTTCCAGCAGCCTGCCACACTAGAGACATGTTGCTGGCCCCATGGGGAGAGTGCCTTTGTCACTCTGAGGCCAGTAACAAAGCCTGCACTGGGTGGAGATGCTAATACCTCCCCCAGGCAGGAGCTGTAACACCTGGCGGTGAGCCTCAAAGGCTCACCCCTTTGTCACAGCACCGCAGGACACTCCAGCTAGTGGAGTTGCCCGCCCCCTCCGGCCCCGGCCCCCACTTTTGGCGGCAAGGCCGGAGGAAATAATGAGAATAACAAGGAGGAGTCGCTGGCCAGTCAGGACAGCCCCTAAGGTGTCCTGAGCTGAGGTGACTCTAACTTTTAGAAATCCTCCATCTTGCAGATGGAGGATTCCCCCAATAGGGTTAGGATTGTGACCCCCTCCCCTTGGGAGGAGGCACAAAGAGGGTGTACCCACCCTCCGGGCTAGTAGCCATTGGCTACTAACCCCCCAGACCTAAACACGCCCTTAAATTTAGTATTTAAGGGCTACCCTGAACCCTAGAAAATTAGATTCCTGCAACAACAAGAAGAAGGACTGCCTAGCTGAAAACCCCTGCAGAGGAAGACCAGAAGACAACAACTGCCTTGGCTCCAGAAACTCACCGGCCTGTCTCCTGCCTTCCAAAGAACTCTGCTCCAGCGACGCCTTCCAAAGGGACCAGCGACCTCTGCATCCTCTGAGGACTGCCCTGCTTCGACGACGACAAGAAACTCCCGAGGACAGCGGACCTGCTCCAAAAAGACTGCAACTTTATCCAAAGAAGCAGCTTTAAAGAACCCTGCAATCTCCCCGCAAGAAGCGTGAGACTTGCAACACTGCACCCGGCGACCCTGACTCGGCTGGTGGAGAACCAACACCTCAGGGAGGACCCCCGGACTACTCTACGACTGTGAGTACCAAAACCTGTCCCCCCTGAGCCCCCACAGCGCCGCCTGCAGAGGGAATCCCGAGGCTTCCCCTGACCGCGACTCTCTGAAACCTAAGTCCCGACGCCTGGAAAAGACCCTGCACCCGCAGCCCCCAGGACCTGAAGGACCGGACTTTCACTGCAGAAGTGACCCCCAGGAGTCCCTCTCCCTTGCCCAAGTGGAGGTTTCCCCGAGGAAGCCCCCCCTTGCCTGCCTGCAGCGCTGAAGAGATCCCTTGATCTCTCATTGACTTCCATTGCGAACCCGACACTTGTTCTAACACTGCACCCGGCCGCCCCCGCGCCGCTGAGGGTGAAATTTCTGTGTGGGCTTGTGTCCCCCCCCCCGGTGTCCTACAAAACCCCCCTGGTCTGCCCTCTGAAGACGCGGGTACTTACCTGCTGGCAGACTGGAACCGGGGCACCCCCTTCTCTCCATTGAAGCCTATGCGTTTTGGGCACCACTTTGAACTCTGCACCTGACCGGCCCTGAGCTGCTGGTGTGGTAACTTTGGGGTTGCTCTGAACCCCCAACGGTGGGCTACCTTGGATCAAGAACTGAACCCTGTAAGTGTCTTACTTACCTGGTAAAACGAACAAAAACTTACCTCCCCCAGGAACTGTGAAAATTGCACTGTCCACTTTTAAAATAGCTATTTGTGAATAACTTGAAAAGTATACATGCAATTGAAATGATTCAAAGTTCCTAATGTACTTACCTGCAATACCTTTCAAACAAGATATTACATGTTAAATGTGAACCTGTGGTTCTTAAAATAAACTAAGAAAAGATATTTTTCTATAACAAAACCTATTGGCTTGATTTGTCTCTGAGTGTGTGTACCTCATTTATTGTCTATGTGTATGTACAACAAATGCTTAACACTACTCCTTGGATAAGCCTACTGCTCGACCACACTACCACAAAATAGAGCATTAGTATTATCTATTTTTACCACTATTTTACCTCTAAGGGGAACCCTTGGACTCTGTGCATGCTATTCCTTACTTTGAAATAGCACATACAGAGCCAACTTCCTACAGCCACTAATCATCCTAATGTCTAGCCATGCAAACCCCTTCTTTTTGTTTTTGCCACTACTGGGGAATATCTGAGACTTTTCTGTCTGTAAAACAAATCCTTGTCTTCCCATTACGTAATATTTTAAGATGCGCATGTTCCTGCAAGTAAACTGGAGCATCGGTTGCTTTGAGCGGGTCCATCATTTCCATCAAAATCCATCTGCGATCCAGTTAGTTTGCAAATATCAGAGGGAACAAAGAAAGCGATAGAGTCCAGTGAGATTGAAGCAGATGAGCTTGCTCTAACATAGGTGGCTTGTTGAAGAAGAACATTTCCTGCATAAATCATTATGGGGTGAGATCTGTTTCCAGAACTAATGGGCTTAGTTCTTGGTAGCCCATGTGGCATTACAAATGGCAATCCCAGTCCTCCAAATCAGTGAAAGCCTGTTGTAATACCTGAACTATATATTGCTGTGCATACTCACCTTCTTTGCCCTCTGCTATCTCCAGGAACCTGAGGTTGTGCTACCGTTTTCAGTTTTCCAAATCCTCTCATGTTGCTTGTGCAGACAAAATCAGGGCTTCATGTTCTTTAACTGCCCTTAAAGTGCATCGGCCACTCTGCTGGAGATCCTGCATTTAGTAATTTAAGTGTACTCTTTCCCGGCCATCACTGTCCTCATTTGATGCAGACAGGAATTATCCTTCCAAACCTCAGTATAGTGCTTAGAAGTCTCAGACGATGAGTTTGAATTGGGTGAAAGATATAAGCAAGTGTTAGCTCCACAGTCTGTCGTCGGGTCATTCCGATGGATCCTATTCTTCTCTAAAGAGCGACCTAACACTGCCTTGTTTGAGTTTGTCTGGGTCAGCAGGCCTTGTACTGTAGTTAAATCCTTGCCAGAGCCGCACCTAAGCTGAGCATCATTGAGACCAGGCCCCCCTTCAGTGTCAGTCTGTGGTAAGGCAAGTGTATTTGTTTTCACCTTTGTCCTATTACTCACTGCTTCCTCTGCCTTATGTGTGACCTGTGCTTTTGGGGCCCGCTATGCATCACCTCCAACAGATACCTGCTTTCTGTTTTTGGTTATTTGGACCTCTCATCGCCTAGCCACCTTTAACAGAGCATCCACTTCTATCGGCCCCATGGGGTTTGAGGACCTTGATAAAGCTGCCCCTCATATTGCCCATTTTTCTTGGCCCTTGTAGTCCCTAAGGCACTCTCGCCTATCAGTATTATTTCTGTGCCCTCCCTTGAAACGGCTGTATTAGTTTCATACAGGCACGAATCGGGCAAAGATGTAAAGATCTCCGTCTGAATTATTTTGGCAGTCTCAGGCGATTTTAGCTGTCAGCACCACGTTAACTCAAAAAAACATGTCAGTCTGAACAGAGTCAATATGTGCTGCCTCCTCCTCGGTGGAGGAGTGGGCATCTCAATTCAGCAAACCCCCTCAAGCTGCTGCAACAACATTGTTTTGTGCATTGACACCTTGAAATTGTAACAAGGGGTCTCATCATGAGGAATGTTTTGACTCAGTCGAGAGCGGCAGGGAGAGTTCACTCTCCTTGGCAGCATCCATTACCTGTGCGGAAACAGGCAAAGTTGCCACCAGGACTTTGCCAGAGGAGAGAGCTTCAGAAGTGGGTGTGGCTCCTACAGGCACCGCTGACAGTGGGCAGGATCGCAAGTTAGAAATTTCAACAGAAAGTGGCTTACCTTTGAAGAGGACTGTTTGTCCTTGGGGCGCTGCCACCAGTATGGCACCCCCCCCTATAAAAGGAGCTCGTAATCCACGTACGCCGCAGTCCGAGAGGGCCATCCCCGCTAGCTGAGCAGCATACGTCAAAGCAGTTTTTGCCGGTAAAAGATCTGCTGCAAACAGGACCCAGCAACAGAGCGGCAGCATGTAGCAAACACGTTGCGAGTCCCAACAGAAGATCACCAGTTTTCAGAGAGTATTGCAGACAACAGGCAATGGAGGTGGAAGAAGCAGGAGCACATTCATGGCAGTATCAGCCCGCCACCTTCTCTTTTCCCATATGCAGTACGTTTATAGCACTGGTTTTATTACTAATAAAACTAATGCACATGTAGCAAAACTAAGCAAAAGGGGTTTAAACTCTTTTAGATGTAATTAACTGCTGTGGGGAATGTTAAAGTAAGGATTTAGAGTTTATGCCACTGGTTATTCAAGATTATTGTCGGTCTGTCAAAAATAGTTGGTGTCACTTTATATTTTGAATGACAGTGGATTTAGGGTTCATGCAGGATTTAGATGAGACTTAGCTGCCATGCTTTTGATAAACTCACTGCTTGGTAAAGATGGAGGGCTAGGGGCACTCAGCACACCTTCTGGGAGAGACCACCCAGTATTCATGCGGTGCCAGCCACGTCCATTGGCCGACACCAGGGTGAACTTTAAAAAATCATCTTTTTTTTATTTATTTTTTTATTTTTTATTTTTAACAAATGCCCTCGGGAGATGAGGAAGAGCTTCTGCGTCTCCCCCCGCCCATCCATCTGTGAAGTCAGCATTTCCTCACCCGAGGATCGAGGAGCAGGTAAGCATCCTCTCCCCACTCCAGTGGGGGGCAAAAAAAGGCCACAAGGGCCTACCCAGATGCCAGATAGGCATCGATAGAAAGGGGAGAGTCTCCCCTTTACTTCGATGCCTTCCTGGAACTGTTTCCTGGCCATGGATCACAGCTTGGCTGAGGGGGTGTAAGTGGGCCGCCTCCCATGTGTCCTGATAAAAACGCTACCCCACTTGTGTGCCTAGTGCCCGCGTCCGGAATGGATCACTTCAGGGTCAACATTAGCCCTCATGCTAGGACTATCATTGACCCCTGTGTTGTCTATTCCTGTCACAGGGACTAGGCCCAGGCACACCAGTGGGGTAGCGTTTTTATTGGGATAAGTTGGGGAGCGCTTGGTGGTAAAAAGGTTTGTGGATCCCTGCATATTGCTGTAGTTTACGTCACAGAAATTCAAGGAAAAATAGTGTTTTTATTCAATGTTTTACCCTTGCAGGGTATTCTGGGGAAAACAAACTGGGGAATCCACACAAGTGATACCTCACTGGACTCCCCTTGATGTCTACTTTTCAGAAATGTTTGATAGGTTTTCCTAAATGGTTCCAAATCCCAGGACTAAATAGTACACCTATCTTGGTTATCATTATCGCCACAATAGTTTTTGATACCTTTCCTGTTGCAGGCACTAGGCCTACCCACACAAGTGAGGTATCATTTTATTTGGGAGATTTGGGGGAATGCTGGGTGGAAGAAGGTTTGTGGCTCCCCTCAGATTCCAGAACTTTCCATCACTGAAATGTGAGGAAAAGGTGTCTTGTTTTTTTTTGTTTTTGGGTGGGGGGGTGGAGGTTGACAAATGTTGAGGTTTGCAAAGGATTCTGGGTGACAGAACCTAGTGGGAGCCCCTAAAGTCACCCCATCCTGGATTCCCCTAGGTGTCTAGTTTTCAAAAAGATACAGGTTTACTAGGTTTCCCTAAGTGCCGGCTGAGCTAGTGCCCAAAATCCAAAGCTAGGCACTTTACAAAAAAAAAAAAAAGCTTCTGTTAGTGCGAAAATGTGATGTGTCCACGTTGCGTTTTGGGGAGTTTTCTGTCACAGACACTAGGTCTACCCTCACAAGTGAGGTACCATTTTAATCGGGAGACTTTGGGGAATGCTAGATGGAAGGAAGTCTGTGGCTCCCTTCAGATTCCAGAACTTTACAGCACAGAAGTGTGAGGAAAATGTGTTTTTAGACAAAGTTTACAAAATATTCTGGGTAGCAAGAACTGGTGAGAGCCCCACAAGTCACCCCGTCCTGGATTTCCCTAGTTGTCTAGTTTTTTTTTTTTTTTAAATGTACAGGTTTGATAGGTTTCTCTAAGTGCTGGCTGAGCTAGAGCCCAAAATCCACAGCTAGGCACTTTGCCAAAAACGAAACCGTTTTCGGTGGAAAAATGTAATGTGTCAACGTTGCGTTTTGGGGGCATTTGGACCTGTCATGGGCCCTAGGCCTATCCACACAAGTGAGGTACCATTTTTATTGGTAGTCTAGGAGGAACTCCCAATAGAACAAGTGTTGTTGCCAATTGTCTTCCAAATGTAAGACAGTGTGTAAGAAAGAAGTAATTTTGAGAAATGCCCTGTAATTCAGAGATGTGCATATAACCACTGCTTCTAAACTCCCATCTTGTGCCCATTTTGGAAATACATAGGTTTCCTTGATACCTATTTTTCACCCTTTATATTTTAGCAAATGAATCGCTGTATACCCGGTATACAATGAAATCCCATTGCAAGATGCAGCTCATTTATTGGCTCTGGGTATCTTAGGTTCTTGATGAACCCACAAGCCCTATATATTCATAGACATAAGTGGCTAGTTTTTTCAACTCCATGTCAATATTTATTTATTTCAACTGTTAGTTTCCATAGGAAAAGGTTGAAAGATCTACACAAATGACCCCTTCCTTGCTGAATTCAGAATTTTGTCTACTTTTCAGAAATGTTTAGCTGTCTGGGTTTCACAATTGGTTTCACACCTGTTTATGACACTAACTGGAAGGAGGCTGAAAGCACAAAAAATAGTAAAAATGGGGAGTGTCCGAGTAAAATACCAAAACTGTGTGGAAAAAATTTCTGATTCAAGTCTGCCTGTTCCTGAAAGCTGGGCGATTTTAGCACCGCAAACTTTTTCCTTGATCCCATTTACAGAGGAAAAAACAGATTCTTCCTGCTGCAGCACGTTTTCCCATTTTTTCCCCCCAAAAAACAGATTTATGTGTATTTTGGCTAATTTCTTGGTCTCCTCCAGGGAAACCCACAAAGTCTGGGTACTTTGAGAATCCCCAGGATGTTGGACAAAAAGGAAAGAAAATTTGTCATGGATAACCTATGTGGGAAAAAAAGTTATGGAGCCCTAAGTGTGAACTACCCAAATAGCCCACAAAATACTCAACACTGGGTTTGGGTGTGGGGGCTCGCAGCTAAGGGGTTAATGGGAGCCTACCATGTTTATTTTATTTTATTAAACACCAGACCTAATAACAAACACTTAAAAGAGGAAACTGATCTTGATCTGTGTTCTCCTACAGTGCAGAAGATTGCACTGGAGTTTCTTGTTCTCTGAGACAGCTTCTGTGTCCAGCTGTCAATTTCACAATTACACCATTGTGCCATGAGCAGGCCATGTATACAAAAGGAGTATATACTTTACAATTAACGGTGTTTAAATCTGTACACTTCAGTAGCTCACAGTTGTGATATTTGGACCTTTGGTGTTCATACATTTGTGAACATATAAGATGCTCACATGTCCTCAGTGATTTTATGGAGAAGAGTCCAAGGATATATGCACTTCCCTCTAATCCAAGTCAAAGGCCTAACTCGATATATCAGCATAGGTGCCTGGGTTCCATCCTAACACATTTTGCCACTGCACACAAACGTATTTGCTCAAAACTGCCTTTTGGATTTAAAAGCTCAGTGTTGACAATTGTATTAACAAAATCCTTTAGGGCTTTTATAAAAATTCACTTTCATACATTCATTAGTGACTCTAATCAGAATTTATGGGAAGGGGAAAGTGCATTCTTACCCCAAATTTGTGGATACCTGCAGCTGTACAGCTCTGGCATTGCAAGTTTGCACTATTTTTAGCGAATTGACCTAGTGTGCATTCCTTCCTGTATGCAGTGTCCTCGACTGTGCTGTGCCTATAAGCGTGTGCAGCTGCGCGCACTACCACTTATTGTAGCTATCGACCAGCATGAGAGTGTGGGTTTAAGGAATGCATCAGTCTGCTCATCTTAGCCATTATAAGGCAGGAATGATGGAGGACCACTTAAGAGGGCTGCGAGAATTCTAACTTGGATGCAGACTAGATGTGCCTGACTTTAGACCTTAAAGATGCGATGAGAGTAATCAGGAGGGGCGATAACATCCATAACGTGTCTAGGTTGTCAGATCATCATCGCTACAGCTTGTGGCTGCTTCTGTTTGAAAGTGAAGGTCTCCAGAAGCAGTGTGCTGGGAGGTACCTTGTTAACTTCACTGGGGGATTTCTTCGTCCCTGTTTGCATTGGCCTTGGTTAATTCAGAGGGGTTGATTATAGCTTTTCAGCCTTTTTGGACCATATATGTAACACCTATATTGTGCCATGGTTTATAGTGGCAACTTGATGGAGTTCTCTCCACTTACTACGCAAAGCTCTGAGACTGCATCTCCAGGCTAGAGTGACCTGGTTCTGGGCCAGCATGAGACCCGTTCAACTGCTAGGCGGGCACCGTAACTACCAAATACCAGTTCATAGCTCCCTCACGCCAGTCTCTTGCACAACTTCAAACTGCATTGACGCTTTGATGATAGCTGCAGAATGTCTTACTGGTCATAGTGAGTAGATGCACCTTTGAGTTTTACTACAGTGCTAACTCTTGTGGAACATGGCTTGCAGCTCCCTGAAATCTCAGTTATTGTTTGTTCACAGGAGAATGAGGCTCTTATCAAGCCTCTTGGTAAGGACTATTGTGCGAACAAGATCACAGGGATGCTACATATCAGTTTGTTTAGTTATCATTTTAAAGTCTCATTTGTAGCCATTTTTGAATGGTCAGTCCTTGTATTGCTTCAGATTTATGCAGTTCTGTCCTTGACACTGTATTTTTAGATCTAACAATGTCTGCTGCTGAGATTGCATTCCCCGACAACTGATGACCCTCTACTCACTTATGAGATTAGACTTAAAGGTACAGCTTTCATTCTGCACAAAGATTACACAAGACCAGGTCCAAACCTTGGTTGGCGTTTCAGACCAGAGCACTTAATCTATGAACAAGAAAAAAAGGGAATATGGTGCTCGCCATGGGGTCACAATATAGGAATTCAATCTTGATTAGAGGCCTCTCTAATAGTGCATGTCCCACTGTGTCCACCTCTCAATCTCACTTTTAGATACATATACACAGCTAAGTATGTCTTTTGGCACTCATACTGTCTAGTGGATTTGTTGATTTGTAGACAATGGGATCCTGTACCTGTCTACACACCCTTCTAGGACTCATCTACAGCTTTGTTTTTACCAGTTTGCTTGATATCGGATACTCTCTGCACAAGGTATTGAATACCTACTTGTCCATCTCTACGGCTTCTTTTAACCCAATGATTGTGCATCTATCTGTGACTTATATTGCCAACGCACCTCACCATCATTCTAGTATCACCCAAGGGCACATACTTAGTGGTAATAAGGATGCATGTATGTTGTGAGTGAGGTTGCAAAAGGGAAAAGGCTTGGTGGTGAGGCTGGGTGCAGACAACTCCTATGAAAAATTGTCATGTGCTACCTGCATTGGAGCACTAGTGAGTTCCTACCACTTTCAACTCCGAAGAGTTCTCTGAATTCTCCAGGTGATCTTTTCGTTCCTTTCTGAGGCAGATCACTGCCTAATCATAAAAAATCCAGGCTCAACTTCTGTAACGATTTATATCTGGGACTATCAAAGTGTATGCTACATCAGCTTCATATAATATATTGGGTTAGGCCACACTTTCACTTTTTTAGCGCTACAGCATCATTGTGAAACTTCAGTCCTCAGGCTAAGCTCTTCAGACATGTTCCTTTCGTTAGGTATGAGCAGGTGACAAGGCGTTCGAATACAGGAACTTAAACTCTGGGAGCTTAAAGACTAGTCATCTTGCCTTCTAGCTAAAATATATTTTTGTTGTTGTTATTTTCGGACTTGCAACAGGTTTTGCAGAACTGCGACTGTCATATGTGTTCTATTTAGCACCATAAAGCCTACTCATAATTGAGCTCTCTTGTAATGAATTTGTAATTGTATTTACTTAGCGCTTAATACCCTTGACAAGGTGTTGAAGTGCTTTTCAGCGAGTAGCATGCTACTCGGACCACCGAGGTGGATTAGTAGAAGGAAATTGTTATTGGGAGTGGTGAGAGTGGTAGACATTTGAGTCTGTTAGTTGGATGTGACTCATAGAGTGGTGGTTTGGGGAGCTTAGTTGTTTTTTCTCTGCAGTGGGAGATAATATATAAATAAAAATGCAATAAATGAACTGTTAATGAAAGCATGCTTTCTTTTCACAGCCCGGCCTCCTGGATGTCTGTGTTTAACGCCATGCCCACTATCTGCTTTGGATTCCAGGTACAGCTCTACCTTCATTTATCACATCAATCTGGTTGTTGATTGGTAGTGTGCCTTTGTTTGGGGGTTTTGACATTGCATGTCTGTATGTAATTTAACTTTGTATTGCATGTCTCTCCCATCTGCTTCCCTTCTTCTCTCCTCATTGCCCCTTATCTCTTTCTCTCTTCTTTCTTCCTCAATTTGTCACTTATTCTCACCCTCTAACTCACTGCGCTCACCCGTTTTCTACCAATCTTCCTGCTGGTCCTCTTTTCCTCTTGCCATTCTTTGTCTTGGCAGTGTCATGTGAGCAGTGTGCCAGTATTTAACAGCATGAAGCGTCCTGAGGTGAAGACTTGGAGCTGGGTTGTGACCACTGCCATGGTTATTGCTGTTTTTGTATACACAGGAACAGGTGAGGTGCTCTCAGTACATTACTTGTGAGTTCTCTTGCATTATCCCCCAAAGCGTAAGTGTTTATGCATTTTCTCGCAACCTTCGCCTTTACTCCAGTCTGAAAACCAGTACTCTATAGCTTCCTTTGCACATCCACACCCCTTAAATTACTGCAAGACATTCTGCACTCTAACTTCCTCATACCAATACCAATTGTAATTTGCCAGAGGGTCAGCTGTTTGTCATTAAGTGCAAATCAAAAATGTTTGTTTTTAGACAAGAACAAGAGCCATTTGACATAAAATTAAAAACAGTTTTCCTCTGTTTCACAGTAGCTGGACGTTCAGTCAAACTGAGGTGTGCCTAATTCGAGAAGGTGATCATTACTTCAATAGTAGGTTGAAGAGAACTTGCACAGTGGTAAACTAGAGTTTGAAATCCTATCTTTTACGCATTAATTCTGGACTGATAGTGCACCATATATCTCAAGGTCTATGCTATAGTGTTACCAGTAGAGCAGCTCAGTAGTTAAAAGCTTCTTAAACCCATAAGGAGTGTGTCCAGCAGAAGGCTGTTATGGGTTTGTCAGATGGAATGAGATCAATGTACTGTAAGTTAAGTTTAGCAATGTGAAAGGAGGCAGTGGAGTCACAGTGGCAACATTCATGGGCAACAAAAGTGATCTGGCCCAAATGTCTGTACTTCATTTGGCAAATTTTGAGAGTCCAACCTTAAGTGTCGGGTCATCACTGTATGGTAGCAGAGCACCTACCTTTGTAATCCTTTATTTATCCATCGTGAGATATTGAAATCAACTTGTTCATGTAAAAGATTGATGGCAAGGGAGACAGGATCAACCATATTTAAGCCGAAGGTGATGTGGAAGAATGGTTTTGGCCACACTGCAGTTTGGTCACAGCTTTGGCAGGGAGCCCTTTCTAAACCTGGGACATGAAGACAGTGAGAATTAGCTCAGTCGTATGGGGTATTATTGAGAAGTGGAGTTATTGCAGCAGAAACCTCATGTGTTTACACTTTCACTTTTGGCACGAAAGGCCAGTCGTTGTCAAAAATTAATACCACATTTCCATACTCTTACATACTAGCAGCAACCAGAACGTAGCGATGTCAGAACTTTGCTACTCTTTACCTTTCCTGTTACTTCTGTCTAGCAGGCAGGGCAGACTTTAAACATAAATTGATCATGTTTGTCACACCTATTCAAATGGGTAGGATGCGCTTTGCTCTATTTGGCTATTGACAATGTTGGTCAGAGAAGTGGAGCCCACTTTAAGGTAGTTAAAATTCCCTATTCTCATCGTGCTCCTGGGCAGATGACTGGGGTGTTTTTGAGGCTGGGGCCTCTCTCAGATTGGAGTTTGCATTCTTGAAAATATCTGCTTATCTCAGGACTGTCCCCTTGTCTTTACTTTTGCGTAAACTAAGACTTTGATGTATTTCTACATGGTTTGCTTTCCCACCCTCAGGTGAAATAGGTGAATCCAATTTAGTGCACCAACACTGAATGTGAAAGACAGGTATTATAGCTCTGTAGAAACACAAACACACACACACACACACACACACACACACACATACAGCCCCCGCCCCCCAGTGTTAACCAAAAACATTTATTACCGCAGATTGAACCTGTTTCTCAGCAGATCAAAAGTATCTACACAGGATATCATAAAACCACAGCAAGAAGGCGCATTTTTAACATGATTAAAATGTCATCTAAAACCTACATCTATGCTCTACACTAAGAGCATGCAAAATAGAAAAATGTGCAGTCTGGAGTTTCTGAGGGAGAAGAGGTGAACTGCATACCTTGTTGACAGCAAGAGCTGTTATCAGCAGAGGGGTGAAGCAGTGTTCCTTGCGAAGGAAAGGAGCGGTCTTCCTCCCAGACTCCAGTTTATCAGTTTCAGGCAAGATGGAACATCTTCGAAGTGCGCTGGCAGTAGGTGAGACCATCTCTGGCAGAGTCTTCTGCGATAATCTGGGTAAAGGATCTCTCCTGACAAGTGGTCAAGTGGGTGTCCTTCTATATTAACCCTTATAAAAGATTGAAATTTCTGACGTAAGTTAAAGAATATCTAAAGTAAATTATATACATCAATGTGTACGTCCCAGAGGTAAAAGGATGTCAATTCAGACAACGTTATTTTGGCCGTATACCTGTATTTACTTATTATCCTGTCCTGGTGAAATAAGAGCAAACACGTCTCTCAGACTGATCTCGCACCGGGTGTTAGATCTGTCATTAGCCGAATTACTTCACACTGTGGTGTTGTTTTTTTGTTTTTGTTTTTTTTTGTTTTTTTTTCTTTCTAAGAACCATGAGATGACATCTACGTCCGTGGCAGATATAACAGTGATTCTGCATAAATCGAGAAAGATGGTGACTTACACTATCTAAACATGGAGTTGAGGCCTACTCAGAAATGGAGTCAGATCATAGGACTTTGTCATTAGCTTCAGATGCCTTATAATAACAGTTAACAGTCAAGTCATTGTTGGACCAAAAACCAAGATGTACCTGATTGAAATGCATTGGGTTGTCTCTGCTACCATTTTATATATAGATCATCAAACTCCTGAGAAAAAGGGAGGGAACCAAAACACGTTTTTTCTTGTGCATTTTCGATAGGAAAAATTAGACAATGATGCAGAAAAATAGCTGAACAGAATTACATCAAATTTGACAGAAAGCTAGATAATTATCCAGAAAGCATGCATTTTGTGAGCTGTGTAATTCTATTCAGCCTTTAAGTGAAATTAAGGTTTAACCCCTTCGCTGCCAGGCCTTTTCCCCCTCCTGTGCCAGGCCTTTTTTTGCCTATTTGGGGCAGTTCGCGCTTAGGCCCTCATAACTTTTTGTCCACATAAGCTAACCAAGCCAAATTTGCGTCCTTTTTTTCCAACATCCTAGGGATTCTAAAGGTACCCAGACTTTGTGGGTTCCCCTGAAGGAGGCCAAGAAATTGGCCAAAATACAGTGAAAATTTCGTTTTTTTAAAAAAAAATGGAAAAAGTGGCTGCAGAAGGAGGCTTGTGGTTTTTCCCCTGAAAATGGCATCAACAAAGGGTTTGCGGTGCTAAACTCAGCAGCTTCCCAGCTTTCAGGAACAGGCAGACTTGAATCAGAAAACCCAATTTTTCAACACAATTTTGGCATTTTACTGGGGCATACCCCATTTGTGCATTTTTTTGTGCTTTCAGCCTCCTTCCAGTCAGTGACAGGAATGGTCATGAAACCAATGCTGGATCCCAGAAACCTAAACATTTCTGAAAAGTAGACAAAATTCTGAATTCAGCAAGGGGTCATTTGTGTAGATCCTACAAGGGTTTCCTACAGAAAATAACAGCTGAAAAAGAAAAATATTGAAATTGAGGTGAAAAAAACATCAATTTTTCTCTACTTTTTACTCTGTAACTTTGCCCTGCAATGTCAGATTATCGAAAGCAATATACCGTTCCGTCTGCTGGACTCCTCTGGTTGCGGGGATATATAGGGTTTGTAGGTTCATCAAGAACCCGAGGAACCCAGAGCCAATAAATGAGCTGCACCCTGCAGTGCGTTTTCATTCTATACCGGGTATACAGTAATTCATTTGCTGAAATATAAGGAGTAAAAAATAGCTATCAAGAAAACCTTTGCATTTCCAAAAAGGGCACAAGATAAGGTGTTGAGGAGCAGTGGTTATTTGCACATCTCTGAATTCCGGGGTGACCATAGTAGCACGTGAATTACAGGGAATTTCTCAAATAGATGTCTTTTTTACACACACTCCTATATTTGGAAGGAATAAATGTAGAGAAAGACAAGGGGCAATAACACTTGTTTTGCTATTCTATGTTCCCCCAAGTCTCCCGATAAAAATGATACCTCACTTGTGTGGGTAGGCCTAGCGCCCGCGACAGGATATGCCCCAAAACACAACGTGGACACATGACAGAAAACAGAGCTGTTTTTAGCAAAGTGACTACCTGTAGATTTTGGCCTCTAGCTCAGCCGCCACCTAGGGAAACCTACCAAACCTCTGCATTTCTGAAAACTAGAGACCTAGGGGAATCCAAGGAGGGGTGACTTGTGTGGCTCGGACCAGGTTCTGTTACCCAGAATCCTTTGCAAACCTCAAAATTTGGCTAAAAAAACACATGTTCCTCACATTTCTGCGGCAGAAAGTTCTGGAATCTGAGAGGAGCCACAAATTTCCTTCCACCCAGCGTTCCCCCACGTCTCCCGATAAAAATGATACCTCACTTGTGTGGGTAGGCCTAGCGCCCGCGACAGGATATGCCCCAAAACACAACGTGGACACATGACAGAAAACGGAGCTGTTTTTAGCAAAGTGACTACCTGTAGATTTTGGCCTCTAGCTCAGCCGCCACCTAGGGAAACCTACCAAACCTGTGCATTTCTGAAAACTAGAGACCTAGGGGAATCCAAGGAGGGGTGACTTGTGTGGCTCGGACCAGGTTCTGTGACCCAGAATCCTTTGCAAACCTCAAAATTTGGCTAAAAAAACACATGTTCCTCACATTTCTGTGGCAGAAAGTTCTGGAATCTGAGAGGAGCCACAAATTTCCTTCCACCCAGCGTTCCCCCACGTCTCCCGATAAAAATGATACCTCACTTGTGTGGGTAGGCCTAGCGCCCGCGACAGGATATGCCCCAAAACACAACGTGGACATATCACAGAAAACAGAGCTGTTTTTAGCAAAGTGACTACCTGTAGATTTTGGCCTCTAGCTCAGCCGCCACCTAGGGAAACCTACCAAACCTGTGCATTTCTGAAAACTAGAGACCTAGGGGAATCCAAGGAGGGGTGACTTGCGGGGCTCGGACCAGGTTCTGTTACCCAGAATCCTTTGCAAACCTCAAAATTTGGCTAAAAAAACACATGTTCCTCACATTTCTGTGGCAGAAAGTTCTGGAATCTGAGAGGAGCCACAAATTTCCTTCCACCCAGCGTTCCCCCACGTCTCCCGATAAAAATGATACCTCACTTGTGTGGGTAGGCCTAGCGCCCGCGACAGGATATGCCCCAAAACACAACGTGGACATATCACAGAAAACAGAGCTGTTTTTAGCAAAGTGACTACCTGTAGATTTTGGCCTCTAGCTCAGCCGCCACCTAGGGAAACCTACCAAACCTGTGCATTTCTGAAAACTAGAGACCTAGGGGAATCCAAGGAGGGGTGACTTGTGTGGCTCGGACCAGGTTCTGTTACCCAGAATCCTTTGCAAACCTCAAAATTTGGCTAAAAAAACACATGTTCCTCACATTTCTGTGGCAGAAAGTTCTGGAATCTGAGAGGAGCCACAAATTTCCTTCCACCCAGCGTTCCCCCACGTCTCCCGATAAAAATGATACCTCACTTGTGTGGGTAGGCCTAGCGCCCGCGACAGGATATGCCCCAAAACACAACGTGGACATATCACAGAAAACAGAGCTGTTTTTAGCAAAGTGACTACCTGTAGATTTTGGCCTCTAGCTCAGCCGCCACCTAGGGAAACCTACCAAACCTGTGCATTTCTGAAAACTAGAGACCTAGGGGAATCCAAGGAGGGGTGACTTGCGGGGCTCGGACCAGGTTCTGTTACCCAGAATCCTTTGCAAACCTCAAAATTTGGCTAAAAAAACACATGTTCCTCACATTTCTGTGGCAGAAAGTTCTGGAATCTGAGAGGAGCCACAAATTTCCTTCCACCCAGCGTTCCCCCACGTCTCCCGATAAAAATGATACCTCACTTGTGTGGGTAGGCCTAGCGCCCGCGACAGGATATGCCCCAAAACACAACGTGGACACATCGCAGAAAACAGAGCTGTTTTTAGCAAAGTGACTAAATGTAGATTTTGGCCTCTAGCTCTGCCGCCACCTAGGGAAACCTACCAAACCTGTGCATTTCTGAAAACTAGAGACCTAGGGGAATCCAAGGAGGGGTGACTTGCGGGGCTCGGACCAGGTTCTGTTACCCAGAATCCTTTGCAAACCTAAAAATTTGGCCAAAAAAACACTTTTTCCTCTCATTTCTGTGGCAGAAAGTTCTGGAATCTGAGAGGAGCCACAAATTTCCTTCCACCCAGCATTCCCCCAAGTCTCCCGATAAAAATGATACCTCACTTGTGTGGGTGGGCCAGGTGCCTGCAACAGAATAAGGCCCAAAACCTGAAGAGATAGAAGGGATAGGTATTTTTGCAATATATCATTTTGATGTGTGCACATACGTCCGTGATGTGCCAAACACTAAAATTGTGAAAAGAAACACACTTAGGTTATGTGAAGAAGACCCCTCACCCACCAACCAAGTTGGTGGTATGCTTCATCATCGGGGTCCCACCCGAGGCACCTAGCGTGTCACAGGTGTGCTGCGACGCCTGATTACAGCAGAGCAGGTTTTGTCATTTTTTACAACACATACTGGTTGGATTTGGCACGAGGGTGAGTGATGGTTCAGTGGATCAAATTTTATTAACAAGAGATTTCACAAAAATGAAATGCACTGCTAATAACTGAAAGGCAAAAAAGTGAACCAATGACTCCCAGCTCGTGAGCTGTAAAGCCGCGACAAGGCACCAACCGCTTTACAGTCCATTCACACACCTTTCATACATGACACGCACAAGACCATTCACACCGCCAGCCACGGGCCCAGCACATTACAACACTCACATCGACAGACCGCGCCACTCAAGGGCCCATCACTTACATACGCCCACATGCCTGATACAAGAATCACACCAGCTGATGGGAGTGTGGACTGCCGTTTGGCTGGCACCGCCAGCCAAGCGCCACCCCACGCACACCGCCAGCCAAGCGCCACCCCACGCACACCGTCAGCCAAGCGCCACCCCATGCACACCGCCAGCCAAGCGCCACCCCACGCACACCGCCAGCCAAGCGCCACCCCACGCACACCGCAATCACTTTTTTTTATTTATAAACAACAAATAAACTACTAATTATAAAATAGGCACAAAACTACAAACACAAAACCTCAAACTAAATACACGACAGATGCCAACCGTGAAACATATGAAAATATAAAACAGACAGCTTACGCTCACGGTATTTCCCAAAAGTTTTTCCTTGTGTGGTAACTTCTAAAACAGCTGGGCACACACAGCCCAGGCTTTGAAGGGCATTCGGGGCAGTACATCCGGCTCTCCCTCCGGATTGATCTCCGGGCACATACTCTACATTTCTTTGTGGGCATGTCTTTTTTGGGAGTGGGAGGAATGTGATCTGGAAAGTGCCGATCTTTCAATCTAGCCACATCCTCCACCACTTCTACTCTAGGAACTCTTGCCGGTTCCACCACAATAAGGCTTTCTATCACCGACTCCTGAAATTTAACAAAAGTCATCCTTGACTCAGGTGAACAATCCTTGTATACAATAAAGGCATTAAAAGTTGCCAAATGAAATAAATGTAGGGCCAACTTTTTATACCACACATACGACTTACGAAGAGCAGTGTAAGGTTCCAACCTCTGATCTACTCTATCAACACCACCCATGTGCCTATTGTAGTCCAAAATGCACGCAGGTTTGCGCACTTCCGCAACCTGACCCCAAACAGCCACAGGGGAAGTACTCTCATCATGGATGGTCGATAGCATGTACACATCCCTCCTGTCTGAAAATTTCATAGCTAACAGCTCATTATTCCGCAAGGCACTGCACTGTCCCCTCAAGTTTTTTACAGACAAGCTCCCTTGGATAGCCTTTGCGGTTAGAACGGATTGTGCCACAAGCAACAGTGTCCACCCTAAACAACTCCTTGAACAACTGCACTCCAGTGTAGAAATTATCTACGTACAAATGGTGACCTTTGTTAAACAGCCGTCTAGCAAGTTCCCACACAATTTTTTCGCTAACTCCAAAAGTGGCCGGACAACCAGGAGGGTCAATACTGGAATCCCTACCAGTGTAGACCCGGAAATTATAAACATATCCTGTACTGCTTTCTGACAGCAGATACAATTTAATCCCATACCGTGCCCTCTTACTAGGAATGTACTGCTTAAAAACTAAACGCCCCTTGAAAAGGACCAAAGACTCGTCCACACTTTTCTCTTTGCCTGGAACATAGACCTCTGAAAACCAATCCACAAAATGATCAAGGACAGGCCTAATCTTAAAAAGGCGGTCACAATCAGGGTGATCTCGTGGCAAGGCTAAAGCATTGTCTACAAAATGCAGCATACGAAGAAGAAGCAAATACTGATTACGTGTCATAGTTGCAGGAAATATAGCAGTTGCCATCAAGGGACTAGTAGACCAATAAGAAGCCAGTGACGGCTTCCTGATCAACCCCATCAAAAAAGACAAACCTAAAAACCTTTTCATCTCTTCCAGATATGTGGGAACCCAATGAGTAGCTCTAGACTGAGGCTTAAGTCTGGCAGCGTTGTCCCGCAAATATTGCTCTGCATACACATTTGTCTGCTCCACAATCTCTTCCAAAAATACATCGTCCATAAACAAGTGAAAGAAATGGACAGGCAGAAAGTTTTCCGTATTAACTCTAGACCCTGGGAGACTAGTAAATGCAGGTAACTGTGGCTGCTCCATGTTTGGGGCAATCCAGGTGTCAGGTCTTCTAATGGGAAACCCTTCAGCCCCAGGCTGCTGCACTCTTGGCACATCAATGTCCTCCTCTAACTCAGGCCCTTCATCTGCACTGAGAGTAGCTTCCTCATCAGAAGAATACTCTTGGACAGAAAACTCACTTCCAGAATCTCCTGCTTCCTCCTCTGCCTCAGATGCAGAGTCAGTGTCGTAATCATGGTCTGAAGACGACTCAAAGAGCATGCGAACAACCTGCTGAGCGGTCACTTTGCGGCTAGCCATGATCCTAACAACAAATGGATTGCCAACAACAACTAGCACTAAAATAAGTAATAAACAAAGTGTAGCTTTATCACAAAGAGTTATGTACTACAAAAAACTATACCACTCAGTTGCCTGAAATAGCTACTCACCAAGCAACTACTCTGCACAGACACAGCAATCACCAATGATATCCCACTAAAAAGAAAAAAGAAAAAAGCAAATTAGACATATGACAACACAAACATTACTGTGCTCAAATCTAAGGACAATGTCAAACACACAATACTGCATTTAGTACACCACCTACAAACATGTCATTCATGCATGTCAACAATACTCCTTTGCAGTAAATTGCTTTCACTTACCTAAAACATGCAGCTATGCAAACCACTGGACAACTACTGCCAAAACCGCTAAGATCCACAGCAAAGGAAGCAAAAGCTTTGAACTAGAAGAAAAAGAAGAAATAAATTGTTATAATCACAAATACAAATACTTTGCCAGTTGACAAACACCCCACCACCAAGAACTTAGAAGTTGTCCCTGGTACCTAAGTGGATCCTGCCCCCCCTCGGGGTAGATGGGCGTAAAAAAATTAGCCGAAATGGGCAACACCTCTGTGCCCCCTTTTAGGGGGCGACCCTTCCCAAAGGGGGCACCCCCAGCACAAAACAAAAAAATCCCTGCCGTATTGGTGGTTTCTGCCCTCCTTGGGCCTACAAAATTACACACACACCACACAATCCCTGGCGCCTAGTGTGCTTCCACCCCCCCCCCCCCCCCCCGGGGCCAGATCGTCCAAAAAATGACTGGTCTGCCATCGGGGGGCCGAAACAGAAAAAAAAACAGAAACAGAAAAAAAAACAGAAAAAAAAAAACTCCCCAGGGGAGAGACCCTTGCCCAAGGGGTTGCCCCCAAAATAAACAACAAAAACAAAATCCCTGGTGTCTAGTGGATTTTGCCCCCCCCCCCGTCCCCCCCGGCGGCAGATCAGCCCAAAAATTGGCAATCTGCCCCCGGGGGGGGGAGGGGGGGGGCAAATACTAAAAAATGTGTCCCCCAGTGGGACGCCCCTTGCCCAAAGGGTCGCCCCCCAAAAAAAACTTTACAATAAAAATAAATCCCTGGTGTCTAGTGGTTTTCAACCCCCCTCGGGGGCAGATCCGCCAAAAAATCAGCGGATCTGCCCCCCCGGGGGGGGGGGGGGGCTAAATACAAAAAAAAATTCCCCGGGGGGGCCACCCTGGCCCAAGGGGTCGCCCCCAAAATATGCACAAAATATAAAATCCCTGGTGTCTAGTGGTTTTCGCCCCCCCCGGGGGCAGATCTGCCGAAAATTCGGCGGATCTGCCCCAGGGGGGGGCAAAATACAAAAAAAAATTGCCCCCGGGGTGGGGCGACCCTTGCCCAAGGGGGTCGTCCCCAAAATAAACATAAAATACTATATCCCTGGTGTCTAGTGGTTTTCGCCCCCCCCTGGGGGCAGATCCGCAGAAAAATCGGCAGATCTGCCCCCAGGGGGGGGCGAAATACAATAAAAAAATGCCCCCGGGGGAGGGCGACCCTTGCCCAAGGGGTCGCCCCCAAAATAATCAATATAATAAATTTTCCCTGGTGTCTAGTGGTTTTCGCCCCCCCCTGGGGGCAGATCCGCCGAAAAATCGGCAGATCTGCCCCCAGGGGGGGGCGAAATACAATAAAAAAATGCCCCCGGGGGAGGGCGACCCTTGCCCAAGGGGTCGCCCCCAAAATAATCAATATAATAAATTTTCCCTGGTGTCTAGTGGTTTTCGCCCCCCCCTGGGGGCAGATCCGCCGAAAAATCGGCGGATCTGCCCCCAGGGGGGGGCGAAATACAAAAAAAAATTGCCCCCGGGGGGGCGACCCTTGCCCAAGGGGTCGCCCCCAAAATAATGCCAAAATAACACTATCCCTGGTGTATAGTGGTTTTCGCCCCCCCCCCTGGGGGCAGATCCGCCGAAAAATCGGCAGATCTGCCCCCAGGGGGGGGCGAAATACAATAAAAAAATGCCCCCGGGGGAGGGCGACCCTTGCCCAAGGGGTCACCCCCAAAATAATCAATATAATAAATTTTCCCTGGTGTCTAGTGGTTTTCGCCCCCCCCTGGGGGCAGATCCGCCGAATAATCGGCGGATCTGCCCCCAGGGGGGGGCGAAAAAAAAAAAAAAATTGCCCCCGGGGGGGCGACCCTTGCCCAAGGGGTCGCCCCCAAAATAATGCCAAAATAACACTATCCCTGGTGTATAGTGGTTTTCGCCCCCCCCTGGGGGCAGATCCGCCGAAAAAACGGCGGATCTGCCCCCGGGGGGGGCGAAATACTAAAAATAATTGCCCCCGGGGGGGGCGACCCTTGCCCAAGGGGTCGCCCCCAAAATATTGAACACAGTAAATCCCTGGAGGCTAGTGGAGATTCCTGCTCCACGATCGCGGGCTCTGCCCGCGATCGTGGAGCAGGAATCTAATGAAAACAGGCACCGGGGGAAAGGAAAAACCCTTTCCTTTCCCCCCCGTGTCTGTTTCCACCACCCCCCGACCCCCAAAAACGAAGAGGACTTACTTTTTGTGTCCTCCTCGGTAGACGCGCTGGAAGCAAATGGCTTCCAGCGTGCCCGCGCTGACGTCATCGGATTGCCGTGGGGGGGGGCGGGGTGGAAGGGGAAGGTCTTCCCCTTCCATCCCCGCCTGGGGGGGGAGGGGGGATGCACGGGGGCGCGCTAGCGCGCCCCCAAGTTCCCCTGTGCCTAGGACGAGATGATCTCGTCCAAGGCACAGGGGAACTGTAGCCTTGGACGAGATCATCTCGTCCAAGGCACCCAAGCGGTTAAAATCTAAATATATATTTGTTGCTGCAGAAAAAACATTAAAACGTACAATCCAGTTGATTGGTCTCACGAGACACCCACAGGAATGCTGAATGTAATTGGCAGCCGAAACATGAAGAAAAGTGTTGTGGCTGCCACTCTGTCTCCCAGTCCTGAAACATTTAAAAAAAAAACTCAAAAGGGGCTAGCCTAGGGGTACCCTGATGCCCTAGTCTTTGTGGGAAGACCTCTCTCTGGGGGCCAAACATAACAATTCTTCAGGTTTGCTGTGCTACCATGGGAGTCAGCTCTCTCCCCCCTTCCCCGCAGCCCCTCTTTGTGGTTCCTTGGGACTCCTGTGGGATCCCAAAATTATTTATTTTTTTAAATCATGTGGTGGGCTCTATGGTGATGATTTAGGATGCAGGGTCTGCCTCATCCTCATCCCCGCGAGGGTTTAGCTGCAAATGTATTGGAAGAAGATATGTTAAAAAAAGAAAAATCATTGAAAATCACTGAAAAAAAGAAAGGTTAAAGTGGAGTTATACACGAGGAAGGTAGTATGATTGAAACTATGTTTAAAAACCCTTTGAAATGAACTGAAAAACATTACTGTTTAAAAAATATGAAACCTGGGACATGAGCCAGTTATGTGCCTGCTATAGGGAAATGAGATAAGTATAAGTTGCACGGCCATAGATATCAGATGTCATCAGTAGTATAGTATGTGGTCACAGTCTCCGTCATTCTGATCATTCCAAAACTTTACAGTAAGGAGCAGAGGTGGATGAACTTTTTTTTGGTAAAGATTTGTCAATCTGCGGTAAAGTTATCAATAGAAAAGAAAGTGCCCTTCCTATGGAAACTCTGACTTAACTATAACTACACACTGGCAATGTGATATTTATTTTACGCAGTGGTGGTTGCCACTAGGTAGTTATAGTTTGGTCAGCTGTTCCATAGGAGAATAATCTTTTTGGTGCTGCTAATAACTATGGCCCCATCTGACGAATCTCCACAAAATTTCCAAAAAGGTCCTACTTTTTGAGATGTGCATGGAAAGTTTGGGGTGATCCGTCAAGTGGGAAGCAAGAAAAAAGGGGAGTCCCAAAACACAAAAGCCCCATGCATTTTCTATAGACTTCTTTAAGAAGGGCTACAGCAAAAACTGCTGAGCGGAAATGCACCAAATATGGAAGGAAGCTAGATCTTCTTCCGCAGATTGTGCTTTTTGTGATTTGGTGTAAATCCATTTAGTAGTTTTATAGAAATTAAGGGTCAAAAATATTTGTATATATATGGACAGTTTGGGACGCAAAAGGCTCGACAAACAGTGTAGTGCCAGTTTAAAAAGGGAGCGTTCTGATCGGCCCAGGGATCGGCTCCAAGCAACATCAGAAAAATGTTGCTGGCAGCTATTACAGGACTGGGGGGCTACGTGTCCCCTGACCTAATCGTGTTAAAAAATGTGTATATATATATGTTCGATGGCATGTGTAGCTGCAGGTACACATGCTGTGCATTATCCTGCCATCTAGTGTTGGGCTCGGAGTGTTACAAGTTGTTTTGCTTCGAAGAAGTCTTTTCGAGTCACGAGACCGAGGGACTCCTCCCTTTCGGCTCCATTGCGCATGGGCGTCGACTTCATCTTAGATTGTTTTCTTTCCGCCATCGGGTTCGGACGTCTTCCTCTACGCTCCGTGTTTCGGTTCGGAAAAGATAGTTATCCATCGGAAAATTTGACGGTATTGTTTGCGATCGGTACCGGGTTAGTGCTAGCACATCGACACCGAAGAAACAAAAGTTCCGGCAGCACTTCGGGGTTTCCACACCTCTGCGGGGCCTGGTCTGCCCGACCGCGTCCATCTTCAACGCTCATGGACCAGACCCCATTCCGCTTCTGCCCCAACTGCCACGCAAAGTATCCTTATACAGACCAACACTTGGTCTGTAATCTGTGTTTGTCCCCGAACACAACGAGGATACCTGCGAGGCCTGTCGGGCATTTCGATCCAAGAAGACACTGCGGGATCGTAGAGCTCGAAGACTCCAGATGGCGTCGACACCGGCCGGACACACCGACGTCGAAGAAGAGGAGACATTTGCATTAGAGATTCGGACTCGGACGAGTCCGAGAGTGAGCAGCCGAAGACGCAGCAAACCGTGAGTAAACCAGCCCCGGCAAAAACTCACTCGAAAATCATGAAGGCCCAGGGGACGCCACCGCCAACAGGCCATGGCTTTACCCGAAAACACGGTGACCAAACATCGGCACTGAAAAAGGCCTCCCAGCAGCCAAAGACATCCGACTCCGGTCGAGATACCGGCTCCGAACAGACTCTGCACCGAGATACCGGCTCTGAACAGACACGGCTTCCTCTGAGCCGAAACAAAGCTCCTATACAGAGGAACAAGGCCTTTCCACACACTTACAAGGCCACAGATTTGAACAGAAGCTGGGCATGGGAGAGCCTGACCACACCCAAAGAAGGCTCCATATCCAAAAGGACACGGGGAAAATCAGAACTCTTCCTCCAATCAAAATGAAGCGGAAGCTCGCATTCCAAGAGGTGGAAATGCAGCCAAAGGCAAAAGTGGCAAAAGAGAAAACTCCACCACAATTTTCGCCACAACAATAACCAATACATTCGCCACATCTGTCCCCGGTAGCAACACCCCCAATGATGCAGTCACCAACTCACACAGGGATGAGTCAAGATGACCCGGATGCATGGGATTTGTATGACGCACCGGTCTCTGACAATAGTCCCGAATGCTACCCGGCAAGACCTTCACCACCTGAAGACGGTACTGCTTACATGCAGGTGGTTTCCAGGGCAGCTACATTTCATAATGTAGCATTGCATGCAGAGCCCATAGAAGATGACTTCTTGTTCAACACCCTGTCATCTACGCACAGCCAGTACCAAAGTTTGCCTATGCTGCCAGGCATGTTAAAACACGCTAAACAGGTATTTCAAGACCCAGTCAAAGGCAGAGCCATCACGCCTAGGGTGGAGAAGAAATATAAACCTCCCCTACTGACCCTGTGTACATCACACAACAGTTAACTCCAGATTCAGTGGTAGTAGGAGCAGCCCGAAAAAGGGCAAACTCACAAACTTCTGGAGACGTACCACCACCCGACAAAGAAAGTCGGAAATTTGATGCAGCAGGCAAAAGGGTGGCAGCACAGGCAGCCAATCAATGGCGAATTGCCAATTCTCAGGCTCTTCTAGCAAGATACGACAGGGCACATTGGGATGAAAATGCAACATTTCATTCAACACCTTCCCAAAGAGTTCCAGAAACGTGCCCAACGGGTTGTCGAGGAGGGCCAAAGTATCTCCAACAACCAAATAAGGTCGGCCATGGACTCAGCAGACACAGCAGCCAGAACAGTAAACAGCGGTAACCATTCGGAGACCCGCATGGCTACGAACCTCCGGATTTAAGCCAGAAATTCAGCAAGCAGTGCTAAATATGCCATTCAATGAACAACTATTTGGCCCGGAGGTGGATACAGCGATGGACAAACTGAAGAAAGACACTGACACGGCCAAAGCCATGGGCGCGCTCTACTCCCCACGTAGCAGAGGCACTTTTTGGAAGCCACACTTTAGAGGGGGGTTTCGGGCCCAGACCACAGAGCCTTCCAGCTCACAAGTCAGACCCACATATCAGGGCCAATATCAGAGAGGAGGTTTTCGAGGACAATATAGGGGTGGACAGTTCCCTAAAACAAGAGGGAAATTCCAGAGCCCAAAAACCCCACAAACTAAACAGTGACTTCAATGTCACAAACCCCCACCTCACAACACCAGTGGGGGGGGAGACTCACAGATTATTACCACAACTGGGAACACATAACTACGGACACGTGGGTCCTAGCCATTATCCAACATGGTTATTGCATAGAATTCCTACATTTGCCACCAGATGTGCCTCCAAGAGCACACAACATGTCCAAACAGCACTTTGATCTGTTACAACTAGAAGTCCAAGCATTGTTACAAAAAGAAGCAATAGAACTAGTACCCAACCATCGAAAAGGAACAGGTGTTTACTCCCTGTATTTCCTAATCCCAAAAAAGGACAAAACACTGAGACCCATATTAGACCTCAGAACACATAGGGGGTTATTACAACTTTGGAGGAGGTGTTAATCCGTCCCAAAAGTGACGGTAAAGTGACGGATATACCACCAGACGTATCCATATCCTATGGAACTCGTAATACGGCTGGTGGTATATCCGTCACATTTGGAACAGATCACCACCTCCTCCAAAGTTGTAATAACCCCCTAAATCTTTACATCAAATCAGATCACTTTCACATGGTGACACTTCAAGACGTGATTCCCTTGCTCAAACAGGACTACATGTCAACATTAGATCTCAAGGATGCTTATTTCCACATACCCATACATCCTTCCCACAGGTATTACTTGAGGTTTGTAATCCAAGGCGTGCATTACCAATTCAAAGTGTTACCGTTCGGCATAACAACAGCCCCAAGAGTATTCACAAAATGCCTCGCACTAGTAGCTGCTCACATAAGGAGGCAGCACATGCACATATTTCCTTACTTAGACGATTGGTTAATAAAAACCAGCACTCAGCAACAGTGTCTTCTACACACAAAATACGTCATACAAACCCTTCACAAACTAGGGTTCTCTATAAACTACCAAAAATCTACAACCGTGTCAAATACAACAGTACTTAGGAGCAACAATCAACACACAAAAAGGGATTGCCACTCCAAGTCCACAAAGGGTACAAGCCTTCCAAAATGTAATACTAACCATGCACCCAAACCAACACTATCAAGTGAGGTTTGTAATGAAACTCCTAGGCATGATGTCTTCATGCATAGCCATTGTCCCAAATGCAAGACTACACATGCGTCCCTTACAACAATGTCTAGCAACACAATGGACACAAGCACAGGGTCAACTTCAAGATCTAGTGTTGATAGACCGCCAAACATACTCCTCGCGTCAATGGTGGAATCCTATAAATTTAAACAAAGGGCGGCCATTCCAAGACACAGTGCCTCAATACGTGATCACAACAGATGCTTCCATGATAGGGTGGGGAGCACACCTCAACCAGCACAGTATACAGGGACAATGGGACGTTCAACAAAGGCAACTGCATATAAATCATCTAGAGCTCTTAGCAGTGTTTCTAGCATTGAAAGCATTTCAACCGCTAATAGCCCACAAACACATTCTTGTCAAAACAGACAACATGACAACAATGTATTACCTAAACAAACCGGGAGGGACTGACTCATCACAACTGTGTCTCTTAGCACAAAAGATATGGCATTGGGCGCTTCACAATCACATTCGCCTAATAGCACAGTACATCCCAGGGATTCAAAACCAGTTAGCCGACAATCTCAGTCGAGATCACCAACAAACACACGAATGGGAAATTCATCCCCAGATACTACAAACTTACTTTCTACACTGGGGAATACCAGAAATAGACCTATTCGCAACAAAAGAAAACGCAAAATGCCAAAACTTCGCGTCCAGGTATCCACACCCTCAGTCCAAGGGCAATGCGTTATGGATGAGTTTATCAGGGATATTTGCCTACGCTTTTCCCCCTCTCCCACTCCTTCCTTATCTTGTAAACAAATTGAGTCAAAACAGACTCAAACTAATACTGATAGCACCAACCTGTGCTCGCCAACCATGGTACACAACACTACTAGACCTGTCAGTAGTACCTCATATCAAACTACCAAACAGACCAGATCTGTTAACTCAACACAAGCAACAGATCAGACACCCGAATCCAGCATCGCTCAATCTAGCAATCTGGCTCCTGAAGTCTTAGAGTTTGGACATTTAGACCTTACACAAGAATGTATGGAGGTCAATAAACAAGCTAGAAAACCTACTACAAGACATTGTTACGCAAACAAATGGAAAAGATTTGTTTATTATTGCCATCATAATCAAATCCAACCACTACACGCTTCTACAAAAAACATCGTAAGCTATTTATTAAACTTACAAAAATCAAACCTAGCCTTTTCTTCTATCTGCAGATTACACATTCAACATCACTCTTTAGAATCCCAGTCATCAGAGCATTTATGGTGAGTCTAAAAAGAATCATACCCCCAAGAACACCACCAGTTCCCTCGTGGAACCTCAATATTGTATTAACACGACTCATGGGTCCACCATTTGAACCCATGCACTCTTGTGAAATGCAATACTTAACCTGGAAAGTAGCCTTCCTAATAGCTATCACATCTCTTAGAAGGGTAAGTGAAATTCAAGCATTCACTATACAAGAACCCTTTATACAAATACATAAACATAAAGTGGTTCTCCTGACAAATCCAAAGTTCCTACCAAAAGTTATATCACCGTTCCACCTAAACCAAACAGTGGAACTCCCAGTATTTTTTCCACAACCAGACTCAGTAGCCGAAAGAGCCTTACATACGCTAGACATCAAAAGAGCATTAATGTATTACATTGATAGAACAAAACAATGTCGCAAGACAAAACAATTGTTTGTAGCCTTTCAAAAACCTCATGCAGGAAATCCAATATCCAAACAAGGCATTGCCAGATGGATAGTGAAATGTATTCAGACCTGCTATATTAAAGCAAAAAGAGATCTGCCTACTACGCCAAAGGCGCACTCCACTAGGAAGAAAGGCGCCACAATGGCCTTTCTAGGAAATCTACCTATGACAGAAATCTGTAAGGCAGCCACATGGTCTATGCCTCATACATTCACAAAACATTACTGTGTAGATGTGTTAACAACACAACAAGCCACAGTAGGACAGGCTGTATTACGAACATTATTTCAAACAACTTCAACTCCTAAAGGCTAAACCACCGCTTTTGGGGAGATAACTGCTTACTCGTCTATGCACAGCATGTGTATCTGCAGCTACACATGCCATCGAACGGAAAAAGTCACTTACCCAGTGTACATCTGTTCGTGGCATGAGTCGCTGCAGATTCACATGCACCCTCCCGCCTCCCCGGGAGCCTGTATCCGTTATAAGTTGATGAAACTTGTACATTTATAAATTTGTTAATATATTATATTTTGTATACACATTATGTACATACATACTCACTCCATTGCATGGGCACTTTTACCATATACACAACTCCTACCTCACCCTCTGCGGGGAAAACAATCTAAGATGGAGTCGACGCCCATGCGCAATGGAGCCGAAAAGTTTGGACCAGAGGGGCCCCCCCCCCCCCCAACGACTCCTGTGAGATCCAAAGGGGAGGGAGGGGAACAAACTGGCATCTGGGGCAACATCCACATTGTGTAATTAAGGGAAGAGAGGCACGAAGCTCCCCCCTCCCCGAGCCATATTCGGTCCCAGAAACCACATCCCCCGGGACCCAAATTGTCAAATAGGGGAAGGGGGGCACACAACCACCCTCCCTGTGTCATTATAGGCTGCGGGGAGTCTACCCTGAGGCCACATTTAAATCAAAGGAAGGGGGCACGCAGCCCAAATCCCTGAGCAATCACAGGTCCCAGGGCCGAAATCCATTAGGGAGGGGAATGGACCCCATCCCCTGCAGCAGGCCCACTATCGGGACACAGCGGTTTAGAGAGAGTTAGAGAGAGTGAGAGT